>NW_018744582.1:1200000-2400000 GCF_001683475.1 Chenopodium quinoa | reverse complement strand
TTTACGTGTGACATGAATTAATTCCAAATTATATTTTAGAATTAATTTTAGGGAAAATAAAATAAAACAACCATTAAGTCTAACTTAAATAAATTTTATTTTAATTGGTGCACAAGCCTAAATTTATCCAAAATTACAATTTTGAACAAAATTAGGTCAAACATTATGCTGAAAATAAAATGAGTTATGTCCAAAATTAATCTTGCCAATATGCAAATTAATCATGGATTTGACAAAAGGGAGTTGGAAAAATAAATTAATCATCCAATGATAAAATTTTCCAACTTGCATACTTGTGTAAAATACCAAGATTACATCTTCCAATATGAAGATTAATCAAATTTTACTCACAAGTAATTGAACATAATAGATTTTAATCAACCAAAATATGAAAAAATCCAAACTTTGTTCAACATGGAATTTAGGGTTAGGGTTCCAATCATTTAAACACTTAAAGATTAGAACTTTAACAATACTTGGGAACTTAAAATACAAAATCACAACAAGTTTTCACACCTTATTGCAATTTATTTGCAAAATTGTGAAAAACAAGTTTATGTGATTACTTGGTATATCAACTTAAGCACTAATAAACACTCCATTATTATGCTCAAAGATATTTTAAAACCAGTAGATTAGTGATGCAAATGTGCATTTAATCTAACCTTGTAGTGCTTGCATTAATCAAGGCTTAAAAAGAATTAAAACTTTCGTTGAAAAACGAAAAACCCCAGAAAAAAATGGGTTTCTGGTTCGAATTTGGCTTTTGGACAACCCTAAAAGGGCTGAAACAGTTCCAGAATGTCGATTCCACCCAAAAATCACTATTTTTGAGCCAAAATCTAGGTTCGACAGCCAAGTCGATAATAAAATCGAGTTTTAAAATTTAATTAAAACGAGCATCTAATCTAATTAGATGAACATGAACCAGAAAAATAAATTCTTTAAAACACCTTAATTAAACAATAATTGCAAAAATTAAAAGGAGCGTGGCTCCGATACCGCTGTAGGGTTTCGTAGTGACCCGACACTACGCGAAAGGAAACCCACCAAGACCCGCCCCTTAATTAAAGCAATTAAACAAGCATGATAAACTTAATCAAACAAGATTAAGGATAAGAATTATACCTTTGACGCGTGCTTCGCTCCCAAGGAGCTCTTACTTCAAAATCTCGAAAAGACGAGATCTCCGACGGATCATACCCTCGACCCGACCCGAGCGTCCCAAGTCTTGAAGGTTAGTCAAGGCCCGGACAAAATAACTATGAGTTTTACGAATCAAAGGTTTACTCTTTTCTAGAGTTGCCTTTTTAATTCCACTCAAGGTTGTCTCAAATCCCAATACCAAGCTTGGTATTTATAGGGAAATGATCCCTTGATTTCCAATCTCCCATCAATGTGGGAGAGTTGGTAAAATGATAATTATTTAATTCCAAAATTAAATAATTAATTAACTCAATCACAAATCGACACATGGCACAAATATAGAGAAAGCCAAGTGAGGACCAAGGCTTGGGGGGACCATTGCCTTGATCCCCAAGGCCATGTATTGGTCCCCACACACCATGCCCAAAACCGGGTCAAGGTGTGCTAGCTGGCTGCCAGCTAGCGTGCCAGCTGGGGCTGCCAGCTAGCGTGCCAGCTGGGGCTGCCAGCTAGCGTGCCTTGCTGCCAGCCAGTGCACGCTGCTGCTGGGTTGTGCTGGTGCTACGTGCTGGCGCTGCTAGCACCTAGTGCTGACATTAGCCCCAGCAGCCCACGCACTCACTCTTCGCGCCTCACTGCTAGCACAGCCAGCATACGTGCTGCTAGCGAGCCACGCATGCTGGCCACACTGTCCCCCCGCACCATTCGCATACCCCATCGCACACACGCACTAGCACGATGCCTACGCTAGCACTAGCCAGTGCCTAGCACTGCTTGTGCTTGATGTGAGGCATGTGCGCACGTACACGCACTCGCATGCGTGGCGCTGCTGCCTAGCACCCAGCCAGGCATTGCACGCACACGCACCAGCCATGCGCCACGTACCACGCACTGCCAGCCCACACGCATCACATGCGAGACTGCTTTGTGCGAGGCTAGTGTGCGAGGCTGCGAGTGTCAGGCCCTAGCATCGAGCTGGCGCGCAGCCCCTCGCATGTGCTGCGATGCTTAGTGCTGCCATGCGAAGGCTAGCACTCAAGCACACGCACATGGCGCGCCATTGCCAGGCAGCCAGCCACGCCAGCACCTGGTGCTTGCGATGGTGCTGCCAGGCCAGGCACGCACGCACGCAGCACCCAGTGCTTGCGATGGTGCGCCTGGTGATGCCATGGCCTGCGATAGGCGCCATATGCACCCAGGCACCACGCTAGCATGCTTGATAGTTGCTATGGGCTGCCTGGTGCCTGTGTGGCCTGCGATGGCTGCCATGCGCACCTAGGCACCCATGCTAGCTTACGATGGGCTGCTAGGGTGCGCCTAGGCTGCGATGGTGCCTAGCACACCATGGTGCGCCTAGCACACACATGGTGCACCCAGGTTTGCGATGAGCTAACCTAGCCTAGCTATGGCTACGTTCATGCTTGTCGATTGTGATTTTGCGACGCTCGGTATCGACGCCCTAGGCTCGATTTCCGACGTCTGTATTCGTAAAACTCTGTCGACTCATTAAATCCTTTCGGATTAATTCGACGTCTCGGATCGGAGATTCGATTGGGTTAGACCCGAAGGGTTCAGTTAAGATTAAGCTGTAATATCAATTGTATCCTGATATTACTGATCGGAAGCGGCCTCCACCTAGGCATTCCGATCACTTGACCTTACTGAAGAATTACCTCTGTAATAATTCTGAACCCTCTATCGGAATAATACACTTGTTGGAAGGACACCATTCCTTTCAGAAAGGAAGTAGTGGTTCGAGACCAAAGAATAATACGTAGTATTTCTCTAGCTGGGGAAAGTTGTATGATATTATTGATACGAATATACAGACTACAAAGTTGTAGGAAGCACAAGAAAACAATGTATAGTCTTCATCATAAATGTAACCCAGGACACTAACTAGGATAACGGGGGGTGGGAGAAATGCCTAACTGTGTGTACGACGAGAGGACTCACTTGCTGTGCCTCATTTTGAAGTCGCATTTTCTTTGAATACAAGCTCAGACGCGTGAACAGGAGGTGATAAAGATGGCATTGTAGCTATTGTGTTCAGATTAGTTGTTCCACCTGGTACCTTGGCAGGGTAAACTTCCATTATTTCTTCACTCCTCTCATTTAAATAGACAACATCCTGCATGGTGAGCTGATGATACTCAACAACCTCGCGTAAGAAGCGATTCTCACGAGCATAAAAAGCATTCTCTTGAGCCAACCGCGCCTTCTCTGCCAAAAGAGATTCCAATTGGAGTCGTATCTGAAATGTAAATCCAAGAGTCAAATAATCTGCCTGATAATCATGTAGGAAATGCTTTGATTGAATGGTTAGAAGTTCAGAAGTCCACCAATTCATCATCTTCTGGGTTGTCTCCATTCTCCATACTCTCTCGAAGAATCCTGTTTTCTTCCTCTAGCTGAGCACACCGCTCCCTGGCAAATGCAAGGTCAGCTTTGAAAGTCTTTAGCTCTCTAAGGAGCAGCTTTGTTTTGGCAGCCATGGCCATAGCAACCTGAAATGCACCAAAAAAAAATATCCACCAGAATTAATCCATAAACGTGTGAAATCCATCAAGAACCAAAGGATAGAAGATATGACACATGATTTGACTTCAAGTTAGTACTAAACATAAGATTTGAGACACCAAATTTATAGAGCATAAGTGTATACTAAGTAGAGTCTATAAAAGCCTTCTGCCCTAACCTAAGGGTAAATTATATCCAATAAGAAATGAGAAGTACAGCACAACATTTAAGAGAGCTCTAGAGAGACAGACCGTAGAAAATCCCTTAGTATTAATTAGTATTAATTATTATATGACCAGTGATCAAAAAGTGGCCACCTTACGTCGCGAGATGCCTGCAATTGGATGTTCAATTCCGTTTGAGCCACCGAGGGCATTTGGTTCTGTGTTCCAGATGGTTCCTTTACAAGTCCAGCATCTGTGGGCTGTTGGTTGAAGTCAGGGGCTGATTTTTTTCTGGCATACCTCCGATTTCGAGTGTTTAGGATAATGTCTGCAGTGCGGTTCTCCACAATGTGAAGTCCTTCCTGGACATTAGAGCAGTACAGACATCAGTAGCATAATTATTGCTCAATATATACAATTGCTAGCAACACACAATAATGAGTTTATGATGATACCTTCTTAACTTTTACACAGCTCCTCAAAGAGAGGCAAAGATCACAAGAAAAAGAAATAATAATAATAATAATAATAATAATAATAATAATAATAATAATAATAATAATAATAATAATAATAATAATAATAAAAAAAAAATAATAATAATAAAAAAAAAGAATCATGGGACCCCTTTTATGATTGTTAGTTTGTTACAACTACTAATTTTGTAAGTTTTTTTTTGCTAAGTGAACCTTCCAGAAGAGAAACAACATAGATTAGGGGGGGAGGCACTTGCGATTTTCTCGTTATGTATATTGGTTTATTAAACAGGAAACCCAATTTTAGGCTATAAAAGAGGATCAAATTCTCAAACACCAATAGGAACGAACACCTCTTGGGCAAAGTATATACTAGCAGGTTTATCAGCTATCTTTTGGTGCCTCAAAAAAGACAGAGTAGAAGGGGTAAAAAGCGTTTTCTTAAATCCATTAACGTTGTTGGGGGGCAAACAAACAATATCAGTCTTTTTAATTGCCTCCCCAGTTCTATCTTCAATATATTCCTAATAGATTCAGGGGTTCTATCTGTAATGTAATTTACCATAGGGGTTCTTCAAGTGACACAACTACTACAACCATTCAGTAATGGACTTAACTCACCACTTCACCAATAACCAGTTACTACCAATCCACCATCAGGACCTGGCATCAGTTTATTTCCAGTAAACCTGTGTTCTTTCTTCTTTCAGTGTTTTTAAATATTTACAATTTTGTCCAGTGAAGCTTCTCATGGTAGCTTCAGTTGATAGCAAATCGTTTTACTTTTACAACTCCCCTAAATTTCTTCGTCCAAAAAGATTCACACAAATTAGATGGCTATGGACCATAAGCCCATAAATGGACCTTTTTTAATACTCTACTGCAAAAATTGCTCATAAATTTTTTTTCAGAGAATTCAATTATGTTAACTTATTGAATTTCTACAGCATACTGGGATTTGCATTATGGCACAGGAAGCTCTCCTCAAGGATTTGGTCTATTAAGATAATATCTGAGAAAATAATAGCAGTAGGTGTCTGAGCCACAGGAGAATTGGTAAAAAGCCTAAACATAGCACCAAATGGAGCAAATTCACAGCTGAGTGTTTAATAAACTTCAACATTACGAAATAATTACATCAAGCTTACCTCTAAGGCATTGCCAAGATAATTAAACGAAGAAGCAATAGCACCAAACCCCTTCCGTAATACAGCTTTGTCCGGTTTTTGGCGGCCCTGCTCAGGTTGAAATTGGCGGCCATCCTGCAATCAGATAACTCATATAATGAAAGTACTATCAGAATGGTATATCAATACAGCAGTGAACATCAAACAAAAACAAAATTTAAACGTCTGGCACCTGACCATTTAAAATAAGATTCGAGATCAAGCAACAAAATACTCTTTTATGGGTATTTATATTTCATATACAAATCTTTTCTATCTCTGCTTCTTTCCCTCACACTCTTCACAGATTAAACTATCATTCTAGGATAACTGTCCACCTCTTGTGTGCGCTTACACAGGATTATTTCTTTTCCTTATTGCTTCGGGGGGAGAAAGTGGTTAGAAGCGTTGTGGAAGAAGAGAATTTAAGAACAAGATGTTTATCGTGGGCTTTCTCACCTGCTGTCCGGAAGCAGCATTATTTTCATACCGACGAGCTGTCCTAGGGGCTTCAGCTTGCTCAGGTGGAACATCGTCATCAAGGACCGCTTTAGCCTTCCGAGCCACTGAGCCCCAGAAACCTTGAAACTCATTCAAGTTTCTCATTGACGCAATACTCAAATAAGTGCTTCTGCATCAACCAATAGTCAAATGTTATGATGATAAGCGCGTAATACAACAAAATCAGAGGTGCAAGGAAATATCTCTACACCACAATACCCAAAACTGAACGCCAGTATCCCATTGTAATAAGCGATCTCGGTACATGTAGGTTTGTACAGTCTGGCTATCATACTCTGCACCAGTATGAGTTGATCATGCATAGTACCACACTTGAACCAGTTGCGGGATTTGCAAGATTTAAGCTTTGTACATTCCTAATTATCTTTCTTTAATCCCACTATACTAACACAGTAAACATCATTGTTAAAACGCTCTATCATTCATTAAATTTTGGTCAATACCAATCATTTTCGGTTATACTAACTCCTTAATTTTATACTCCGTAATTACTAAATTCTGCGAAATGATGCAGTAGTACTAAATTAGGGTTCCATCAGATAAAACCCAGCTTATTAAATTTGGAAGGAAAAAAAAACAGAATCAAATCAGCTTTCTTGTTCACTTACTTCTCTCAAAATACTATCGAAGGTTCAAACTAGGTCCAATCCAAGTATTAATATGATAAAATTCGCCCATAAAAGTACAAATTAAAAAATTTAATTGATAAAATCGTTAAAAATTAAATTGGGAATAATGAAATGAAAATTACCTGAAATCAGAAAATTGAATTGAAGTGAATGATATAGAATAGGGGTTTATTTTCGTCAGTGATGAGATCTCGAGCTTCGTGAAAGGAGAGAGAAAAATGTGGATTAATTTCAGAAGAGCAACGAATTCGTGAAGTTCGCCGATAAGACAAAAAGGGAGGAAGATGAGGTCTTGTGGACTTTGTGGGGTTGTCGGTGTCAATGAATCAGCGAAGTGTTTTCCAACATTTTACATTTTTACTAGTCTTCCTTAACCCGGATTTACTCGTCGTTAATTTTAGATAGAGAGTATGATTGTCATGATTTGAGGTGCGTAAATCTTGAATTTTTTATATCATTTCAATTTTATTTCGTAACAAATTAAATGGATTAGGGTGATAATTGACAAGTGATGCAACGGTAATGTTGGGCACGGAGTATTGACAATTTAAAAATCTTTGTAGCAATGAAGCAGCGTGAATTGGTTTGTGTGTATCAAATTTTCTAATTGCTAGCTAAAGTTTGTAAAACAAAAAAAAAAAAATCACCTAAGTGTAGCAGACCAATAGCACAGGGCGCTTGTCTTAAAAGCCTAAATTTTAAACATTGTTTTAGAAAACTCATTTGTTTTGGACAAATAATGAGAAATTTATTATTTCTCTCACACTATTACGCACCTTAAATTATATACCTATGAGCTTTTGGATTAAAAAAAAAAAGTTAGTGATACAGTATTAATTGAAATTGTTAAGAAGCTAAGTAAAGATGTTATAAGCATATTAGAACGATTAATTTCTTATTGGTAGCTAAATTTTGTAAAAAAAAAATTACTTAAATGAAGGAGTGCAATTGCACAGGGCCCTTATCTTAAAGAGTCTAATTTAAACATTATTTTAGAAAACTCATTTGTCTTGGGCAAATAACAAGAGTATAGTAGTTTTTCTCACACTATTATATATCTTAGACTTCATACCTATAAGTTTTTGCCTAAAAAAGAAGTTAATGCTGCAAATCCTATAATACGAATTGAAGTTGATATTAAGCTAAGTAAAGATGTAATAAGCAAAATATAAAGATTGCTTCTTTGCGCATTTTGTTCCATGAAATAGAAAATTATCTTGGAGTTGAATTGTTTTAAACTAATTAAGTAATTTTAATTTGACAATCAATCAAACTGCTTAGGGATCTTTGTTGGTTAGCATTAGGTTGTAAAATGCTAAGTAATACAATAGTCTAGTAAGGTGTTATATTTTAAATGCATGATATATAAAGGTTTTCAAATACAATAGCATTTGCTAAATTAATGTCTTTAGGGTCATACACTCATACCTGTTCATCTCTATTTATGAAATTAACTATTAAAAGTTGTTATATTTCTCTTTTAATTACAACTCTAGAGGTGAATATAATGTAATTAACTTGTACTTTCTTACTTTTACATATGCATTGGCAATTGCATATTTTGTAGTGAGTGAGCAAGAAGTCTATAGCTCAGTGGAGCTTGACTTCGGTTCCGTGACTGTGACCGGGTTCGATGCTCATATCGCCTCTCTCACTTGGGTAATACCCCCTTGACATTCCTATGATAGGAAATCAAGGTGGGGTCCACTTATTAGGGGTGAGCACAAATTTCGGATACCCGGAATTGGTTGGGAGCGGGTCCTAAAATTCGGAATTGGAATTGGAACCACTTCAACTGGGTCCTAAAACTTAGAAATTGGAATTGGAATTGTCGGGTACCGATTCCGGTTTCGGTTATGGGTACCCACTATTGTACATAAATGTTAAAATTTAATACAATTATAATAGTTATTTGATCCATTTTCATTTTTAGCGTTTAATAATTATATTTATATATGCATGAAGCTATTTTATTTATGTTAGGTTTTAATAATATATTTTTTTTTATTTTACTAACTACATACATTTAACATATATTTTTTTTTAAAAATATATTTGGTTTAATATATAAAAAAATTGAGAATTGGAATTGGAACCGGTTGCAACCGATTCCTTAATTTATTACCTGAAATTGGAACCACCGGGTCTAATTACGATTCCAGACCCGCCGGTTACTAACCAGTTCCGATTCCAATTCCGGGTACCCGGAATTTTTGCTCATCCCTAGGCCCATCCCTTACTCGCAAAAAAAAAAAAAAAAAAAAAATAGCGAGTTTGATAACTCATATTTATCAAAGTGTTCTAGATCAAAAACTGGCTAGACTTATATTTAATTTGACCCAATAATTACTCATATCAATTTTTGTTTTGAAATTACACTATGTTTACACACTAGCTTAAACCTAATCCAGCATGCCTCGGACAAAAATCAAACTAGACCCGAATTAAACTTGACTCCAACTCCAAACGATTAATATATCACGACGTGATCCAAACCGATTATGATCCTACTCGACCCTAAAAGCATGTTATCCCGTCACTAACCAACATTTTAAACATGCCACATGTAATTCCCCTATGGGTTGTCATCGTTCACGGTAGCACACGTCGTCAAATCTTCGTTCTTTTCCACACTATAAAACTCAAAATAAGAGAGAGAAAACCCAGAAATCTTCCCAAAAACAGAGAAATGAAAGTGAAAGTGAATGTAAAAGTAAAATCGAAGATGAAAGAAAAAAATTCCGCCATTTTTATGCAACATGCAATCCTCTCTCTTCTCATACTACTACTAGTACCTTCTTCCTATGCTCGATCAACCATTGATGAACCTTACGATGTTCGTCAGCATCTTTCTACTGTAACTAGGTTTGATCTCTATTTTTTTTATTTTTTATTGCATAGGTTTTTTCAATTTTCTATATTGGGGATTAATTAACCCTAATTTTGACATTTGGGTGGTTTTGATTGATAATGTGGTTTTAATTTGGGATGCAGATATGGAGCTGTGAAAGATATTGTGGATAATGAATTTGTACCTTCTAATAAAACTGATGATTGTACACCTGTTCATATAAATCTTGTGGTAATCTCTTCTTTTAGTTTTCAATTAATTATACATGTATAGAAATGGAGACATTTTGAATGAATTTCTTGTTTATGAAATTTGATTGAAGTGAAGATTACATATTTACATGGCTGTATGCCAGAACTTATTATTTTGTCGTGTAGAGAGCCATGTAGTGAAGTGATGTAGATGGGATTCGGTCTCGTGTCTTAGTTCTACTTAAGACTTTATCAAATATCCATAAGACCATAGATTATCATATACCCAAAGTTATAGACTTGCTTCTAAAATGTTGAATGAATTATGTGGGTTGGTAATATTAAGAGCTCAATTTTTTGTGGTGTAGCATAGTTGATATGTGTGCAAATTTTTGGTCTAGGGTGATTGTGATTGTGATTGTGGGGGGTTTCCATGTCATTTTTGGGTGTCACAGTTTTGACATTTAGGACATTTTGTGCTGGTTTATATTCTCATTCAGCTAAGTTATTGCCATTTGAAGTTTTTGCAGCTTTGGGCGTTTTACAGTGTTTTTTTTTTTTTTCCTCTCTGTTTTCTGTTAATAATGTTTTTATATATCTAAGCCTATAAATACTTTCGGGTATAACTAGGTTTGAATTTACCAAGAGATTGTGTTCCTATAAATGTTGATTGATGTGGTTATTACATGTTTTTTATGGCCAAGGTCATAGTGGTTATGGAATGTGACTACACGTCATTTCCAGTTGTAAAGTTTTGGTTGGTTTAGAATTGATTTTTACTTTCAACCTATTTGACTCTTGTGGCTACTGTTTTGGCCTGAATAATGCTTAGTGTACCAATCGTGTTCCAAAACAATGTAATGTATATGTGTTTGATATGCAAGGTATTTGTGGGTATGGCATGTCATTTTGAGATGTGAAACTTTGCTGGGTTCATAAATATCTATAGGGCTGATATTCAATCCAAGTGTATGCAGTTTGGAAGAATTTGCAATGTTCCTTGTTTTGACGATTTTTTTTTACTGATTCTTGTGCTCATTAGCCTTTTCTTACTCATTTTTGTTAGCTGTAAAGATATTTACAGTGTATTAACTTTAGTCATTTGTTCAGAACTAATCTACATTAAATTTATAGGCTAGGCATGGAACAAGAGCCCCTACTAAGAAACGAATGAGGGAAATGGATAGGCTAGCCACTTCACTGCAAGCACTTATAGCAAATGCAAAAGAACGTAAATTATCTTTGGATAATGTTCCTGCTTGGCTACTTGAATGGACATCTCCATGGAAGGGAAAGGTAAAGGGCGGCGAATTGATTGTCAAGGGAGAAGAAGAACTCTATGATCTTGGAATCAGGATTCGAGGAAAATATCCAACTCTATTAAATGATGATTACCACCCTGATGTGTATACAATCAAAGCAACTCAGGTAGTGATTTGGTCCTTTCCAAGTTTAGATCACCTTCTTTTCTCATTTTAATCTTGGATGATATTACAACATTTCAGTGCTTATCTACTGATTTGCGTTCCAATCTCTTAACATGGGCTTATGATACATAGTTATGTTATTTTCTTCTTAACGGTTTAGGTTCCTCGGGCATCTGCTAGTGCTGTGGCTTTTTCAATGGGGCTGTTCAGTGAGAGAGGAAGTCTTGGCCCAGGAAAACATCGGGCTTTTGCTGTTAGTACCGAAAGTCGTGCAAGTGACTTATTGCTGAGGTTTTTTGATACCTGCCAAAGCTATAAGGTGGGCGTTTGAAGTATAATTGATTGGTTGTTAGCTTGTTACGTATAGATTCTTTCTTTGGAAGCTGCTATTTTTTTAGTGTTGAACATAAATGGAAGGTTTTTTTTTTTTTTTTCTTTTTTTTTTTTCTTTTAGTAATCTCATTTTTTTCAAAAAAAAAAAAATCTTCAGTATGTTGTTCCTCTGGCTTGATTTCCTTGTCTTAGCATGTCACTTGAATATTTGTCCACATCACCTAATGAATCAGCATGGCAACTATCTTGAGTATACTTAAATATGCAATCTTTGTAAGTAGAAGCCATTTTTTATTTGTTTTATACTCTGCATAAGTTTGTTTGTTTCTTGAAGTTGGGGTTTACTCACCATGTTCTCTATAGTATGCATGTATGGTTTTTCTGTGCTGGTAAAATTTTCAACATTATTTTCAATTCTCATATGTTGCTCTTGTTAAGTTCCCGTATCATTAATATTGATGATACTTGGCCTGTAGGCATTTTGAAATCTTGTAATATGATCACATCCGGTTTGTGTCCTTAAAATTGTTGTGCGTTTTCACCTTGTTCCACTTTCTTCCTCTCTATGGTTGTAGAACTACAGGGAAAATGAGGAGCCTGCTGTTGAGAAGATAAAGGAGCCTATTTTTGATGAAATCACTCATGCCTTAATCGGACGCTATGGATTGAATTTCACCAGACAAGATATATCTTCTCTCTGGTTTTTATGCAAGCAGGTGTGTGTTCCTTCAAAATCACGATTTATTGAACAAGATGTATGGTAGATATCTGTTTTTTTTAATTTGTGTGACAACGTGCTTTTTTTGCTATGGCAGGAAGCATCATTGCTAGACATAACTAATCAAGCTTGTGATCTTTTTAATCCGACTGAGGTACATGGACTTGTAGTTCTCCCTTTGTTGCGATTACATTCAACCATATATTTTCATTTTCTATGGTTGTTTTCTTGTGAATGATGCATTGAGTATTAGAACTATAAGTGGCACCAAAAAGGATTATACCTATTTACATCTACATATATATTATGTTGACATTGTGAGAAGGTATATGCAAATGTTGTTGTGCTTTCCTTCCTCTTTTAGCAACAACCTATGTTGTACTAATGCAGTTTACCTTCTGCATGTAACATTACAAGAGCTCCTGTATACTCCCTCTTAATTTTTTTTCTTGATTTTAGGTCTTTGTGCAAGAATTAAGGATTGTTGTATTTAGTTGGTTTCAGTCTTTTATTTATACTTTTCCTAACCAAATACAATGATTAATTTTACACCCTCCTTTTCTTACTTGCTTCTATTGCTTCAGCTAAATAATCGGAATTGAGTAGCTCTCTTTCCCTCTCCCTTCAAGGTGCAAAAAGTTGAATTAAAGTAGTTATGGCTTTCATTAAAACTAATGGAAGGAGAGTGTTTTTTTTCCTTTTCTTCCCCTAAATAAATATCCTTAGATATAACCACTATCTAGCAACATATGAAATATCCTAATACACAATGAGTTATAATGTTTTGTTATTTGTAGCTTGCTCTGCTGGAGTGGACAGATGATCTGGAAGCATTTGTGTTGAAAGGATATGGAAAATCTGTTAACTACCGCATGGGATTGCCTTTGCTTAAAGATGTTGTTGAGTCCATGGAACTTGCTATCAAGGCTAATGAAGGTACATAAATTTTGTGGTTCGTGCTTTTTTTTTTTTTTTTTGGATGCATCCTCTTCCGTGTCTTTCCTGTGAAGTATGAATTGATATTAGGGGGAGGGGTAATTTAGGTAGTGCATAACAAATAAATTGTCATGAAGCTTGAAGAAGAAGTCAGTCAGTTTGTTAGAGGAGAAATTTTATGAATAGAGCTAATTAGGAAGACATTATGTTAAATATTGATTTAGTGTCTTGGTTTTAGTTTAGTTAAGCTAATTTGAGAAAGAACCCACTTTATGAAAGTGGAAATATCATTTGTAATTGGTGTAATTCAGTTTACATCAATCAAACTTCTCCTTACTTTATTCTTGCATTTTATTTTTAAATGCAGTCCAAAGCTACGTAATATTGTAATTCATAGTAGTCCTCATTGCTTAATATATATTCAACAAGAATTAGTGAGATAGGTTTCTTTTGTGGATTTTAATGCCCTTTTTTTTTTTTTTTTTGGGAGAGAGGGGGGGGGGGGGGGGGGGGGGGGGGAGGGGGGCTACTTCTGAGATCTGAATGCTGCAATATGGTATAATTCTTAGAATCAAAGATGTTTAGCCTTGATGTTGATCTTATCTCTGAAATTGTTCATTTTCTCTGTGATTTTTAGACATTGTAAATGATCAAATTCACTTTGTTAGGCCTGTTTGTGTCGTGTCACTACTTAAAACAATCTCTCTGTAATGATTGTAACTTAAAATGTGTGGCTTTAGTTTAGCCATTTCTGGAGAGGATGAGAAATCAGGAACTTTTGGTGGTCTCATGCACAAAATTAAAACTTCTATGACAACCTGTTCGTTAATCTGAGTGGTGGGAAGGGTTCCCTTGGGCCTTATGGGAATAATGAAATTGTAGAGCTCACATTTCCATGCCCTTTATATATGTATCGTTCTTGTGTGATAGTGTCTGTTCATATTTTCTGCATATGGTATAGCTGGTGTTTTTATCTTCTTACTCTAATCTGACTTGTATGCTCAAACCTGTCATGCAGAAGCTCTGCCCAGTGGGAGTTATGAGAAGGCAAGGCTTCGATTTGCACACGCTGAGACTGTGGTTCCATTCTCATGTCTTCTTGGTCTCTTTCTTCAAGGATCTGGTGAGGATAGAATCTTAAGATCTTGTTGCCTTGCTCCCTACCTTTTACCTCTAGAAATATTTTTCTTTAATTATATTAGCGGTGGACTGGTGGTCTTACTTGGTGTTATTCTTTGAATAATTCACAGAATATAATCTCGTTCTTAAGGAAAAACCGTTGCAGCTCCCTCCTATGCCTCCCAAAAGGCGAACTTGGAGGGGTAGTGTCGTGGCTCCATTTGCTGGGAACAACATGCTTGTACTTTACAGTTGTCCTGCCAGAAAGAGCAAGTATTTTGTTCATGTATTGCATAATGAGCATCCAGTACCTTTACCGGTAAGCTTCAGTTAGCTGTGGCTAAAGTATACATTGGGTTGCACATTGTAGGATATTAGCCAAATAAGGATTTGTTCAGCATTTGCAAAATAGGGGGAATGAAATGACTTTGTTCTCTTCCTGTCTTTAAAGCTATGCATGCACTATTGCCACTTTTTGTCTATATAATACTAATAAACTAACTTTTTTTTTTTTTGAGGCAAAACTAATAAACTAACTTAAGTGCAGCCAAGCCTATAGAAAACTCAATTGCTGCTCGATAGAGGGTGTAGTTTTTTTTTTTTTTTTTTTTTTTCCTACTCAAAACTTTCTGGTGTTGCACCTCCAACATTTTGGCTCCAGAACAATGCAGCTCCTCTTGTATCCCCTTCTTTATGTTGCCTTTTTTTCGGTCCCTTTTCATTTGCTACATCGTCATATGGTATGTTGGTACTCTCATCTTTTTCTGTAGTTTATCCACACACCCACCCACTTTTCTCTCTACTTCTTTTTTAATTTATTAATTTATTTTTTAAATATTTTCTCCTTAAGAGCCTTGTACAATCTTAGGACGCTAGTAAATAGGAATGGAGGGGGAGTGCATAATTGCTTCATGATTCTATTAAACTGTAGACTGTAATTCTGTGCTTCCGTCTTGCTTATCTTCTGATTTCTTCGTATTTCATTTATTTTTGTTAACATTTGATACTGTTGACTTGTTTGAACAGGGCTGCGACAACTCTGACTTTTGTCCATTTGAAGTTTTCAAGGTAACTACTGCATCAATGTGTATGCTATCGTTTGTTAGAAACCTCACCTCTCAGTCATCGAATTGCATGTGTCTTTTAGGAAAGGATACTTGAGCCTCATATGAAGGATGATTATCAGGCCATCTGCACGGTGAAGGATGTTGTGCCAGAGCCTGCATACAGCAAGTTTTCATCGCTGTTTGGTTGGCTGTTCTCCTGGCAGGGTAATGCAAAGGATTCTGACAAAGCCGACTTATAATGGGCCTCATTCCTATAAAGGGGTTCAGCCTTCTCTTGGATTTGATACTCTATCTGAACAAGTCATAATTTGATTTTCAGCTGCTGGATCCATATAGCAGAGTTCTTTTTTTTGTTGATCTTTCTGTTCTTATGCATTGATTTTGCGGAACACAAATATGGAAGCATCAGCAACTTCACTATGCAGGACTGCTGTTGGCCTCAATTTTAGATCTGGAAGTTCAGTTCTTTTACAAATTAAGAGTGATTTACCTGGTGACAGTGATGGGAGTGAACTTCACCGATGCTTGCTGCCTCTGCCTAGCTGTGTTTTATACTGGTTCGGTTCAGATTTTACTGTTAGCAGTATGGGGATGTTCACTTGATTTTAGTTATTCCAATCAGAATTCCTTTTTCCTTTTTTTGGGTTTTTTTCTGGGTGTGTGTACAATGGACTATAGTGAAAAGACAACTCCTGTTATATTTCTGAAAAACTTTAGAAATTGCTAGAAGCTATGGGACCTCGGTCTCTTCAGTCCAATTTCATGCTTTATCTTTAGAAATTAAAACTAGATGAGGTGTCCCAATATATTATAAATTATGCCATTATATGGAGAGTACTTTATCCTTTACATGATTATGTGATTAATATACTTTCCTAGGAAATAAAAAATAACTCCACAAAGTTTATTACAAAAAACTTGATACGGAGGACAAGAAGAGCCGATTAGTAGAAATAAGGACGACAGAAAGAGGTAAATAGTACTAGAAATTAGGAGGGAAACTGGGAAAGAAAGCTGATTAGGAGCATAGAAGAGCTCAACATGATTTACCATATGATCTATGTACACTGGTGGATTAAATTAGATTACTTAAAGGGTCATCAATTAAAACGAAATTATGTCATATATTAAATAATTCAAAGTATTTGTTAAAAAAAAAAAAAAAAAAATCAAAGTATTACATTGAGTTTTTTTTGTAGCACAGACTATTTTCTGGTACTCAATAAAAAATGCTCTATAAATCAAGCTACATAATAAATGTTTAATTGAACTAGACCTTAGGCATAAAGCATAAAGAAGGGCAAAAACTTAATGAATATCATCACCTCCATAAACGGTTTGAAACTCCTTATTTGTGATGTTGAAGAGTCCCATATCATGCCCCCCGAAAAGAGTGAGTGGATCCCAAAATTGGAACTCGTCATCAGTGAAGTAAATACAATTATTAATGTGTGATGCACGAATAGGAATAGAAGTATTATTCCCCACAAATAAGTCAATGACTTGTACCCAAGTATTTGTGTCAAACTTGAACCTATAGACCTTAAAATGTATTGTAACATAATTCAAAGTAGCATCCTCAACTCCTTCAAAATCTATTTTGTGTCTGCTTACCATGAGAAGATCACCGAATGCATCCAACAAGTATTGTTGTTTGATGAAGGGCCATGGGTCGGATGCTTTAGGAATAAGCGAATACTCCATAATTGTCGCGATCTTTGAGTTTTGAAGTGCACTCATGTCACAATATCCAATTTCTCCATCCTGATACAAGAATAGTAATTTTTGACCCCAACGCACAACATCCGTCACCCAATCCATCACCCATCCGTGTAGTTTGGGTGTACTTAAAATTGAAGTCCATGCTTTGTCACTAGGCCTTGCATAGTAAGACATACAACCTGGAAACGCACCAGGTAATGCTATAACAATATAGTCATCTCTTTCATTATCGGCTTCAAAGACAATCATCTTGTTCACAAAACACTGTCCTACCCAAACATAGTCGTTTAACATGGTTGTTTGAGGGGGTAGAGGAACTCGAGCTTTGGTTAGCGGGTTAAACATATAGATTTCTAGGTTTAGATCAAGTGTGACAACCCAACCACGCGACGAACCCCAACATCTAGCACCATCACCTTTGCTGATTAGGACAATATATTTTCCTAAGGTAATTATTCGGGTTATCTTGTGTGTTTTCGGGTAGCATCAACCATGGCATCGTCCTAGTCCAAGTTTTTTTTAGCCATAGAATACGCGGACTGACATGATTGACATACAGAGGAGAAACAGACCAAGTCTTGGACAGAATCTAGCTAGTTTCAACACTATTTCTCGAAGGATTTCAACGGGTAAATCACTCCAATCA
The DNA here is from genome assembly GCF_001683475.1 of Chenopodium quinoa. Lineage (NCBI taxonomy): Eukaryota > Viridiplantae > Streptophyta > Magnoliopsida > Caryophyllales > Amaranthaceae > Chenopodium > Chenopodium quinoa. The sequence continues at coordinate 2,382,367 of NW_018744582.1, read as the reverse complement.
GCCATGTATGATTTTGATAATGTTGTTGCCAAATAAAAACATGAAAGCAGTTATAGAGATGAGTTTAGAGTTAAATCAAATTAAAGTTTGTTCTTATAGTTTTTAATGATATCATAACCATATTTATATAGTTTTATACAAGCTCACAAATTTGTGTAGAGGGAAACCTATGAAAGTTAGGAAAATAACCTAGTTGCCTAATTGAGGCTAATTCTAAACAAATTCAAAAGCAATTATTATCAAATCTACAAGTCTGACAACTTAAAAATAATATCTTGTGTCCATTCGGTTCACCCGTTTGGCTAATTCAGATTCGGGCTTAATTCTTAATAGTTAGATTCCAGTCGGTCAGTTACCTCTTAATTGTTGTTCTGGTGATCAAACACGTAGTTTATAGTTGTTTCTAAGGAAATTGAAAAATGCAGCAATTGACTTGTACTATTTGGACATTATCTAAATTGAATCAAATCACCTTTATATTACCCTTTGTAAATTAATTAAATCAATTAGGCTCAAAATTGAAGAGGTAAATTACCCTATTTTAAGTTTAAAAACTAAAAATCAATTACTGAGTTTAAAGGAAATTACCCATTCGATGATGGGTTATTTGCTGCTATTATCAAAATTGTAAATAGAACTTGGATTATAATGTAACATATAGACCTTCAGATCTAGCTGAAAGAAGTCAAAGACGGTGGTGAAATATGGTGGCGGTGGTTTGATGAAGATTGTGGGTGTAAGGAACTAGAAGGCTGCTACAGAGTTCTGAGAAAACAAAATAGAAGTAATGAAAATACTTCATTACTTAAGTACAAGTATAACGAAAAACCCACAGAAAAACTCGAAAATATTTTTTAACACTAAAAATATAGCTATTAGTTTAACACCACAAAAAAAAAAAAAAAAAAAATCGAAAATGCCTCGTTTTACATGCGTCATACAAACCGAAATATTTTTATTAGGCAAAATGAGGTATTTGTGATAATTTTTGTCAATTCTAATCCCAAATTGGAATTTTTAGGATCAAAGAGTATGTAACCCTGTCTATTCTAATCTCAAATCGAAATTTTGTGGGAGTATTATATTTTGACAGATTTCCTAACACGGTTAGATTGTCGTACATTGTAATCCTTATCAATATTAGTATATAAAAAAATCACTTCAGATTCAGTTTGCATTATTTTACAAGGGGAATTGATCTTGACACACCTCCATGTGTGAGAAGCATACTCACGATGGGTATGGCAAAATTATTTTCCTTTCAAAGGCCTTGAAATCATCTGATCATTGTAAATGTAATTCAACAATCTATAAATAGTTCATCCGATATAATTAATCAATTATATTATATTGTAAACGTTGGCTCCCATCGATGTTTTTTAGTTACTACTATGATACAAACTTTGAATTGTTTAGTAATTCTTTACATTACTCTTTGCAACAATTTATTTTACTGCGCAAACTCATACAATGTCAATTAATCAATTATAAAGAAAATCCCAATATTTAAACTCAGAATTCCAGCAAAAATAACCGATGAAAATCTCTGCTGCGTTCTCTTCAATGCTGGGTTAAGATGTTAAAAATTTTCGCAGAAACTATGAACATAATCCAGCATTAAGGCTCTTATGCATCTTCCATGATGCAGAACTACCAGCATATCAGACATTTTTCCATATAAAGTATATCGGTGTTATATTTACTCCCATCTGATTACCAGAAAGAATCATCTGGGCAATCAGTTCTTCAATATCAATTATCTGCTAAACAAAATTCAATTGGTGACCAGCAGGGTCACCTATATGATTACAGTAAATAACATTATAGCACATTCAGGGAAATTGGTGTTAGCAAGGCCATCTCAACTCATTTTCAGCTTCTGTAAGCGCTGCCGCCTCGGGTAAAATGTGTAATTTACAGGTTGGGGCTTTGCTGGTTCAGAGGAATGATACTCGATGCTCTCCAAATACTCATTCTAGGAGTTTGAGTAGCTTAGGCACGTGCCTCTCTAATAATGAGAACTTTCCTCTTCGAATAAATGCAATGGCGATTTCCAGTGTTCCAGCCATGAATAGTTCGTTAGCAGGCTAACATCCCAGTCAGAGACATTTCTGTAGGCATGTGAATAATGAGTGAATAGTCTATTTGGCAGATCATATAGTATTATAGTAAGATTGATGAACTTATTGTCTATAGAATTTTATTTCGGTGCTCCATTGAATGAACGGAGCCAAACTCAAATAAGCAGAAAATCCTACAAAAAAAAATCCCTTAGTCTAATTAATACGAAGTACACATCAAAGACAACTAACTGTTAAGAAGGGTTTTCTCTCACCCCTATACAAGCTTTCTGTATTAACTCAACAAACATAATCGTTGGTTGCTACCATGCGCATGATACACCCGGATCAAAACTGATTTTTTTTTTAAAAAAGCGGAAAGAACATAACTTACAATTGTAATGAACATCATGAATTTATAAAAGAACACAACATTGAAAGATAAAGAACGTGATAATTTTTGTGAAACAGTTTTTAAAAAAAGGTAAAAGATAGTTACCAATTGATTTTTAACATGCATTTAATGTCAAATCATTTCAAAATATTCACTTTCCTATAATTACTCTCTCTAAAATTATTTTTGATCAAGATTTCATTTTCAAATTTTCAAATTCCAGTATTTTTTATTTCGTTCTTTTTCTTTATTTTAAAAAAAAAAAATCTCTAAATTACCAATTATATTTTTTTTTATATTTTGTTATAATATTCAACTTGTTCATGTGTATTTATTATGGTGTTCATTATATAATTTATTTATATTCTTTCTATAAGTCCATTATTATATCAGATTTCTTGATAAAATATTTTAAATGTTTATGTCCTTTCGCTGTAATTTTAATGTACTTGTCAGTTGTCACACAATATTCATTACTTAATGTGAAATGACATGTAGGGTAAATATAAATAATATTCTTTAAATATTATTATCATGTTCGTTATTAATACAGAAATGTTCTTTAGATCCAAAAATCAATCGTCAATAGAGAAGGTCCCAAAAGAATATCATCTTCATCAACCTTTATTATCCTCCTTTAAAAATATAAATATATACACAAATAGACGATAATTTTTTTGAAGAATATATGCAATTAGATGAACAAATAGTTTGTAACGTAAAGAACATATAATTCAGACCCAAAGTACATAGTTTGTGACGTAAAGAACATATAGTTTAGACCTAAAAAACATATTGATTAAACTCAATGGACGTATTCGTTCAAATTAAAAAAAAAATGAATACGGATCAAAAAACTGATAAAAGAACATTTATATCAATTTGAAAGAACTTTATCTTCAACCTCTGAAATAACACAAATTCAAATTAAAAAAAAAATAAAAAAAAAAAATAATAAAAAATCATTGAAAAATTACACATTTTTTTCAATAACGAATTCATTAACAATGATCAATGAACAAATATAATAATCTAAAAACATCATAACAACAACAACAAAATTATGAAATTTAAATTGTAAAAAAAATAATTAAAAACTACCTTCTCATTCTGTGACAAAAATCTAAGATTAAATATTATTGTAAAAAACATCATTCTCTTGATCATCAACTACAAATTGACGATCATAAAACGTGACGAAATTCACCATGAGCTGTCATTTTTTCTCTAAAAAATTCATCTCTCTCTTAAAGTTTTATTTTTTTTCCCCAAAAAATTCTCTTTTTTCAAAAATTGATTATGAACAATTATGGATAAGGGAAGCTAAAAATATGGAAAGAAAATAACAAAAATCCTTCAATCAACTACAAATTGATAAAACGTGACGAAATTCACCATGAGCTGTCATTTTTTCTCTAAAAAATTCATCTCTCTTAAAGTTTTATTTTTTTTTCCCCAAAAAATTCTCTTTTTTCAAAAATTGATTATGAACAATTATGGATAAGGGAAGCTAAAAATATGGAAAGAAAATAACAAAAATCCTTCAATCAACTACAAATTGACGATCATAAAACGTGACGAAATTCACCATGAGCTGTCATTTTTTCTCTAAAAAATTCATCTCTCTTAAAATTTTATTTTTTTTCTCCAAAAAATTCTCTTTTTTCAAAAATTGAATATGAACAATTATGGATAAGGGAAGCTAAAAATATGGAAAGAAAATAACAAAAATCCTTCAATCAAGTAGCGTAAATTTAGGAAGATGACTTTTTTTATTTAAATGACAATTTTCATTCAAATGTACCATGAGCATGGTACACCCTGGTGTACAATGTAATCGTTGGTTGGTACACCCGGGTGTACTATGCAGATCAAAACTGATTTTTTTTTTAAAAAAGCGGAAAGAACATAACTTACAATTGTAATAAACATCACGAATTTATAAAAGAGAAGTGTAGTTATGAATAAGAATGAAAAGTATAGGATACTTTAAGGGAAAATACACAAGAAAACAAAACCAGGTGAGAATTCTTCAAGATTGGTTTCATCATTAATTATTCTTTACAAGGAAGATCCAAGAAAAAAAATTATGTACTAGGAGGACAAAATTGGAGATAAGGTTTGGCAGCTGACTAACACTGAACTCATGTAGCGTATAGAGGAAACAATTAGAGATAAGGCATCAAGGCTAACTGACTTCGAAATCTTGTAGCATGTAGAAGACTAGGTTTATCGAAATAAAACTATAAAAATATTTCGAGCTCATACCAGGATTTTTGGAGATCTAAACCTTCACCACCCCATCAGCCACAGAAGACATCAGATCCTCTCTGGATGCTGACCGCCTACTTTGGAGACGCATCTGATTTCTATGAGGACTCCACATGGCACCCATGCCATTGTTGTCAAATTGCATTTGCCCTAAGCTACCTGATGAGGGACTATGTGAAACTCCACTGACTGCTGAATATAGAGAAGAATCAGTGAGCTGAATGTTGCTTCCGCCAACCCAATGTCCAATACCAAGTGACCTTTCTTGATCACCAACAGCAGTTGGACTCAGTGGCATTTTTACTCTTGCATCCCCTGGAAAATAACAGATATTCTTATCTCATCAATTGGTAAGACAAAAGTTAACGAAACGAGCACAGCATTGAAAACTACAAGTACTGACCAAAAGATGCATGCAAACAAGCAAATCCAATGCTTTGTCTTTGTATCATATAATTATTTAAACATAATACTAGTAGTATTTTTGGTGAAAAATCAATTTAGTGCAACAGCGACTATCTGTGGCTCCTACAACCCTAAGGTAATAGCTAGCCCACAGGCAGAAAAGAGGCAAACTTGACAGCTATACTATAGTGTATCAACATTTGAGATACAAAATATTGCTCTTAATTAGAGAGGCATGAGGATACAAATATAAAGAACTGCAGTATCTCTCAGCAGATGGACAGTTTCAGAAAACTAAAAATGATCCTCTAAAAAATCAAAGCAGATTGTCAATAAGACAAACTGTTATATTGGTTGCAACAGAACCTGATGGTTGTTCTGTTCATTTACAATATGAAATTTAGATAAAATTATAAAACAGAAATTATATATATATATATATATATATATATATATAAATAAAAAAAGACCTTACCTGAACGCTGGAACCGGAAAGGTGAAGAAATATTGAGAACTGATGCTGGCGCACTATTATGCCTGAAAATAGGAAGTTGTGTTCTGCGGAAAAATCTAGGCAGGCAATTACCAGCACATGACAATGCGCAAACCAACAAAAATGATGATATCAACAGAACAGCAAAAATCACAACAGGATCTATCTTCATTTCAAATAGCTGAAGTGTATGAAGCTCTGTTCTTGTTGCAAATGCCTTGCCAGCTTCAACAAGAGCAACTCCTTGTGTCCAAGTGATACCACCAGAGCCAATCATGACCTGACCATCAGTTATGTGCAAGCCTTCCCTCAATAATGAAACTATGTAGGGTGCCCTAAAGCAATACTGTTCGATAAAGGGCTGTGGAGGAACACTTTTATATGCAACTTCCCAAGTTTTACCACAAAACTGATGTCCCTTCTCTAATACATCATTAAGGTTTGCTTCTGAACTCAAGTTAAAAAACCGATAGACAACAAAGAAACCAGACATTGCATAAAAATGACCGCTAGGATGGGGAAGTTCTTCAGAAAGAGCGCATGGTTGCACTTCACAATCAATTCCAGGGCTAAGATCAGACCATTCTGACAAATTGACAGCAACCTTTGCAACTGCACTGCACTCTGCCCAATTTGGAGAGCCAACAAGCTGAACAGGGACTCCAGGTTTGCCCCTTTTGCCAAGGTCTTTCTCTCTATAACGAGGACTCCCAGCATCTTGGTTCAGGGAAGCACATAGTGAGCAGAAATATTCACTTTTATATCCAGAGTGTAAGCATGGATGCTTAATCTCAACATTTCCATGAACTAAGTCTTCCATACTCACTTTTGGCATCCCTTTGAGAAGATGAACAACAGATTTGTCAAAGGCATCATTTAATCCATACCCATTAAGAGAATAGGCACTGAGATGATGGTTCACTGGTCCAATGCTCAGGTTTAAGTTAGTTTTGTTCAGAACAGGTTCCTTACTTTCAAAGGTTACTTGCAGTGATGAACCACCTAAGTCAAGGGCACCAAAAGTATCTGTCTTTGGTATGGACCCTAAGACACCTGTTTCATAATTCAGAGCTATCCAGCCATAATAAGCTTCCTCCATACCACTGATAATCTTAATCCATTCCCTTTGAGACAAAAACGGGGAACTTTTTAGAACAGACCAAGCATGATTAAGAAGCCAATCAGAGTCAGGTTTTGGCAACCTACGAACACCAGCAGTAGCATAGAGGAAAAGAGAAGTAGTCTTATGTGAATTCTTTGGGATCTGCTTCTCAGCCCACCGGAGAAGTGGCTTTATCGCAGTCTTCAAACCACTCGAGTTACGTACCAATTTATCAAGCCCAGGCTCAGTCTCCATACGGTTATAAGCCCGTCCACTTTGTCCCTTTGGCTTCTTAACTCCCCCAGAATATGATGTCAAAACAATGGGAAGATTACCACTTTTCTTGTGAGCGACAGACGCCTCATATATGTATACCCGAGTCCCAGTACTCCCACAATCAAGCACAACGTAAAACTTGGAAGTTCCACCAGACCAAAAAGTATAAAGAAATTGACCAAGTATAAATAAAAGAAAACCAAAGAAAAGCAGGCAAAGAAGGATCATCAATATTCTAACCCATTTCTTACGTGTAAATGGATTGCTTTGAGGCACTTTATCCTTCGAGAAACTAGGGCTGGAAATATCTTTACGGGATGAATGAGGAGGCTTTGCATTGATGACATCAATCCCACCATTTTGATCACCGTTTTCAGGATCTAATCGACGATATTGAGAAAAATCTTGTAATGATGAAGACAGCCTCATGTTGTTCATATGCCCAGGGCTGCTAAAACTAAAACCATGGCCAGAACCTTTTGGAGGTGATAATCCAGCTTGGATGTATGGGATGGATGAGGAATGCCGCATGGATGGACGATTTGTTGCAGATGAGATGATTTCTGAGATTTTGCTAAAGACCATGGTTTTCTAAAAATATGGGAGCACACTCATCTGTCTCCTGGCAACATATATATTACGTGCTGCTCCCAGAAAACGGTATGTTTGGGTATACAATGGGCCACTTTTCCAGACCAGACACTAACATTCAAAAATCCTGCAAACAAGTTAATTTCAAAATCATGTGTCAGAGTATGAGTAAATGACCATAAATTTCCAACAGAAAAATTCTGAACCTCTAGCTTGAGAAAATTATAATTACTCAGTCAAAAACCAGTCATTCTAATAATTCAAGATCACTGCCGAGAAAATCCTATTATGTTCAGGCATTTTGCAGACACACATTGAAAACATGCAGAAATGCCTAGGCTGCTAATTCTTAGAAACAATAATCTGGGCTAGGAAAGAGTATATTTTCAGGTTACTCTTTGCTAAAATAAAAATGGCTCACCAGCTTGGCTATGCCCATAACGGTAAAACACTCGCTATGATAAAAATGCTACAGCATCATTATTATATTCTTCAAGGAGTTTATACAGCAAAACAATGCGGGTAATAATATACAGCACATTATAAAACAGATCATTGGCTAATTGGTAGGTTAGACTTCAACACATTGCAAAACAGATCATTGGCTAATCGCCATCGGTAGGTTAGTTTTCAAGACATTACAAAAGCTTTAATGAAAGTCAATTAGCATTCTTCACTAATTTATTTGCAGCATAGAAAACAAATTCATACACTCATACAGATATCTTAATAGTAAGACTCTACACAAATTGAATCAAATTCACACCTTAGCAATCGTAGAACATGTCAAAGACTCTTTTCAGTTCCAAATAAACCCCTACTAACCACCTTGCTACATCTGGATATGTTGAGGAGGTGAGGCGTACGCGTTCTTATCCCTAAGCAGTAGACATTAGTAGCTAAATTGTTTCAGCACATCATTAACATTATTTCATAGGAGATAAATCTCTAGAGAGCAGTCAGGGCAGTAAGACAACTATACAAAGCTGATTTCCATTTCCCAATTTCTCCAATAACCCAAAATCTGTCTAACCTTCACACAAGATAGTTCATTTTCGGGTGACCAGGGAGCTGCAAAAGGGCAATGATGTATACGAAATTCGATTCGATCCCAGGTCTTGAATACCAGCCGTTACACAAGATTCAGTCAAAATTTCCATCAAAATCCTATTGACAATGTCTCATTCCCGATACAAATCAAATCTCCCTCCTAGTACTAAACACAACTCTAATACCTTTTTAAGTGGGCATCTCAAAGATTCAAACTCGTTACTAATCCCTTCAAAAAAACAATTGTCAAAATCCAATAAAATTAATACACAAAACAATCAAAATATCAGCAATTCTGAAATACCCACAACATAAAATCACAAAATTTCACCAGAAAACCAACTCTCCACAAAATCAAACTGCAAATACATACATCAAAGTAATGAAATAAAATAAACCCAAATCTAAAATCTTGTTGCAATGTAAATCAAAACCAACCTAAAAAAAACCGCGGATTTCCACAAAGAATGAGCAGATCAAAGAGTGGTAATCTCTCCTCTTCCTTTGAATCAGGAATTTGGGTTTAACAATGCTAATAGTGTGAAAAAAGGAGAGAGAAAAAAACAGTTGGGTAGGGAAGAAATAGTGAAGAGTTATAAAATGGGGGCACAACCATTTACAGTTAAAATTCTTCTTCTTTCGTTCTAATCTTTTGCTTGTTTTCTCTCTCCTCTTTTCTGCCGGTGTGATCTGATCTCCGGGTTTCAGGAAGATCCAACGGAAGCAACCCCCAGAAATTTTATTTGTGTATAAAAATAAAAAATAAAAAAATTGGGTTTTATTGTGTGGGAATTTTGTGCGAAAAAGGGCAGGAGATAGAGGAAGAGGTGTGGTAGTATATGACCTTTTTGAGATTAAAAGTCAAATTTATGAAATCAGAAAATTTTGCAAGTTTGTAACCAATTGTCCCTAATTGTGACCCAAATCTATAATAAATTATTTTGGAAATGGGACATTTGGGAATATTGTGTCTCTAATAATCAAGATTATATGGGTATGAATTTCTTAAATAATACAGTATTGATTTATACGAGATTTATGTACTGAAAATACTCTAAGACAATTAATTGATATTTACTAGAGAAAAATTAGTTTTACTTAGTGAAGTCAATTTTGATTGGTGGAGACTCGCACTAAAATAAGTAATAGGAGTACTTTGTATGAGATAACAAAGGTTAATTTGATTTTAATGGTTAATGGAAAAGGAAAAAAAAGAAAATGAGTGGAAAAAGGATATTTTCTTTGTTTACATATTTGATGTGATATCTAATAGTTATTAGATGGATTAATTTGATTGGTTAATAATTGTTGTAAGGGAATTGAAAGGAAATTAATTGATTGGCTTTATTTTATCATAATTTTTTTTCCTTTCATTTCTATTGAAATTGAAGGGTCAAAATGTGAAATTGAAATTGAACTGTCAAAATGTGAAAATTTAATATTAAAAAAAAAAGTCTTATCTTTTACTCCGTAATTATTTCTTTTCATTTCCCAACAATTCTATCAAAATTATTATAATCTAAAATAAGAATTAGCTACTTAATTAATTTATTTTTCTTTACATTTACTTTATATTCTATATTTATACTTCATTCCTATTATACCTCCCAAAAGTAAGAACTTATTTTGATTCTTAATGTTATATACGACGTCAAGACGAGTTTAAATCTATCATGTGGTGCCCGATCATATCCCAAGGTTATACTAGGCCAATCTAACATGTATGGTTGAACCATGCATGGAATGTGCTACAAGCACAATTGAATAAAGTCCATGCTCCATGTACAGCTAGCAAACACTGAGTAGTGAGTATATTGTTGGTACATGTGATACAAAATTTCGTCGTAAAGTGATTGTTATAATGTTGTAAAACTTTGTTTGTCATTGAATATATATTAATATATGGTTTATTCTCACATTTACTAAAAACATTATATTCATCGTTGCTTTAATTTAGTACGAGTACTTCAAACATTGAAGTTTAATTAATTATAATTATCTTAATTACTAAAAGGTTAATAAATATATACAAAATTTAGTACTTGCCTACTTGAATTGGAATGAAATAAATGCGGGTTGACAACATTACGTTCTGAATGAAGTAATGAACAAAATGCATGTATCAAGAAAAACGAGCCCTACATAAATGGAGTTCTCATGCAAATGCATGAAAAAATATTTTGAAAGAAAGAAATATGAGGATATAATGAAACACATGAAAATTAACTAGTCCTAGCTTAGTCAAGAAAGACAATTAATTCTAAGAATTGGTGATTAATTTGGATATTACACCCAAAATCTTACGAGGAATTATTTGTAGTGTTTTACGGAATTCTATGTCCTAAACAATCAACATTAGATTAAATTTGAAACCAGCCATTCTTGATTCAACATTTATGAGAACACAACGTTTCAATTATTCCATCAAGCTAAGAGGATTATTAGAGGGATAAAAAAGAAAATAAAAAAATAATTCCTTGTTTTTATGAATAATTAACTAAGTCAGTTACAATGTTTGACTAATTAATGTTATACTCCGTACTCCGTAGTAATTTTATAATTTAGAGTACCAAAAAAATAGAAACAGTCAATTACGTACTATGCACATATCACTACATCAACATAATATGCTTTCAAAAAAAAAAACATAATATGAAATGCATGGACGGCAAGGTCAACACCAAGTTATAAATTAATTAGCAGTGGTTTATATATACAATACCTAGCTTCCTCTTAAAGTAATATAAAGGCGATATAATAATGCTTGTTGTAGTATATACAAGTAAATTAAATAAATACGGAGTACAATACTAAATTAAATAGTTATTATGCAAAAGAAAAACTTTAAAATTAGGTCGATAGTTTATGATTTTATTAATTTTTTACATGTATGCGTTAAATAAATTAATTACCAGTGGTTTATGATTATATTTTCTTATATGCGGCCCTTAATAAATGGAATAAAATAGAATAGGGTGTTTTGATTATATCATAAATTACAAGGGATTGAGCCAATATAGATAACAACTTTTATTATCATGGATCGACTAAAGGCAATTATCTACATTGTGTGATAAGCTCCATTAATTTGAAGAGAGGAAAAAGTAAAGCGTTGATCAAATGAATGTTCCTTCAACGACTAACCAATTGACTTGTTAGGTACGAGTAGAAGGAAGACTCAAAGTTTATAGGGTTGAGTCGTTGTCAATAGGCATAATGAATTGAATCAATTCCATAATGTGTGTTTGAACAAGTAAAGAATTAATATCTTTGTCACTAACACCAAATTGGAAGCTAGTATGTCTTAATCATCCCATCAATTCTACGTACTATTCGTAATACAAGTAATATTCAAAAAGCATTTGATAAATGCTACGTTTTAATTGGTCCTAATTATAGCTAAATTAGTTTTAAGCAAACTTCTTCTATGGACCCATGATATGGGTATTTAAGGGGGCAAAAATGTAGATGTTTATGATACTCGTCTACTCAATCTATAATTACAAACATAAAATAGTGCCATATATGTATTTTTTTAAAAATAAATAATTCTATACAACTTAAATAATAAAACATATTCTAATATATATACAAGAAATTTTATAAATTTACCTAGTCAGAGTATATTTCCCACAAAAAAAAATGCGTTTGCCGGGAGTCGAACCCGGGTCTATTGCTTGGAAGGCAATTATCCTAACCGTTGGACTACAAACGCTGATTTACACAAACTTTTCTTTGATAACCTTATTTCCTCCTACGGTTTTTTTTTTTTTTTTTTTTTTTTTTTTTAAGTAACTATTAGGATTTGTTTGGCGTTGCTGTGATTTTCTGTTTTTTGGTTTTTTGAATTTCAAAATCATATGATATATGTCTTATAATGAATAAAAAATTAGTCAAACTTATTAAAATTCTCATAGTTTAGAATACCGACAACAAAAAAATGAAAATACTTTTTTCTTGTTTTCCGTTTTTTGTTTTTAGAAAAACAAAAAACTAAAAAAAAAAAAAATCCCAAAAAAAACCGTTTTTTTATTTTTTTTGGTTCTTTCCAAAACCTATTTGTTGTTTTCCTCCTTGTTTGTGAAAATTTTGTTCGACATGTCAAAATCTGGATTCTCCAAACCCAAAAATCCTACTATTGTACTATCTCAACTCTTTCTTCATCCATCATACATGGGATTTTACATTTGATTTTCACTTCTAATTTGTAAACTTACTTTTTCACTCGCATTCATACTCATAGTAGTAGCAGGTAAATCGAATTACCCAATTGCAATTTTCATAATTTTTTTTATATAAATTCTTATTGTATGTCACCTTGTTGCTCTAATTTTACTAATGTTATCTGTTAACTGCTGTTGTATGTTTAATGTTTGAATTTTTTTAGTGTATGTCAATGTTAATTTGAATTTTCTTTTTTTTAAGCTCATAACCTAGCTCTTAATCGTGATTAATTTGATGTTTTTCTTGATATATTAAGATTACTGCTTATCTTATTATATTTTGATCAGTTGATGTAATGATGCTATATTGAAATTTGGTAGTTGGGTGAAATTGGTATTTAGTAGGATATTCAATTCATATGTTTTAATTGCAGAACAAGGTTAATTTTTTTTTGCCAAAATCTGCAATATTTCCAATGATTATAAAGTGATTATCAATTTGTAATGATTTGGGAAGTTCATTTAGCATGAAAGATGAAGGATAAAAGTTTAGATACTGGTATTTTGGACTATAGTATTGAAATTTGATTTATGTGATTAATCTATTTGATCTCATATTCGATGAAATTTCTTATATACACCCAGCAATAAGGTGCACCCTTTCTCATAAACATGTTTGTAAAATTTCTGATTTCGCCACTGCAGACACATACACTACACAATTTGTGAGAAGAGGAGAAGGAATGGCGGCTTTTGCTCCAATAAGAAAGACCCCATCACCAGGCATAGAGATTCCCGAAGAATGGTCAGCTGCTGCATACACCATAGCAAAAAGTTTTACCAGATCACTGCCTCCTGTTGTATTCATCTGCGGCGCTAAGAACAGTGGCAAAACCACTTTCTCTCGTTATCTCCTTAACACTTTCCTCCCTAGGTTAGATTCCTCTCTATTTGTATATTGGCAAATAATTTCATGTCAGAACTAATAAGTTTCCCTTTTCCCTTCGAAATTATATGGCATTTTTCGGGAAGTTGAAGATTTTTACAGATTTTCTGTTTCATTTTGTGATTGTTCTGTTTAATTGCTGGTTTTGCTACGGAGTATTATTCGTATACTGTGTGAACTTGAATACTTTGTTGGTAAAGTTGGAATGTACTTAGGGTCTTACATGAACCTCCAAGATTTTGTATGGAACAATAATATTTTGGATTGTATTAGTTTGTGTAATGAACCTGTGTAACCGAACATCGTTTACATAATTTATGTTCTACTTCGTAGTTTTAATAGTTCAAATCTGTTGCTGATTGGTTTTTGTCAATCAAATTGTTAACTGAATTTGAGCTTATGCTGATACTCTTCCTGCTGAGTTTATTTCCTTGAAAGATTCTTTTTAGAATTTTTATAAAAAGAAGTTTACATTTGTTTGTGTCCCCTTGAACTTGAGCATGCAGACTGATAAAAAAGCCATTGTTTCTCAAAACAGTCTGCAACTTAAAACAAGGCATTTTTGTTATGTTTGCTGGCAAACTTGTATTGATCGGTTTTTGCTTGGATTTCTTGGTAGACTTTGGAGCAACCATTAGTTACTTCTGCATTGAAAGTTTTTTTTTTTTTTTTTTCCTTCCAGATGTATTAACTATTAAACTGTTGTGATGTTGAAAAAAGTGAATATTTTTTATACTTATGTCACTCAATGATATTATGATTGCTTCTGGTTGGCAGATACAAAAGTGTAGCTTATCTGGATACAGATGTTGGACAACCAGAGTTCACTCCTCCTGGATGCCTATCCCTCACTATCATTGATGAAGCAACTCCAGGTGCTTTAATTTTGGGATTTAATTTTTCCCTGTTCTTATCTGTGTGTATGTGTTATATTTTAAAATATATATACAAGGTATACTCTACTTTTAACTTATAGAATGCGTTTCATCAGAAGACGCTAATTATTATAATGTTTTCCCGTTTCTAATTAATTTTGTTTCCTTCATCCAGACTTAACAATCCCTTGTCTGAAGACACCTCAAAGGTAAACGTCCTATTGTAATATATGCTTTCATGTCCTTTAAGAAATTGTCAATCATATTGTTGGTGAAAAAAAATAAAAATTAGATGCATCTGCAACGTCATTATTGACCATTATGCTTGGGTTTGACGTATGACATTGCCTTTTTCTATTTGGAGCTCTGTTTTCTTATGCTCTAATTTCTCGTATGCAGTAAATGGACATGTTATGTCTGTATGCTTTAATTTATTGTGTTTGGTATGTGTTGGTTGTAATACCTGATAAGCTTGCACAAAAACATCGAACCTCCTTCTGTGAATGTGCTAATCTTGAGATATAATCAATGATAGCTGTTTCTTTGCATGGGTGTCTGCAGATGCTATTTCTTTGGAGATGTTTCTTCAAAAAGGGACCCTGAAACATACTTGAATTGCATATTTGCGTTGTATGATCACTATAGAAAGGACCTAAGGATTTCATGTAAGAATGGAAGCCCTGGTGCAGCTGAGCTGCCCCTTATTATTAACACGCCTGGTTGGGTGAAAGGTAGGCTGTGAAACTATCACTTTTATTTTCTTCAATATTGTACTTTTCTTCTTCTTTGAGCATACTATTGATGTGTTACTCACATTCTTATTGCACAACAGGTCTTGGTTTTGATATACTGGTTGATATATTGAAGCACATTGCTGCTACACATGTGGTTAAGATAAATATATCTTCTGAACGCAAGAATCTACCTAGTGGCGCATTCTGGCTTGATGAACTTGATGAATGTTCCGTAAACTTGGTGGAGATCACTTCTGCTTGCAAGGATTCTTACAACCGATCGTAAGTTCTTGAAATATATATATTTATGTGAACTGGTGGAATGGTAGATTTATGTGGCTGCAAATCTGCAACTATTCAAATCTGTGTTATCATTATTACTTCTCTACAAATTCTGTTGTGAGTTTTAGACTGTTTTTTACAAAATCTAGCTGTAGCGCTTATATGTTTGAACCTGATGACCAATAATGTTTGGCTTTAAAGGAAAAAATTGATGTTAGGCGATTGTTAACTATACCTGATGTAGGCACAATAATAATTTGACACCTGGATTGGTTTAGGTTTTGCATGTTCTATTAATTTTCAAACAAAATCTATATCAACCTTATCTTTTTTCTAGAACACTTATATCTGGTCCCTGGTTCATTCTAACCAAATTTGACAAAAGAATGTTTGACTAATGGGGTAGATTTGCCTCAGGGGTAATTGTTTAATTAAATTGATCTGAAGTTGTTGCCAGCCGAAATAACAGTTTATAAACGCAGGAAATTATTCTTTCATTGTCCACCCCCTCCCCTCTGAATAGTGAACAGCATTTATCTCGTTCACTCCTTGCTGCAGGTTGGACTTGAGGGATCAATTTTCCTTGTTTTAGTGTTGATCACTGTTTCTTTTCCTTGTTTTAGTGTTGATTACTGTTTCTACTCTTAGATTTCTCGTCAATAGATAAATCACTGTTTGAACCCTTCTTCTGAAGATTAAGAGAATCAATTCTTTTTTTTTTTTCCTCATGTGTTGGTTTAACCGTCTCCCAGGGTGTTGGTGCAGAAGGAAGCACGTCTTATTAGAGAGCTACGACTGATGGCTTACTTTAGGCAGTGCTTTCCAAGTAGTATGAGTATCACCACGATCAAAGAACTTGCTCTTGCAGTAGCCTCTCTTACTCCTTACCAAGTCCATATATCAAGTATCAAAATCAGGCATCTTCATTGTGAGGTTTGTTGTTTTAATTGCTCCTTACCAAGTTCCTATACTTTTATGTTTTTGAACTATCACTACTCCTGTAATTACATGTTTTTCTATTTGATGTCATTATTTGTAGACCATTGTCATTTATGTTCCAATGATCAAGGTCATTTTTATGTAATATTTGTGCTAGGTACCAATTTCTGAAGTCTTCTACAGTTTGAATGCAACAATAGTAGGATTGGCTGTTAGCTGTGAAGACTCTCAATCTTTGCCTGTCTGTGTTGGCCTTGGTATGTCCTATATATGATACATCTATAAGACACAATCAGTATTAAAATTAATTGCAGGGCTGTATTTTGTTTTCTATGCCACAGATCACACTTCTAATTTCAAAAGAAATATTGTGGTTGATTTGCTATTTGCAAAGCACACTATTCATTGGCGTATGGGCATAGTTGTCTGATTGTATTAATGTTATTCTGCGGTCCAGGTATCGTGAGAGGCATTGATTCATTGAAGAACGTGATCTATTTGATCACACCTGTTCCACAGAATATCCTAGCTGGTGTAGATCTTCTCCTACAAGGATATATTCAGATACCTATTGGCTTGCTTCAGGTATGATAATAGTTTTTCTTTATGATTTTTTTCCCCCATAGCTCGTTAGGGTCTGTAATTTCCTTTGCCCTTCATACGTCGTTAATGCAATACTGAAAAATCTTATTGAACTATTGATTGGCGGATTATTCGAGGCAGGATGACTGATTACTTGCACAAGCCTTTTTTTTTTCCTTTTAATTTTCTCAAAATCTCAATCGTGTCTTAAGTTTAATCTTTCATAAAATTCTTTGCTGGCGGTATCATCTACTGTAATATTGGAAAACTTAACTTGCTAAATGTTAGACAGCTTGTTATTTTGCTATGGCTCAAAATCTAAATGTGGCTTTATTTACAAGGATGAAGGAGTGTTATTAATTTTTGAGAAGGGGCAGGCAAATTTATGAACCAACATTTATTCCTGATGTGATTACTGGATGCATAATATTTTATCAGTTCCATTGTTTCTTACATTCAATAAACTCTTATAAACCTTAACATCTTGACTTTGCTAATGCTTTATGATCTTTCTCTTCAGGTACAAGGTTGCATGTCACCTTACATGTCTGCAAATGTCATCCCCACATAGGCACAAACTATTTGATAGACTTTGTCCAACTGATGAAGAACGTCAGAGTAGCGGAGTAGAAAGCTGTAATCTACTTATGATATAATTGTAGGTTTAAGTTAATCAGTTAGTACTAACTAGCGTTAAGAACATTAGGTGACGATGCATCTATGCATGAAATTAGCTATATAACTTAGTTACCAAATCCTAACAGAACATTATGTGAAGGCAGGAAGAGGGAGCATCAATCCATGAATTTAGCTGTAATTTATATGGGCACATTTTGGTTTTTACAGTGGTCGTTTGATGGACAATATTATGGCATAATCGACAGTGTTTCTGATCCTCAGTTTGTTGAAACTGTGCGAAAAAATTAATCTGAGAATGAATACAGAGGATGCCAGGATGGATAAAAGGGGAAGAAATTATACATAAGGACCAAGTTGAAGAATGGATAGACAATGCCTTCAATAGGTAGAAATATGAAAGAGAATATATTATTGGAAGAACCATAAGCACCACTGCACCAATATCACTGTTTCAAAGCTAAAAATAGGCAGCAAAAGTTGTTGAATTTTAAAAATGCGTTTGCCGGGAGTCGAACCCGGGTCTATTGCTTGGAAGGCAATTATCCTAACCGTTGGACTACAAACGCTTACTTGTGTGAAATCTTACTTTCTACTTAAAAATTTCAAATCCTATGTTTTCGAACATCTACTCAACGAAATAGTGGGAATATCTAATGTGCTCATTCACTGATTGAACTTTACCAGATTTAACGTAGAAAAGAAATTCAATTTCAACAAAAAAAACAATAAAAAAAGAATTGTGAGAGAGGTATATAAATAAGTAGTATGTTTAGATATTTAAACACTATTAGTTGTTCGGCGAATTGAAGTATAATGTTATGTTAGGAAACATATACGTGCATATAGGACAATAATACAATTAACTTTCTTATAAAAAATAGACTCTTCAAAGCCAAAACAATGAAATTTAAAAAGTGCTTAGTTTATACGGAGTATATAAAGAGGGTATACAACTATAAATATTTAGAGTTTACATATGCTACGTAGTACGTACATAAAACATTTGGGTACAAGGAATACCTTGGGGAGGATGATTTCATTCATTTAATAAAAATAAAAACTTTTTTATTCCTCAAAATTAGAAAAAACAAAAAATTTAACATTGTTTAAATATTTAATAAAGAATCTATTAACAATAAGCCCGTCTAGCTCAGTTGGTAGAGCGCAAGGCTCTTAACCTTGTGGTCGTGGGTTCGAGCCCCACGGTGGGCGATTTATTTTTATTTTGCTTCTACCGTTTTAAATTTAATAATCCAACCTTTCCCACCCCTCTTCTCATATTGGTCCTTCGTCAATTGTAACATACAGTAGGTAATCCATCCTACGTGGCAATGACAGTTTTTAGTTTTTTTTTTTCTCTTTAAATTCCAAAGTCCTAATATAAACAAACCCCCTCTCCTTTATCTTCCCTTGTCAAAATTCTAATGTTGGAGCTCTGCAATCCACGTTCTTCTTCTGTGTCGGTAAATCTCTACAATTTTCTCTATTTTTCTTGAAGCTATCTCTTTCAATGGCGTCCAAAAAATCAATATGCTATGGATCTGGGTCGTCTTCTAGCGGTATGGTGGGGTTTCAACCAAGGCTCAAGTGTCACCATAACCTTGATGCTGTTGTGCGAATTGCTCAAAAAGGCCCTAATTTTGGAAAAAAAAAATTAGGGGGTGTTGCAAATGGGCAGTAAGTGTGTGTGATTATGATCATTTACTATGGCATTTGTAGTGTTTTAATTTCAATTTATAGGATTTTAATTTCAAATTCTAGGGTTTAAATATGAAATTTGTGGGTTTAATTGGGCAATTGTGTGCAATAGGTTGAAGATGTGGTTTTTTTGGGTGGATACCAGATAATAGTAGGAATGTTGATTATCAATTGGAGATTTTAGAGAAGGACACCAGAATTGTTGAATTAGAGCATGAGAAGACAGATTTGTAAGAAAAAGTGAAGAGGGTGCAATCCAAAAAAAAAAAAGAAATTAGAGGATGATGTGCAAGATTTGAAGCAGGAGCTCTGCCAAATGAGACTCGAGCTTATGAATTGTGCAAGGAATGAAATGAATTTCTCACTAGCTTTGATATTCTCTTTGATTTGTTTTGCTATTCTTGTATTTTATTTGAAGCAGTAAGTGTTTATGTATTGAACTTTGTGAGGTATTTTGTTGTTAGAAATAAATATATGAAGTTATTTGAAAAATTGTAAGAATCAAGTAAGCATTATGGTTGATGTAAACACTTATATTAATGTGAAATGCTGTAAAGATGATTACAGTTTGGATTGAATTTTGAAGTACATTGCAAAAGGTACTTGAAGTGTGTCAAAAACTTACAATCATCCAAAAGCTACTTAGTTGTAAAAGTTATAATAATAAACATCAATAATTGTTTTTTTTTTCAATTAATCCAAAATGATAGTATAGCCTACTGCAATTTATTATACATAATCTAATGAGGTGCTTGATTCACTGTTGAAGCTTGACTTTTCTGTTGTGTGGTCTGGCTCGTGTGTTGCACTATTGTTGCTTGCCCAGAATGTTGTACTGAGTGGAATGCATTAGCAAATTATAGAAAAAATACGTCCATAGATAAACATTCAGAGAGCAAAAATATTACATTAAACCAAGGTGATCCATCATCAGCAATAAAAACTCCCACACCCCTTGGTACCTGGTGCCAAAAATAAAAAATAAAAAAAAATAAAAAGTTACATAAGTACAATATTTAGTGTGGTATAAAAATTTATTAGGTTGGTATGAGGTTAGTATAAGGCACCTGGAATCCCCTTCCCCTTGAACCCCTTCCATGTTTGCCTCTCCCACCTCCAGATCGTCTTCCTCCTTAGATCCTTCTCTTTCATTAGACACCTCGGTTGAGTTTGCTTGATTACCCCCTCTTCCTCCTCTGCCTCCCCTTCATCCCCTTCCTCCCCTGATTACTCTTCCTCCTCTGCCTAACATTGAAGGTTGTGCTGTAGCTGAATAGTGCTCTGTTGTAGCAAGTGTTGAAGAACAAGTTTGAGGGGCTGAACAAGTTTGAGGGGCTGAACAAGTATTCCTTGGCCTTCCCTTTGGTTTTTTTGGAGGGAGGTTCCTGCACCACTGCCCTATCTCGATTAGGACATCGCCTTTTGTTATGGCCCTTAACATGACATAGACTACATGTCATCTCCATGTCGTGCCTACTGAGCTTTCCTGGTTTTTTTAGGATCCTCAAACGGATCTTTCCTCTTGTTTCTCCTAGGCCTACCAGAGTCAATCTTTATAGGGGATGGGTTAAGATTTGTGTCAATCCGAGGCCAATGCCTCTCTCCTTCAATTGGAGGAATTGACCCTCCATAAGCCCTTAAATAGAGGTCCCTCATGTAACAATTATCCACAAATTCTTCAGCCTCTCTACGTTGGAAAAAAATACATGCACAAGCATGGCAACAAGGAATACCCAACATTTGCCATTTCTTACAAGTACAAGTTTAATTCTCTAAATCAACAGTCAACTGATCCAAAGAGTATGATACATTTAATAATGTATCAGTTGAAGGAAACACATCACAATTAGCAGCTTTAGTCTTCTCCTTTTCTAGCTTTGCTTGAATCCTGGGGCAGATTATTGAGGTTGACTTTTCCATTTCTTGTCGTTGCAAAACTAACCTTTGCATTAATGCCACTCTAATGTCTTCTAACATGTATAAAATGTGTTTAGTCCTAGCATTTATTATGTAACCATTAAAGGTTTCCGCCATATTGTTTGTTATGGCATCTGTCCTAATGGATGAATCCATGAATGCTCTACAAAACACTTGAGGATTGTAAGACTGGAAAGCACTAGAAGCATCTCGGTTAATTTCATTCAACTCAGCTAGAGCATCCAAATGATCTGCCATGCTATAACATTTAGCAATTTTCCAGAAAAGAAGCTTCATTTCATCACCTCTAAATGACTTGTGCCATAAAGCAAAAATATGCCTTGCACAATGCCGATGTTCTGCTTTTGGTAGAACAATCGACACAACATGTAAAATGGCCTTAAACACACAAACAAACACACAAAACCAAGAAAACAAGAGAAGTGTAAATTGATTTGCTAACAGAATAATGTATAAATGTATATGCATATATAAAGAAAACTACATATTATTATTAAATTGATTTCCTATAGCAGATAACAGTTGTCCCCCGAGGAATGTTTTGATGAAACATGCATCAACACAAATCACTTTTATGCACCCTCTCTCCATCCCTTTTGCAAACCCTCAAAACAGGTGAATAACGTTTGAAATATAGGATTACACCCCTAGTTACTCACTATAGTTACTAACTCTAATTTTGTGCCAGGAGCAGTGTTCTTTATTGCCTCCAAATACCTACCCACCTTTTGGTAATGCTCTTGCATTGACCCATGCAATAACCTGTGTGCATAGTACTTGATTTTATAAGCAAAATCCCTAGTCACAATAACCTTGTAGGCTCTCCTCACTGTCTCGACTATCTCTTTAGCAGGCCAAGGCGGTCTTGCCTTAAACACGCACCTCAATAAATTGCTATGCTAGCCAAGTAGACTTTAGTTGCTTATTCTTTTTTATATTCCTGTGACAAGTATGGTTGTCCTCAACTGTCTTAATAACAAATGTTGCCCTCCGAGAATCCCAAGAAGAGTACATGTAAAAGGGACAACCTACTGTACACCTTACTCCCAGTCTTTGCTGTCTATACTTGTTGCTGCATACAATGCTCAAATTCCTCCCTTGCAATATTGCATACTTTGTCACTGCCTTTTTGAAATCCCCTCTAATTTCATAATTATATCGCATTTTACACCAATAAAACCCAAAATACGTTGCTCTAATTAATTAGGAGAAGATAACATACCTGTATTGTAGTCGTTCCTCTTTGGGCAAGCTTCATATTTGTACAACAATGGCAGTAGCTTCTTTAGGAGGTTTTAGAGTACATTAGGTGAGAAGAGAAGAGTAAATGGCGGTCATCATTTTTTTTTTGGAGGGAATTGAATGCAAAAGGACGAATTTAGGTGGAAATTATGTTGACTACAATTAATAAAGACACGTCAGCAAGTTCCAACCTTTTTGATAGATTGCCAGTCACCGTGGACCAATATGAGATGAGGGGTGGGAAAGGTTGGAATTCTGAGTTAAATTAAAGTTGAGACTGTTTTAAGAAGACCGCTTAGAGGTTAGATTATTATTTTCCAATTTTCCAGAAATAGACTCTCCAAAGTCCAAACAATAAAATTTAAAAAAAGTGTTGAGTTTATATATAAAGAGTTTACATATACTACGTATTACGTACATAAAACATTTGGGTACAAGGAATATCTTGGGGAGGATGATTTATTTCATTTAATAAGAATAAAAAACTTTTTTATTCCTCAAAAATAGAAAAAACAAAAAAATTTAACATTGTTTAAATATTTAATAAAGAATTTATTACCAATAAGCCCGTCTAGCTCAGTTGGTAGAGCGCAAGGCTCTTAACCTTGTGGTCGTACGGTGGGCGATTTGTTTTTATTTTGCTTCTATTATTTAAATTTTACAATACAAAATATATTTAATATTTCGTAGGTCATCAAACGTCAGTATGTCCGAGTGGTTAAGGAGACAGACTCGAAATCTGTTGGGCTTTGCCTGCGCAGGTTCGAATCCTGCTGCTGACGATTTTTTCTAAATCATTTTTATTTACCCTTTAAAATAAATCGGTGCTCACCTTGAAATTGTTGCCATGGAAAATTGAGCTACCTGGATCAGATTTAGATACTCCTAGGAAACAATAAACAAGCATTTCACAGAAATATAAGATCATTAATTTTAGCAAAAACTAATTAACAGTTGCTCTAATACTCTGCCGCTCATGTGACGTTATTTTTCTCCATTTGGTTTTGTTCAACTAGTGCATTAGCGTAATCAATCAAATACTGTAAACATAAAAAAGACAATAAAATCATGGTTTAATATATTAAACTAAAATATTACGGAGTTTCAAAATATAGTGTAGATTTCATATTACACAATTGAATTTGCATAACTTACACATTAAAATAAATATAATAAGTAGTATTACGTAATCAAATGACTATGTATTTTTATACATTATTGTATCAAAACTTTTAAACTTTTAGTTTGAACCTTAAAGTGATTTTAAATGAAAAAATAAATATATAATGTTAACTTACTCCCTCCATCTTAAAATTTTAACCAATGGAATCTTTACTCTACATGCATCACCATCTAGTTGTTATTAAGCTAATCAAGTAATACCTCACCCCAAGACTACACTTTTGCCAAAGCTAAAGATGCTCAATTTAAAAATATTAGACAAGGAGTACAAATAATCTCACCACAAACAACATTTTTACATTCATATACAATTAAACTCACAACTATCACAAATCCATAAACCCGAGATTTCTCATAATATCTCCTAATACAAGTAAATCCCAAATCAAATTTTTTCTTTATCACCGATAAAATCTTAATTTAAGAGTTAAGACTAAGACTCTGTGTACGATTTACTAGTTCATTCGGATCATTTTGTTCGTTCAAGAAGAAGCGGTCAACAACTTGATGATAATTGCCAAACAAAGAGTAACATACTTTCGCCATAAATCTTAAATCTTTCGCTTCCAGCCATTTTCCTCGTAATTTGACGATCAAACTTCATCAAAAATTTCATAAATTTTATCCCTCTTTTCTTTTCTCTCTTTCTCTCTCCTCTGAATTTCTTCTGACACACACCTCCACGCACTCCGTAACTAATTTATTTTCCCACCAACAAACTCTCCCTTCTTCCTTCTTCCTCTGTTCAACAATGGCGATTTCATCTTCAACCTTCCTCCATGAAAAGAAATACCCCTTCATCTTCATCCTCTCTCTCCTCTTCCTCTCCTTCACCTTCCTCCTCATCTCCAACTCTCAATCCTCCTCCTTCTCTCTCCCTTCCTTCAACTTCTCTCGCCGCGGCACGCCTCTCGAACCTCTAACAATCTCTCCAGAACCTTCCGCCGTTGTCGCCGCTCCGATCGAGGTGCCGGAATCTCCGGCGAAGGTTAGCGTCTCCGGCGAGATTGATTTCGACGGAGATCTGTTGAATTTGAAATGGGAGGTGTGTAAGGGTGGATTGTCGGCGGTTGATTATATACCTTGCCTTGATAATTGGAAAGCGATTAAGGCTTTGAAATCGAGGAAGCATATGGAACATAGAGAGCGGCATTGCCCTACGCCGAATTCTCGTTGTTTGGTGCCGTTGCCGAGAGGTTATAGGATTCCTATCCCCTGGCCTAAAAGTAGGGACATGGTGAGCTTGTTACTTGCGTATTGGTAAGGTTTTAGTTTTTTCTTTTTATTACTCCGATTGATTTCATGTAGGAGTACGAGCGGTGTTGTGTCGTGTTGTGGATGTCATCTAGCTTAGCTTGTAGCTCGTGCGGGATGGTTTGGTGTTGGTATCTAGGATTTATATCGAATGTTACAGTAGATCATAGGTTAAAAAACAGTTTGTGTAAAAACTTATCATACGCGTGGATGTCATATAGCTTAGTTGGTAGCTCGGGATGGAATGAAGTTGAAATCTAGGATTAACATCGAATTCTGTTTACATTGTTGCACTGTTTCAGTAGATCAATGGTTAGAAACTTACTTTCTAAAGAATCATTAGAAAATTCATAAGACTTTATATTATATTAGATCATAGGTTAAAAGAAAAAATGGAATGGGTATAATATTGAGAATGTTTAAAGGGCCACAGAATAGGAAAGTTTGGTGTATGACACAGTGAAATTATAATAATGTTTGCATTAGATTTGCCGAGTTCTGGACAAGGGGATTATATTATTAAAAATTTGGTATGATACTTTTAATAATTGTTGATCAGTAGTATACGTGTGTTTTAAATAAAGTATAATTATAGACTAATGAAATTAGGAGTAGGTTAGTTAAGGTATAAACCATACAGTAGATTGTCAAATGAAATGTGGCATGTGGCTATGTATGAGTTGTTATAATGTATTGTAGTGTATTGGAATACAAGAAAAGAAACTTGGAGTTATTTGGACATACAAGAGTTGTTCTGAAGTAGGATATGATTGCACATGGGCGGATGTTTTGATTTGGTGTGCGTTAGTTATGTCATGGAAGATGATCATTTTTAATTGTACTTAATTCCGTGTGGTTTACATGTGTGATTACGACCCTTAATTTTACCTCAAGTGTCTATGTTGGATCCTCGACTCTCCAACATAGATTTGTTATATAAACTGTTGAGTGTCTTGTTGCAACTTGCTTCGTTATGGACCAAAAACATGGAACTTAGCTGAGTGACTTTAGTACACGAGTCTGTGTCGAACACTAATACCTGATTTGAGTAACGTTGTGTATGAATGTATTACTGGCTACCTTGAGTTGTACTTTTTTTCTACCAAAGTGTTTTCGGCCATGATTAATAGTAGAAGAAATTGTAGTTTTACATGAGTTGTCTCAGTATTTTGGTGCTGGGGTGTATTCTTCCATGAACTAGAAAGTCAGCGTGATGATTGTGCTACCAGTTTTTTCTTCTCGACGCTACTTTTACTTGCATTTTAGGATTGTCACGTTTCTGATATGTTAGTCTAATGTTTGCTCAACAATTTTGTTTATGACACAGATTTGGTATGACAATGTCCCTCACCCAAAGCTAGTAGACTACAAGAAGGACCAGCATTGGGTTGTCAAGTCAGGTGATCATTTTATTTTTCCTGGAGGTGGAACTCAATTTAAGGAAGGTGTTGCAAACTATATCCAGTTTATTGAAAGGGTATATTTCTCGATTTTGTTTTGTTATTTAAAAACATCACAGAAATTTATGATACTAGTACTACTTTGGTTGAAAGATAAAATTCTTATACTACATCACTGCATCTGGTGTCTGATATACTTTTGGGTAGAACATATCCGCCTTCCTGGCCAAGAAAAATAATATTTAATGGAATACTAAAATATTAATTCTGACTTTAAAAGTTCTTCCCTGACTAAAGTGATAACTTATAAGTTGCCTATAGATTGAAATGTCACCCTGGTCTCATGATAAGTTATTACAAATATACAAGTATATGACAATTATGATAAATTACAAGATTTGTCTTTATTGTACAAGATTTCAGAGTTTGATTAGAACCTGTGTCAACTTGTAGCAGAATTTACCAACTTTTCTCATCCGTTTTGCTTGTAAATAGTCTTTGTTGCTCTATATGCCTTTATGTTGACTCTTCTTTTACTCTTTATTAGGCTACACCCCTTGTCAAATGGGGTCAAAACATCAGGGTTGTTCTGGATGTTGGTTGTGGAGTTGCCAGCTTTGGAGGGCATTTGTTGGATAGAGATGTTCTTACCATGTCATTGGCCCCTAAAGATGAACACGAAGCTCAAATACAGTTTGCTCTAGAACGTGGAATTCCTGCATTTCTTTCAGTTATTGGAACTCAACAACTAACATTTCCAGACAATGCCTATGATCTCATTCATTGTGCTAGGTGCAGGGTTCATTGGGATGCAGATGGTACTTCCTGAGAGCCACCTCATACTTTTGTTTGATTTCTCATGTGTCTCATATGATAGCTTTCTGCAACATGATAATAACTAAGGTGATGCTAAACTTGGAAAAATAAGGGGTTGTATCAGAGCATAATTTGTGCAGTATTTAATTACTTAGTATGACTCTAAGAAAAATTCATGCTTGTTGTTAAACTGCAGCTTAGCCACTCAATTTCGCTACGCTCTTGATGTATAGTTTTATGTCTGCTAATGTATTACACAATACACAAGCAGAGTCTTAAGTTCATTTATCTGGATCTTGAGGATGAAAGTCATTTGCTGAAAAATATATTGTGAAGGAAATTTAATTGGGATTAGGCTTTAGTAGTGGATTACTGGGAGGCAGTTCAAGTTCATTGATTTGAGAAGATCAAAGCGCTGCCACAATTTTCAACTATAGCTGCTTTACTTAATTCATTGTTCAGTTATATCCACTATTTTTAATCCTCTCTGACTTGCATCATTCACAAATTCATTTTTGTAGATTTGTATATACACCAATCACCAATGGTGAAAATGTTTTTCTCTATAACTTGTTCCTTTATCGGTCTTATGAGATCTCCTTTCTAAGTCTCTTGTTCTTCTGTCTTCTGTGGAAGATTATGCATTAGAGTTCTTTAGGATTGTGTTTCTCTCGAGCATAGGTTGAGTTTGGACAAAACTGACAGATTTGGAATGTAGAGTATCTGGTTAGAGCAAGTGGAATGAAAATGCCACTTGATAATTTCTTCTGCATTACATTGCAGTAGCTTATATTTGTCCAACTTAAGTTTTGTTTATTGGTCAACATGTCTGTTTGATATGCTTGCCAGCTTTTGATTGATGAAGTAATTTACTTTGCTATGTTTAGCTTCCCAATCAGTAAGGACTTTGTATTTGATCTGCCTTATGTTCTTGTTCATATTTTGTTTTGTAGGTGGCAAACCTTTATTGGAGCTCAACAGGATTCTCAGGCCTGGGGGGCTCTTCATTTGGTCTGCTACACCAGTCTATCGCAACGATGAAAAGGACGTGACCGTATGGAACTGTATGTCGATTTCCTAACAGGGAGTTTGATGTCAATAAGTGTTGAATATGTCTGTGATCTCTGTTGTATGCTTTTTTATTGCAGCCATGGTAGCTTTAACAAAATCGATGTGCTGGAAGGTAGTGGCAAAGACCATGGCATCAACAGGAATTGGGCTTGTGGTGTATCAGAAACCAGTCTCTCCATCGTGCTACAGGGAACGTGAAAAGAATGAACCGCCAATGTGTGAAATGGGGAGAAATATGTCATGGTACTCACCTCTTCAAAAATGTCTTCCCCAGCTTCCACCTGAAGCTTCCAGTTGGCCTCCTCTATGGCCCAAAAGGCTTACCTCTAAACCTTATAGCCTCCCTTCAGCACCACTTGTGGAACAAGCGTTTCATAATGACACCCGTGACTGGCATGCTCTCGTGGCAGATGTTTACATAGGTGGCCTTGGAATAAACTGGTCAAGTGTGCGTAATGTAATGGACATGACTGCTGGTCGCGGAGGGTGAGTTTTTTGTACCAAGTAACCTTACCTTTGCTAGTTTGTTCTCTGTCCTTTTTGGTTGCTCTTGTTTATCAAAGTTTATAACAGAATTGCTTTATTCTGATAAGTTGCTCATCAGTTTCTGCATACTACTGTGTGTTGAGCACTTAATTCTTATAGCCTTAAGAGGGGAATTATTTAAATGCTTACACCAATTTCACCTCTCTGTCAATTTATCATTCTTGCTATATCTTCAAATTTTGCTCTTGGTTCATTGCCATACCTGATCAACTCTGCAACTTAGATTGGCACAATTGAAATTGATATGTGTTTTTTTTTTTCTCTCTTTTTAAAAAGAAAAATTGATATGTATTTTTAAAAATTTAACATATCAAACATTTTCACAGATTTGCTGCAGCTCTTATTGATATGCCACTGTGGGTGATGAATGTTGTTCCAGTCCATGAGCCAGATACACTTCCCATAATTTTTGACCGAGGGTTAATTGGAGTGTATCATGATTGGTGTGAATCTTTCAACACTTATCCAAGAACTTATGATCTCCTGCACTCTACTTTCCTCTTCAGCAATCTCCCAAACGGGTAAAATTGCCAATATTTACCTTTCTAGTATTCATTTTTGTATAAATGTCTTTTCAGAGTGAAGTTCTTCACTGAAATCAAGTGACCCAGTTCAACCATATTGTTTTCATCTATTTGATGATCTGAAGTTTTGTATCATTCAGGTGCGACATCATAGATTTGGCTGCAGAGATTGATCGCATTGTGAGACCAGGTGGGTGGGTATTGATTCAAGAAACCAAAGAACAGATCAACAGAATAGGAGCAATCTTTCGTTCTCTTCAGTGGTCTGTGAATCTCTACAATGATCGATATCTTGTTGGCCAGAAAAGTTTCTGGCGTCCGCATGGTGGTCGGGTGCAAAGATGAACCAAGCAAATAAATGAACAAGTACGGCTTCTATGGTATAATTTTCAATGCAATTTTACCATTCTTTTGATACCACGTATGGATAGTGTGTATAGGGATTTCCTGGAATGTTCTGATTACATGGCTTTATAGAGGCCATGCTTGGAATGAGGAAAATTATTTAAGGGGTGATATAGTTTTATAATGGTATGTTAAATAAGCAGGAATGGTGGTGGACTTGAAGGAAGAGGAGGAGGTGGTCTATTACCCTAACAACCACCCCCGCCTCCACCCACTTCGCAACTTCTTATTTAACTCCTATTATCCCCTAAAATAATTTACTCCATCCCAAGCGAGCCACTGAAGATGAAATGAAGGAAAAATTATTTAGGAATGGTCTCTGCATAATGTTTACGCTCTTGTTTCCCTGGTTGATTCTGCTCTTCCTGTGCTGTTATTAGCAGGTAGTGCTAAATTAGAACAAACACATTTAAACAAACAGAAATACTAGTAATAATTACTTTGATCCAACATGATGTTAATACAACCTAGTGCCTGCAGCGCACATCCACATAAATCAGGTGTTTTCTTAAAATAGGGACCTATAGAGATTGCTACAAATTTGTACTTAGAATAAGGAAGATATCAAGAAAGACTGCTTACACAAAGCAGAAATTAAGATCTTCAACACATTAACTAACCTGTAAGAGATTGCTTATACTCCTCGCGATTCAAATGGTTTGTATACATTAAAGGAGAGTCGAGAAAAGTAAAATTCAGTAAAGACAGTAATATAAAGTGTGCAATGTTTGATCATATCGCAAGAAAATGAGTTTGAAAAACAGCCATTGCAACATATGGCAGTATAAAACTTCATTCCTCAAACTCCAAAAGAAACTCATTACATGGGAAAAGTACAACAGGTATAAAAAACCAGTAGCACACTACACACATTCAAACAAACAGAAACAAAGATACAAGTAATGTAATTTACAAAGGTAAAGAGGAGACATGATAGCCAGAGTGCATAAATAATGAATATAAAAGCTAAGCACTGGCCACATGATACATTATTGTTCTAACAGTGAAGCTTCAAAATCTTCCATAATCATGCAAAATCAAGAGTTCTGTAAGTCTACCAAGCGCTCAATAAATCATTGTGATCATTGTTGAGATTGGAGCAAGCAACAATTGAATCATCCCTCAGAAGTATCCCCTCAGCTGCTTCAGCGCTCCTTGAAAAGCAGCTAGTTCCCTTCAAGCTCAAAGTTTGACGAGTTACAGCTCTACCGGAAAGAACTGAATGATCCTTTACCATCATTGAACCCTCTGACTCTTGAGTGTTTTGAAGAGTTGTTTTCACATTCCCATCAGAGGACTTCACTTTCAATTCGTTTGATATGGTTGTAGTCATCACCTCTGTATCTATCTCCGGTCCAGGGATCGTTGAAGTTACAATCTGAAGTGGATATTGACGTTTTGATGTTCTTAAAGAGACCACTGTGCCGTCTTCTGCTACCACCCTCACTTCTGTTTTCACCTTTAACTTCTGCTCAACAGTCTTTTGTGTACCAGCTCCTTGAAACTCGATCGAATTCTTGTATTTCAATTTCTGAGTTATACTAGTGGTAAAATTACCAGTACTACAATTAACCCATCCAGAAGATTGACTCGTTCTCTCAGCTTCAATCTCAAATGATCCATCCAATTGCTTGAACTTGTACTCCCGCGACTCTTCATACTCAGATGGCTCACTAACAGCCACCATCCCCTCAACCTGAGTTGAATTCTTGTCCACCCAAACATGCAAATTCGCATCAACCAACCAAAAACTAAGCGAATTAGCCACCCCTAGCTCAAAAGTATGACTTTCTCCATCCAAAAAGGAACCCAAAAACGGGGTCAACTGGATGGATTCGGTTGCGGTGGTGTTGGCTCGGAAGAAGGTGCTTTGAGGAGGTGGTGGGGTTGTGAGAAGGTGGTGGAAAGTGAGGTGAGGAAGATGATGAGAAAGATGGTGGAGAAGAGGTGGGAGTGCATTTTGGTTGTTTTTTTTGGAGTTTGAATTATTTTGTTTGATCAAAAACTGGAAAGTTTGTTGTTTTTTTGGGTTTTAAGATGGGGGGAGTTATACGTAGGGGTTTTGTTTGACTTTTTATTCCTTAGATTTGGATTTGGATTTGTTTTTTGTTTTTTGTTTTGTTCACATGGATGGAGTTGTAAGAAAAGATCCAATTCAAGAAAAATTATTCCCTCCGTTTTTAAAGCATCCGTGATTACTTTGGTGAAATTTTTTATATAAATCCGAGTGTAAGATCCATAAAAATTAATTTTTGCTAATTTAATGATTAAAATAATCACCCTTAAATTTAATTATCAAAATAAGGATTGAATACCTTAGTGTACCATACACCTGATGTATATAACTACTTTTGCTATTTTGACACTTTTAAGGAAAAGTCAATGTCATTTATACATAATATATGATTAGATTAGTTTCAATATATAATTTCAAATATTATTATTTTATAATTTTTATTAATACACAAAATTAAATTTGTGCATTTACATAAATGCCAGTCAAATTGTTTGGTATTGTAAGAATAGAGGAAGTATAGGGTAAGATGGAAAGTTAAATCTGCTTGAGTGCTTGTGAATTATGTGATGAGATCGGTTAGATGTTGATACGGAGTAGAAGCTAAGCAGTAAGGTAAGAAGAAGTTACTGATTATGAACTACTGGTTAGACTTGCATGGTTGGATTAAATATAATAAACCATTTTCGACTTTACTACGGGTTCGTTTGGTAGGGTGTAAAACATTTTCAATGATCATTTTACAATGGAAAACTCATTTTCAAAAAAGTTTTCCGTTGTTTGGTTGAATGGAAAATGATTTTCCATTTTAAGCATTTTCCATTGTTTGATTGAACTGAAAATTCAATTGTGAGGGAAAATGTTTTCCCTCCACTTGTGATGGAAAATGTTTTCCCTCCACTTGTGATGGAAAATGTTTTCCTTCTAAATCGGGGGGAAAATGTTTTCAATAAGGTGGAAAATGATTTTTCACCCCAAGTATTACATTTTAATGTCTTACACCAAACCAAATAATGTAAAATGGGAAAACACTTTTCAGTGAAAATGTTTTACGCCCTACCAAACAGAACCTAACGAGGTAAATTTTATTAAACAATTTAGAAAACCAAATTGTTTGTAATAATTGAAATATTAGGAAAGTAATTTGATGAAGATTTTACTTGGTGGCAATTTATCTACCTGATTTTGAGTAGCTCACTCAAACTTGGGTTGATAAGTCCAAATTGAAAATTAAAACTCGACATTGACTTTGAATTATACTCCGTAGTAATGATCTAAGTGAAATCATCATTCTAACCTTTAGGACTTGTCTTATAATCACCTTAACAATAATTAGCAATATTTAAAACATGTAAAATTACTAAAATTTACAATGAAATCCAAGTACGATTTAAGTGAACTGCTACTCAATGCTTCCATTTTACAGGACATGGCTCCCATTTTGATATGATATGATGATATTGTCTTTTGTGTAAGTTGTAGTACATAATGGTATAATATCATTCCCGATCCCTCCACTTACTACCACATGGTAAAAAAAATTCCCGACCCCACCACATTCGATCCAACACCAAAAATCCGATTTTTTTTTAAAAAAAATTTATTAAGCTTTAGCGATAGGTTTAGGACGATGGACGACGACGATCGTACACCGGAGACATCGTCGGAAGTCTCGTACTTTTTTTTGTTTTTTTTTTTTTGAAATAAATACATCCGCTTAAAATTTCCGGATCCACCAAGGTAGATCCGAAAATTTAAGGCGGATCTCCACATCCGCCCAGAATTTCTGGACCTTCTTAGGCGGATCCAGAAATTTTAAGCGGATCCACCTAGGTGGATTTGGAAATTTTGGGCGGATCTTTTTTTTTTTGATTTTTTTTAATTGATTAATTAATCAAATTTATTAATGTAATCTTTGTATTATTATAATTTTTATTGTGATTATTATTAATGTTGTGATAAATTGAGTAATTAGTATTAGTATTATTATTGTTGTTGTGATCAATGTTGTAATTATTTGCTTATGTTGTTATTATTTGTTGATATTATTTGCTCATTTAATCTCTCTACAAAAAAAAATCAAATTAAGTAAAATCTGGAAAAAAAAAATTAAAAAAAAAAAAGTAGAGTTCCGCCTGAAAATTCCGGAAGTACCAAAGAGGATCCAGAATTTTCAGGCGGATCCACCACCGAACATCCAGAAATTTAAGGCGGATGGGTAGATCCGCCTGAAAATTTCGGATCCTCTTTGGTACTTCCGGAATTTTCAGGCGGAACTCTACTTTTTTTTTCATAATTTGATATTTTTTTAGAGAGGATGAAATGAGAGTGAAGTGAGTTGTGATTTTAGAAATGAGTGTTGTGAGTGTCGTGAGTGAGTGTCATGAGTATTTATTTACGAGGGGTAAATACGGAAGTTCATATAAAAAATGCGAGCGGTGTCTAGTAAAATAGAAGCGACGTTTAAAACCAAACTCGTGATTAACTTTATGACTTAACCTCTTAAGTCGTAATTACTTCTAGTGTCTTAACAAATTAAGAACAGTAATTATCAACTAATCTTACAAATTTAATCACTTTTAATCTATTTATGAAAGACATTTGAACTAATTAAGTGATGATGTTTCTCTTATGAACCTTCACATAAAAAAAGACGGAAGTTTCGTTTGTTGACTATTAATTGTAGTAGGCAAGATATAAAATTAGATACTTTTATTATTTCTTCGTGATTAAGAGTTCGAATTAAGTAAGAAAATTCTACCAAAAGGCCGGCAAGCAAAGTTTTATGATATGATAATGATATTTTATATTGACGGGGCCAGGAGGTGATCAGGACTCAGGAGGGGAGAGCCGGAGAGGTATTCCAAGGGGGACTATGGGAGGATTAATTGAATTTTTCTTTTTTTCCCTTTCCTTTCTATGAATCTTAAAACAATTTCTCTCTCTTTTTTGAAAATACATATAATTACATTGTCGGATATTCTCGAAGTATATATATATTGCCACCAATGCCATTTCACAAATAGCTTCATGCATAGTTGATATTGTCATACAATATTTTCTCAATATGGTTCATATATACACATACGGTACAATAATTTAGACTATTTTTTTTTTTTATATGTTCTCGAATGTATAAACATGACTAATACATAGTGAGAATAGATATTGATTTTTTTTTTTAATTTGTGTGCAAAGATAAATGAAAATTCTATCAAAGAATTCAGTGCATATAACTCTTCTTTTGATTCATTATGACCAACTAAAAACAATTATATTGTTACCCATGACATATAAAGAGGAAAGATAGATAGATACAATGAAAAAAAAAATTATTGATCGATTCTCGAATAATAACACCAAATCACTTATGTTACTACATCATCAACCAAAAACCCCTTCACACCCAAACAAAAGATAATAAAAAAAAGAAAAAAATAAATAAAAAAAGTTAACAACAAAAAAACCTAAATGATTGGTTAAAAATATTGCATTTCCTAAATGGTTTTATCTTAGTAGGTCTTCTTCGTTTTCCTAATACGAAGTATATTTTATTTGGACATCAAGAGGTGTACGAAAAACTCCTGGATTATTAGATGCATGATGCTTTTATTTGTCAACAGCCAGGCAATTCCAGCTGCTCATTTGTTGATATGTTCATTTAGATTGATTTTATAATAATAATCAAAGACGACTAATTACGATATTAAGTTTTCGAGAATGGCAAATTATTACTTCGTATTGTTTATTGATTTATTAGTTGATTCCTACTTTCCCTGCCAATAAGAATCATATACTACCTCCGTTACATATTATATGCAACCTTTGAATTTTTTATCTCACAAATAATACTCAAAAGTTGCATATAATATGTAACGATGGTAGTATGTATATGCAACCCCAACAGGCCAATACGTACTTCAATAGCATGTTTGTGGTCCAATGGGCCATTAACCCATTACCCATTGGGCTAATTTAAAGATTACATTCCTTATTATTTTTGGTTCTTTATACTCCGTACTTCTTTTACCAGATTAACTAGTGAGGTAGTGGCTATTGGTGCAGTTACATAGGTATATTTGTATATATTATACTTTTTTTGTTCTTTTTTATTTGTCTTGTTTTGTTATCACATTTGTCAATGCAAAATTTAATAATCAATAACTTTAATTATTCATAAGTAAAAAATATAAAAGTTATATATTATGATAGTACTTATTGAGATGAAGTTAGAAAGATTCCACGTGAATATGTTTTTCCTTACATATAATTCATAAAAAATGGTCAAAAAAAATGTAGTGAATAGTATAAAAGTCAAAGCGGGTCAAGTAAAAAAAAGCGAAAGAAGTATACTTGCAATGTTGCAAACTTGCACCAAGACCCTGGTAGATGGGTAATATGGTACAGCATAACAAAATATCTAAAATTATAAGTATTTGACTAGGGAGCACAGCATGAAGCGCAACCAACCAACCAACTACATACGAAGTTATTCAATTAAGCTATACGATTCGTCTAGAAATCTCATTTAAGTTTAAGAACCTCTTATTTTACATTTGCTAGCAAACAAACCGACTCTGATACATGTTAATTACGAGTTTGGGCCGCACTCGTAACCAAGAAAGAGAGTTCACTTCACGAGTCCAAGATAGGAGGAGTAGCCCCTTAGCCTCATAAAATATTTAACTCTCTCTTTTTCTCTCAATGTGTTGTTTGAAAAGTTTATACATCAACAATGCACGTATAATCGTATTAGAAATTAAGCCTCTATACATCAATATCTTCCTATATTGTTTTAATTTATTTTGTGAGAATCACAAAATAGGAATTTTGATACAACAAAAAATGAAGCTGCAAAGAATAAACCATATGCACATGCGTTTGCTAACAGTAAAAATGAAAACCACCCCCACTCAAAATTCCACTGTTGGCCTTTTGGCGGGGATTCTGTTACATACCACTCTGACACACACTCCTTCTCCTTCTCCCTCTCTCTCATTCTCTCTCCAATTTCTCTCTCTTCTTTCCACCATTAAAGCTCTATTTAAGCTCCTCTGAAGCTGCTTCACCTCCTCCATCTTCTTCTCTCTTAAGCTGAACTAAAACTGGAATTTAGCGACAATGTTCTACTCTCATCAACTGCTTGCTCGAAAAGCTCCACTTGGACAGATATGGTAACGATTATCTCTCACATTTACTCTGCAACTTCGCCGAACCTTTAATTTTTACCTTTGATTCATCGATTAAAGCTTTTAGTTGATTCTTTGAAGTAGATTTTTCTAGCTAGGTTTAACTAGTTCATCCTCTGTTTTTGTGTTTTTTTTTTTTTTTTTTTTTTTTGAACTTGAAATTTTGTTGGCGTCGACTATTTAACTTCTACAGATCTTCAAGTTCAACTAAAATGGTGATAATCTTTTTTTTTGGGGTTGGTTCTTGTAATTATTACAGTATGAGTATGAACTTGATAGTTAATTTGTCCTCTGTTTTCAAAATTCCAAAATTAACTGGAATTTTTTGTTTGAGCCGATTTCTTAATTAATGTAGTGTTTAATCTTCAAATAAAATGAAGGAATTCGATAAAATGATTTTTGTGTTTGAATTTTCGCATTATGAGTACGAATTTGCTAGTTCACTCATCCTCTGATATCAATGGGAACTTGAAAATATATTTGCATCGCTTTTGTTTTTGTTTTATACTTTATATAGATTTATTTTTCAACAAAAATGGCGAAATTATATTATATAGATTGGATTTTTGAATTTCCACTCTATGAGGATGAGTATGCTAGTTAATCTAGCTCTATTATGGAAATTATGTGACGAAATCAGTTTTCGTGAGCTAATATTTCTTCCAGAAGTTCTTCAAATTCAAGTCAATTTCCATTTTATTGCAAATTTTTTCTAGTTATTTTGCTCAGTTTCTCCAAAATCAAATTTGAATTACGTCAATGTTATTCTATCTCTGGGTATAAGGATGGCAGCAACAATGCATGCGAAGATGAATCGGAGAAAGCTCGATCAAATCGACATCATCCGAATATGGTTCACTTTCTCTCTCCTCTCTTTTTTAGGTCAAGTTTAATTTCTATTTTCTGACATTATTGTCCGATTGTAAAATTTCAGCGAAGAAATCTTGAATCCTTCTGTACCAATGGCGCTGAGACTCTCTGGAATTTTAATGGGTATAATATACTTGCCGAATAAGTAATCGTTTCTTCTTATAATTTTCAATTTATTTATCTGAATAATTACAATTTTTTTCAATTTTTGTATTTTTTAATTAGGTGGTGTGGTGATTGTTTATGAGCGCAAAGTTAGACTCCTCTATGGTGAGCGTTATTTTAGTCGATTTTTCGAATTAAATTATATTTAATCATGTTTAATTAGCTGCTAATTGTGAATTTCTGTTTTAAACAGATGATGTTAACCGTCTTCTGGTATGTTAATCCTGCTACTCTTAATCCTAGGGTCTTTTCCTCTCATAATTCTGCTTATTATTGTGATATTGTGTTGTGGGTGTGAGTGTGTGTGCGCTCAATTTGTGCAGGTTGAGATCAACTCAGCATGGAAGGTAAAACCTGCTGTGGACCCCACAGTTCTTCCCAAAAGCAAGAATCAAGCAAAGTGGGTCCCACACTGATTTCTCCCTTTGTGTATGGATTTTTTTTTGTTTTTAGATTTCTGGGTTTAAAGGGGGTTTTGGTTGATGGTTTGTGTTATATATGCAGGTTTGAGGCTGTGACATTGCCTGAGAATCATGATGCAGATGTTGGTGATGTTGAGCAGTCTATTGACTACTCTAACAAATTTACCAGCAGTGCAACTTTCCAGCAAACAGCTTATTTTGCCATGGTAAATTGAAACACTACACTTTATCTAAACTCGCTCACTATTAACCTGGGATGCAATTCATGTACTTGCTAAATGACTGCTGTTTTTAAGAGCTGCACAGTACCTAATGTATTTACCTCAAAACTTTTATTTCTCATCAAGTTGTTTAGACGCGTCATGAGAAGCTTGTGTAATGGCCAATTGCAACCCTTTGGGCACATTGGTATTGGGATTGAACTAGGAAAGTTCTTAATTGGTTTAGTGCAAAATTCTGATCCACATACTCCTTGTACATATGTATCAGCTTATAGGCT
Source organism: Chenopodium quinoa (assembly GCF_001683475.1). Taxonomy (NCBI): domain Eukaryota; kingdom Viridiplantae; phylum Streptophyta; class Magnoliopsida; order Caryophyllales; family Amaranthaceae; genus Chenopodium; species Chenopodium quinoa. The sequence continues at coordinate 2,343,330 of NW_018744582.1, read as the reverse complement.
ACATACTAGGATCATATCTCACATTATGGTAGTGTTAATGTATTCTTGAATCTTTTCTAGAGGTTGCGATATTCTGACATTTGTTGCAACTTTAATTTGCTGATAATTGAACCTGTCTGTGATCTTCCAGAGACTGGATACTATTGATGAGCTCACTGAGAGCTTCAAGGAAAAAGAACAAGATGATAGACACCATCAAGGTTTTTCTCTAGACACTAGTCCAATAAGTCCCCAATTTTCTGTCTAAAGGCTTGTGATTGTGTCTGTTTACAGTAGATTGTTTGTGTAGGTGTGTGTATAATGGATTTATATCATTCCGCCTCAGTGGTAATGACCATCTAATCATTCTGCATTCTGCTTATTGTTTTCTCAGCTGAACGTGCTAATATCACCTTAGATGACCCTTTTGATTCATATCAAGTAGGAGGAGGCCTCTATAATCGCTTTGAAAGGTAAATCCCAACTGCAGTGCTGAATGAGTCACAAAAAGTTTTAACTATTTGAAGAAAAAAGCTATTGAGCCTTTATGATGGACTAACATGTTTAATCAGCTAACTATATTTTCTCAGTTGACAAACTTTTAATCTATTCCTTGCAGGTTTGATATTGAAGGAGATGAGGAAACACAAAATAACTTCCCGTCTCATGGGCAAACAGAAATCCCACCTGCTACTACACACTCTCCACCTCCAGAAATGGAGCCACAGAAAGGTTGGTAGCATGCTGCATGAGTAACCAATGGAACAGATTAATACAGTCAGTCGATTATTACGTCATATACTGATTTCCTCCATTCACCATTCTAGCACTCCAACGCATTTAACGACACAATATTAAAAAAGAAAGCAGAAAATTATTATCTGAAGAAGCATGCTCGGAAATAAACTGATAATTGTACGATTGGTGCTACGAAACTATGCTCAGGCTCCATCATGAAAAAGATGTTAAGGCTTGATATGGTTCTAGTGTAGATAGAGATTAAACTACCTACTCGCTCTGTTGGGATTTTACAAAATGGAGCTATAGCTAACAAGCTATTTGGATGCAGATGATAGAGCTGGTGACGACGTTCCTGACCAACCACCAGTAGACCATGCTAATTTATCTCCTTCCCAATTCAGGGAGGCAAGACAGGTAGCTATATAAACTGTGTTGTGTTTGTGTTCTGCCTGGAAATGAAATGCAGCTGATTATCATTATAACCCAATTACAGAAACCACAGAAACATTTACAGAAGCGAAAGCCACAAAGAAGGAAAGCAAGGGAAGCTCCTTTAATAATGGATATTGAACAAACCATGCTTCCGAGCAATTTATACCAAACTTGGCTCCAAGATTCGGGTGACATACGGGTCAAAAGGCCCAAAATTTTAGAGGTTTTTTCCTCATATATACTTTACTGTTAATTTATCATGAAGGCATGCATACAGTGCTACTCTCTAAGAGCTGCTAAGACAGGAAGCTACTGCTATCAAGCTGACCTTGCAAATACTGTTTTGCAGCATATCAAAGCAAAATCAGCTGTGAAGATAGCCAAACTAGTAGACCTGCCACCAGTTGCGCTATCTTGTGGGTTAGTCGGAAAATATGATGAAGTGTATTATCCACAACCGCTTCTAGATCTGTGGATGACTAGTATACAGCCTAGACAAGATTCTCCTTCGTCTGGTTAGTGTTTTACTCAACCTCTCCTATAGGATTTCTTGGCTGTGAAAAATGTCTCAACAATTTGAATTTCTTTTACAGGAAGAACTACTTCACCCCATCCACCAGAACCATCATCATCCTCACCTCTCCCTGGACAAGACTATCGAGATCCACCAGAGATTGTAAGATTTTTTATTTTTTTTATTTTTTTTTTCATTTAGTGTTGTGTGATAAAAATCCATGTATGATCAAACTGACTTTCTGCTTTTGAAGCCTATGGGGGGATTTGGCAATGGAGGTGCAGCTGAAAGAGTAGCCTCACATGAAAGAATACGAAGCAACGTGGCCACGGGAATGGAGATACCTCTCCATGAATTCCACCTCATGTCTAATGGTGTGGGCACAACAAATCCAAATGCTGCAGTCACTAACTCAGGTATGCTGATGCTGCCTTTTGATATTCTTAGATGAGGTTGCCTTATTTGTAAGAAATTACTGGATTTCAGATGGAAAAGTTGAGCTTTATGTGCTATTACAGGAGCATCTGTGAAATCATTATCAGTTCCCAGCCCAGGTCCTGGACTTGACTTCATGTCTAACACTTCAGACAGCTATTCAGAACGGTCAGTACACAATTTAAAATGCAGTTCCTCTGTATTATTACTTGTTTTAATTTTCAAAAGGAATCAGATTTGTATCTCTTGATACGAATCTCATTGCTTTTTGAGAAAATGAATGAGATTCTGAACAAAAACAATTCAAATCCGGTATTTTGACTCATGATGGATTTATACATAGGCTTTGAGGTTATTAAAATTTTCATTATTCCTAGGTTAAGAAAGAAAAGGCCTTCAACAACAAGAGTTAACAGTGCTGGGCTTGAGTCACTGGATGAGGAGAATCAATGGATACATGATGCAGCAGAACTCAATCTTCCTTCATTTGGTGAGCGACAACCAAGCTTCAAGGTGCCTAGACATTCTCGACATGGTCCAACCCCTGATCATGGTAACATACACTTGATATATGAGCTCCTAGCTCTTGCAGTAACGATATTTGTGAGGAATTTTGGGACAATTTTATCACTGCTTGATTTTTGCAGAGCTTCTGGTAGAAACAGGAATTACTCAAACTCAGCGTGCTGCAATTGATGAGGAAGCTGAGGTGATGGCCAACAATATCAAAACGTAAATCCTGAGTCATTTCAGATTCTGTTTTACAAAAGAAAAATACGTTCTTATGTAAAATATTATGTTGCTGATCCCTGATTTGATCACTATCAAGGCATTTGAAGACATACTTCGAGACCCCAGGGGCACCTCAGACTGAATCATTGAACCAGCTCGCTTTTGGAATGAACAGGAAACAAGCTGCACAGCTTTTTTATCAGACTTGTGGTAAACATCAATCCCCTTAGCCCATAAGCTACATTTTAATTTATGGTTTTATCACATACTCGTTTAATCTCAAACTACTGACACAAAAAATCAAATCTGTTGCAGTTTTGGTTACGCGTGATGTTCTGAAAGTGCAGCAGAATTTGGCATATGGAGACATTAACATCTCTAGGGGAGCTAAGATGTGAAAATGTGTGCAATATAAGAGCTCAAATTCATCACTCAACACCGAGATATTACACTTACTCTGTCTCACTGATCAACACTACTGATTCAGACAATTTCAAAGTAAGCAGCTTGCAAGAAACTCAAAGGATTTTCAACACACATACAGAAGACAAAGGTCTCAGTCCATATTTCTTAATGTATTGGTTACTGCATCCTAGTATATAAGATATAGAAAATTATTGACTTAAATTCATACAAAGTATTTAGGAGTGTGTATATGTTTATCGAAACACTTGTCGAAAAGGCAGCCGATTAAACTAAGAGATAATGAATGTCTTATCCACTTATACAACTTGATTACTATAATTGTCAATAGCAAAGTCCATTGTATCTCCTTGTTTGCCTGATCGGGATAAGGTCAAGTGTGCCATATATATTATACAATGATAAATTTTGAAAGATTTGATCATGTTTTATTCATGTCACATTCATAAAGGCCTCGTTTTATGTCTTTTATTTTCTTCCCATGATCCCACCCCTTAAAATGAGATACGCTTATCTGGGCAAACTAAGAAGAAGATTTAAATCTAGCTGACACGGTTTAAAACAGCTCACAGTCCCTAACTTCTTGCAGTATATCATGGGTACCTCTTTAAGCTGTCTCCACATGCTTCATTTTCTGCTGATATTTATTTTGGTCAGCTGCTATACTTGATAACAATATTTCAGATTCACACCTACGTACACTCTTGGCCATGACCAGTATACTTATGTGGAGTATTCCATCCATCCGAAATTAATTGTCACATTGCAGTTTCCAGCCTACAATTTCCCTAGATATCTTTTACAGAGTTCATTAATGGATCCATGTTTGGAAATCCACATATAAATCATTCCTCTTACTGACGATTTTTTTCTAGACATACTAAAATAGTACACACGAGTGTTACCTCTGAACCGCTGAACGGGGAATAGGCAGATTTGAACATAAATCCTCATTTAGAAAAATCAAGTAATGCTGTATTGCTGTTAAACCGTGAAAAGTAAATACCAACTAGTTTCCATGATGAAATTTGCCATTTGGCAACTTTAAGACAGAATTTTTTGTCGTGGTCCACATAATTGACGGTTATGCTTATGCATATGGTTATGGCTCATAATTACAGTTTGTAATCATGCAAAACTGTACTCGTAACTAATAACTCTAATATACTACATGTATGAAATGTTTGCAATTTTGCATCACATGTCAAATGCGTGTTTCTGCAACGGTGTAATTTTTTGATCAAATTATTGTCAGCTAGATATTATGTGCTTCTAGCCTTCTAATTCCAGTGTTAAAGGATTTATTGAAATACTTATATGAAACTATGGGTGTTTCTGCCTGAGAAACTTCATTGAAGTGGGGTAGTCTACCTAACTTGCCCAATCGAATTGTTTGGGCCGTCTTTTGTGAGGCCTATTCCCCCAATGCAAAGTTATATTATCTGAAATTATTTTGTTTAAATTAAGTCAGGATAAGTTATATTAAGATGAAACAGATAGATCCTAAATTTAATAGTACAAGTAGATATTTTTTTAAAAAAAAATTACTACCTCCGGTCTTTATTATCTGCAACATTTACTATTTTTGGCCGCCCTACATTATGTGCAACAATTCCTTTTTTTCATTTTTAGTAACTTTTTTTCTATAAAATGACCAAAATACCCTTACTTAACATTTTAAAAAACTGGTTAAGAGGTTAATTAAACCTCCTTTTTAAACTAATCTAAAATCATTAACCTAATCCTACCCACCCTATTTACTCATCTCCTCGTCTACACACCACCCATTCATCTCTTTCTTCAACCTCTCTTTCAACCTTTCACCCTCTTCATCTCTCTCAACCTCTTCATCCCTCCTCCTCACGAGTCACGACCACCGCCCCTCCCACCACCATTCTCTCTCCTCCTTCACGACCACCTTCCATCCCACCACCGACGAATGATCCTCTTCATCTCTCCTCCCTCACAAGTTTCAGTTGAAGATGATGTGCGATTAACGATAATATATAGGAAGATGATGTGCGATCCAGATTCATTTTATTGTTTTTTTTCAATTTTATACTTTTTTCGTTTTTTTGGGTGATTTATGTTCGAATATTCTGGATGTTGTTCGATTTTCTGAGTTTCGAATTTTTGGGTTTTGATTTCGATTTTCTGGGTTTTGATTTTGATTTTCTGAGTTTTGATTTTCTGGGTTTTGATTTCGATTGAAGGTGATGATGATGGTTGGATTTCTGGGTTAGGGTTTTAGGGCGTGGGTTTTGGGTTTTATTGAAGGTGATGATGGTGACGATTTCTGAGTTAGGGTTCTAGGGCGTGGGTTTTAGGTGTTTTGGGTGACAATTTCTGGGTTTTTGGGTTTGGGATTTTTGGGTTAGAATTCTGGGTTTTTAGGTTAGGGAGGGGGCTACCGGAAAAAGGAGGGAAAGACGGGGGAGGGGGCTACCGAAAAAGGGAGGGGAAGACAAATGAGGGGGCTGCCGGAAAAGGGTGGAGTTGCCGGAAAGTTGCTGTCATGGATGAAGGTAGAGGGGAAGGGGAAGACAACCATTAATTAGACACTCTCTCCTCCTAATCACATGAATAAAATACACTAATTGTAATTATCAAATTTTATCTCGTGAACCGCAAACCCTCTAAAAATTGCAGATAATAAAGACCGGAGGTAGTATTAGTAATTAGATACTTTTGGTAAGGTTGATAAATCATGCATTAAATTGATGATTACTTTCCTAAGAGGGAGATGCGGAGAGAATCAAGGGAATAGCTATGTAATAGTCTAATTTTTTTGCAAGTTTAAAATTTCAGATGAATTATGTATTGATGTTCAATTCCTAAAGTAGGCACACCAAGTCACCAACCTCATTTACTAATGTAACTTATCTTTAAGCATTAATTTATTTACTGGAGTCGTAGTTATCTGATTATTTTATCCCTAACAACAAGCTTTCGTAAGTCTGCAATCCATGATCCATTGATCCATATTTGTCATTTTGGAACTAAATCACATATTCACACCTAGCATATTATGACTTATGGGTACAAATGTACAATATTCTTGCACGAATTGAAATATTAATTTCTATATACTCCTACTTGTCTTATATAACAATCGGTCTTGTATGGATTGAATCCATAACTATTTTTTATTATTTATTTAGTTTATTTATTTATGTTTTGAGTATGTCATTGTTTTTGAATAATTAGTTAAAGTTATCCGTGTATGTACTTCATATTTAAGTGACCTTTCGAAAAAAAATGATAACATATTTATTAGGGTATTTTCACTTTTGATACCACTAAAACACCCCTATTTCACTTTTGCTACCCCTTAAATTTTTTTTTTATTTTACTACCACCTAAAAACACTTTTGTCAAAATTTGCTACCACTTAACGGAATCTGTTAAGATTCCGTTAAGTTTATTCAAGATTCCGTTAAGTTTATTAAAAAAAAATAAAAATAAAATAAAATGTATATAAAAAAAAAAAACCCAGCCACCCTTAATTGCCCCCCCTCCCGTCAGCCACCCTCCCCCCTGCCGGCGGCCAAAACTTGGGCCAACGCCGGCGACCCCACCCCAATCCCTTTCCCCCACCAACGCCGGCGACCCCCACTTACGCAGCCACCCCCCAATCTCTTTCCCCCACCTACGCAGCCACCCCCCTCGCTTTTCCCCCTCTTGCTACCCCGAACCGGAAACCACCCCCCTCGCTTTTCCCCCTCTTGCTACCCCGAACCGGAAACCACCCCCCTCCCCATTCGCCCCACCGGAATCGGCCCCCCCATTCCCCCACCGAAATCGACCCCCCCTCCCCTACCCTTTTCGGCCACCCTAACCCTAAACCTTTTCGATCTCCGGCGACCCCCTCGAAACCCCAACAACCCCACCCTCGAAACCCCAACTACCCCACCCTCGAAACTCTCACCGTCGCCGGAGTTGGGGTTATGGGGTAGTGCATCGATTTTGGGGAGCAGCAGGGGAAGGGGAGATGCGGGACAGGTGGCTAGGGGGTGGAGGGGGAGTGGCAGGGGAAGGGGATTGGTGGCTGGGGAAGGAGGAGAGAGAGGGGCAGGGGTGAAGTGGGGCCCACATACGGCAAAACTAACAGCTTCCGTCAACTGGTAGCGAATTTTAAAATATGTGATTTTTAGTGGTAGTAAAAAAAAAAAAAAATTTTGAGCGGTAGCAAAAGTGAAACAGGGTTGTTTTAGTGGTAGCAAAAGTGAAAATATCCTATTTATTATAAATAGAAATTTAACATGCCAATGCCCAATAATCGATCAATAATCGAGATGGAGAAACTAAAATTTATTTTTTGAAAAAAAAAAAATATATATGAATTTTCAATTTGCAATTAACTCGACTCAATTCATTTTCAACCGTAGTCTGTAATGGAAGACACACGAGTCAATTACCACATGACTCACTAATGATACAATCTCTCACATTACGCTATCTAAACACATCATCAAACTTCAAACCTCAATCCTCAAACAAGGTAATAAATCAACAAATTATCACCATTCTCATTAATTTTTATCAATAAAAAAAATCAACAATTAATGCTCTTGCTCAATTGCACACTTGCACAAAAACAAACTCACGAGGAAAATGAAACTCACTAGAACCTACTAATCCAAACCCATTTTCATCTTCTTCCATCCAATTTTTTTGATGTTATCCAATTTTTTTCTTTCACCCCTTTTAAAAACCTCTCAACTCCCCCAAATTCATCAACCCATTTCAAAATTCAACCCCAATTTTTTTGTTTTTGTCATAAATTTTCTCTCTCCTCCTCTCCTTCTCTCTCCTAAAATGTGGGTTCCATGGGTGAAGAAATCCTCTGTTCGCACCCACACAAGATCACCCTCCTCCTTCGATGACCACCCTCCTTCACCAATTCACCTACATTCTCCCTCTTTAAAAGACATTGAAACCCTCTTCAATCACCACCCTCCTCCATTACTAACCCCACTTCACAAGCATTCTTTCTCCTCTGCTTCCTTCAGTCCGGCCCACCACTCCGTCTCTTTCAAGGACGTCAACTCTCTTTTCTACGATGACCCGGCCCGAACCCAGTCCCGGAAGCCCTCGGTTTTCAACCGGGTCAGGACATGGGCCCACCAGCCCGACCCGCCACCAGACTCACACAACAAGGTGGTCGTCTACTACACCAGCCTCCACGTGGTGAGGAGGACATTCGAGGACTGCAAAACCGTCAGATCAATTCTTAAAGGGTACAAGGTTAAAATGGACGAACGAGATTTAGCGATGGATGCGAGGTTCGTAGATGAGTTGCAGAGGATAATTCCTTCTTCTACTCCAGGGAAGAAGGCGAGTTTACCGACGGTTTATTTTAGTGGAAAGTACGTTGGTGGGGTGGAGGAGATCCGACGGCTGCAAGAAAGCGGGGAATTGAAGAGGATGATCCGAGGGCTGCCATTGGATGAAGGAGGGATTTGTAAAGTGTGTGGAGGTTACAGGTTTATAGTGTGTCAATGGTGTGATGGAAGTCATAAGGATAAATCTGGGTTTAAGAGTTGTTCAATGTGTAATGTCAATGGTTTGGTTCAGTGCAGTTTTTGTACTTCTGTTTTGTTTTGATGTATTGGATTATTTCTCTGGTAAAAGTGAAATGGTAAAAAAGGGTCTTTTGGTGGTTAGTGGTGAAATAGGTAAAAGGGAAAATGTGAAGGTAGAGGCTAGAGGCTAGAGGTAGGAGACTAAGAGTATAAGACTAGGAGTATAAGGCCTTCATAGTTTCGTTGGTTACTTCGGCCTAGATTGATAGAAATAGTTAAATTGGATAGTAGTGAATTTTCATGAATTTAGGCGGTTTTAGTTTTATGTTTGTGATGCCAAATTTTGTAAAGTAAAAAAGTTGAGAACATGGAATTGAATAGTGGAATATAGATATTTTTGTGCATTTTCGTTTGTGAAAATTTTCAATAATGTTGTTAATTAATGGTGGAGGAAAAATGTGTATCATATCTCCAGGATCTTAGGAAGACTTTAAGCTATATATCCCGAAGTTTAATTTTGTTGTCGGAGTCGGGAGTTATTTGTATTACGGGAAGTGGGTTTTGAACCGGTGATGGCCAAAATTACAATCAATCCGTCTTGATTGCAATTTTAAATAACTATCGCGCCATAAGTCTCATTTCATAGTAATTATTTTTAATTTATTTTGAGTATCATCTTGTTTCAGTCAAATTTTTTAATTAAATCTTTAGAAGTTAAATGCTGTTGAAGATATTGAAGTTGCTGACTTGGTTAATGAAGCCGAACGATTAGTTATACACAGCCAACAGAGCATCTTATTACATCAGTTAGTCATAACAAACTAATAGAATTCTGTTACAGCTAGCCATGAGTTTGTTAGAGCAGATCACTTGTATAAATAGAAGTTGCTTAATCATTTTCTGATTATTCAGAAATATACAATTGTAATCTAGAATTTTCTCTCTCTAAGTTCTTGAGCTCAATAAAAATGGTTCGATCAATTCTTCTCTGATTTTCTTTGATTTGTTCACAATAATTGTTCAATTCAGTTTTTGTTCTATAATTTGACAGCAGTATTAATGCTTACTCCGAAAAAATGTCAACTAAGGAGAAAAAAAGTTATCAGTTACAATATTATTTCACGATATCTTGCTTTAAATATAAGCAAAAATTAGCAACGTGTCAAATTGTGATACACAATGAGGAATTTTTGTTTTGTTATTTTTTTTTTTTCAAGTATAGTTTGGTTTGAAAAAATTCCAAACCAAACCACAAATAACTCTAGGAAAATGTTCTTTCTCAAAAAAAAAAAAAAAAAAAACTAAAACTCTAGGAAAATGTTGTATAGACGTGCATAATCAATCCAATATCAGCTCCTGTACAACAATATCTGATACTTAAGGTAACAAATATTCAGTACTAAAGAAATGTTATTATGCATTTTAATCTAATTTTATTTTGAAACTTGGACGAAATTTATTTTTATTTTTAAGGGGAGTGCCCAAAAAAAAAAAAAAAAAAATCAACCATGAAAACTTGAAATTTTGGTCAAGTTTTGGCAAAGCTGTTGATTTTGACTCGTTACACAAGGCCTTCGTTTCAACTGTTGAAATAATTAGCGACATTAACATTATTTTACATGGAAAGGATACATTGCATTGATTGTCCACAAGTTTATGAGTGATTCGGCCCAATATTTGATGGGAGTAATATCATGATGAAGTTTCCCTTGAAAAATTGAAATTATTTGTTCAATAATCAGTACAGCATCAAACATAATCCGTACGTGAAGTAGTTGTTTATGATCAACTATCATTAATTAAATGTCATGGAGTAGGCGTTAGTTAAAATAAGCTATGAATATTGTAAAATTATACAAAGTTAAAAAAAAAAAAAAAAAAAAAAAAACTACAGACCTCAGCTTGTATTTTTTGTTACACATACACTAAATTTGTCGTTTTTTTTAAAAAAAAAAATAAAAACAATATTGCAATTATACAAAATCAATCTTACATTGGCGCATCTAAGTGTAAGATGGATGTTTACAACAAAAGCTAACAGTTATATTTCTAGCAAGTACTATTCCCAAATTCACGAAAATATTTGTTAGATTGATAGTGGTATACTTCGAAATAATATTTTAAAATGACATTTATTATTGCATTAACTTTGTAAAATGTTGTTATTTATTAAAATAAAAATATATAATATGCTAAAACAACCTATATATTGGATCAAAGTACTATATAGGAATTACTGAGTAAATAGTGTTATGATATATTCCCTCCGTCCCGTATTGATGTGCTCGTACATATATTTTGATTCTCATTTTATCTATTCCGTACATATAATTTGAAATTCAATTTAAATTCATTCATGAATATGTTTTTGTATCCATTTTATTCCTTTTATGATAATTGAATCTCTTTTTATCCTATAACCCTCAATTTTATCTATTCTAAAATACCTATATATGTTTATGAACATTTTTAGTTTATCCATTTACATTTGTTTAATGATTTATGTACGTAGTATGTTGATGTAGATACATTTTAAAATGCAAATCTTTATACTCCGTACTACGGAGAGGTTAGTTAAGAGCTTAAGACACTGAAGAAAAAAGGTCCACTAAAGTTGACTTAAACTTGTTTGGATATTTGGGCCTAATGTTTAATTTAAACTCAAAGGCTCATATTTCAAGTCAAGACTATTTAGATGGCGAGTTACGGAGTAACTGATTTGGACAACGCATTGGTTGATGATTAATGAGGAAATTAGTACCAGAATGTGGAATGATATTTTAACTTAAGTTTTTTAGTCAGATATTAGAACATTTATTATTGCTTAAAAGTTTATATGGATTTTAATTGCTCTTGTTTCTTGTACAATAACCTCTGAATGTCATGTAATTCATCCATTAATTAATTATCAATCAAATTAGTTTTTGATCCGAACAGTCCTTTCATCGTGCGCTGGAATAATTGTATGTTTTACGTTTTACGTGGATCCCATGTTCATGTATCTTCCAATATTCAACTATTCTGAAACTGCCATTGATGCTCATATAAGATCAATCCTTGCTACTGTTGGAGATCTCCTTCGATTATTTTATGAAGCGCCTGGTTTTAGGGTTTTCAAAAGGAGACGACTTGTCATAGAGCCTGGTGATATAGCGATCAACTACCTCAAGTCCACTTTCATTCTCGACTTTATAGCTGTATTGCCATTGCCTCAGGTAAAAAAAACTGTCTTATAAATGATAATGCTTGTCTATCACTGGTTAATATCTCATTAAATTCATATTAATAATCACCCAATAACACATGATAATGGATATTAGGGGTGTACACATGATGATAACATATATATTAGGGGTGTACAATAATTCGTATGCAAGAATGAACACTGACATTGGCCGTCTTACTTTGCACTAAGGCTATAATTCACTACCTCGTGCCCAGAAAGGTAAATTTGGGCTTATTTGACAATTAATTGTTAATTAGGCTTGTACACTTAACTTGTTTGACGAGTAGGCATCATTTGTGTTTTTTATTATTTGATTGAGTAAACTAGGAGTATTTGTAGTTATTATTGGAGGTTTACAATGATGTTTAGTAATATAAAATCAGCTGATGGTTAGTTGTTTTATGAACAAATTAAGTAATTTTTAACAAAGCAATCCAAAGTCAATGAGAAGGCCATTACCATATTATTGTTAGCTTGCTGGTTTGCCATCTAAGTTTTGGGGGAAATTCTATGTGGCTGGCCACACCGTGTGGCCGAGGTTACTCGAATTACTCTGTTAGGGGTTACTCTGACCGAATCCCTCAAGTAACCCCTGACCGGGTAACTCCGGCCACATGGTGTATCCAACCACATATAAAAACTTGTGCCAAGTTTAAGGTTTGTAACATGGAAACTTCCGACTCATTCAACCCTTTTTGTTAATTTTTCCTCTGGAATACTAAGATTAGAAAAGGATTGAGGTCTACATTCTTGACCTTTCATAACGATGTTGCAATACAATGCAATCAATCCAGAGCACAATGCTATTATGTATAGAGGTGCTCGTGATCATTTAATGCAAGGATCTTACACGATTCTTCTGTGTTTTTAATTGTAGGTTAAATGGTATCATATCCTAGCATCGGAAGACCATACTGATATCTATACCTATCTTAATTTGCTCTTCTGGATTCAACGTCTTCCGAGGTTGTTTGTTGTGGTACATTCAAAAGCAGAAATTACAAAAACGGCTGGTGTTTTAACGAAGAGTGCCATGTCAGGAGCATTCTACAACCTCCTCTGGTTTATCAATCTTAGTAATGTGAGCAATGTTCACCTTGGCTTTAACTATGATTAATTTAAATGGAGAAGAGTTCTCATTGATTCAATTCACTTTCTCTATCAATTCATGGTCTACTGAGGATGCAGATTTATGGAGCTGAATACTATCATATGCACATCGACTGGCTAACGAAATGCACAAGGATAGTTATAGATGAAAAACATTTGATGCCTCAAAGCCTTGATTGGGATCAGCTCATCTCCAACTGCACACAAACGAATAATATTGAGCAGGGAATATTTGCCAGTGGCTTGACTAATAAAATTGGGACTAAGAATTTTATCCAAAATACATGTTCTGCTTTTCATGGGAACTCCAAAGCTTAAGGTATGGTGCCAGTCACATTATCTGTTACCCTTTGTACTTTTCTGTCATTCATGTTTGTAGACAATGTTTTTTGATAGTCTTTATAGTTGTTTACTGCGAGTATGTCTGCTCTTCTAAACTCAAATTCTCCTAGGTCTCTAATGGCATAGGTTGAAGGGAGCTTGTAACAACGTATTATATTCATGGTTTTTCCCCCCTTTTTCTTGCAGTTCCTTAGGCCAGAATTTCACAACAAGCTTTTCCACTTCTGAGTCAGCTTTTAGCATTTTAATCACCCTATGTGATCTGATTACACGGATGCAGGTACTTTTTAGCATAACACTGAATTTATTCTTGCAGAAACAAAAGTGTTTCTCATTGTGATTTGTTTCTCATGGGGTATGTGTCGAGATTTGGGGCTTCCACTCATGACACATACGCGGTCCCCCACCAGTGAAAAAATCACATTATTTTCCAAAATGTCATTATGAGAAACAAAAGTGTTTCTCATAATAAGGAACTGGGGCTCCCTCATTTTTTTGTAGTGTGTTGAACTAGAATGGTGGGGACTGGAGATGAGAGGAAAGGAGAGGCGTGGAGTGGAGAGAACGAGAGGGGAAAAAATTGGAGGGGATGGAATGATTTGATTCAAAAAGAGAATTGAATCTCATTTTCCCTTTCATTCCGTTCCCTTCAATTTCTTTGTCAGATTGAGATTGCATCCAAAATAGCATTAGCGCCATTAGCTATCTATCATATAGGCTTTCTTATACAGTTATACTACTATGTGTATATGTCCTAAAAATTTAAGAAATTACAGCTTGTTTTCCTAAAATTCTTCTAGCTAAAGACCCCCATCGCCCATCCTCTGTTATACATAAAGGGTGGCATACAGTCCATGGAGGAGGGAGAAGAGCAACAAAGAGCAAGACGAAGAGAGATAAAGGAATGGCTAGATTACCACCACCCAATCTGAGGAAACGCGTTGATCTGGCCATTCAATCCGAATGGACTCAAAATGGCATTGATGTTGGACTCACTTCCTATGGACCTTAGGTCTGAAAAGTCATTCAAAGAAAAGCTATTCAGGTTTGGAGTAAGTTGAACCGGTGAAGTATTGAACATCGAATAATTATGTGATCACTAATCTATTATGTTAATGTTGTTTATAGAATTATAATTCACCCAATTTAATTCTTCACATACCATTATTCAGTCTTTTTTTATTTTTTTAGGTGGATGTTTTTTTTTTTGAAGTAAGGTGGTGGTAAAGTTGGGCACGGGACGTAATATGCCATATGAAAGGAACCCATACTAAGGTGTTGTTTGGTTGTCTTTAATTTCTGTAGCACTCAAATTTCACACGAATTTCCTTTTGGCTATATTGTTTGGTTGACATTGATAAACAAAAATGGAGAAAGTCACATTTTATTGGGAATTTCAACTTCTTACAAAATATGAGAATTTATTCACAATTCCTAGGATTTATAAATTCCCACATGTCAACCAAACACATTTGTCTACACCGTAGTTCCTAGGAATTTTACAAAGAAAGTAATTTCCCATAAATCGAAATTTCCCATGAAAATTTATTTCCTAAGTTAACCAAGTGAGGCTTAAATTTGTTAATTGGTTAAAAATGAGCATATTGCTGCATAATCTTGCTCAAAAGGTCCAGTCATACTACACTTGTGCCAAGTATACTAACATCCACACACATCTCATGAAAAATTATTTTGGGATTTTTGGCACACCAAAAAGTGATTTAAGAAAACACAATTTTCTATTCTTCTTTCACATAAAGGTGTGCCACAGTGCCAATATTAATAATAGATGTACCAAAATTAATTTTTACATCTCATAATCCATCCGCGTGTCTCTCGTAGAAATGGTACAATAACAGGGTTACCACAAGCTGATGCCGGGCCGGCCATGCCCAACTCAAGGTGGTAGAATCCTCCAGTCCTCCTAGGCAAGAAAGTACAAAAGCCATTAGTCACGCGGGTCCGTCAACATAATAAAATCAAACAAAATAATGATGTCTGGACTAACTCTTTTACTTAGTCTTCAGCTCAACGTAACATCCAATACTTCTTACACATCACTTTCTCCCTCCATTAATTATTTAATTCTAATTTTCTCTGAATTTTTTTTCCAATACACAATTACAACTGTACCTTCCTTTCCAACACTATTCCCTGTTTGTTTTTCTTCAAGTCAGCCTTCCTTTTTCAAAAAGTCTTCCCTCCTAAACCCCATTTTCTACCCCCTACTACCCTTCCATAATCACCATTCTTTCTCTCTCCAAACACACCTTTATCACTCTGTTTTCCCTACCCTTTATTTTAAGGGTACCTCACCTGAATTGGGTATCTTTGTTAGGTAATTAACCAAGTCCAAAGTTTAATTCTTTACTAATACTTGCCAATTGGGTATTTTTCTGAAATTTTCAGAATTTCAGATTCTGAGGGTTTCTTGTGGAATTGGAGCTTATTTTAAAGACCGGGTCAAAACCCAGTTTTTTTTTGGGGTAGTTTTTGTTGAATTTTGGTTGTGAACTATGTTTGGTGTTTGATGAAAGAGAGAGAAAATGAATGATTATTGGTGGACCAATGGGTTCTTTACATGGAGCATGCTGCTTTTACTTGGTATTTTACAGCTCAATTTCATCTTTTCTTCTTCTCTCAATCATGAAGGTACTTAATTCTTTCAATTATCTTTTGTTTGTTGTAAAATATTATTTTTGTGATTGTTATATGAATGATCAAGTGATTAAGTAAATGACAATGTTATTTTCGGGGTAACAATTAAGAACGCAAATTCTTGTATTAAACGGTCAGACCAAGTATTAGTTAGTCGGAAAAATTCAAATGTTAAGCAAAATACATAAAAAGTTACCATTAGACGCGCTAAAAATAAAATTAAATTGGATGATCAAGTGATAAATTTTGAATTTGGGTGATATAAACAGGAATCGCTCTATTAAAGTTTAGAGAAAGAGTGGTAAATGATCCATACAAAGCATTGTCAAGTTGGAAGGAGGAAAATGGAGAAGCAAACCCCTGTTCATGGTTTGGAATTGGGTGTGTTGGAGGACGTGTTGTTTCCTTGTGAGTTCTTCATTTTTTTCATTTTCTTCTACTTTTTGAATTTTGATTGTTTCTTTTTGTTTAAAGCATTACATTTTTCCGACATGATTTTTACTTTAACTCTATTTTTAATGATGATGTTGATATAATTGTGCTTTCCCCGTTTTAGGAAAGGTTGGCATATTTGTGAGGAAAAAAATAAATAAAAAATAAATAAAAAACCGAAGTATATATGAAGGTTGTTAACTGTTAAGAGTTTTCGATTACCTGATCGAACTTGTGAACTTGTTTTCACTTATATGAATTTATTAGCTCTAATCCGAACTAGTAGATATTCATGAACTAATGACTTTCTTCTAAGCAAAACAATGCGGAAATTTTGTAAGCTTTATAGCTGTTCTCCAGCTTATGAAGTTACTACTAATATGAGTGTTTTAAAGAGAGAAAACGCTCTAAAAATTGTGAGGGCAAAATTAAGTTATGAATCTAACGATTCTAATCTAACAATGCATCCTATAGTTACAAGCTGAGAACATAAATATTTAGAAGGTCTTATTACAATGCCGAATATTTAAAGCTCTAAAAAGTATTGATAATTACCTTCCTAAAACAAGCAAGAGAAGTAACTTAACAGCTTTAAGTCAAGCTGTTAATCTAGCTGACTTGAGCTTGCTGCCTTGCTCAGCTGGCACATGCTGTTTGCTTGCTTCTAAGTTCGAATCCCCTGACTTGCACGATGTTGTAGGAGCTTGTGCCGGTTGATTGTTGTGATATACTTCCACAAGACTTGTTTGAACCTATTTGCCTTTTGTTAAGTTTTGAACTCGAAACTTCTGAAACAAGTGAAATCAAGGCAAGGTGTGATGAACATAGCCATACTTAGTCATCAAAACTGACAATGCACTTATCCCTTATTGAACTAGTAAACAATCTGACATGTGTGATTTGTTACGTGTAATATATAATAGGTATAGTGGTACGCTTTTGGACTATTATTGTGCTAATGTTTGATGAGTATTCAATCGGTATACAATCTTTTATATGTTGTTTATGTCCTAAGCTGTAGTAAATTTTACAGGAACTTGATAAATCTTTGCCTTGAGGGAACACTAGCTCCAGAACTTCACCATCTGCTGCACATAAAGTCTATGTAAGAATATATTAAAACATATGAAGTATAATACTGTTTGTAATTTTGTTCTCTCTTTTCTTGCATTTATGTCACTCTGAAGTCTTTTGCAGCATATTAAGGAACAATTCCTTTTCTGGATTCATACCTAAAGAATATAGAAATTTGAAAGAGTTGGAGTTGCTAGACTTGGGTTACAATAGATTTTGCGAACCAATTCCACGCGAAATTGAACAAAACATCCCAACCCTGTAAGTTGCAGCAACATATTTGCATACATACTACAGAGAATATTCTGATACAATGTTGTTTTCTCTTTAGTCATTATGTCCCACCCCTGTTTAATCTGCAGTTTATTAAACAACAATGGATTATCCTGCCACATGTCTCCTGATGTAGAAGATACGACGCTTCTTGAAATTCATGAAGATAAGAGCCAGCTGAATAATTATGTGGAAGTATTACCACATCCTAGGTAATGTGGGACATTTCACATGACTGTAGGGAGGATTTACAGGTTATTTATCAGCAATACATCTACAAGAGAATTTCTCTGGCTACATGTTTAAGAATTAAGGCCTATGCATTAAGATTCCTCTTAAATGAAACTGCTTAGCATAGAAATAATTGAGATTAAACGATTTGCTTCTTGAGGGTAAAATGTTGTTTTCTTTGGTGAAGTGCTGATGACAACTTGCTCTTAACCTTAGGCAAAATGATCATGCAGAAGAGGTTGTACATTCGAGGATACTACAAGAGCAACTTCGAGGTGAAGCTCGAGGTTCTGAGCCTGATGAGGCACGTGCAGGTGTTGAAGCTAATCATCATCATTCTGCTGAATCTCCAATTGCAAAGGCCCCATCAATTCTTACGAGAAAATCCCCACCCCCTCCATCATCAGATCCTGCTTTTAGAATCCCAACACCTAATTTGACAAAAGAATCCTCATCACTACAGCCGCCTCCACAACCTCCCCCTACTCCATCAACTGTTAATTCAAGTAATAAGTTAATTCCAATAGTGGCTGGAGCAGTAGGTGGATTTATCGCATTAACTCTAGTTGGTTTATTATTATTCCTATTACGAGGCAACAGGATCAGAAAGGCAACAGGATTGAGTGGTCAGCTTAAGAGAGCATTTGTTGCAGGTTTATATTTTTATTACTCTTTTTTCTTTCTTTATTTATTTATTTATTTTAAAATTTTCTTCTCTCATGGACATGTTGAAGTTTAAGAGAATTAAAGTTGTGTAAAATTTTGTTATTTGAACATTAGGTAATGACAGATCAGATGGACTCAGCAGTAATAAGCCAAGCTTTATCGAAGGTTAGAATCTTCCTAGTTTTATGTCAGCTTTTAGATTATTTTTTATAACTAATCATGTAGAGAATATTGTTTGTTACTTTTATTTTACTACTTCGCTCAAAGAATTGTAGGGAACGCATTCTTCTTAATCCGTAAACCCTACTAGTGTAGACTATCTAACTAAGGATTATGCTACATAGATTCATTCTTCTGGAATTCTGGTACAACAACAAGATCCATACTAGGTATTGAATATTGTTGCCTTTGATTATAGTAGCATGTTGAAACTACTAACAACCCTTCAATCGTTAAGCAGTGCCAAAATACCATAATTTCAGCTTCTGTTATGACTAATCGAGAACTATATCTTTGTTTCTTTAATATATGTTCTTTCTTTTTATATTTTTTTACATTTTCATGTACAAAAGTTTAACCGTTACGAATTTCCATTGCAGGGATGCCAAATCTGAAGAGGTCTGAGCTTATAACTGCTTGTGAAGATTTCAGCAATGTCATTGGATCATCATCTATTGGTACGATATACAAGGGAACATTTTCAAATGGCGTTGAAATAGCCGTTATATCTCTTGTGGCAGCTTCTGCCAAGGATTGGTCAAGAAATCTGGAAACACAGTTCAGGAAAAAGGTAAAATTGATAGAGAAAAAAGTGAGCAAGTTATGAACATTATCTTGGACTGAAATGCTTAATTAATAGATTTTGTTCCCTTTTTCGTTCTCCAGATTGAGACTTTATCGAAGGTGAACCACAAAAATTTTGTCAATATTATAGGCTATTGCGAGGAAGAGGAGCCGTTCACTAGAATGATGGTTTTTGAATATGCTCCAAATGGCTCACTCTTTGAGCATTTGCATGGTGAGTATCTAACTCATTCAAATTTATCTTCAGACTGTAGACTGATGCAATGTGGTGATAGCTAGATAAATAAACTGTGTTCTTTTTGTTCTATTGTCGTTTAAAAAGATTGAAGCTTGAAATTACCTCAAATCTCTCTATTCATGTACTTGAACTAACTAAACTCATTCTGTTTCAAAAAAAAAAAAAAAAAAAAACTAAACTCATTCAAAGTTAGTATAGAAGCAAGAACTGTTGCTCCACTCATCCCAATTTGTTTGGCTTGCTTTGAGTGAAGGACGGAATGAGGATATTGGATGAATGTTGCTCTATAATGTTTTAAGGAACAGACATTTATTTGAAACGTATGTGATTATTACGGAGAACCTAATGAACTGCAGAAACAATATTCTGATTCTGTAGTACTGCACTTTGAAGAAATATTGCTGGGCCAGCTGACAGCCTATGCTAGATTAGCAACTAATTTCAGTTTAATATAATTTGGAACAGATAGTTCTTGGACCTGTGTACTGATGGGATTATGTACTTATGCTGCTAATTCAGATATTGTCTGGCATAAGAAACTACAGAAGTAATACCTCTAGTTTCAGAACATAAAAGACTTCCTTTTATAAAGAGGGAAAACCGAGAGAGATTATCCATGTTAAACTATTTCGAATAAGATTAACCTTAAAATAAAAAATCTAGTAGAGTTAAAAAAAAATGTGATCAGGATTGTAATATTTCTGCTAGCTGATTGAGTTTATCATCCTGGTTATGTTTTGCAGTAAAGGAAGCCGAGCATTTAGATTGGGCTATGCGGCTGAGGGTTGCAATGGGAATGGCATACTGCCTTGAGCATATGCACCAACTAACACCACCAGTGACTCACCCAAACCTCAACTCATCAGCAGTGAACCTCTCTGAAGATTATGCCGCAAAAATTTCCGATTTCTGCTTTTGGAATGAAGTGGCTGTTCCACGAGTGCAGCCTTTGGCTATTGGCTTGAGCAGTGTAAGTACAACATCAGTTGAACCCGGGAGCAATGTCTACAGTTTTGGCTTGTTGCTTCTAGAAATGATGACTGGTCGTATCCCTCATTCCGCGGAAAACAACTCACTTGATGGTTGGGTGTTGGAATATATGAGAGGGGAGAAACTTCTTAAAGAAATGGTTGACCCCATGTTAAGACATTTCAAACCAGAGCAGCTCGATAAAATTAGTGAGGTAACAAGAAAATGTCTTCATTCTGAACAAAATAGACCAACAATGATAGAAGTTACTGCAAGATTGAAGGAAATAACAGGCATTATACCGGATAAAGCTGTACCACGATTCTCCTCTCTTTGGTGGACAGAACTTGATGCTCGTTCTGTAAATGGAACCTAGAAGTTATAATTAATGGTTTTTGAGTGTTTTTGCTGGTTTTATTTATCTCGAAATATAAAGCAGTTACATTTTTTCATTTGCTTGTTACGGTACAAATTTAGCATGTAAAGTTTGATGTCGTATTTATAAAGTATGAAGTACACTTGATGATTCTATATTACTGTAACTATATGAAGTCCTACCTTTTTTAAAAAAGAAGGGGGAAAAAAAAATCCATTTCTGTGTTTGTTGTCTGAAGTTGGGCTCTCCAAACTTCTAATGCATATATTTTTTTAATAGAAAGTCAACCTTTCCTACAGATTGGTTAGCAAAGTTCAAATCCTGTCTCCAAAATCTTTTTTTAAGGGCACCCTATTAAAAACATCTTGTATTTAATTTGGACATTTTATTGGGTTAAGTTTCAGATTAAAATTTCCTTAACTCTGTACAGTCTAATGTAATTTTTTGAGCAAAATTTTCACACACGTGTAGTTTCTTTCCTGTAAAAGAAACTCATGTGGAAGTGGAACCTTCAGATCAGCTTCATTTTGGTTCAATGGATTTGAGTCATGCCTAGATGATCAATCGTTTGGTTTAGTTCGGATCTATTTAAATCGTCCTAAATATGATAAAATTAATCATATTAATTTTCAATCATAGTTGACAATTCAGATAAGGTAATTTAGGTTCATTTCCTTTTTTCTGATCTAGGTCTGCTTGAACCTGGATAACACATAACATTAGAATTCAAGGTATCACAGATCGGTCCAATTGGCGGTGAAGTGATCTGCACCTGATCATGAATTTAAATGAATACTTCTATTTTTTTTTTATACAAATTATATTTTATATGATGTTCTTCACGTCAACCACCACTACTTCTGTTTTTGTTGATCTTCTCCTTTCTACTGAAGCCTGCAGGCTGCAGTAGTTGCCTGCATGTCCAGAGTCCATTTTCTGAATTAAAAATGGGTGTTGACAGTTGACACTAACCTTAGTAGCACCCACGTACGTTGAACAATTATTCAGATTATAAACTTTAAATACCCCATATTAATCCCTCTATTCCTAAAACAAAAACATAATCCAATTTTCCTAAACACAAAAACAAGAAGAAGAAAATGGCAAGAACCCATAATTTGTTTCTGTTATCAGTTTTGCTCCTAGCTGTAGCCGTTACTTATGCAAGCGCGGATGGATATGGAGAGCATAAAAGTTCATATCCAAAACCATATGCACCACCTAAAATAGTATCTGATGTTGTGGTGGAAGGGGTAGTCTACTGTCAGAGCTGCAAGCACTCAGGATCATGGTCTTTCCAAGATGCAAAGCCCATTGGTGGTGCTGTAGTCAGTGTTACTTGCAGGAATTACAGGAACAGAATCACCTACTACAAGGCCTTCACTGCAAACGACGAAGGCTATTTCTATGCTCAGCTTCAGGGATTTTCGATGAGGCATCCGTATCTGGATCATCCTCTTCAGGCTTGTGTAGTGAAGCTGGTTTCTTCCCCTCTCGAAAGCTGTGATGCCTACACTAACATCAACTATGGTGAAAACGGAGCTAAGCTTCGGTTTGAGAAGAAGAAAATAATGTCCAAGAATTACGACGCTGTGATTTATGCTGCTGGTCCTTTGGCCTTCCTCCCTGAATACTGTACTCCTGACGAATACTGATTTATTTTTGTGTGATTAGTTTATTATCCTCGCCTCAGTTTACTAACTTTGGCGTATTGTATGTGACTTGTGGGGTTCTTGTCTAAATATGAGAGCCATTTTGTATGTTCATGAATACTAAGCATTAACATTTTCTTACTCAGCAGTCAGAAATAACATTTCTCTTTGCCTTGATACAATTCTGATGATCTCAGACTACCAATAGAGGTGCAAAATTGGTGAAAGAAATCCACATAGTTAAGTAAGCATGTGTTTACAATTAAAAATAAAATAAAATAAAATAAAAAAATTACGAATAAATGAGTAGAACAGAAGATAGGATAAATAGATCCATTCGTTTCAAATTTGAGCATTAGCCATTAGGGGAAGGCAACACTATAGGCAAAAGTTTAGCAATGGTACAAATACATAATAACATAAGCAAATTTTGTTTGCACCCTAAAAAGAAGCAATACAAGTATCATTCCCTAAAAGTCCAATGGCATCTTAAAGAGGTCATTTATATCATCCATAGCTTCTTTTGTGAAAATGGTTAGTTCATGTAAGTCAAAGTTATCTTTGCTTGAAGATTTTCGTGGAGGTCGTGGACCTTCCGAATTATTGAATTCATCATCAGCAAGAATTGAAAACCCACCAAAATCGTTATTTTCTGACACGGCTGCTTTTTCCTGCCTTTTCCTTCTGGTGGTCCTGACAAAATCAATTGGCTTCCCAAACATGTCATTAATATCTTCCATAGCTTCTTTAAGATTAATTGTTGGATCCACCAAGCCATGGTGGCAGATATTTTCCACCTCTGGTTCATCCAGAATAGCTGAACCAACAAATCTACGAACAACTGTGTCCTCCCTAAATTTGGTTCTAGTCTTTCTGGATGATTTCTCCACTTTCATCTCATTGGAAGACTCTGACTGATGATCTTGAGGCCTAAGAAATACATACGCATCAACCTTGGAAGAAGATGACGGGGAGTCATCTGCTGACGTTTGGGTCTCACTTGGTTCAGAATCATTGCTCATCTCGTCATCAACAAAGATCTTGAGTGGTTCTTGGGGAGACTGATCAGTTTTATTTTTTGGCACTAGAAATTTTTCCTCGTCACTTTGGCAGGTTGATCCAACCATATTATCCGGATTCTCATCCATAAACACCTCGAGTACATTGCTTGTGCTCTGATCTACCTTGGGTTGCCCTCTATATGTTCTTCGAACAACATTAGCAGGCTCTATGGGTTCTTTGAACATGCTATTTATGGCATTCATAGCCTCTTTCATGTTTATGGTAGGTTCTACCAGGCCATGGTGACAGGCATCTTCTGCTTCAGACCTTCCAACAATTGCAGAATCTACAAACTTGGCCACAACAGAATCATCTCGGTACAACTTGCTACCAGCATTTTCCTTTACTTTATTTAGTGGCATCATATTCTGAGAACATTCTGTTAATATGTTCCTAGAATAGGTATGCTCTTGCTCAATGGAACTTCCAATAACTCTGCATAAATTTTCATTATTCTCCACAACGCTACAACCTTGGCCAGTGGTATTATGATCAGACAGAGGTCGCTTAGTTCTCCTCTCCTCACGCTGTGTCAAAATAATGTGTTAACAAACTCTTCTTGGTCCCTTCAAGTATAAAGCGGTTAAAAGTTTGAGAATAGAATTGGAGGAACCTGAACTCTCTTGTTCCTGTGCCGCTTCATACGTTGAATAAACTGCTCATATGATTTCTGCAATTCATCTAAAGGTTCTGCAAGGCTTCACAGAAGTTCACAGGACATGAATAATACCCTGAAGCACAAATTAAATACTCAAACATCCTAATGCATGAAATAAAAAACTATAGAGGACTGAAAGAAGACAAAGATTTCATACTTAATGCCTAACATAAATGATATCAGTTCATGCATGGCCCGCTGTCAATAGCTAGGACACAGATGGACACAAGCACACCATTAAACTGAGTATACATGGAAACTGGAGAATCTTAGTTCTTGATTGATTGCATCAAACTCCTACTGGTATTTAAAACCAGCTATGTGTAAAGTGTAAACCTCCTGAGTCATAATCACATTTTACAGTCAAGCAATTCATGTCACTTCTCTGTAGTAATAAATTGAATGGAACAATAACTATACTAAGTCGCCTGTGACTTCACCATGCCAAATTGATTCCTTTGTTTCCATCTGCACAGAATATTTTGAATTTTTGAAAAAAACATCCAAAAACCATACTATCAGAAAGCTAAGTTCAAACATGATCAAACGTCTCCAATCGAACACTAGACAATATTCTGAGATATAAGCCAGTATTCCATTCCACATAGCCCATATTTGAATGGACTTCTAATGTTCTCCTCCACATAGGGATTAGCAGAGAACTGCTGATCAGTGTCAGACATCAAAGAGAAATATCTTCCATATATATATTTCAATTTTGGAGTAGGCTAATGTTCCTTTCACCTAGAAAAATAACACAGGTTTCCCTTCAAATAAGTTCAGTTTCTATGAATCACATAAGATTAATACTAGGCTACTAAGTTCAGAGTATAGGCTTAAATTTACTTCAGGGCTGACAAAATTAGTTTTCGGTTTCAGAGTAAGCTCAGATAAGTTCAAGGCTAATAAATTTGGATACGTTGCGAGGTTTTCAGATGCTAAGTACAAACCCAAAGAAGTGCTAATTTTCCCCTCCTTTGCATCCTATCTCTGGCTAAGTACATGAGCCTCTATTCATTAATAAAAGGGCTATGTGCTATTTTCGTAAATATTACATCATAAAGGTGTTCAGATTTCACCGTAAAATTGTCTATGAGGCTAAGACTGTACCATGCCAAATTAATTGTTTTGTTTCAATCAGGCACAGACTTTTTTGAAAGAATCTTCCAACCATCAAGTACTATGAATAAGCTCTGTGCAAACATAATCAGACATTTTCAATCAAACATAAGACCTTTACTTTAAGACAAAAGACAGTATTCCATTCTACTTAGCTCTTTGGTTGGGCATAAAAGTTGTATATTGTTCTCCTCCACATCGTGATTAGCAATTAGCTCTTGAGGAATAGCTAACTATTTCCTCATTCATAACCAAACTCCAATCATAGCCACATGAACCTCCACTCTTTCAAAAAGGCTAATGTGTAAACTTCTAAAGTTCACCTTTCATAACTCCAAACAAGAAATATGATCAGATTACAGTCATTACACCCTAAAACCCTATTTGAAACATTTACTATGAAAACAAACATGCTGGAAATCGAAACATATGATACATTTCACATTTTCACTAGAAAAACACTCTACCTTGTTCAATTAAGTTCATATTTTTTCTTTCCAAGAGTAAAAAAAGGCAGTAATAAGGTCTTCCCTCTTCAACCCCACTTACCACAAATGATCAACAAAAAAAACCTTTAGGGTTTCACCCAAAACCCCATTTTCGACAGCTATACAACCCACATTGATGAAATATACCACAAGCTTACATAGTACAGCTACAATATACATATTATACACTTTTCCCCTTAAATAATTTCATTTGCATTCTTCAAATTCGACCAAAAAAATAAAAACTACCAAATAAATTATACAGTTACTTACTTTTGAACCCCCAAATGATACAATTTCTCAGCATCATCAAATTTCTTAATCTTCTCATAATAAAGCGCATAAGCCTGGTAAAACAAAGCCCGCTTAACCCCAATTTTTTTCATCTCCATAGTCCTTAACAACGCCTTCGGATCATCAACAAAATCCATCTACACTCCACAATTGAAACCCTAAATCAATTAAACTTTTTTCACAGATTCTTGAACTGAAAATTCAATCAATTAAGAAAAAAAAGGGGAAATAATTACCAATTGCAACCAAATGCGGAGATATCGGAGGTCATTGCGATAACGGCGGTTCGAATCGAAAGTCTGAGCGCATTTTTGAAGAAATCGAGGGAGTTTTTCTTTGAGGAGATGGGGTGGTAAGCTGTTCTTCATATTGCGAACTCCGCTGCCATTGATTTCGAGCAAGTTGGTGAGAAAGGTAGTGAAATTAATGAAGAAGAAAGAGGGAGGAGAGAGAAAGTGGGTTACCTGAGCCATGGAAGAAGAGGGTCGTTGCCGGAGTAAGATTTGATGTCGGAGATTAGAGATGAGAAGAGATCGTTGTGATTTGTGCTCGCCATTTTTGCTCTGTTACAGAGCTTTGGGATGAGGGAAGGGGGAGAGGAAGAGGAAAGTGAGAATTTGAATTTTGATGAAGGCGTTTAGCCGTTAGAGACCTTAGAGTAGTATGTGACTACTTTGAGGGTTTTGAGGCCCATATGAAAAGCTAAAGATCCAAAAAAATATATATATTGTTTGCATAAGCTAAAGATCCAATTCTAAATTCTTTCAACGAAAAAAAATTAAAAAAAAATCCAATTCTCCCTAGTAGAGACGATTAAAAAAAAAAAAAAAAAAAAGGCATAAATAGATTTTTCAATTTTTCAGGACGGATTCATACTTTAACTAGTAAAACTATTTTTTTAGGCTTGCCTAAATCCACACTACACCGGATTATTACATGGAGCATTTCATGAAATCATTATACATCAATACCTAAATTATTATCGATCATATCAACAACAAAGATTTTTGAAATTTTGAACACGACTTGTGCAAGCCAAATGATAGTATAAAGTCGAGTAGCAACATTATTTATCAATAATTTCTTTCACTCATATGTGCAAAAATTCAACTCAAACAAAGTGTCTTGATTATCTTTTAACAGACATTTTATTCTTTTTTTTTTTTAACATTTTGTGGTACAGTATTTATTTCGCTTAAATTCAACTCAAACAAAGTGTTTTGTTTATCTTTTAACACACATTTTATTCATTCTTTTTTTTAACATTTGATTACCTTTTAACACACAATTTACTCTTTCTTTTTTTTTTAACATTTTGTTGTACAATAATTATTTCAATAGAAGTGAATTTTTTTGAAAAAATGACTTTGTTCCTTTAATTTTGATAAGCAAATTTAACATAATTTAGTTTGCTCATAGTATTTAATATTTACCATATTATCATTGGTTATATTATATATGGAGAGTCTATTCTGTACACCCGAGTATACCATACACCCGGGATTATTTGCTCATTAATTTTTGCTCATTTAATAAATT
This sequence comes from Chenopodium quinoa, assembly GCF_001683475.1. NCBI lineage: Eukaryota > Viridiplantae > Streptophyta > Magnoliopsida > Caryophyllales > Amaranthaceae > Chenopodium > Chenopodium quinoa. The sequence continues at coordinate 2,315,338 of NW_018744582.1, read as the reverse complement.
AGCAAAATAAATGACCAAAAATTAATGAGCAAATGACCCGAGTGTATATAACAAATTCTATTATATATGAGTTAATATGTTAAATATTTGCGTATTAAATCCAAATACCTAGCTTTATTTTTGTAATAAAAGTGTACACATTAATATTAAATTCACTGCATGTCATGCAAATAATTGTATTCTTAAGGTGTAGTGTAAACACAAGCTAATGTTAGTTAAATCAAGAATTATGACAAACCAAATCAAATTAGGTGACTAATTGAAGACAATCTCAATCATATGTCCTACTCCTCACTTTATATTGTTGGTTATGACCTATGTTGCACGGAAATTGACACGGACACGATACGAATACGGGAAAACAACAATCCTGAAATAGGGGACACGGGTAAGGCGTATAACAAGGCATATAATATATCAAAAAAACGAGAATTTGACAACCTATTCAATAAAACATTAAATAATTAGCCTCAAAACACACAATTTTAATTAAACAAGTAAATAAACAAAGTGTACGAATATAGTCTCATACATATCAAGAAACCATCAAACCAAATACATGTCTTAATAATAGTGTTACAAATCATAAATAAAATAAACATAAGTACTAATAGTTTCATTCTTCACCATCACCAAGTACATCATCAAAAATCATATTTTCCATCTCGGGTTCATCAAGTGAGAGCTCAGTCATCTCTAGAATACCAACCTCTCCTAGGTTGTCATGCTCATCTCCACCCACATCCCACAACTTAGATCTCCCCTTAGTGTATTCTTCACTTCTCCTAGAAAGTAATCGAAGGTTGTTATGAATGTATACCAAGTCTTGAGCACGTTTAGGAGTAAGCTTATTTCTAGTGCAAGATAAGAATGAATAAACTTATAGGTGCTCCAATTCCTTTCACTACAAGAAGAGGAAGAAGGTTGACCTAATAGCTTATAAGCTAAACCTTGAAGCATAGGCACTTGGGGACCATAACTGCCCACCAATTTTTAGCATCCATCAAAACCATATCATGCATGCAATCAATGTTGAGAAAGATCCCCTCTGATTTTTGTGAAAATATTGCAAATTCCGTGTTGATCTTGAATCTTTCATCGGGACTTTGGAAAAGCTTTTGAAAGCATTGTAATCTTTGTGTGAAAATTTCATTGTCGGCATTTGGAGCAACTCGTCCCGGGACCTCATTAAGCCATTCTTCCGTGTAAAATCTTTAACAACAAAATAAGATTAGCCATAAGAAATTAAATAAAAAAACAAGGAAAAATAAATAAAGATAATAAAGATGAATTAAATAAGTAAAACTTACCTTGGATTCAAAGAATGTGCTAATGAATGGAGTAATGTACTACCCTTACTCCAACGACTACTAAGAATCCCTTTAACTACATTAAAGAAGGTAGATTCTTCATAATCTAGTTTACCCTCTTTCTTGTAGATGGCATCTTTCACCTTTTGAACCATAATGTCCCATCTTTCATAAACCAAATGTAAGGAAATTTGTCAGTGTCACAAACCCTAATCATCTCATAGATTGGGCGTGTGAAATCAAGAATGTAATCAACTTTTTCCCACCATATTTCATCCAAAAAAATTTTCCATACATGTGAGGCTTGCCGCGTCGATAATCCTTGTATAAGGACCAATTCTCACTAATAACCACTACTACATTTTTAATCTAATACAACGGTACAAAATTAGCTAATACAACGGCTAATTTCATACCGTTGTATTAGACTAGGCTAATACAACGGTTTATACTAAAACAGGTCTAATACAACGGTTTATCCTAACCGTTGTATTAGAATAAGAACCCGTTGTATTAGACCTAGTCTAATACAACGGATCAAAAAAAAAAAAGAAAAAAGAAAAGTCGGGATATTAATTAGCCTAGCTTATAACCCACGCGTCTCTCAACTTTCCTCATTCTCTCTCCCTCATTCTCGCCTCTCATTCTCTCTCTTTCGAATCCTCGTCTTCTCTCATTCTCTCTCTCTCGAACACTCTCTCGCCTCTCATTCTTTCCTATTTGACTTGAGTTTATAAGGTAATATCAGTTTTTTTTTTTTTTTTTTTGGTTTTTAAGATCGTTTGCAAATCTTGTTTTCGTTTTCTTGTTTTCGTCTTCGTTTTTCTTGTTTTCAGATCGTTTTTCGCTTTTTAATTGTTTTTCAGATCGGGTTTTTTTCGTTTTCCAGATCTTGTTTTCGTCTTTGTTTTTTGTTTTTTTGTTCTTGTTTTTTCAGATTGTTTTTTTGTTTGAAATCTGGGTTTAATTGTTTTTCAGATCGTTTTTTTTTTCGTTTTTCAGATCGTTGTTTAGATCTTGTTTTCGTCTTCGTTTTTTGTTTTTTTGTTCTTGTTTTTTCAGATTATTTTTTTTGTTCAATTTCTGGGTTCGATCTCGTTTCTTCTGGGTTGGTTTTTTTGTTTTTTGTTTTTTCGATTTCTGGGTTCCTTTTTTTGGGTTCGATTCCGATTTCTGGGTTTGATTTTGATTGCTTGGTTCGATTTTGATTTCTGGGTTTGTTTTCGATTACTGGGTTCGAATTTGATTTCTGGGTTCGATTTCGAATTCAAGGTTCGTTTTTTCTGGGTTAGCTTTTTCTGAGTTCGTGTTTTTGTTCAATTTCAGGGTTTTTTTTCAGATCTGGGTTTGATTTCTGGGTTTTTTTTTTCAGAATTTCAATTTTTTTTATATCCGTTTTCAGATTTTTCAATTTTTCGTTCTTCGTTCTTCGTTTTTCGTTTTTCAATTTTTCATAACTTAGTTTTTCTTTTTTTAAATTCTAATGATTTAGAGATACATCAATACCAAAATTACGATGCGAAGACATTGATCAGTTGAACTTCTGGACTTGGACAATCTGGACAGGATTCCTAATCCAACGGATTGCCTAATCCGTTGGATTAGGTTCCTTTTACCGTTGTATTAGACCTAATCCAACCCTAGAAAATGTGACGGTTGCTAGCCGTTGTATTAGGTCTATTACAACGGTTTTGAGCACCTAATACAACGGAAATAGGGGTTGGATTAGCTCTCAAATGTAGTAGTGAACCATTGATTGAAGTGATGTTTTAAGGAGTTTCAACCATTTAAGCATGCACACAATTGAAGCAAAACGAGTATCGGCAATGCAAAGTAGTTTTAATGGAGAAAACTTATTGAACATTGAAAGCCTCATCAAATGATTCATTATGTAATTTTTAATGAACAAGGCATTTACATGAACTTCCGTTATCCAATGACATTCATCATATACTTCAACAATTATTCAACACATTCTTAGCTGCACAAATGCTTTTCATTGCAAGATTAAGTGTATGAACAACACATGGTGCCCAATATATATGAGGATACCTACCCTCAACCAACTCCCCTGTAGCCTTACAATTACTTGCATTATCTTTGATTATTTGAACAACATTTTGATCTCCAATTTCATCAATCACCTCACTTAATAAGGTAGCAATGAAATCTTTGTCCTTAATCTCACCCGAGCAATCAATAGCTTTCATAAACATAGGACCCGTTTCAGAAGCAATCATAATGTTAATCAAAGGCCTTCTTTGTGGATCACTCCACCCATCACTAACAATGTTAACACCTTTTGTTTTCCATGTGGCTTTAATAGGTTGTAATAACCTATCCACATTTTTGTCTCTTTACAAAGCAAAGTTGTTCTAAGTTTGTTGTATCCAGGAGGCTTGGCAACAATTGTATATGAACTAACATAGTAAGGGTTTCTAGCAAGATTAAAAGGCAACCCCCTGTGTAAAACATTCTAGCAATTTCAGAATCCAAGTGGTCACGAGATTTCATATTAAAAGCATCGAAAATTGTATTGTTTGATTTCCTCTTCTTTACATTATCAGATGAATCTAGTCTCACTGATGTAGCTTCAGTTGATGTGTGAGAAGATATGAGTTCATTTGAAAAAGGTGGAACTTTTGGTAACAAAGATTTTTTATAATCCTTGGATTCGCGATGAAACTTTCTTAGTTTAGCAAGGTCATCAATTTTCACTTTATTACAAGTTTGAATCCCTTTCCTTTGTTCACCTAGCAAATGAGCTTTCACTCTAGTGTATGAACCATTTTTAACTTCGCCGCAAAAGTTACATTTCCAATTATAATTTCCTCCACCACCCGATATTCTATCACCCTTAACAACAAACTTCCACAAAGGGTAAGGGTCTTTCATAGACTTAGATGAATTACTACTACCACTGACATTGCATGAAGTAGAGGAACTAGAAGCCATCCCTGACAATTTCAGCAAAACAACAATACAATTTCAGTTTTTCATGCTTATATCAAATGCATTAAAGTTTAATTATATAAGTCCAACAACTAGCCAACTATACAATATACATTAAAGTATCAAAAATCAAATTTTCAGTTCTTCATTTCTGAATTACATTACAGTATACAAGATGTATACATGAAGGATCAATTATGTACACTTGTTCCTGATTCTAATCAAATTAAAGTTAAATTAATTGAATGTATACATGAAGGAGCAATTGAATTTCAGAAAATTAATTGAATTTATAAAAAAAAAAAAAAAAAAAAACAAAGTAGAGAACCATACCTGGTGGCTGACGACGGACGACGGGCGACAATGAGACTGGTGCGTGGGTGGTGGCTGAGGACGAACAACGGTAAGAGAAGGCTAGCACGAGCAGCAGGTGACAGCAAGGTCAGCAACCCTAAACAGCAACGAACGATACGTGAGCTAGAGCACGCAGCAGATTTAAGACAGACTTGAGAAGTTGAGAGCGACGCTTGAATGTGACAGTGGTGGTGAGATTGACGGCCGACGGTGACGACTGACGGCGACGAGCTACAAAGTACTTAGGGTATCAGTTGTTGTGAGAGAATGAGAGGATTGAGAGCGAGTTTGAGACTTGGGAGAGGCAGAGCAACGAGCATCCCAAAGTGAGTCAATGAGGGTATATTATTACGATTTTAATTTAATTCTCATCCATCCTTTCTTTTAAAACTTTAAAGTGAAATATTTAGCGTAAGATAAAAGGTAACACGCCAAACAAATCCACAGAGACAACGTGTTATAAATACACTCTCCACAAACCCTAACGTTCGTACATTTCCAAAAATAACAAACTCGTAACCTATCTTGTCTCCCCTCTCAATTATAGTCCTCGTCCGGCAACTCCATCAATGGCACTAGAACCAATCATGATCTTCCCAGAACACCAACAACAATCCAACGATCACATTTTGAACGCTCGAGTTCGGCTCGCAACCGAATCAGACGTTCCTTTCATTAACAAACTCATCCATAAAATGGCCGAGTACTACAATCTCGCTCACGAATGTGAAGATACTGAAACCTCTCTCTTCGCCGCCCTCTTCAACTCGAAACACCAGCCTCTTTCAAACCCCTTCAGCAGTACTGTCAGTGTATTCCTCATTGAAGTCTCCCCTACTGCTCTCCCAGTACCTCCCCACCAGAATTGCCGCGCTATTGATCTGGCAGGTCACAAATTCGAGCCCGACACTATTCACAAGACCGTACACGTTAATCACCTCATCAATGACCCCGAGGAGTCCCTTTTTCGTACCGAAAAAGGGACAATAATCGCGGGTTTTGTGATCTTCTTCTCGAGCTACTCGACGTTTCTTACGAAACCCGGGATTCATATGGAAGATTTGTTCGTAAGGAAAGGTTATCGCGGTATGGGCTTTGGAAAACTATTGATGAAGGCGGTTGCGAACTTAACTGTGAGATTGGGGTATGCGAGAATGGAGTGGACTGTCATTACTTGGAATGTGGATTCTCATAGGTTTTATGAGAAGTTAGGAGCTCATATTTTGAAAGATTGGCGTATTTTTCGACTTGATGGTGATTCCCTCCTATCTTTTGGTCAGCTTAATAATTAGAAGTAAGTAAAAACTTGCGGAGTATTAAGTTGGGACAATTCAATTAAAATGAAAGAAGTGTCACTTAAATTGAGACGGCGATAGTAGTATTTAGGAGTTGATGAGAAACACATACCAAGTACTACTTAAGTTGCATAAATGTTATGTGAGGTCGATGAGTGTTTTTATATTATTATTTTTTAAATTGTTGCATTGTAATACAAGTATGAAATAAAGTCGATCTTTAACGAGAAACATGTTTTGAGAAGAGACTAACACTACCATGCATGGGTATTAACGAGAATTTTTTATTTTTTATTTTATTTATTTTATTATTTTTTTTTAACGGTGTTGGGTATGGCCCAAATTTTATAAGCCCATTATTTTGGTCGAAGTATTATCCATATTCTAGAGGCTTCCAAAATAATATCCTACTTGAATTTTCTATAATATTATGGACACAAGAAGGATGGAGAATTGAGGAAAAATCTAGAATTATTAAATGCCAATGAAAATTCTAGATTTATGCGGAGAGTTTAAAAATATCTACAAATGTGGAAGTTTCCACACAAATCTTCCAACCTCCATCTACACCTATAAATATAGGTCAAGAGCATTCAAAACAACACAACACAAAAGCACAACACAAGAAGTCATACCAAACACAAGCCTTTCTACAAAAATATCCTCCCTCCTTGTAATATTCCACTACTATCATAATACTCCTTGTGAGTTTCTTATGGTGAGAGTTTTCTTGTAATACTCACCCTCTCAAGAGTTCCTGTATTCTCCTACTTTCAAATAGTGGAATAAAAGTGCTCGTTGTAACACAAAATCGTGCGTTCTTTTATATTAATTATCTAGCCAAATTATCAATTCAATTTATACTTCTCAATCAAACACATCTCCGCTTCTGCTGTGCACTCACCAACCCTAACAAACGAAATGAGAAAATCAATTCACAAACTAAATTATAAATAATTATCAATATCACCATTTATTACCAGCAACCAAACAAGATTTAAGGTATGTTGAACTAATTCCATACGAGTAAGTTTTAATTAATCACGAAGATAAACAAAAAAATACAATACTAGTGGCAATTTCATAAATAAATTAATAGGTTGATTTATTTACTAAACTGCCATATTTCCTTGATAAACTTGTCATTTTGCAAAAATATAAGCTATTGATTTACTTATGTAATTGCCACTTAATTTACAATTTTTTTTGCTTACCTCGCTAATAAAATTGATTTTTCTTAATACAATTAACAAAATAAGGCCCGTTTCACTTCACCTTATTTTTAATGAATTGAAATTATTTTTGTTCAACTTAAATTATTTTTACTAAATTAAAATTATATTTGCTGAACTTAAAATATTTTTAAATTCCCTATTGTAATTCTTCTTTAAAATTACTTATTTTTACTAAACTGAAATTATTTTTACTGAACTGAACTTATTTATTGAACTGAAATTATTTTTACGGATTATTCCCTCCGTATTTAATTACTTGCTGAACTTCCCTTTAGAGACCTTATTTTATTACTCGTTCTATTTTGTTGAATTTTTTTTTTGAACAATTCTACTTCCTCCGTTACGTATTATCTGCAAAAAACTAGCTTGCACAATTCTCAAGACAAAATTTCTTGAACAAAGATTAAGAAATAGAGGGGCATGTGATTAATTGGATGAGAGAGAAAAAGAACTCCACCGCCAACACCCACATACTCCACCAGCAACACCAATCGGCCGCACAACCACCACATAAACACCCACGCCACCCTAACCACCGAAACCACCATATACCCACCCTGTCACCACCACAAGCTTTGAAACATGCCCAAAACCACCCCACCCAACTCATAGCCACCACAAACCCACCCCGTAACCACCCTCTAACCGCCACCATAACCACCAAAAACCCACCCCGCCTGACTCACGGCCACCATAACTTACCCCTCACCTATCTTACCCACCACGAAGACACCTCACACCCACTCCGTAACCACGATCTTTCACGATCAAGCCATCTTTCACCAAATTTGCTTTAGATCTGAGATTTCAAGCTTAATCTCAAATTCTCCTTTTTCCTAATTAATTACTAAATTAAGGAGGAGCGGCGACTTTGAGAAGGGTTGAAAAGGTGGCGGCGGCTCTGACGAGGGGAGGAGAAAGCGGTGGCAACTGTCACGAGGAAAAGGGGCAGCGATCAAACTGATCGAGTGGTGCGTGGTTGCAGTGTGGTGGTTGTGAGATCCAAAAGAAGAGAGAGAAAAGTGGTGGTGGTGGTGGCTGAGATGGAGGAGAGAGAAAACGTGGTGGTGGTGTTGGTGGTGGTCTGGTGGATGTGGTTGTGAGAGAGGAGAGAGAATGTGGGTTAGGTTTAAATAATGGATGAACTAATTTAGGTTAATAGATTAATAACATGTGATTTGATGTGTTTATTAAAGTTAAGTAATGGTAAATTGGTAATTATACAAAAAAAAATTAGTAAAAAGAGGAAAATTTTAGTTTGTTGCAGATAATGTGTAACATCCATTTTTTTAGAAATAACTAATTCATTAAAGTTAAGTAATGATAATGAATTAGTTATTTCTTTCCCGAGAGAGAAAGAGAAAGAAGAAGAAAAAAAAAAAAAAAAACTTATAAAAGTAAAAAATGTTTTAGAAATGGACCGAAGAACAGAAAATCGAAAACCTTTCGTGATGTGAGGTAAGCTTGTAGCTTAAAAACCATTTTCAAAGAGGCCGTAAAACCCATAATCTCGCCGTCACTTCCATTCTTCAACTTTACGCCGCCGTCGTCGCCGTCGCAACCGCCATTATCACAACCTTCAGTTCCATCCTTCCTTTTTCTCTCTCCTCAACTATGGCAGTCCAAACCGAAGAATCCAACCACCGACTAACTACCGAGCACAACCCTATCTCCAACAATGGCGACGCCGACGACGAGCCAAAACCAGAAGAAGACGACAACAGCAATGGAGAAGAAGAAGAAGACGATGAAGAAGATGAAGTCGCAGAAGAAGATGACGACTACGTCGATGAATCTGTTGCGACGGCGAAATCAAATATAGGTTTGAATAAGGAAAAAATGACGAAATTCGCGAATCGATTGAGTTCTGAACCAATAACCCTAAGAGTTCATGATGTGATTATCAAAGGGAATCTCAAAACTAAGGATTCTGTAATTGAAGCTGAGATTATGGATGACCTAAAACGAGCTTCAACGCTTCAGGAGATCTTTCAAGCTGCTGCAATCGCTAATTTGAAGCTTCGGCAGCTTGATATTTTTGATACGGTTAATTTTACGATTGATTCTGGACCGACGGAGTTGCCTGGTACTGCGAATGTTGTTATCGAGGTTTCGGAGACGAAGAATCCTCTCACTGGTGAAATTGGGCTGTTCACTAAGCCTGGGGTAATGTTCTGATGATACATTTTGATCATTTTCTTTGAATTTATTGTTTTATTTGAGTTTTGTTGTGCTTAAGTAAATTATCAGATTGCTGGTTGTAATGTTGTAGTGGTTTGACTTTTGATGAACGTTTGTATGATAATGTGGTATTTCTATAACAAATTTGGGGCCGAGGATAGGGTATTGGTGTGGAATCGAGATGTGAGTACTTTTACGAGTATTAGCATGATTTGAACTCTTGAATGATACTGGTTTGCAATGTTGATCCTTTGTTAGAATTTTTCTTGGATAATTAATTCGGGTTATGGGGCTCGATTGTAAGTTTGTAAGGTTAGAGTTCTGATTTTGGACTGTGATAAACTTATAAACGCTATGGAAAAGCGTGGTGCTGTACTGCTGCAGCCTGAGATTGTTAGAATGACTTAACTGTCTATCTAGTGACTTTGGCCTTGTTTAGCAGAAGTAGTTGTTTGGTGTTGTGGACTCGTGGTGGATGTTATCTCTTAGATCTCCTCAGAATTACTAGAGGTTAGTTTCAAATTACCTGCTTAAAATATTGTATATGAGAAAACTAGCTATTGCATTGGTAAAAGGGAAAATGAACTACTGTATTATTTCTAAAGCTAACTCCACCTCTAGATACTACAATTGTTAGCTTTATTTAAGCTACCTTGGAGTTTTTCTTTTAATGAAATCTATATTTCACTGTTTTTTTGAACTTAAAACTCTGATACGTCACAGAGAAGTTATTGGTCTTCAATAGGCTTGGGTTTTAGCTTTTTAGGTACTTGGCCCAAAATGGTAATTAATTATAGGGTTTTAGCTTTTGTTTAACATGTGTGTTGTTGTTTAGTCAAGAGTTTTTAATTCACTATGATGATTGGATTGTGTTGATGTTGACAAACTGTTGAAGTGCTTTGTGGAGATGTAATTTTAGTGAGTTTGGTTTTAGAAATGATATTCTGGGTTTTATTAAGACAGGATTTGTGTAAATGGACTTTTGTAAACCCTTGTACAATGGAAAGAGAGCCATAGTAGGTCCAATATTGTATGCCTGAGGATGGCATTGGGACTGAAGCTGTACCACTAGCAAATATTTAAAAGAGGAGAGCATGAAACTTGCAATTCTGTCCAAAGAAGTCAGGATGTATGAAGCCTTACTTCTGGCAAGCAAAGGGGCTGATTCTGGCAGTGTACCAAAAGTCTAGAGTATAAAATTACAGGACTTATATAGCTTTGCATAAATTCAAAAAATAGATCTATTAGCCTTGCAGTTGATAGTAGGATTCAGCCAAAAATTGCATGGTTTGTACATAAGAACCAGTCCCTTTGCAGACTATGTGAAGTGGTTTGTAACTCTGCTCAAAGGTTTGGAAACTGGACAGACCAACCTGGGAATGCTTCTACTTGGATTTACTGATCTATAAGAAATGGATGACAAGACCACTAAAATTTGGCATTTGAAACTAAGGGTACTTAGGTTTGTCTATCTAGTTGCAGTTTTTTGGGACAAGAGGGTAGCTCCTATCTATTTTATGACCAATGAAGTATATAAGTCATACAAGATAGTGGAAAGGAGGATAACTCTTGAAGTTTGTATTAATGATAAAGACTTATTCTGCTTGGATTTGATGTGTGCTCTGCTTGGCTGATTCTCTGCAATTGATTATATACAATCTTAGCTATTAATCCCTGATTGAGAATCTTCAAGTTTTTTTTTCATGTTGGAGAACTTGCTATTTAAACAAGGAGAAATAAGGTTGATACATAGGGTATCTATCCATAGTAGGGGTGTCACTGACTCATTTCTATTCCTTTTAAGACTAGTGCTGCCAGCCTCACAATTTCTGAAATCTCATAAGTTTATTGAGTATTGACCATAGCATCCTCAAAGCCTTAAGATAACAAGTTAATAACTCAACATTAAAAGTCATCATCAGCGGAAACTCATTTTTACCCCTTAAAGAGGGAGTCTTCTTCATCAATTATGTAAAATGCTAAAAGAACTTTTGAGAGCTCTCTGGGTTTGCCAGATATTCCTTGTCTGTGACATACATCAATGAAAGATAAGGAGACGGTAAATTCAAGTAATTTGCAAAACTTGGAGAAAATTGACTCTAAATTCAGAGTCTCCATTCAAACAAAAGAGTTCAGGCATCACTAGGCATTAGCTAGAGAAAATTGGAGGGGAGGGGTGAAAAGCCTACACTTGGATCATTAATCATGAAGGGAAAGAAGTAGCTGTCTAGTTTCATTGAAAATAAACAAGGTTGAGTCTTGTTGGCCTACAAGATTAGTCGTAGAGTCACTGTCAAGCCTATCAGAGTGCAAGGGTAGTCCAGATGATGTGGGAACCTTATCAACTGAGAGAGTCAGCAAGAGCTTACAATGATGTGTGTAGGTTCAGTTTTTAGGAAAACTTATAATCCCCTTTATAGGCAAAATGAAATCGACTATTTCCCAATTATCATTAATAATAGATTAATAGCCATATGCAACCTAACATTTAAGACGATCTAACTATCAATCAATATTCATTTTTCAGTGTATACCCTATATGCCTTTTAATTACCATTGTGCTGGCAGCGGATAGACATTTGAACTTAATGCTGTGTTTGTTTTAAGAAGGATCATAGCATTCACCATTACAGGCTTATGGCTTTGACATTCATTTATTTCTTTTCATAGATGTTCTGTTTCTTCCATCTTTAATTTCTGCTGCTATTATACTTATGGGATGTGTTGCTAATTCTGACGATTGCCTTTATAGGCTAGATCTTGGTCCCTTGAAGGAGGTTTGAAGCTCAAGAATCTGTTTGGTTATGCTGATGTTTGGGATGGATCTGTGTCTTATGGATGGGATCAGACAACAGAGGTGAGTACTGGTGTTACACTTCCCAGATTGAGACATTGGCCCTCTCCCGTGTTTGCTCGAGCATCTCTACTCTCGCAAGACTGGCTAAAGTTTTCCTCATACAAAGAACAAGCTTTAGGCCTCGGTCTTGGTCTAATATCAACAAGGAATCATGAAATGGTATACAATTTGACATGGCGCACCTTGACAGATCCATCTCAAATGGCAGGTGAATCAGTTAGGAGACAGCTGGGGCATAGTTTATTGTCATCATTAAAGTATACATATAAAGTTGATCAGAGGAATTCACCTTTGAGGCCTACTCGGGGATATGCTTATAGTTTTACTACTTTATTAGCTGGCCTTAATCCTGATAGTCGGAGTGCACGCTTTCTGCGGCAGGTATGACATTATTCTTTCACAGTTATCTGGAATTGTTGGATGTATCTGTTCAAGTTGATTCAAAATAAAAATCAAAGGTTGTATGTACCTTTGAGCAGTTTGTTACCCTGATCTCCTATCATATAACCTGGTTTTAGACTATGATCTGCTACCAATTTTGATCCCTCCAGCCTTATCATATCTTTTCACTTTATTTTTTTCACTGTTGCAGATGGAATTTTATGTGTGTGGCAATTTTACATTGTATGGCCAGTTGTGTGAAAGTTGAGTGTATGTTTTTCTGTTTACAGTTTTCTGGGAAGTAGATAAATTAAGAAGATAAAGGCTACTTCTTGTCAAAGGGGAGCTCCTTCTACCTTTTTTTGGCATTGTGCTCAAAAGTTATCAATATTTTCTCTGCATTAACTGTAAAGTGATGTGCTTTTGAAATTTCTGGGTCAACGATACCTTGCTCGCTATCCTCTTTCGATATATGTCCTTCAGATGCAGTCTCTAACTAGTGTTAGATTTGTATATTTTCTTCTAATTGACATGAAGAATTGGTTATTATTCTTCAATTATAGTTATAAGACTTCCCAAAATAAATATCCCACCCTCTTCGTGTACGAAAACTAGATAAGGCAATATATTTCCTATGAATCCTGAACTTTGAAAAGTCTTTTTGTCAGAATAAACATTGATTCAACGGTTGTTGGGTTGCTGTTTCTTGTTTGATCCTTCCTTGGCCTATATCCATTTTTTTGTAGGTGTTAGGTCGGTTTTGAGAAATATACCAATTTGAAGTCTATTATAAACCTATAAAAACTTTTCTCTCAAAAAAAAAAAATAAACCTATAAAAACTTGACAGTTCTTTATTTCTGCACCTGTGGCCTATTTGGCCTTGTTGTATACTCATTGTATACTCATTGAAGTGATTAAAGGCTTAAGTAACCTTTTTTGGATTTTTTGGGAGGGAATGAATCATTAGCAAACCTATGAAACTCTATGAGGTGCAGTGATGCTCATTTTGAAACACTATGCTGGTTATTCTAGGACTTGGTTTGTGGATAGCCAATTAGCCATGGTAGCTTGAAATGAGTTTGTGTCTTATGCAGTGTGCACTCACTATCATCTTGAAACTTTATACTCTTAGCATATAAATGAGGTTGTAGATTTCCGAGCATTGTCCTGCAATTCATATTAAGACTTGGGACTTGCTCTTGCAATGTGAAGTATTTGCCTCTTTTTGCTCAGTGCTCATTTTGATTTAGTGTTGTGTTTTTAGTTTTTGTTTTCAAGACTTTCATATAATATGTCTTGTTTAAGAACCAATGACTAACTTTTAGTTTTTTACTTATACTAATCTTGGTAGTTTTGAAACGTGACAACAGAAAACTGGAAATAATATTTTTTTTTGCTTCCCATATTTCAGTTTTCAGAATAACTGAAAACAAACAGTAATAACAGCTAAACTCTTTAATATAGTTTTTATTCCCTGGAGTTTGGCTTTGACACTGGAACCTGTGATCTAACTGCTTTATTTGGGTGATGATAGTTTTTCATAATAGGGATGAAGATTATTATGGTGAAGTGTCATAATCTTTAGCTTCATTTACCAGATTTTGAGATTTGTCAAAGTTATCTATTGTCCACCCTACCAGCTGCTTTGATGGATGTGATTAGTCTCTGTGAATTATGAGCTGTGGCCCTTTTTAGTTGATTTTATCCAGGCCTGTTTTTCAAGATAACTAAGTCAACTATTTTGCTCTAATATCCTCGACAGGAATGTGATTTCCGCTATGCAGTGCCTTTGGGATTTTGTCGTGCAGCACTTAATCTTGGAGTCTCTGCTGGCCTTATTTTCCCATGGGGGAAGGGTTTTTTGGATAGACCATCATCTTTGCCTGATAGATTTTTCTTGGGTGGCAATACTTCACCAGTTTGTTCATTAGGAGGGCCAAGTTCAGTATTGGGATTTAAGTGCCGAGGACTTGGACCTACTGAACCGCAAAGACAAACTAGAGATAAACCTGATGGTGATTCCAGTGTTGCTGCTTCTGAGAGGGATGCTGTTGGTGGAGATCTTGCTGTCTCTGCATTCGCTGATCTTTCATTTGATCTTCCATTGACAATCCTCAAGGAAGCTGGGGTCCATGCTCATATATTTGCTTCTACTGGCAACCTTGTCAAATTAACAGAGAACGAGTGGCGCAAGTTCTCCACAAAGGGCTTCATGCAGTCATTTCGAAGTACTGTTGGATGTGGTGTCATTGTTCCGACAAAATTATTACGTCTTGAGGTTAGTATATTTACTCCAATTTAATTCTATATGAGACATTGTATACATATAATAGCTCTGCTACCTTCATCTTCAGTTATTCAAATGTTAAAGTGTTCATGATCTTAAAATTTAGTTCCTTTCTGATTGAACAGGTTAACTATTGTCACATTGTGAAGCAATTCGAGCATGATCATGGAAAAACTGGTGTGCAGTTTTGCTTTTCATCTCCATTTTGAACATTGGAAAGAAGTTGAGATTCTTTTGCAATTTCAGTATTGTACACACCTCCCAAATTTTTACAACACCGTGATTTTGATACTGAATAACTTGCCCTTTTGACTGGAAATGCAGTAAAGTGCTTTCTCCAGAGAGGGAAATGAGAAGAAAAAAAAAATGTTGCATTTTGTCTGAAAACTAATTCAATAAATTGCTCTGGAATCTAGAAATGCTCAGGGATTTTGTGTAGTTTTTGTTGCAGCTTCCTAGTTGGGTTATCTTACTGAAGTCAGCCCTAAGAAACAAGAAATTAGGCTGAGGCCTTCTGATCCCAATTTCAGGAAGCCTTAACTTAGTGTTGGCAGATCATTGTTTAAGATAAAGAAGACCGTATTTTCTGAAAATTGATTTCCGAATATCAAAACCTTTTTTTTTTTTTTTCAGAAAATCAATTTTTGAAGATCATAATCAATTTTCTGAAACTTGATTCATAAAATTAAAAATCAGATTTCATGAAAAATAAATTTTTGTAAATCAAAACCAGAAATTATGTATCTCAACATTAGAATTTTTTATACATTAAAATCAATTTTGGAAAACAAAATTTCTTAAGATCAAATTTTCAAAAAGAAGAAGAAAAGTTTGGATATGGCGGCGAATGATGCGGCGGAAGATGACGGCTTGTGGTAGAGGTGACAAAAGAACAATAGGTGCTAGAGAAAATTAAAACCGATTTTCCTTCCAAATCTTCTCTAATGTGGAAATATTTGTTTCTTAATTGTGGAAGGAATTAACATCCTTCCATTTCTCTTCCTCCCAATTCCCTCACCTCCCATTTTGCTATCCAAATGGAGGAAAACTAATACTCCCCCCGTTTATTTTTATTTGTAACTTTTGTCATTTTAGTCCGCTCACAATTATGTGCAACTTTCTATTTTATTTCCATTTTGGGTAAACAAAAACTCTGAAAATTACTATTTTACCCTTACTTAAAAATTCAGATTTTCTTAATGTTACCCTTATCTCATTTTAATCACAATAACTTTTTTTGTCTAATCTAAAATCATTAACCTAATTTTAACCACCCATTTACTCATCTCCTAATCTACCCACCATCCATTCACCCTCTTCATCTCTGCTCTTCATCTCTTTCACCCTCCTCCCTACCACCAAAGTGGCCACCAACATCGCCAACTGCATCTTCCACTACCACCAACTAAACCTCAAATCACCATCCCACAACACTGACCACAGCAGCCCCATCTCACCCCTGTTCGGCCATAGCAGCCGGCAACAACCACCACCGAACTGCCGCACACCAACAGAAACAATTGGCCGCCAGCCCAACACCAATAATCGCACCAAATCAACCAGCCACTGTCGCACCACTCTGCACCGAGCAGCACCACACCACCGCGCTACTGAGCAACGCCGCTATCCCATAATCCAAAGCCGCAAGCTCCAATTTTAGCCCAAATCGATAACCCTTTGCTCAATTATTTCAATTTGAGGCCACGATTTCTTCAATTAATCAAATTGATGAGATTAGCTTATTAGTAATGATCGGTGTTGATGATTGCGTGGTGGGGGGTTGCCGTAGAGTGGGTGGTGTTGCCGGAGAATGAAGAAATCGGTTAATGAAATTATGCCGATTGTGAAAAAAAGAGCGGTTTTCAGATCTATTGATGGCAGTTGATTTGCTTCTTCTCTATTATCTTTCCGTTTTTTATTTCCTGAGTTTAATTTAATTTAGTTGAAATTTCGGTGAATTGCAGAAAATGTGCTGGAAATGGCGTGGTCTGGGTTAGAGGTGGGTTTGGGTGGTGGGGTGGTCTGGGTTAGTGGTGGGTTTGGGTGGTGGGGTGGTCGTTGGAGGTGGTTAGGGCTGGTGGTGGAGGGGAATGTAAGATTTCTGGGTTTTTTGGTTAGGGAGGAGGCTGCTGGAAAAAGGAGGGAATGACATGAGGGTGGTGGTGGTTTCGTGGGGGTGGTAGTGGTGGTGGTGAAGGCGGCGGTGGTGTTGGTGAAGGCTGTGGTGGTGGTGGCTGGTCTTGGTGGTGGCAGTGGGTGGTTTGATTTATTATCCAAACATTCTCTTTCCACCTTAATTACATACTCCTATAATATATTAATCACCATTATACTTTCTTAATCTTTGCCCTTCAATCTTTTGCCTCGTGAACCGCAATTTGTGCTCAAGTTGTAAATAAAAATAAACGGAGTGAGTGTTTAAATAAATAATGACTCATATTATTGCCTCAATTAATGACTCATATTATTTTATACACACTTACATAATATTTAAATAATTAATTTTAATAAAAAAAACTGATTTAAGTGATTAATTTAAATAAGTAATTTAAAAAAAAAGCTGATTTAATTGAAAGGGAGGAAGAAGATGAAGAGGAAAGAAACGAAGAAAAAAAAGCTGATTTAAGTGGTCACATGCACAGCACGTGACTTTTTTTGGCCGGAAAACGGAGGTCGAGTTTGGTCAAAGGACCCTCCTCACAACCCAAACGTCATAAAAGGACCTTTTGTGCCACCTTTTTCATAAAAGGACCTTCCTCACAAAGTCGACCACTTAAAAGGACCTTCCTCGCAATTTTTTCTAAAAATAAATAAAATAAATAATTTATATATATAAAAATATTATAAAAATACGGAGTATTATATCTACTATATTTCGATGTCCTTGTGTTTGCATTTGTTGTCTCTCTCTTTCTAAAAAAGAATACTAAATTTAGTGATGTTGTTGCTGGCACCCAGTATCACACTATCACCTGAGGTACAATAACCCAACAAATTTTATGTAATTTGGCTGCGATTAAACCTGGGCACGGGCCGGGTTGGCCCGCGTGCCGCCCGGCACGGCCCGTCGTTCGGCGCAGCCCGGCACGGCCCGAATTCAAGCACGGCACGGCACGAAGTTCAACTCCCGTGCCACGGGCCGTGCCACGGACAGGGTTGAGAATTCCCAGGCACGGCCCGGCACGAGCACGGCCATGGCCCGCCGTGCTGGCCCGTCGTGCCGGCCCGCAGGCACGGCCCGGAACGGCCCGCGGGCCAACGGTAATGTTACCGTTTATTCTAGCTCCTTAATAAGCCAAAAAAACGGCTAGTTTTTTGCCAAATTGCTCCCCAAAAGTTCTATAAATACTCACCTCCATTTCATTCCCAAATCACAAAATCACAATCTCTTCTTCTTATCTCTTATATTCTCTAAATATCTAATAATCCTTATTTTCTTAAATTCTCTAATTATTCTCTTAAATTCTCTAATTATTTTCCTAATATCGGAAAAAATTAAAAAGTTCGTAATCGTAATTAGTGGAGCGTTGAAGCACGGTTGTAAGATCTAAACTAATCTTAAATTTATTATTGTTTTATTGTTATTATTAGAATAATCTTGTTTAATTATTATTGTTGTTAATTGTTATTGTTGTTGTTATAATTGTTGTTATTAATTATTATTATTGTTACAATTGTTGTTATTATTTATTTTTGTTGTTATTGTTATTGTTATAGTTGTTGTTATTAATTATTATTATTGATATTTTTATTGTTAAAATTGTTGTTATTAATTATTATTATTATAGTTAACCACTTTTTATTAAAAAATTAATTGTTAATTATGGCATCGAACAACCCATCATCTAGGTCTAGGGGGAAAGGCCGACTTATCCGTAGTAGTAGTTCTAGGGAACCACCAAATACAACGAGCCCCCAAATTACGAGTCAAACCAATGACCCCATTTACTTCCCCCCGGGCTATGAGCCATATAATACGTCGGGATTTCCAGCACCACCACTAAACCAATTTCCACTACCACCATACCAATTTCCACCTAATTATATCGGTGATCAACAAAACTATTGTTCTAGCCAAGGTAGCCAAGAAAGTACCCGAATTCCCTCCGGGCTCCGGTTCTACCCCTTCTACTGCCACTCCCACTAGTCCCACTACTAACCATCACACACATCATGAATGGTTAACCGAAACTGAGATGCTACTTTTGAAAAACCGAAGGAGTGAGGTATGGCGTTATTTTGTCCTAAGTAAAGATGGTGAACAATGGGCAAAATGTAAAACATGTAATAGTGTATTCACGACAGTTACCAAAAACGGGACGAGACACTTATCTAGACACATTAAAGCTTGTGCAAAACCAGCTAGTGATCCAACCCAGCCCAAAATTTCCCAATTCCATCCATACGGCTTTACATACAACTATGAGAGGGATAGGGATGAACTAGGAAAAATGATAGTACACGCCGAACAACCTTTTCTTTTCTAGGAAAGTGACGCATTCAACACCTACATTAACAAAGCACTACAACCCCAACATAAAAGAATCTCTAGGAAAACCGTTCGTTCCGCCGCAATGAAAAATTTCCTAGAGTACAAAGTCCGGTTACAAGCCGAATTGAGTAACCTTAACTGTAGAGTATCTTTAACAGCCGATTCTTGGGATAGTGGTTATAAATATCACTATTTATGTGTGACTTGCCATTGGGTAGATGATCAATGGATGTTACAAAAAAGAATAATACATTTCAAAATGCTGGAATACCCACACACCGGCATTAACATTGCTCACCATTTAATGCAAGCAATAGACGAATACAACCTTCGAGATAAAATGATGTCTATGACTTTTGATAATGCAACCTCTATGACATACACAGCTAATCTTATCAAACAAAACTTAACCGATGTACTATTAGACGGTGAAGCTCTTCATACTAGATGTGTTTGCCATGTACTTAACTTATGTGTACAGGATGGAGTTCGGGCAATTGGCCCATACTACAGCAAAATCAGAGATGCTATTATGTCTATTAATAGCTCTAACATGAGATACCAAGAATGGAAGTGTTTTCTAAAACAACAAAAGATAAGGGTAATAAAAATTAGAACCGATTGCCCAACTAGGTGGAATTCCACCTATGACATGTTAACAAAGGCAATTGAGTACAAGGGCCCGTTAACATTATTTTACAACCAAAAATTTCCACAAAATGCTTTGTATGATGATGATTGGAATAACTGTGAAAGATATATGCAATTTTTACAATTATTATATAACATGACGTATTGTTTTTCTACTGTTTACAATCCTTGTGCTCAAAACTTTCTTTCTAATGCATGCTTACTCGCCCAACTTTTCGCTGATCATCGCCATCAAAGTGCTTATGATCAGTATCTTCCAGCAATGGAAAAAAAGTGGCGTAAATATTATAGTGAGATTCCTTTGATTTATATTTTTGCTTCCATATTAGATGCTAGGAAAAAGTATGAAAACACATTTATGTTAGTTGACATTTACTTTCAATGCATGTTTCTTGACGATGATGTAGAAAACTATAAGACTAATGTGAAGGATCAGTTTTTTGCTTTATATAGAGTCTATGAAGCCAAATATGGCACCGTTCCTCGCTCAGGGCCTTCCCAACCATCCAAAAACGTAAGTAAGAAGGCCAAACATTTATTTTCACAAGCTACTAACTTGATTTCAAGGTTTTCAGGTGATTCATCAATCAGGAGAACGCAAAGCGACGTCTCGGAGTTGCAGATGTACCTGAGTTACGACTTCACCAAAGGCATGGACGACGATGAGATAAACAGCCTCGACCTCCTTGCATGGTGGAAACAACAAAGCTCGAAGCATCCAACTTTGGCGGCAATGGCACGAGACATTCTTGCTATCCAAGTTTCCTCCGTCGCCTCCGAACGAGCTTTCAGCGCATCCGGAAGGGTTTTAGACGATAGAAGAACAATTCTAAAACCCGAAACACTAGAAATGTGCGTGTGTTTCAAATATTGGTTGGATGCGGAAAATCGCTCACAAGACCGTTCTTACGACCACAACGACAACGAAGAAGGAACCTCCGCTTCCGGTTCGAGTTCGGCTAGTTCCCAATCTATGCAACTAGCCGATGACCTTGAAGGCGAAGGCGAAGACGAAGACGAAGATGAAGACGAGCAAGAAGAAGGAGAAGAAGAATAGACAATTATTGTATATTGTACGATTTTAAAAATATCAATTTTATCATTTTCCAATTTTTGTTTAATACCATCATTGTATGATTTTTATCATTGTTATCATTGTACAATTTTCTCAACTCAAGTAATAATAATATAAAGTACGCATTATTCACATTTAAAGTCCAATTTGCCTTTTTTCCCCGTTTTGTTACAATTTGTAAATTCATATTAAAAAAAAATAAAATTATACCAATTACTAATAAATCATAAACATTAAATTTTAAAGTAATAGTATAAAGTAAATATATAAATATAAATATTGAATATACAAATTATAAAACATAAATATTCAACTTATAATTATAAAATTCATAACTTAATAACTTATAACTTATAAGTTATAAACTTATAAGTTATAACCTTATAAAACTTATAATTATAATTTTATAACTTATATACATTATAAACTTATTAATTTATAATGTTGTCATATATATATATAAAAAAAAAAAATATTTGAAAACTGCACCAGCCCGCTGCCAGCCCGCAGGCCGGCACGTGGCCGGCACGGCACGAGCCCGCCAGACACGAGGGCCGTGCCGTGCCGTGGGCTGGCCTGTGAAAATGACCGGCACTACACGGCACGAAATCCTGGGCCCGCCGGCACGACCGGCACGACACGAACCAGCCCGTGGCCCGCGGCGGCACGGCCCGCGGCGGCACGGTGCCCAGGTCTGGCTGCGATACTCATGTAAATGTATAATAACCGATGCACTAGTATTTAGGCCGTTATATTTCTACTAATCGACTCTTTTTGTCCTCTTTATCAATTTCTTCTTTTCCGGATAAAGTTTATATATTCTTATATGCACAGAGGTTACTTTGTTAGTGTTATGTGGGTTGCTCCATAATTTTGGGCGTGTTTGGCGCTAGCTTTTGAGTAGCTTTTAGGTAGCTTTTAGTGGTTTGACTTATGCCCCGTTTGGCAAAACAAGCGAACGGAAGGAAGTAGCTTTTAGCGGTTGAGTAGCGGGTAGCTGTCAATTAGTAGTGGGTAGAGGTTAGCTATCAAAGTAAGGGTTGATAGTATGAGTGTTTGGCAAAATTAGTGGTTGAAATACTAAAATATATTAATAATCATACAAATTGTTAAAAAAAAGTAAACTAAAAATTAACAAACGCTACCCGCTACTCTTAAACGCTAGCTACTATTTTTAACGTTTGAGAAAAGCTACCTAAACGCTACTTCTACCGCTAACCACTACTCACACCGCTACCTTGCCAAGCACTCTTATTTTTTGTCTAGTAGTGTTTTGATTTGTCAAAACACTAACCGTAAGTTCAAAAGTTTCCACCAAACAGGGCCTATATGTTATTACATACAATAATACAAGTACATACATATTTAGAGTTTTTCCCCTCATAAGGAGGGCATCCTAATACTTTTTTTTACTTACCTTTATATATATATATATATATATATATATATATATATATATATATATATATATATACAAAATTAATTATGAAGTAGAAGTATATAATTATGCCCTGTTCACTTCACCTTAAAATAATAATATTCAGTAAATATAATTTCATTTCAGTAAAAATAAGTTCAGTTCAGTAAAAATAATTTTAGTTTAGTAAAATTAATTTCAGTTCAGTTAAAATCAGTAACTTTAAAGAAGAAATAAAAGAGAATTAGTTAAAATAATTTCAATTCAACAAAAATAATTTCAGTTCAGTAAAAATAATTTATATTCAGTAAAAATAATTTCAATTCAGTAAAAATAAGATAAAGTAAACGAGACTTAGAGCCTTAGAACTTAGAAGTGTATAAACAATAGAGGAAAAGACAGACATACCTATAGTAAGCAGATACGAAGATCCGCATAAATAGGGTCACGAATTTTTAAACTAAAAAGGTGTTAATTTAAGAGTTGGTGGGCTAAAAAAATATCAGGAGAAATAACAATATGACAACAGAACTGTTGGAAGTTGACTTTACAGCTTGTATGTTTGCTCAATATTGAATCTCACTTACCAACATTTCCATCATTTTTCTAGAATTTGCATGTATTTTCCAGCTTCTACAACTTTGTCATCAAGTTAATTGTATGTCCCTTTTTTTAAATTCCGACTTATGCTTGGTACAAGTAGTGTATGATTATATGAATATATGTATGCATATATACATGTATAAATAAGAATCACATATAATACCGCGTAGTAATTTAATAAGAAATGTATTACTCCTATATATAAAAAGGGATATATATGTCAAGAGAGCATGTGAGTTGAACAAGACAACTATTGTAACATGTAATGTACATATTCGCAAAATCATCTTATATCATTCCTTCATTACGACTTTATGAAAGTTTGAGACAATGTGATTATTAATTCTTGACAAAGTGCAAATCATCTTATATTATGATGCACTCGGTCACATTGTATGATGCATATTATGCCATCGTAGAAACATATAGCTAGTTTAAAGTAAAATAACATACATAAAATTAAATGTATTAAAGAACATTAAAAAGATGATATATAATGTTGATAATGTACTTCGTATTTAATTTGAACTAGTAATGTAATGATATTGACAATAACTAATCTAGATGAATGGAGTATTATCTTTCCACGTTGCCTTAATAACACAGTGATAACCTTAAATCTCACATTCTGAAGGATCGGAGCAAAGCGTTTCATCATTATATTCTATGAAATTTGCGTATCGACTAGTATAACCCGAATTCCTAGTCTTGTTGCTTGTGGTGGAGGGAAAAGAAGAAGAAAAAAAAAAAAGGTATTATAATAATTTTATTATTATGTTGAGGCTAAGAAAAATTTTCATAGACGAGAGGTGTAGAATTACTTAATATTGATTAATTGATAAATCAAACAAATCACAAGAAAGAATATCTATACAACCTTGATTTACTTGGACGGCTCACTTTTGTACCCTCGGGATATCCGTGATTAATTTAGCCAAATATGAAAATAAATTAATTAATAAAGTTAGCGAGCAATAAACAATAAAGTATAAACCCTTTTAAAGTGTAAAAATTACTAGTTTATGATAAATTCATGTACAAAAAGTAGTAGAGTTGAGTTTTTTTATTTTATTAGTTTTTTTTTATTTTTAATAATACTTGGGCATGCAAAATAATTAAGTAAAGAAGCATTAAAAAGGAAATACATACACGAGTGCAGAATATTTATAAAGTTTAATTCATTTCATTTATTTCATGCGAATGTCTTTACTTTATGAAAAGTCTTTCGGTCAGAAGTCAACTAGTTCATTGCATTCTTGCCAAAGAGAGACTAAGCCGCACGAATTCGGAATATTTACATAACATATGTGCTGTCTAACGTTATAATATCTACAACTTCATAGACAACCGTCAACAATCTATCTTTCGGTTTCCTATATTTTAGGTGTATTACAAAGTAGACAACAAAATCCAATATTGTCTAATTAATTTTAATTTGACCAAATGTCATGTTTTTTTCACATTATTATCACTTATTTTAAATCTCGGAATATCTATCAGACAAATTCAAATAAAATAGGCTCTGTAAAAATAAATTCTGATAAAGGTTATTACTTAAATTCGGTCAAATTAAAATTAAAATTAAAATAAATTTAGATAAAATAAGTGAAATTCAAGTGAGTATAGCACACCCTTAAGTCACAATATATTTGGAATAGAAAGTGATGAAGGACTTTTTCATGAAATGCTATGGTACCTTGAATCAACTACACACCTAGTAAAATTGAAATACTCCATAACTTATACATTTCCCATCGTTTATATAGAATCTGGTACCTTAATGTTATTTAATAAGTACATATTTTAGGTAGAAATGATTTTTTTTTTTTTTTTTTTTTTTTTTGTTTTACATAATAATATGGTAAATACTAAGAATACCTAGCTCATATTTTTAATTTTTTGGTGAACTTTTTCTCTCTAATTGTATTTTAGAAAGTGCACAGTACATTTGTATTACTAATGTTGGCTGAGCAAAACAGATGAATAGAGTACGTAGTATTGGAATTTAAATTAAGAGCTGAGTGAGATGCGAAGATATTGGGTGTCAGTTGTCAGTGACGATATCATGTTTGTTGTTGCTGTTATTTTAGCCTATAGGAGAATTAGGGCATCTACTATTCCCTTTTCTTCCCATGTCACCCCCCTTGTTAACTTAATTATGCCACCCACCCTGCTCCTTTGGAATTATTTTGGGACACATTATCAAGCTGATTACTCAGAATTTAAACTTAATTATAATACTCCGTATTCATTTAAATATTTAACCATTATTCTTAATTATTGGTAAAATAAAATATACTACATCACTATTACGTTAATTATAAGTACACAATAATAATGCTATATAGTAAATCACTCCATATCATAGTAACACAAAGTTTATTTAAAGTTTATACATAGCTATGCAGCCTATAGTTAATACAAATATTTCTTTATTTTTGTATAATTTTTTACTTCCCCAGTGTGATTGATAATAAATAGGGGTGTCCGTTCGGTTTTCGGTTTGGATTTAGGGCAAATCCGATCCGAAATATAATTCGGTTTTCAATTTTTCAATCCGATCCGAATTACTCTCTCAATCCAATCCGATCCAAGTCGAATTAAAATTCCGTTATTTGGATCCGATCCAAAAATCCGAATTAAAATGCGTTCGTTATATTTTTTAACGTCTAATAGACTATTATGATAATATTAAAATAAAAATGCAATTATAAAAATTGCATTTTGTCCAATCCTTAATATTAATACAAATCTTGAAAATAATCATGATTAACATAAATGATTTAACATCAAGTCAAATTAAATTGATCAAAATAACTAGTACACTACAACTCTACAAGGCAGGAACACCATGCACTAACCACTTAACTAGCTGCAAGCAGCAACTTTTACCCAACAACTTATTAAGGCAGTTGGAGCAGCATAGATTGGCCCATATTCATACATACTTAACTTTACAATTCGGTTTTCGGTTTATTACGGATCCAATTAGGGTCAATCCAATCCAATTCAAAAATCCGAATTTTCAAAAAATTTCAATCTAATCCGATCCGATATAAAGTTCGGATCCGATTCAAATTGATAATTCGGTTTGAATTGAATTGGATTTTAGTTTTAATCCGAATTTTGGACACCCCTAATAATAAAACAAACATTTGCTCGCTTTTAAACGGGGGTAGAAAACTAGCACAACACATGTTTTAATCATATTATTACTACTGCGTAATACACATATACAATTTGATAAGGCTTATCGAATACATACAAGTAAATGTTTGGCGAGAAAATGCATTCAATAACAAATGATTCTATTATATAGAAATAGAGGAATTAGTACGTTATTTGTCCCTCTATACTTTCTATGTTAAAGAAAATCAGACGGACAATCTGAGTCGGAATTTCACATTCATAATGTTGATTTAAGTGACCTTTGATACTGGGAAGGTAGGCAGAAGATCGAGAAAGTATAATTAAGAGTATTAGTTTTGCACGCACACACACAAACACAAACACAGAGAGAGAGAGATCCGTGAATATACACGTAAAGGACAAAGATACACCCAACAAAAGTATTCTTTTCAATCCCACTCTAATGTTTCATCCACATGCACATGATTTTTAGTTGTTATTTTGTCTTCCCCCCCCCCCCTTTTTTTTTTTTAATAAAAACATAAATTAAAATGAAAATGTATGTATTTTTTCTTCTCAATACATGCCATGCAATGCCACCTAGTTATATTTTTCACGGGATTATGCAGAGTGATCGGGTCCTCCTATTTTTCCTTCATCCTTGGATTTGCTTCTTCTTCGAAGTTTGTAAACAATAATACTTTGTAATGAAAATTATACAAGTATATACAAGTATTTAGTTTTCAATTGCTTCAATTTTAAAATTATGATAAGCTTTAACCATTTGAGTTATCCCTCACTCTCATACACTTGAATAATATAATTGTAGATGTGTTGAATTTCTTTCTTTCATTTCTACTTCTATGTACATGACTCGTCTTTAAATTACTTATTTAAAAATGTTAATTGGGTATTAGCTATATTGTATAATTACTTGTTTGTTTTGAATCATTTTCATTGCATAATTGTATATTCCAAGTTCATTCCAAATTAGAACAATATTATAATAGACATTACTTTTCTATTAGAATGCTTTTCACATTCCAAGTTCTAATAAGCTCTAATAACCGGAAACATACAAAAATGATTACGAACAATCCCTTAGACTGATTGTAGACTCATCATCAATTTAATAAGTTATTAGACTGATTGTTGCTAGACTCATCATTAAGTTATAAAGTTACACACATATATGTGCATAACTCATTACTTTTAAAATATCCAAACCACTTGTCATATATTAAACTCTTAGCTAGCTACATCATTGAAAGAATAAGACTTGTTATTTTCACTTTTCCCATGATAATTATGCCATCCTAAGAAAATTATATAGTAATATTTTTATTTTTTTTTGAAATTAGCATAGTGAAAACATAAGTTACCAATCATGAATTTAGACTTTAACCAATTAAGCGAATTAATTAACATGTGTCACAAGCAGCCACAACTTCGTTACATAGTCGTAAACCTAATAATGTTAAACCTTATATCAGTCTTGTTATTATTCTCGTCTAACTTTTCATTTCTACCTTTAATTCCCCTCTTAATACAAGCTACAACCAACAACACACCCAATAAATGAAGTCCAAAATACATGACGTATATGTAAAGCAGTATTGATATATCCTTCTCCTTGCCCTAGCTAGTCAATTAAAGCATCATGCAATGCAGGCCATACAGCTCACATAAAGAAAGTCTTAATTTTTAGAGAGAGAAAGTAGTTAGAGAGAGAAATAGTAGTTTATACATTATATATTTAACTAAATAGTATATATAACAAGAGTATAATGGTAGGAATTTCTCCAAATTCTCTAAGACCTCACCTGCTTAATTTCATTCTCAAAAAAGAATAATTCTTCCTAATCCTCTCTTTAATTATTTATATTATACTCCATTTTTTTCCTTCAATAATTCCCTCCTACAAAGACCTAGCTAACCTTATATATTCTATAATTAACCTGCCTTTCGAGTTTAATTAAAAGGCAATATTAGTGAGAAAGTAAAGAGATTAATCATGATTAGGGCAGGAAGTGCTAGCACAGAAGGATCCAAAACAAGCCTTTCCAATGATAGAATTGATGAGTGTGAGGAGGATGATGACAAGGTACTAGAGGAAGAAGAGGTAGATGAAAATAATAGTAATGATAGCAATAGCAAGGTGATCAAGATCAATGGCTCGAGCTCGAGTACGAGCACCGTTGAAGAGAATGAAAAGAAAGGGCCTACCTCATCGGGATCCGTGAGGCCGTATAACCGGTCCAAGATGCCAAGGCTCCGGTGGACTCCGGATCTCCATCTTTGCTTTGTTCATGCTGTTGAGAGGCTAGGAGGACAAGAAAGTAAGTAGCAATGATACTACTCTTTGTAATTAATTAGCAAATTAAGGGTTTGGATAATTTACTAATTAAAGTTTTTGTGATGAAAATGTGTAGGAGCAACACCTAAGTTGGTTCTTCAGTTGATGAATATCAAAGGCCTAAGTATTGCTCATGTCAAGAGTCATCTTCAGGTAAATAAAATTAGTCAAATCAACTAGATAACTTTTAATATGAGCAATCTAATAAGTAAAAGTTATTAATTAAGTCCTTTCTAATTTGTATTTGTTTAGATATTCATATTAAATTTCTGCTTTTAGCTATATATTGACTCCTTGAAATGGTTTTATTTTTTGTATTTTGTTTTCAGATGTACAGAAGCAAAAAGATTGATGAATCAAATCAAGGTAATTAATTTAACTTGCTTTCTATAAAAAAAATAAAACAGATTGATTAGGGTTTTACAGTCTTTAATTATTCTGTGTGTCTTGATTAAATTCTTATCTAATTTCATTTATTTCGATGTTCTCGTTTGACTATTTTGAAGCAGCTATGAGCAATCAAGGGCTATTCGCTGATGGAAGAGATAATATCTACAACCTTAGCCAGCTACCTATGTTACAAGGCTACAATCATCAAAGATCGCCTTTTAGTCTAAGGTACAAAAACAAATAGCCCTAGAAATAAGCAAAATATATGAATTGAACAATTGAATCATCTATATACTTATCAAGATGTTGATTGATGATAATTTATCATAAACTGAATTATATCTTTGTTCCAATTGCAATTAACCAGGTATGGTGATCCTTCTTGGAGAGGTCATTCGACGAGCCAGATGTATGCTCCTTACAACATTGGGACTTCATCCGATAGGTCTAGAAACGGATTGAATTTTGGTTCTCTTCCGGAAAGGATGGTGTTTTCTAGTACTAATAGCAATTCTCAAGCCGGTTTCAATAATCTCTTCCAAGGGCAAATGTCAAATTGGAGAACCCAACAAACACTCAAAAAAGCCCCAATTTCTCAAAGCAATAATGGATCATCATCATGTCAATCCACAAGTAAGCCAAGGTCTAACATGGAGTTAAATCTAGCAATTAGTCCAATTCAAGAAGTAGCCGTCGAAAGAAAAGAGAGATCAAATCCTTTGAACTTCCTTAAACCCTCAAACATCAATATCAAGCAAGGGACTACTAACAATAACCATTTGAAAAGGAAAGCTATGGATTTGGATCTCTCTCTTGCCCTAGCTCCAAAAGATATCGACGATCCATTAACAAAGAAAAACACCAAGGATAAAGAGGTAATTGGAAGTGATGAATTACTCTCACTATCTTTGCAATATCCACCACCATTATCGTCTACCTCGGAACATGACCAGTTCATTAGCAAGTTGAAGGAAGGGGATGCAAGTAGTAGGACGAATAATAATAATTATAATAAGCAAGAAACAAAGACAAGTTTGGATCTGACTTTGTGAATGAAGACAATTGCTGAGTGAGATCTTGATGTACTTTATTGCAAAAAGTAGATAATTATATCTATTGCATATAATATACCAAAGGTAATGACAAATTAACTTGTCCTTAGCACTAATATTAATATTTTGTTGTTATATATATATATATATGATCACTATTTTGGTTGCATGCTTGTACACTAAATATTCTAAGTGTCTAGGAAATCGAATATCAGCTAAGAGTTGCATACAAGAAGGACCAGTTACATTAGTTAATTAACTATAATATTTTGATTTTTGTAAATTTCTCGATATAATTCATTACTGAGGATCCTTGCTTGCATGATTAATTATCCTTTTAGCTGTCTCAAACAAGACAAATTTGCCATCAGAATCTTGCTTGCATGAAAATGTTATGTGTGTGTGAGTTTGTATTTTTATTTTTCTAAGTATATAGTATAATAATTTTATCGGAGGCAGACAAATTTTTGGTTCGATTTTATATCAAGAAACGATTATTTGTGGATTATAATTAGATGCTTGTGAAAAAAAATCGTCTCAGATTAATTAAATATACTGTGATATTGCTGTTACAAACTAAAATTGAAAATTCTTTACATTCTTTCTTTTAGTTATCATTTCCTTTTCTTTTATTTTTCTTCGTCCTGATTTATACAATTATTATGTTAATATATGATAGTTACAGCCTTACAGGAAGGAAGCTAAACCACGGATCATATATTCAGAGAATATATCTATGTTATATATGTGTGGCTGTTATATACTTCCTCCGTTTTTTTTTATTGACACCATTTGACTTTTACACTATTCACAAACTACACTTTAACTAGCTTTTGTGATTTATACCTAAGATAAAATATAGTCAAGTGTGATCTTGTTTGAATTGTCTCAATGCATATTTTATTAATATCCACTTTTTTATAATTTTACAATGTCGAGAATTAGAGATATTAATCGTTAAAATAGTGGGTTGGCAAGCGTGGTAATAGAATGGTGTCAACTAAATAAAAACGGAGGTAGTATTATCTTTGCGGCTTGGTTCTGCTTAATTATCATTGACACACTCAAGACTCAACTAGCTTCCTTGTTGCTTTATAAATTAAGCTTGGTGATTATTCTTGTTGCAAGAAGCATTTATTAGTACTGCACTCTTACTATTGTCATCAAAATATAAAAACCTATACTTAAAAGTAAATTTAGCAACTAAGTAGTACTCCATCTGTAATAATAGTAGCCGAAATTCTTAAATCCATGATTTGACTTAATAAAATAGGCACGGTAATGGGTAACTAGTATGTGCTCTAAAGTGATTAGGAGTAACATGTCTACTATACATAATACATCCAAGTTACATAGAAAATTCATGTATCTATGCCTAAAAAATTAGATGTTCCATGCAAATCGGGGATATATAGGTCACTGAAAAATGGGTAATTATAAAGAAAAATGACTGGAAAACCGGCCAATAAATATCTAATGAACTTATATTAAAAACCAGCCAATATATTTTTTAATTATGCATGTAAACCAATATGACTATATCTATATGTATAAGCCTAATAATCTAATCCTAACAAGCTATGATCATATTTAAGCATTTGTACGATTACTACTTGTATTGTCGATCCCCGTGTTGATTATTTAGTTAATCAAGTAGCGTGGGAAGCACATTAGTAGTCAATGCATTGGCAAGAACATAGTGTGCAGCTTGTGTAGGGTGAATTGCATCCCAGAAAACATAAGTTGAAGGATTAGAGCAAGTCAAAACCGGTGTATTGCATAGACTGCCTGATTCCAGAACTCCTGTGCCACAACATCCTTCAAGTGTCGTTTGAAAATCTGCATTCATAACACAATTTGGATTTCATTATGTCATTCAATTCACCTACAATGTTACAATATACAACCTTGGTTTTTATACTATACGTTAACTTAAAGTCCCTGCAAACTAGAACAATATTACTTTTAGCTAGGAATATAAGAATGTGGTTACTTCAACAACAACAACAACAAAGTTTTAACCGTGTATGAATGTGTAATGTACATGTACATGGAATAAAATTTTCAAGCATGAAATCAAGTTTATCCACTATTTATTTATGTACGTTACAACTTTAAACTTTAACTTACTAAGAAACGTGCATCATGTATACGTACTATATGATATATGATACATAAATGGACTATATAGATGGAAAAATAGTTACCGTATGGTTGAGGTTGGTTAATCATATCGAGCAAAGGATTGTAAACATCAGCATAGGCGAATCTAGCACTGGGGTACTGCGATTGCAACCCAATAAGTAGGGATTGGAGCTTCCCATTGTAGACTAAAGCATCTGAATTTTGTTGATCAACACAAACTCGTTGCAGCCAATGCATGCTAGGAATGATGCTCCCAACACTCACTTGGATTGGCAAGCACCCTAGTGGGGGAAGACCCGCCACCGTGAACCTTCTTGCTCCTAGGTTGTAAAGCGACTGTAACAATGCAACCAAGTTAATGTTAGTGCTAATTAGAAAATTATGAACAACTATTAGCCTTACAAAAGCCATATGTTGGGAACTACATTAGAATTTTATAAAAGGATGGTTTTTGGTACACGAGTCACTTAAACAATTCATGGTCCGGGCTAATAATAGATGACACTCTAATATATCTAATCAATATTTTGAATGTTATAATAATCGAAAATGCTTAAAATGCGACTTTATTAATCTAATAATGATTTTTTATGGATTCAATTGCTAAAAATGACACTCTTATAGTCTACTCGTATGATTTTTATTCATTTATTGTCTCAATTGTAATCTAATAAATATTATTTATGAATGAAGTATTAATTTATTTTAAATGGAAAATTAAAGTATTTAATTTAATTACTCATATTTATTTTGGGAAAAAATGAAAATAGTGATAGAGAATGTGTAAAATTATCTTTATATTCCATAAAGAAATCTCAAACCATCCATCGAAACTCATCCTAAAATCTAAGGCCTATAATTAAAACTCCCCCAAAACCCTAATCGAATCCTAGCTACCGCTGGTATCCCAGCCAAGCCAATTTACCTACTCTACTCTGTCAACGGATTTTCCTCAACATATTCAATTCATTAATTATTTTTTATCGTCTTTTTAAAAGTTAGTTGACATCCACAAAAGTGAATAATCTATGGTAGATATCTATGTCAAAGACTCGCTCGGGACATTGGGACAATAGTCACACAACTATCATTAACATTTAGCTAATAACATTATAAAAGTACTGAACATGCAACAACAATAAAATGGGAATCAAAAATAATAAACATAGTAAAATCAAGTTAACATACCAAACAATTAATCAACTAATTAAAAAGAAGAATAAGTATTTATAATGCGTAACAATGACATACCTGAATAATAAACTGAAGCCTAGAAATAAGAAGATCCGAGTAACTCGAAGGTGAGTATAACAAAGCTTGAGTCGGCAAATCAAAATAATTATTCAACATATCATTTGATCCAACCGATATTAAAAACATGGCATTTTCTACGGTCCAACTTGTTTTCTCTTGACCCACATTTCTCTCCATTCTTCCTAAAGCCTCTTCAAAGTAATTCACCTGAGCCGTCAGATCAAGTGCATGAGTAATCCCAATCGTTAGATCATCTAAACCGGACCCAGCCGAGGCGAAACTAACCCCGGTCAACAATTCCTGGTCTGACACAGTCCGGTTCAAGTAAGCCGGGATAAAGTCTTTTAGACCGAGTGAGGCTGCTATATAATCTGGCGCAATCCGACCGTCAGAGAACCGGCCGGTTGGGATTCTGCCAGGGAAGTCCTCTCCATAGGGCTGGTGGTCTGCCCGGAAGAGGGCCGTCGGAATGTAGTTGTTGTTGCCAGGGTCTACTGTCGAGTCCCCGAACACGTAAATGGCTGTTATTGGTTGCGTGGCGGCCAAGGTAGTGGTTAAGGTAACGGTAGTAAGGAGCAGTATGAATGTAAGGATGATCATCATGGTGCTGAGTTTTGTTGCCATGTTTGTTTCTTGTGAGAATTATAATTATGGAGGTTAATAGTGAATTTGTTTTGTAGAATTTATAGGATTAATATTATAGCACTATTGTTAATTTGTAATATAGATCTAATATAGGATTTATAAGTAATTATCCATGTGTTTGGATTATTGTAAACTTAAACCTTGAGTTTATCTTATGTTCTTATTTACTTATTTAACCTTTTTATTTATGAATAATTATGTATAGTATTAGTAGGGAAAGCTATCCCTAAGGATTGAGTTTTAATCACAAGTTGAGATTGGCTAGAATTTCATAAATGCTAGATTTTGAGAAGTGCATATACTTAATTTTGGTGCTAAATTATTTACCAAAAAAAAAAAAAAAAATTGGTGCTAATTGTTATAAAATAAGGAGAAAAATATGAGAGATGGAAAGAGAATAGATCAACTTATTATTCCATAGAGTACGGATATATATATATATATATATATATATATACAATATAACTAGGGTTTGCTTAGATAACAATAAACCCTAGATCTAGAATATTCCGGAATGATACAAGGAGGATAATGGATATCCACAAATATTTCATAACACTCCCCCTTGGATGTCCATTATCGAAGAGTGTGCCTCGTTAAAACCTTATTAGGAAAAACCCTGTGGGATTAAAAAAAAACCTAATGAAGGAAAAAGAGTACAACATTCTTCGTAATACGCTCGAGATGCCGCCTCATTAAAAACCTTACCAGGAAAACCCAATGTGGGACAAAACCATGGTCAAGGGAAAAAGAGTGCAGCGCGTATTTTCTCCCCCTGATGAATACATAACCTGAGATCTTCTAGTGCCGCAACAATGAATCCAATATGATTGGATATCTTCTAATATGCAGTCAAATATCATTCTTGGTCTTCGATCCTCCTAAACTGAAAGTGCATCTCCAAGTCTTCAAGTGAACATGTGCAGTGTCTTCATTTCACCATACATGTATTTATCTCTAAATCATTCCAAACTCTGTTTGAATAAAATTACTTTAAAAGTTAAACTTATGCGGTTAGGCCTTCTTCTGGAGGTCGGGAATAATAGAAATTGATGATCATTATTTGATCAAACATTCATTAATAATAATTTGATAACAAAACTTGATATTATTAATGTCGTTCTTCAATTTCATATGAATTGTAATATAACACATGTATTTAGATACGCTAATCATGGTTCTTCTGGACCATAAGCAAAAATTCTCACGCATAAGTATTCCATTGATATCCCTAAATGTTTCATAATTGACACGATAGCTCTCTTGCAAATACAAAAGCAAATCTCACTAACTTACATATGCTCAAACTTCAGGTTGAGAAATCAATGATGTAGTCACATAGACTTTTCAAGAGTTTGATAATAATTGCAATATTCAAGATATAAAATTTGTAGGGCTATAAATACGTTGCATATAAGTTCTTTGGGAACTTCTCTTACATGATTCATAAATAATATTAGATCAACGTCATGTATAATTTCATCATAATTATAAGCCCGTTGGAATATAAATATGTCTTTCTAATTTTCCATCAAAGTTGTAAATATGCTTTACTATACTTTGAATGAACATGCACATACACCACAAATATTGTATAGAAACTAATGCATGCAATATGAGATATATAAAACATGATAACATATTAAGGAAAATGTACAATAAGTAATGCATCTAACAACTACTAACATATGCAATGAACAATCCGTTAACCTATGACTTATACATGCATATAAACATACATAGGACTCAAAATAATGCAAGACACTGTACAATGTGGATTTAAAATCCATATTTCATTGAACTTCTGGTCCATAATAAACTTTTGATCATTATATGTCAACATCAAAATGGACATATATTCCAGATCCCTTATTCACTAGTCCATTCTATCATGCATATGCATTATTTGTCGGTTCCATCATATACCGGTATCATCATATAATTCCTCAGGGTGAAGTTGTAATTTACATGCTATTTCGACAATGATATCTGAATACATTTTTCATTGGTACCATCATTAATTTTTTTTCTCTTACATCATAGGCCATCTATTGTAATAATTCAGATATCTATACCACCATTTGATATTTATACACTATGGTATTTATATACTATTACCTATTATAAGTGTTAACTGCACTATCTTGCCACATATCATATCATTTATTTTGGAACCGATTATACAACCCACACTTCAGGTGTAGTAATTCAAGTATCATTGGCAAGATTTTATCTCAATGTATACACATAATATGACCAAAAAGTATCTTCAACGCTATGCAACATGAGTCATAACTAAATACAAATCAAATCATAAATGTGCAACATATCTTGATAATATATAGACAAAAGTTGGCATATAACTTTTCAAACTACCTTTTATAGGGATCATCAATTATATTTTCCGATTTTCCAACTTTTGCTATTTCTTCTCCCCCTAAGTTGGTAAAATATCTTATTCATAGGGGCGTCTAATTCTATACCAACTTAGTATACAAATTTGCAATAAATTCTTTTCATTGGGAGGATCACAATCAAAATAATTATCTCTGAAGATTTGTATTAAACAAGTTTTATCTCTTCTAGAGAACAATTTCAATGAAGAATCATTTCTTCATTAACTTTACATTGCATGTGTATTTATTGTAACACATTCCATAATATGTTCTCTTCTGGAGATCAATGTCAATGGGGAGATATGTGTCATGCAGTTGTACGTTTTTCTTTCTTTTCCAATTTCTTATGTGCTGACATATAATAGCCCCAATCAAAAGAATTATCATACAAGCATAAATCACTTGCTTGGAATTCTACTAGGTAGTCATCTTTGAGATCTTTAAAGATTTAAATAGAGTATTTGGTGAGATTTTGGTCACCTAATAGTTGACAATAACATATTTGTTATTCTGGTGAACTTCTGGTCACCCATTACTCTTGAAATTTTCATCAATACAAATTATTATAAATCACTATTCCATAATAGCTCAATCTCAATGTTATGTCTTGCCATTTAACTCATTTCATATATGCAACATTGAGAGAGCGTCAGCACGTTATCAAATGAAACTTCAAGTTTCTATAACGGGTAATTATTAAACCCGGATGGTCTAATTTAATTATCACATCCAGTCCCTTCTCTAAATTTGAACTCTAGTCAGTATTTCAACACTAGTGACCACTTTGCTTAAATTACTTTATGCATGACCATGAATATGATGTGATATTAGAACACCAAAATGTGTTTCTTTATGTAATTGGCAAGACAATCAACTAATACTTGATCTAAAATTTTATACTCTGCTGGAGCTTTGACTATAATCTTGATACATGCTAAGCTTGTTGGATAATTCTATACTCTTCTAGAGTACTCTATATAATCATGATACATATCCGTTTTACTAAATATAATCTCTATAAAGATCTATCAAAATGTATTACTTCCTCAAATTTGCTATTGTCAATAATTGCTTTTTTTTTCTGTTTGAAGATTCTTATATTCGAAATCTATTGGGCTCGGCTATGGCTACCACGCTTTAGGCGTGCTTTAGGGATGAAATCTATTCATATCCATCTTCAGGATGGTATCATTTTGAAATATATTAATTAACATGTGGCCACTTTTATTAAATAAAACATTAATATTTAAGTTAATGTATGTATCAAACTAACCATCAATATATTTTATTATTTATGTGCAAGGATTACATAAAATAATGATATAAATACTATCTCCCCCTAATCCTTGCATGTGGGGGCATTAAATTAATCCAACTACCTTTAAATCTCTTGCACCTTTTAAGCCATAAATTCTTTTATCAATGCATGTATCAAGCAAAGTAAAATGATTCTTATAAGACTCATATTCGTTCCTCTTGCCCAATTATATGAACCTTTATACTAAAAATTCACAAATTAATATTGTAATAGAATTAAAGGAACTAAAATAATATTCACTAAACCAAATAACTTAAATTAATAAATGACTGATAATAATAATAATGAAATATCCGATAACATAAAAAAAATATCTAAAAACAAATGTCCCATAAAGCATAAAATCATAGTACTACGATAAAATTCTATAATAAATGCAAGCTAATTAATAGAGTTTATTCGCCAATGGATCATAATTTATTCAATTATTTTCTTCAGAATTAGGAAAGAAATCAGCTGCTTCCAGGTGAGTTTTATCACCGTAATCAAAATCACCTTCGCCATCCTCGTACACCAAATTTGTTTCCACTTTCTTTCCTTTCTGTTTGATTGATTGTTGATAAAGGTCTACTAGATGTTTTGGTGTACGACACACACGAGACCAATGGCCTTTTCCTCCACAACGGTAGCATATATTTTCATATTTATCCTTCTCATTCTTATTTCCATCTTTATTGTCCCACTTCTGGTGAGAGTATGAGTTTCTAAAATGACCACCTCGACCACGATCATGTCCACGTCCGCGGCCGCGACTACGACCTCGACCACGGCCTCGACCACGACTGCTGGCGTGATCTCTATCCTTTTGCTCTTTCCCACTATGGGATGTCGCATTCGCTTCAAGGAATGGAGTAGAGCCAGTTGAGCGTGATTCATGATTTTTCATTAATAGTTCATTATTTTGCTCAGCCACAAGAAGACAAGATATCAATTCAGAATATTTTGTAAAACCCTTTTCACGGTATTGTGTCTGCAGGACAACATTGTTTGCATGAAAAATAGAGTATGTTTTTTCTAACATTTCTGCATCCGTGATTTTCTCTCCACATAATTTCAATTGTGATGTAATTCTAAACATGGCTGAATTGTATTCACTCACAAACTTAAAGTCTTGTAATCTTAAATGTAACCAGTCATAACGAGCTTTTGGTAATATCACAGTTTTCTGGTGGTCATACCTTTCCTTTAGATTACTCCAAAGGACTTGTGGGTCTTTAACAGTCAAGTACTCAGTCTTAAGGCCTTCATGAAGGTGATGGCGAAGGAATATCATAGCTTTAGCCTTATCTTAGCTTGTTGCAGTATTGTTTTCTTTAATAGTATCACCAAGTCCCTTTGCTTCTAAGTGTATTTCAGCATCTAACACCCAAGACAAAATAGTTGTTTCCAGTAATATCAAGAGCAACAAATTAAATTTGAGTTTTGCAAGGTTTAACATGATTCACTGATATTTAAAACAATATTATAAATTAGGAACTAAGATGAAATATATATATATATATATATATATATATATATATATATATATATATATATATATATATATATATATATATATATAGTAATAATCACTAATAAAATCCACCATCACCCAAATTAGGCTTCTAATTTGAGTCAATACCAGTAACACCCAGAGAAAACTATTAATCAACCAAATTAACAAACAAGAATTAGGAAAACTC
This sequence comes from Chenopodium quinoa, assembly GCF_001683475.1. Lineage (NCBI taxonomy): Eukaryota > Viridiplantae > Streptophyta > Magnoliopsida > Caryophyllales > Amaranthaceae > Chenopodium > Chenopodium quinoa. The sequence continues at coordinate 2,275,880 of NW_018744582.1, read as the reverse complement.
ATGACTAATTAACTGTTATCAAATTGATTACACCTTTCTACAAATTTTCAACGCCACAACACATGAAATCTGATTATTAACTTTTATATCAAGGTAATAATCCCATGTTATTTTCACACAAATTGCAGGCAACAACTCACTCTAAATTACTCCTCGAAACCGTTCTATACTTCATAAAACACCAATTATATCAATTAAAACCATGACCCAATTAAACTAAGATTCAAGCAACTAATTTAATCATTATAAGTTATGAAAGTCAACTCCCTGTTTCACATAAACCCCATGAAATCATCAAATCCAAGTGATATAAATACACCACGAAACCGAAATGCACAAATAGCTATCAACTACAATGATCATAATTTATACATGGATTTTGATTCTTGAAAATTAGACAAGAAACTGGAAGATAGCAGGCTCATGATGCATATAAGTCGCGTAAAATCGGTAGGGGGAAAACAGTCCATAATTTCGTCAAATTAAAAACCGATTTTATACAAGGTAAGCCTAAATCATGCATTCTAAACTAGGTGAAATCTAATCTAAGGGATAATACTAGTTACCTTAAAATTAGAAGTGCAAGAACGAGTACAAACAAGCCCGACGAACAAGAACCGGTGGTATCGGCAGAGCAACGATGGTTTCGGCAGAGGGGTTTGGGAAATTACCTTTTTCTGGTTGGTGTTCGTGAAATCAAGAGGTAGCAGTATTGGGGAAAATTTGAGAGTATGTTGGGAGTTACTTTGATTGTCGTTTGAGATGCTTCAATTGATATTGAAATCAATCTAGAGTAATGGTGCTGATAACGTGTTATAAAATAAGGAGAAAAATATGATTGATGGAGAGAGAATAGATCAACTTATTATTCCATAGAGTACGGATATATATATATATATATATATATATATATACAATATAACTAGGGTTTGCTTAGATAACAATAAACCCTAGATCTAGAATATTCCAGAATGATACAAGGAGGATAATGAATATCCACAAATATTTCATAACACTAATTTACATTTTAGGACTCAAATTTATTGGATGATACAGTAATTTAAAAAGGAGTAATAGAAAAGTTGCATGAGCCAGAATTAACATGCAAAGAAAATGTTTCTTTGTTATCAAGCATTCAAGCTTGTTTGGTTTACTTGTTCATCAATTTTGAATTTATTGGGTTGGGCTATATTTAGTGGGCAATGCCTTTTTAAAGCCCGATTTGATAGCCCATAAAAATTTCCTTAAAGTCCAGGACCCTCACTGAAGGCCCTTAACGTCCTAGCTTCTTTTTCCTTGTGTCGAAAATTCTACAAAGGACATTTTGTTTTCACGAGTTTAGTACGCGTTTTTTTTTTTTTTTGGGACAAAGAGTTTAGTAAGCTTGCTGCAACATTTAAACCATCTCAGTCCACAGTCCTCACGACCTCACGTATCTAATTGGAGGGGTTGTTGTCCGCACAGTAACCAAATGCAACATTTGATCATAGAAATTTTAACGTATTGTAAAATATTACTTATCATAACTAAATAAAATTATACCAAAATACATTTTCTTATAATTTTAACAAGATACTATATTCCATAGAAGTTTCCTATTGGAGTGAGCAAAGGGGATTTCTACCTCCAAATACTCTTGATAGGATTGGAACCCTAAATCTTAAAATCTAATATAAGACTTTTACCAAGTGAGGCAGTTATTGTTTTGTGTATATATGTTTATCTAACTTCCAATCTCAAACCAATTATATGTCACATATCCACAATCATTTAATTAAAATAAGACATTTTGAATTAAATTGAAAACTTCAAACATGAATAATACTCCATATCATCTACTCAAATGTTGTCCCTCGTTAAATTGTAACCAATTATTTCGATCATTCAAAATAATTAATAATGTTCAATCAATAACCTTAAGCAATGTCGTTTTTCTATGCAACAATTTATAAGAAATCGATTAGACAGAATTATTATTGCTCTATGTAACAATTCTATGAACCCCCAAAAACAAAAATCTCACTCCACCTCCATGGAGGAAACGACTAATTACTCAAAGATACCCGAATATCCCAACCCATTTAAAAACAGAAAAAACAAACCAAGAAAACAATTTTCAGACGAAAAAATTAACATTAAATCAACAGAATTATAAAGAACTAAAAAATAAAAAAATAAACAGAGAGATACAATGATACAAGCATACAACCGTACAAGTGTAGAAAGCACACAACAGAATGACCCCCCAAAACGAAACCAAAATCACACAACCAATCAGAAAGTAGAAAGCAAGATATGGTTTTGGCAACACCCATTTTCTCTTTCCTCCCCTCCAATTTTCTTCGGCATATGCTTTTCTTCTTCCAGCATCTCCTCCCAAAATCCAATTATCCCTCCCTCCACTTTCCTCTCTTTAAATACCTTCCGCCATTGTTAAACCTTCCATTTTCTCTCTCCTCTCTTCAACAATGGCGTCTTCACTTTCACCGCACACTAGCCATGTCGCCACTACCTCTTCTCACAATCACAGGAGTAGAAATTCTCTCTCCTACTTCACTGATTATCATCACACTTCTTCTACTTTCCTCCCTTTTCGTAAACTCAACCTCGTTTCTCTCTCCTCTTCTCATTCTCTCTCTTCTTCTTCGTCCTCGGCTTCTTCGCAGCTGGTGACTCGCGTTTCGACGGCGCCGGTGGGGTACGCGACTCCGGCGCCGGAGTTTGATTTCGAGAAGGAGATTGCTCGGCTAAGAAGCTTGAAGTTGAAGCTATCAAATGCAGGGAGTTTAGATAGGAAGCACCGAGTCATTGATAATGACTCGCGAGTTAGCCGATTCTTCAATTCGAGTCTGAGTGATATTTCTAGGGTTTTGGAATCGGTGGAATTGGAGTCGTTTGAGATGTATTTGATCAAATGTGTTGTTGCGGCGGGGCAGGAGCATGTAATTAGCTATGGAGTGGAGGAAGAAGAGGAGGAGAGAGAATTTGAGAGTAGTCGAAGTTCGTTGAAGAGTGCGTTGTTTTCGTTGGCGGAGATGATTGAGAGCTGGGATATGGTGGGAGGTGGTGCAGGGAATGGTAAGATGGGGATGAGTAAGTTAATGGAGGAAGAAGTTGCTGCTCTGAAGAAGCTGTTGAAGACTTTGGCTGAAATGGAAAGGTTTTATGATTGCATTGGTGGAATTATTGGGTAAGCTTTCCTAATTTGGAAAAGTTTCAATTTCGCAACTTCGTGTTATTGTGGTTTTTTTTTATTTTTTTTTTATGGCATTTATGCATCAGCAGTATGATTTTAGTTAGTTGGATGATGACAAATGAGTGATGAAGATAGCTGGAATGTGTGTATGCAGAAAATTGAATTAAGGTAGAGGATTCTTTGATTTTTAGCTATGATATTAATTTGCAATCTTATAGTCTTTTTGAAGTAATGTATTTGCTGTGAAAATTGAATATAATTGGAAACCTTTGATTTAACACAAAAGACGAAAAGTTGCGACTATCATGTTTCAAGACTTGAAATCTGAATTTACTTGTGCAAATTGTGTAACATGATAACACAATTACAATGTTGTGGAGTGAGCTTGTTTTGTTACAAAGTTGTATAATTAATGAGGAGGGATGCAAAATGGATGAGTGATCAAAAAGCAAAGAGTGTGGTTTGCTTATGAATTCATGAACATCAAAGTTGAAGTTTACTGTGGAGATTAATACAAGAAATTTATCCTCAATTACTTTTTGGATCTTAATCTGGAGCAATTTGTCTTGTAGGGTAGAACAGTATAGGTAATTAAGTTATAGGCCAATAGCTCACTATGGGGATTCCATTGAATATGGTATAGAGTTTCCAAATTGTTATGCTGTTGACCAATTTGTGCGTTGGCACGAATATGCATAGCAAAGAAATAAAGGGTGGACATGGAGTTTCGTTTGCCAACTAGCAACTAACTAGACTGTATGACAGGTTTGGACTTTGGAGTGGAGATAAATCTAAGCATTGGCTAGTATAGTAGTATGTGAAAATAACCATAGATTTTGAGATCTCTAATAAGCTCCTGACGATTTTATGCTCAAACCATGGGCTGACAGGAGACAACTTTACAAAATGAAACATCTTAGTAGCCCAAAAGGCACAATTGATTTTTGGTATTAGTGTAATAACTGTAATACTGTAATGTGAGCAAGCCAAAATGTGAGAACAAGTCATAGGCTGCAAAGTCCCACTAGGTATAAGTTAGAGAAGTTTGGATTCAAGGAATAAAACAGTGTATGTGAAAGTTGGTTCTTATGCGTGCTTCTACCAGGATAACCCATTGATCCTTCAAGAGTACCATAGATTATTACCTCCGAAGGCCTTCATAACCACGCCACCATGCTCCTCTCTACATCCACATGTTACATCAAACTTTACCATGAGTCCAGTAGCCCACAATTGCATCTGTACCTAGCTCCAATATTTCTTGCCGTCTGATAGCCATGTCCTCCTCATGTATGCCACATAACATTGATTCAAAAATCGCAATCAATTCTTAGTCCAGGTTTGATATCAGATGTTAGGCCTTGGGTCAAGGCTGAGGAGAGGTGACTCAAACACAAGTCAAGTGAGGTTCCATTCTAAAATCATATGGAAATAAGTGGATTTGTGATATTCAAGTCACCTTCCACTCTGTATTTGGTGGTTGGTTTTTGGAATGATAGCCTTCTAATTCTAGTTGATTGGGATTTTGGTGAAAGTTCCCAGCATATAATTTGAAAGACAATTAGAATTTTGGGGGAATAAAAAGAGAGAGGGGGGGGGGGGGGGGGGGGGGGGGGGGGAGGGAGTGATGGTGGTGGTTAGTGTTAGAGTTAAGAAGCTTGGATCAAAGTCCTGTTCTCTAGATGGATATTTGGGCATTTCACCTTTGGTATTGTCTGGTGCAAGTATTAGAGGTTATTCATATAATGTCTCATATTTAAAACAGTATAGTCACTCTTAATGTTGGTGAATGTATGCTAATAGTTTTTAATTTCTGCATAATTCAGCTTCATGCATTTTTTGGGTGATTAATAACATAACAGAGTCAACATGCCATTTTTCTGCTTAAAATTTTGAGTAATGTAGACACAATTTGGTTGGCAGATACCAGTTAACTGTCTTAGAGCTTCTTGCTGAGTCAGTTACTGGGCAAACCATGAATAGTTCCCAGCACATGAAAGAGTCGATGAAATGCCAATTCGTTGAAATTCATTCTCCCAAGGGGGTTGACCTTTCAAGAAATACAGAGTATGCATCACAAGCAGCTATATGGGGAATCGAGGTTGGGATTTTGCTGATGATATCTATTTTATATGGGAAGATGAATGTGTAAAATGTTTCAGGCTGTTTATCACTTGATTTATTTCAGGGTTTGCCATATCTTGGTGAAATCTATCCTCTGGGTGGCTCTGCGGATAGGCTTGGTTTCGTTGATTCTGAAACGGGTGAATGTCTTCCTGCAGCTATGCTGCCTTACTGTGGACGGACTTTGCTGGAAGGACTTATTAGGGATCTCCAGGTAAGATTGATGTCTTACGTTAGTAATCAATCTCAAATTATTTGCATAAATTTCATTTAATCTATCTTGATTGTAATTTCTCCTATGCTTCAGCATAACTTATTACGTTTTCTTTAATATGTGATTTCTTTTATACACTTCAAGGCTAGAGAATTTTTGTATTTCAAGCTATATGGACAACAGTGCATCACCCCCGTTGCCATCATGACAAGTGCTGCAAAGAATAACCATGAACGCATCTGTTCACTTTGTGAGAAACTTAAATGGTTTGGAAGAGGTCGATCAACATTTCAACTGTTTGAGCAGGTGTAATTTGCTTTTTCCTTCAGTTAATTCTTTGGATGTTCAGCTTGTTTTGTTTTAAGCAATCTGATGATACGTATTGCCAGCCTCTTGTTCCAGCCATCAGTGCCAAAGATGGGGAATGGTTGGTTTCTGAACCGTTTACTTTAGTTTGCAAGCCTGGAGGTCATGGGGTAATATGGAAGCTTGCTTATGATAAAGGTGTCTTCCAATGGTTTCACAATCATGGACGTAGAGGTGCAACTGTTCGGCAAGTCAGGTCTGCTAGGAATCTTATCTTCATGATCTAAGTTCTGACATTAATTTCTTTCTCTTGTTATCTTTGTTCCCTTCTTCTCCGCACATAACCATTTTAAATCATACTGCAGTAATGTTGTGGCTGCAACAGATTCTACCCTACTGGCTTTGGCTGGAGTTGGTTTGCACCACAAAAAGGTTTGTTTTGCCTTTTGCTGATATGATTGTGTGATGGGAAGTCTTCTCTTTCTTTCCTTTTTTTTTTTTTATTAACCATTCAATTGGCTGACCAATTTTCTGTTTATATGACATAAAGTTTGTGCCTTTTCTTTTGTCTTGTGTATTGCTTCCAACTAGGGTTAGCAATCTAAGCATCCTGTTTGACATGGAAGTAATTTGGAAGTAATATGGGGCTGAACTGTAGACACCTGAATGATGTAACTTTGAGAGTGACATATGCTGTGGTTAACTGATAAGTTCTGTTTCTCTATGAAAATGTAATCCAACTTCAATGCCTCAACCATATTCTTTTAACTAAATGAAATATATTCCAAATTCTTTCACTAAATAGATGTTAATTCATTCTAAAGAACTATTCCGTGAGTTTTGTGGTTGAGAATCATGGTAATCTTTCAAAATAGGTCCATACGCTGTGAATCTTTGGTTGTTCTATGGGAATTTTCCTAGGGTTATCTCTTGGTAAAATGTTATACTTCCTCCGTTTGCCAATGCCTACTTTTAACCCTCCATATCTCTAATTATATATAAGTAAAAATTATAAAAATTCGATATTGTGAAAGTATGAATTGAAACGAATTTAACAAGATTTCACATGACTATATTTTGCTCAGCATATCAATCAATAATAAAGGTCAATTTTAAGAATGTGAAAAGTGTAAATTTTCAAGTGTTGCAACTAAAAGTGAACCGAGGAGGTACGTTATTGGGAGACTATTGATCTGTTGCTTGGGTTTATTGCTGAGATGGCAGCTGTTGAATAAACCACCAAAAAAAAGTTGTAAAAGGTTATTGGACAAACTCTATGTTTCTGAAGAATTGGTGGCATCTGTCTTATCTTTTTTTTTTCCTCCCCCTTTTCCTGTGCCTCATGTGTTTATACCGTTATTTACTTATATTTGCTATTTGTGCAGAAACTAGGCTTTGCATCTTGTCAGAGGACTTCCGGGGCTACTGAAGGAATTAATGTTCTCGTTGAGAAAAAGGAAATAAGCGGCAAGTGGGCTTATGGATTTTCATGCATTGAATACACTGAGTTTGACAAATTTGGGATCCCAGCAGCTTCTTCATCAAAGAGGTAAAAATGCTGTATATAAATGTATTAAATCTTCTTTCTGATGAGTTAATTTTGTAATACAGTAATCCCTCTGTATGTATATCTGTAATTGCTTGCTTGTTACTCTATCTCTAACCTTTAAAAAATGTTTATCCTGATTTCTACCTCCCTAGCACACTAGCAGACTTCCCAGCCAATACAAACATTTTGTATGTTGATTTGCGTTCTGCGGAGCAAGTCGGATCACGCAATGATGAGAGCAGTTTACCAGGATTGGTTCTAAATATCAAAAAACAAATTGAATATGTGGACCATTATGGCATCAAGCACAGGTATAATTCTTGCTACAAAAACACAAATATGTTACAAACAGATTAGAAATGAAAGTTGAAGCGGTGCCTCTATAGTATGCACACACTTACATGCAGCAGGATCACTTAAGCCCATTTAGTTTAAGTCAATTCAAGTTAAGGCAGGGAGGCTTAACTTTAGTATGGTTCTCAGTACCTCTTGTGTGCATGTTAGCAGTGTTTCTGGTGGCAGGCTGGAATGCACAATGCAAAATATTGCAGACAACTTTTGCAATACATATCCATCTCGGTGTTATGGAGTAAAGGAAGGTCTGCTATTTCCTTCTTAGTATTGAGTTTAGCCTAACCTTCATTACTTTCTGTTTTCCATATCTATGTTTCTAATATCAATTGACTATAGCAGATGTCCTAGATACATTTATGGTTTATAATGAACGAAGAAGGGTCACCTCATCTGCCAAGAAAAAAAGAAGGCTGGGTGGCAAGTCGCTACACCAGGTAAACTACCCCCTCTCCCAAAAATAAAGGCTTGTTTCAATTTAAATGCTGAAGTCCATTATTTGTTATTATTGATCTGTTAAAAGATATATTGATTTGTATGTGCAAGTGATTATGTGATATTATTAATGGAATAAAAATTAAACAATTCTGTCTCAGTAGGACATGATTTTTTTTACTAATGCTATGGTTTTGTGTGCCATATAATAAAAATAAGCAATGGAAATTTTGACCTAGAAGAACACAAATATAGTCAATGAGCCTACTATTGTATATTTGTATTGGGGTATAACCTCTGCAGTGATGCAACCATGTATTGCTTGGCTTAGATATGGAGCCTTAAGTGCTTAAGCATGGCTTAATATTGAAGGAGCTAATTATCTTTTCTGCTTCTTGCAGACTCCAGATGGAGCGTTGTTGGATATTACGAGGAATGCATATGATCTCCTTTCCTACTGTAATATAAAAATTCCTGAAGTATGTCAGTTTTGGTGACTTTGGCCTATAACTTCTCATGATAAGCAATATAATTATGGTGCTTTTGTTAGACTTGACTTTCCCAAGTAAATTTAGTTCCTAGGAAACTAGGAAAGTTGCTAGCTGCGTGTCAATTAGCCGTTTTCCCATTGTAATGTTGCTCACCAAAATGCCAAATTTCTTTGTGCCCCCTCATGTTGGACCTGATATTTCTCTTGGTCCTGTATACATTAACTAACTAGGGTAGTGAATTTTTTTGTGTGAAGATGAGTGGGATTTTTCTTTTCTTCGGGAAATTTGCTCAAACTTGTGTCCTTGTTGCTAGTCTCAAATGTATTTGTTGCTAACCAAGTAACGAATTCTCTATTTCCTTGAAATTCATTTCCCTTTTTGTAGGGCCCCTACAAGTAATTCTTTGCCATGGGATAATAATTTAATCAGAAAGGAATAGTGAATACTTCCCTTGAATTAGAAATCAGAAGAAACTACCAAAGGCATCATAATTGTAATACATGATGCATCTTGATCTATGTTAGTGATTGGAACTCATTTTATGTATCTTGCAGGTGGGAGGTAACGAAAATTACATTAATTCTGGTCCACCATATCTCATCTTTTTGCATCCTGCTTTGGGCCCTCTTTGGGAGGTTTCTAGGCAAAAGGTTAGCTTAGCTACATTCCCCTTGAATCTATTGGTTGCACAAGACTTTAAGATCAACAATACTTCTTTTTTAAGGAGATGTAGTTAATATTTTAGATAAACGTAAATACATACAAGCATCCACAAAAACAGACATAACCCCCTTACCCCTTCACACCCACATGCAGAAGTGCATGTGTGTGTGAGTGTATTTGTGTTAGGGCATAATAACAAGAAGCTTAATAGCTCTTACCAAATTCAATAGTAAAATAATTTATCTTTGTCATATACAATATCTGATTATGCCTTCTGTCTTCATTCCCAGTTTCATGGAGGCTCCATCTCCAAGGGCTCAGAGTTGCAAATTGAGCTTGCTGAGTTCTTCTGGAGAGATGTTCAGGTGTTACTTGACAGAAGCTAGTATAATGAGTCTTAAGAATCTTTATTGTTGAAGCTGACTTTGCTACGTTTTCAGCTTGATGGCAGCATGATCATTGTTGCTGAAAATGTGATGGGCACTATGAAGACTGATGAGAGTAGGGAACCTCTGTTAGAGTATGGTTACAGGTGATTTATGCAACCGTTTCTACTGCCCTACGAAAAGAAAAAGGATGCAAACTCAGCTAACCTATGTTATGGATTTCTTTAGATGTGCAAGGTGTAAGTTGCAAAATGTCAAGGTACTGAACAAAGGAATTGACTGGGAACCTGAAGGGAATATATACTGGAGGCACGAGGTGCATCGGAATGAGTGTTTGAAGGTTATGCTGCATGGAAATGCTGAATTTGAGGCTACTGATGTTACTCTCAAGGTAACTTAATCAGAAAATTTCTTGTGAATTTATGATATTACTGTCATGTCGTAACTGATGACACTTTGTATGAGAAAGAGTGACATATGGTTTTCATTAGTGTATCTATCATGACTGCCTGATGTAGAAATGGGAGAGGCAACTCTGTCTGGACTTAGTGCAAAGAATAATTTATGATACATATTTTGGCATGGAGAATGTTAACCATTCAGCTTTGATGTTGTACGTGTTTTGTTCAATGTTTTGTTGACTGAATGAGTATAGCATCAGATGATATAAATGTCATTGGTTGATTTAGATCTTGGCACTTCCTTTTGTTACTTATTGTAAAGCTTTTATGTGAAGCAGATTATGCAGTTCCACTTGTTCACATATAATTTATCATCTAATGCTTTTTGTTCATGTGGTTCATGATGCAGGGAAGTCATTTATTTGAGGTTCCTGATGGTTATAGGTTGAAGGTTACATCTGCAGATCCAGGTTAGTAGTGACAATTTTTGTCATTGCTAGTTGAACATTATTTATGTCCCCTGTTCCAAAATAAAGCTTGACTTTTCCAAAAGTTTAATCTGTTAGGCACCCAATAAAGATAATAAAAATTTGAAAGTGGATGGAGAGAGATAAATAAGTAAGACATTTAGTGCGAAAATATAGGGAGAAGAGCTGATGAGACAGAATGAGAAAAGAAAAAAAAAAAAAAAAGGGATGCTTTTTTTTTTTTAGGTGAAAGAAAAAAAAAAGGGATGCTGGGAGTTATATTTTTTCATTACTTGCGGATGTCTAGTATTTTCTTTCATGCTGGAGACAAGATTTAAATGAATTGTCAAAGACAGAAAGATGGGCTCACTTGAGAAACTCCATTTGTCCTTTCATTGACATTTTTAATCAAGGATTTATGATTTTCTTGTCATTGTAATTCTTGGCTGTGGGGTAAAAAAATGTTTTATGGAAAGTCAAAGGTATTCCTTGACCCAACACCCAAGTTTGATAAAGGAAGCTGTCCAAGTCAAAGTTTAAGATCAGACATTGGAGAATACCATTATTTTAACCGATTTTGCTCACAAATCTGTTTCCTGGAGATTTATGTAATGGGGTTATCGTTTATTTCAGGTATATCCTTGCAATTAGACCCCATCGAAGACTCTAAGAAAGATACTGGAAGCTGGTTTTGGAATTACAAGATGGATGGAGCACATGTAAAGTTGGAAATGGTAGAATTGTGATTCACTAATTGCATTCTTCACTTCCACCGATGTGAATAATTGTTCACGGAAGAACTTGGGTGATGAATGTTCTGCTATACCCTCTGATTGGTTGAACAGAAGTTGAACCTTCACACGACATTCTTTGCTTATGTGCTATAAAAGAGATTAGAAAGGCTTGTGTCTCCTTTAAATTTGGCCTCTCTATATCTCAATGCACATTTTCTGTATGTAACCTCTGCTTGTACATGATATGTATAATATCATAATTGTTTTTGAATTTTATTTATTAATGAAGTAATGTTATATAGTTCAAGTGAAATTAATTCCATCCTACCTATATCAATGGGTGTTTTTTTATGTTCTGTGAGGTTGGCATGTGTTGCTCAGTACTGTGTAATTTTTCCTTTTATGAACACATGACGTCATATATGACAGACATATGTTATTCCTGTTGAACTCATTGAATTCATCAGCCTCCAAGAGTTTGAAGGTCTCATTGTTTCTGAAGCTCTGGCATACCTTTACATTCTGACATATATAGGGACCAACTATCGCTATACATGAAGGAGACGAAGCCTTCAGAATAAACATATCTTTATCAATGCTCTGTAAGGTGACATGACTTCTTTAAATGTTATTATTCAATCTTCCCCTTATTCTTGGTGCAGTTTCTTCTCTTACTGTTATCTTTCTGAAAAGCTCATGACATTAATCACATAGAGGAGCTATCAATTAAATACTATGATTATCTTATATATTTTTTTCTTTCAAGTGGTACTTGTTTGTACTGCTTTGAATTACTTATACACAGTGGAGCAAATTGGCATTCATACCCACATCATTCATCTTCTTGCCTTCATGAAAGCAAATTAAAGAAAAGAATTTGTATTTATTAACGGTGTGAATATAAGAATCCACACCACCTGAACCGGAATTGCTACAGTTGAGCAGTTTGGATCTTTTTATTATTCTATTTTAATTGATGCAGAAAATAAGTTTTGAACCCTAATTACAAGTGAAGTATAAAAAATTCATCATTGCTCTTGATTTTCCTTCATCTTCTTTCTATGCTAAAGATTTGCAGGATTGGAGCAGCATTTGATGAGTAATCTGAGCAACAGACTAGCCCTTTCTCGAGCTTCAGATGACCCTTTAGCTACTAACCTCCGGATTAATGAAAAGCTTTGGGGATCCAAATGCCTCACAACTTCTGCTCCATCTTTGGTTAAAGCCAAAAGAAGAATGACTGAATTCTCTTTACCTTTAGGAGATCCAAGTTTCAGGACATCAATCAGAAGGGTTATGAGATCTTTACTTCTGGTTCTGGTGATCTCCCCCATTCCTTCAGAAGATCCTGAGAGCAATGCAAGCAGTGCCAAGGCATCATCAGTGATTCCTGCCTTTTCATCCATCAATATATTAATAAGCAAAGGTACTGCCCCTTCATGTACTACTGTCCTCTGATTTGGATTGTACAGTGAAAGATTAGTTAGCGCCGTTGCAGCATCTCTTTTCCCTGTCGTGGTGCCTTCTCGCAAGAGATGTATCAGGGCTATTACAACTCTTGGTTGTACTCCAATACTTGCCTTGTAATCATCAATGATTGACAAGCTTGAAATTGTTGCAGCTGCATTTTCCTTCGCCTCCATAGTTTTTCCATATTCTAGTATAAATATTAACTTTTGGAGTGCTGCAGCTTCCATAATCAAAATTTTGTTGTCATTGTGGATGGACAGGTTCAACAATGCAGTCACAGCATTTTCCTGCATTGCTGGCTCATGGGAACTTAGTAAGTTCACCAGAAATGGAATTGCTCCAGCCTCAGCTATTATTTTTCTGTTATCCATGCTGCTTTTTGCTAGCAATCGAATCTCATAGGCCGCTCTACATTGCATTTCTGGAGATGCAGTTGCAAGTTTCCCTAGTAAAAATTCTGATGTCAATCTGATAGCATTGAGACCCAAATCTTCCCTTTTGTTGTGCCCTGAGGAAGAGGTTGTTAGGTCATTTATAGGGATATTGTTGTCCTGGTGCCATTGATGGATCAGACTCTTCAGGTTGTAGTTGGGTATTAGAGCCATGTGTGTTAGCTTCCACCCACACTTCGGGCATGTTCTACGCCCTGAGTTGATCCACTTAGAAATTGAGTATCGGTCATAAGTGTATCCAGTTGCTACTGTGACTGGCTCTCTCATTATCTTGAGTGAAATTGGGCAACGGAATTCATTGGGAACATCTGTCAGTATTGCTCGAGTAGATGAAGATGTTGATGCAGCTAGATTTTCTGCAGCAGTTATCTGCTTCAAGAGTAGAGTGGTTTCATTATCTTCAAAACTAAAAATCATAGACCTGACATATGAAAGTAATGAGATTAGACTATTTATTCTCGAAACAACTATAGGTCCACCTGTACCACCCTGACTTGTTGCTTCTGCCTTTAATTTGGAGATTTCTTCAGCAAAGTCAACTGAACTTCTCAAGCCAATGCTGCTCAAAAGCTCTCTTGCTCTTTTTACGTCCAGGAAACCATAGCTCTTATCATTCTTTTCCTTCGAAGTAGTTATTATTTGAAGTACTTCTTTCCTTCTTTCCAACTCTTTGGGATCAACTACCAAATCTACCCTTTTTGCCAGCTTGCACACGAGCTCCACTTGTTCTTTAATATCTATGGTTATATTGATCAATTGTAGAGGTAATAATATATCAAGAGCTTTGCTGATATCTTTCACTATTGCATCGAATTCCTTTGACAAGACTTCTGCTTGAATGAGGCTCCACAGGTAGCTACTTTCAGTGCATCCTTGGATCAGAAGCTTTGCTTTTGTCATCAGAGACAAGAACTCAGTAAAGCACAGGATTGCAGATGGAAGAAGCAGGATTTCTAACTCTTGCATCTCTGTGAACAAAGGAGAAAGCAGTCTGATTCTCCGAGTAATGGATAATATGTTTTTTACTTGTATCGGAGGAAGATTACTTATTGAGGAGATCTCCTCAGATATCATGATCAACGATGCTATCAAGGACCCTGTTGAAGGAAAGCCTGCAAACATTGGAAAAGGCTGAAAAGATCTATCCATGGTGCTTTTCAATTCTTATGCTGCAGATTATCAACTTCTTTGGTTGCTTGAATGTTGACCTTCTCAAACTGCTAAGATGAATTATAATATAGATCACGGTTTTGACTAGCTATTTTAAATATTTATAAGAGACGAGAGTTTTGTTTGGCTGGTTCAATAAGCAAGAGATATGCTGTCAAAAAGACAACCTACAATTTGTCAGCCTGTGGTCAAAAGGTTTGATTCAGGTGACTGATAAGTTTTCAAGGAAAGTTGCTTAATGAAAACGTTATACAATGTTGGTCGTCTTTGGAACAGACTTTGTAATTGGCATTATCAAAGCCTTTAAAAAACAAGGCTATTTATATTTTTGTATAGAAAATGAAGAATCTCAGGCGTAGGTGTTTATTATTGTTACTATAATAATTATTATGGTGGAATTGCTCTAAAAACTATTCATACAATTCACAAAGCTACATTAACATCTAGACAAAAGCCGATACCTACTGAATTTTAAAATCTGTGGAATCATGCCGGTCAGATCATATTGTGAGCTTGTTAGAAACTCTCACAACTAGATGTCTAAATCAAAACGACTTATGTTGATGACCATGAATCAGGCAATATGTCATATTTGAAACTTCAACTCGAGAAGCTTCCTGTTATATGAGTTCTGAATGTTAGCCAAATTTGCAATAGTCAGTAAGTCAGACCTTGGAATAAGACAAACAACAATAAAAGAAGTTTGGGGAGTTTGGGGGTATGACCGTTGAACAAGGTGAAGGAAATGATTAAAATGACATTACATTACAAACAACAATAAAAGAATCAAGCTTGTTTATTCCCTTTACCTTTTCTAATTACCTTTAGCAAATGCCAGTTTTACCACGACCTACCTGGAATTAACATAATGCATCAGACAACAGCAACATCCCTTATAATTTGCCGGTTCACCAAATCCTTGTCACCAAGTAGAGTTGTCAAAAGCTGACCCGACTCGAAATATCGACCCGAACCCGATTATTAACCGACCCGTCTAATCCCGGAAAAATGATGACCCGAACCCGATATGACCCGACCTGAAACCAACCCTAGACCCGAGTTAACCCGAGTATTTGAGACCCGAACCCGAACATGAACCGACCTGGAGATGACCCGACCCGAATATAACCCGTAAAATATTGACTTGAACCGAACCCAACCTGAACCGAAATTGACCCAAACCCGTTTTAACCCGTCAAAACCCGAATTTAACCCGACCTGTTACTAATTCGACTTGAGTTCAACCCGACCTATTCCTAACCCAACCCGAATTTAACCCGACCTATTACTAACCCGACCCGAACTTCAACCCGATCTGTCACTAACCCGACCCGAAGTCAACCCGACTTGTTATTGACCCGACCCAAATTCAACCCGATTTGTTATTGACCCGACCTTAATCAACTCGACTATTATTGTAGATCAGATACTAAATAAAGATATATGCTATATATATTCTAAGCTACTCATTATGTCGAAACTTCGTAAGGCTAAAATTACTCTATGTTAATATTTATCAAAGTATTTTGTCTTGGATGCAGGAAGACAAGTCGATCCAGCAAAAGAAAGAAGCATCATCCCCAAATTTAGGTGTTAAAATTTGAACCTGAAAATTGGACTGATTACTCACTCCTTGACACCTTGTTGAAGGTAGAATATTAGAGAGAGAATTTGAGATTGAGAGTAGGATTGTGTGAGTCTGGGAGAAGCCGAGCAGTGGTGAATTATAGCCATGGGTGGATCTCTGAATTTTAGTATATTAGGAAAGCTAGACTCTATGGCGGCAATGGCGAGATTTGCGACTGAGAAAATTTTAGTATAATTAGGAGAGCTAGACTCTAATGAAGGTAGAATATGGGAGTGAGAATTTGAGATTGAGAGTGAATCACTGATGATTGAATTGAACGTGATAATGACTCCAATAATGCTCCCGTTATCACTCTTCTTTTTTTATTTATTTTTTATTTTGTTAGCTAATTAAGTCATAAAGTATTAAAGTATTACATTTTTCTCCAAATAACTAGCAATTTTGGATTACATCATATCTTTTTTTTTCCCCTAATTCTATGAGTTATTTTCCTATTTAAGCTTATTCAAATATTTTCAATAAAATTCTCTATTATCAAATGTATTACAATTTATATGTCTCAAAAAAACCTATAAAAATTTATGAATATCACTACTTTTGGATGCATGTGCATTCTTTATTTAAATTTAGTAATTACGATTTACGAATACTACTACTTTTTAGGAGCAAGTTCATTCTATATTTCAATTAAACAATTATGGTTTACGAATACTACTACTTTGTAGGTGCATGTGCATTAATGTAGTCAATTACGGTTTACAAATACTATTTGACCTTAGGCTTGTTTGTTTTATCTTATATTTATAAATAAAAAAAAAATAAAAATAAATAAAAATAAATAAAAATAAATAAAAAATAAAAAAAAAAGTTAAAAAATAATAATTTCGGATAATGAGTGAATTGAACGTGATAATGATTGAATGCGAGCATAAGTATATGACAATGACCCGATGATAATCTGACCCCAAATAATTTACCTGTACCTGATCATGACTTGACTTGTTTGGACTCGAGAAAGTGGTGACCCAAACAAGAGTTGTTAAAAGGCTTTTATTGGTCTTTTATTTTCCTAATTTTATTATTCATTTGCCTATTTAATCTTATTTAAATGTTTTGAATAATGCCATTTAAATGTTTTAAAAAATGCCATTAAAAAACACGTGAACTCAGATATGAACTTATAAAAAATAAACAAGTTTAGATAATTTCAAATAAAATAAGTTTAGAAAAAAAAATTGTTGTATTTTAACTTATCTAAACTAAACCTATTTTATCCGAATTAATATGAACTTATTGTATTTTATCTAAACATGTCATCTCGAATATGAACTTATCTGAAATTGTTATCCCTAAAATGAGTGGAATCAATGTGAATAGATTAGAATAGGGTTTGAACTTATCTTCTAAAAATCTAAATTAAACCTATCTTATCTAAACTTATTATAACTTATTACCTCGAATTTAAACTTATCTGAAATTATTTCTCTTACAATAAATGAAGTAATTGATAATGATTAAACGTGAATGTCATTACATGAACTGTTAACAAACTGACCCAAAAAATGTACCTGAACCTGATTTGACCCGACCTGAAATCAACCTGATACCCATATTAACCCAATATTTGAGACCCGAACCTGAACATGACTTGAGTTGGAAATGATCCGATCTGATTATAACCTGCAATTTTTTGACTTGAACCAAATCCGACTTGAACCCAAACATGACTCGACTTGATTGTAACCCGCAAATAATCGACTTGAACCGAACCCGACTTGAACCCGAGAATGACCCGACCATATATTCTTTGCCGCTAACCACCAACACAACACCATGCAACATTGCCACCACCCCCAGCACCTTTATAAGATACACTCAAGACATCCACCGTCAACACAGATGATTTTGACAATGGCAAAAACATAACACCCTCATCATGTTCCCTGCATCACTGATTAAGTTCTGTACCGAGCAGGGGAAGAGAACCCCGCTCTTCTGGAGTAGTAGGTACGCTAAATGCTTCAATGTTTCCAGACCTTTAACTGATTGCAAATATAGTTTCTTGAAATCCAGTCTTTAGAGGATCAACCCAAATAATTCCAACTTAAAATGAATATGAGCAGCAAAGAGTTCTCAATACTCAACAGAACATATATATATTTCCTTGAATCAAAGTTTCTGCTTAGAGCTAAAGAAATTAAAAATAACAGATCTGTAGCACACAGTCAAGATCTGTAATATTTGAATTTTTTAAAGCTCCAACGTTAATTTATTGTATCATTTATTCAACTATACAATATCCGCAAGCCAAAAAATTAAGATCACAGCACCTAATCCTCGTATATTTCTAGTAAATGAATACAAATTCAGCAATACAAAGAATAACACAGAGTGCCAGCTCCTCTTTCTTTAACTGCTATGAGCACAATTAACTGCTAACACGACCTCCGTACCCTTTATCACTGCAAAACATACAATTGCAACGCCCAAATTATTTGTTAACTTTGTCCGGCTGTTTCTTTCCTCTGCGCTTGTAACGTTTCTTTCAGTTTCTTGCTCTGTTCGAAGTTCGCCTTTCGTTTTACAGCTTTCTGAGGAAAAACATGAACATGTGATCATTCACCCACCCAAAAAAAAAAGAAAATAATGCACATAAGATATAAAAAGAAGAATTACCTCCTGCCTGAAACAGCGATCAAGTTTAACTTTAAGTTCAGTGCACTCGCCAAAAAATTTGCCTACGGGATGTTCTGTATGACATTTCTGAAATGCCTCAATGATCTGCAAGATACAATGATGTCATCAAAACCTCTAATCTTTAAAAGCTAGAGCAGCTACAAATAACAAGCACGACATAAATATAACCAGGGTGCCAAGATACTAACAAACACGACATAAGATCAGAAAGTGACGTCATAGAAGAAGTTTCAACTTACTTCAACACACATTGGGTGCCGGTGTAATGTCAAAGGAGGATGCATTTTGTGCAGCACACTGAAATCAAATGGCAAGGAAAGCATTGAATATCAATTGCTAAGCTAGAACATATCCAGTCAGCATAACATACTTGAGGAAACACATAAAACACTTTTTTAAGTTGTTTATGTTGAACAGACATGAGGAGCTAAAAGGAGTAACTTAAGAGATAAGCAGAAAACTGGATAAATTAAAAAGAAAGGTGAGGATCACTAAACATCACTAAAACTTTACCTTTCAATGACATATTGTAATCTTCCCCCAGCATTGCAACCCAACTCCCTAACCAAACAGGGTACTTCTCACTTTTCCTATCTTTTTCCTCAAAAAAAATACAAAAACATTGAGATGAAACTACAAATCATATACGCATTGTATTACAGACGCATAGAATTTTAAGAATATCGAGCACTATGATCAATAAACCTATAGTTAAACTAAATTCGTAATTCTTGTTCTCAAATTTTAAAACTTTGAAAGGAAACAAAATCTCTAGCTTGTTATCCTTACTCCTTTCTTCCCTACTCTCCTTGCACTCATTTTCTCTCATCCAACATAAACTTTTTGCACCCTATTTTTCAAAATTAATTCAGCAACAATTTATGAACAAATCCAACTAACAGCCCACTACCTCCAACACCTGTCCATCATCTGCATGACTACATTTAGTACAAATTCTCATCAATCACATATTGCCTACATCAAACTTTCACTTACTAAATTCTTACCGAAAAATGTAAATTGAATTGATATGGTGTTGCACTACAAATCTATACCATAAAATAGGATAAAGAAGGTCTCCTATCATATTAGATAGTGTAAAGATATATTTAAGACTCTTACAGCATCACATGTGCCAGATGGTCCATCATAAAACGGCATTACCTTAGGTTGCGTTTGGATATCAAGTATTCATTTTACATTGTTGAATTCAATTCTAGAATTTCAGTTTCTAGATTTCAATTCCAATTGATGTGTCTGGGAAATTTGAGAATTTTAAATTTGGAATTTCAAATTCCAAAAAAAACTGTTTGGGAAAACATAGAATTTCAAATTTGGAATTTCAATCTATAAGTACAATCAAATGTTCTAATTATGTCAATAACTTATATCTAACTAGTAAAAGTTCATAAATACTACCATAACACTACTAATCATCAATACATAATAAAATCCAATCTAATTTTTCCACCTTCGGTAGGTTTTTTAGCATTTCGAACTCGTCAACTGTCCCATTCATGAACCTTTTCACAGCTTGAATTGTTCTATTTTTCAAATCATGGGCAAGAATATGAAGAAACAATGCAACTATCTCTTTTATCATGACATTTCTTGTTGTCTCTAAACCTCCCTTAGTTTGCAATATATGAAATAATTTCTTAAAACAACTTATGTCAAACCTTAACTGCTCTCGACAAATCCTATCAAAGTGTTCATCCAAGTAGCTCTAGTTAGAGCACGCTCACTCTCATTCCATGTTACCTCCTTAACCCTATACTTTTGACCATACCATGCACCTACTACTATCATAATAAAAACTATAACTACTACTTAAACTCCATATCTTCGTCGTCATCCCTTACACGTTTCAACGACTCCCAGGTAGAGACTTCATCTGACATCTTTTTAATATCTATTAACAAAATAAAAATAAAATAATAAGCACCATATAAATAGGTTACGAGTACATTCATTGAGCTAGCTAGCTAAAAATTGGAATATGGTCTACACTGCTTAGCTTAGATTAGCAGATCAAACAAGCAAATGAAACTAGAACCACCAAATGCACACTAAAATGATAAGCAGCTTTATTACAACGATATCAAGCAATAATCTAAGTAATCCAACATTCCAACAACAATTGAAATAGATCATGCATTTTAGCTCAAGCATTATGTGGACTTTAGAATTGAAATAGAATCCTAACAAGTAATATTTTATTTGCATAATTGCATTCGTAAAATTAATATTCTGAATTCATATTTGATGATTTGCTCAACAATGTTGCTAAAAAATAACAAAACTTTTTTTACTCATCGTACAAGGCAATTTCATAACTCCTCTACATACTCCACTCACCAGTCACCAGAACTTTCAATCACCCAATTCAGCCACAAGAAAGATAAAAAAAAGGTAGCATTTCTCGTCAACAAAAAAAACCAAACAAACTTAATAAAAGCTCAAACTTAACAGGTTTTGACCCTTTCCATTCTCAATTTGCAGGCCTTGTTATAGCCTATTAAAACAAAGCTATCCATGCTTAATGCCTAAAAACTATCATCATGCATCTCAGGTTGCAAAACACACAAAAAGAAACATATAACAGCAAGCAAACAGTAGTTATTATCAAAGGCTTATCACATTTGTCACGAGCCACCAGTTTCACATGCATACAATCAGCCTAGTTTGACCTCATTAAGGAGGATGCAAATTTTGATGGGAATAGGAATATCTGAGAAGTACACAAGGAGGATATGATACAATTATGCAAATTATTTGTTATCCACTTGTTAATAAGGGATTATACAGAATTAATCCCTGAATTCAGTTTGATTTATGAGCAATTTGCACTGAAGATAGTCTTCACCATGAACCCAAATTTATATGTAAGATTCTATGTACAGGAAAGCATAATAAACGACCTACTCATACTAGAAAATTCAACTACTCATATATGTGAAATTCTATGTACAGGGGAAGCATGATGTAAGATTCTATGTTTCGATTGCCTGTTAAATTTATAACTGAAAATAAATTTATATCTGAAATCATATGAAAAAATTATATCAGAAATCATAATTTATATCTGATTTATTTCTGAAATATGAGCTACTCAATAATATCGCCATTAAAATTCAACTACTATAAATTGTGTTTTATAATCGGAAATCAAGCATTAAAATCAAAAACACAATTTATACCACAGAAATCAACTAAATTACAATAAAAATGAACAATACTAGAAGCTAATCAACAATAAACCCTAGATTATGAAATTGATATTCAATTATCTAACCACTACCTAAGAAGCTAATTCAATGGAGGAGAAAGCTAAAAAGCTTCTTAAATGGAGGATAGAAAGCTCACAAGTCAGTTCAATGGAGGAGATAATGCTCACACGCTGCGCCGCTTCAATGGAGAATCCAGAGTACACTTTAATGGGGGAGATGAAGCACAGAAGTTGCTTAAATGGAGTACACTACCTCAGAAAAGTGAAAGACCCAAAAACCAAACCCTATTTGAGAGCACACAAGCTACTTCAATGGAGGAAAGAGAAAAAATCGGGGAAGGATATGAGCTCTAGGAGAGAGAATCGTTTTTTACTAAGGTGAAGATTTGAAATGACATCATTTGAGATGACATTTGTAATTCATTAAACTGGACTTAATTCTTTAAATGATTGGATTTGGCTCAAATACAAATTCAAATTCTTGTATTACCCAAACAAGACATTTGGCCCATATTAAAATTTCAAATGAAATTCACATATCCAAACAGACCATTATTTTCTTTGCAGCGTATTGCAAAATACTCATACCAAACTTTAAAAGAAGATAAAAACACAAGGTCATCACAAGATATATAAAAGAAACCAGAAAGCAAGTCAAAGGAGCAATATAGGAGATGAGTAGAATTACAACCTAGGGGTCTATCAGATCACTAGAATCTAATAAGATCCTACAAAATTGAGAAAGAGCAATCGTAATGATACTACATGACTATGTATTTCATGTAAAAAGAATGCTAAAACACAAGTTTTGCTCACATAAGATCAATATTACAAAGTAAATTCATACTTGATTATTTTAACTAGCTAGAGGAAGTTTGCTTAGAATTTGTGGTTGTTTCATTCCTCATTATCCAGCATCACTACTTTGCTCTTACAACTCACTCAACCAAAGTGTAGCCCCATATCCCCAACGGTCCAATAAGCCAGAACCTTAATTTTTTAATCACATATAGTAATTTTGGCACAAAAAATGTACTCCTATCAAATTATTCAAATGTGCCCTTACATGTATTTGCTTTACAAATCCTTATCTCTCACCATTTATTTGTCCAATAACACCAAGTAAAACACGTTAGTCTTTTTTTTTTTCCTACAACCCTAGAATCATGCACATAGGCACCAGCACCTAATCATAAATGGAGGGGTGGAGGCCAGCAATGACCAACGCATATATGCTGATCCATACCACGATATCAAGGGTATAACGAATTACAACTTCAAATTCATGACCGCATTCAACTTCAGGCTGATAACTACAATATTTTATAAATTCTCTGCAACTTGTCCTGGGTATTTATCTAAGGTTGAATCTAAAGCATCAAATTACCATTTTGAAGCTGGCATCATAAACATCGGAATATTCAAGGAAACGCCCTCAAATTCATTAAAGTTTCCCACTTTTACATTTCTTTTGCAAAGGTTGAAAAATCACCGTATTCACAATTGCACACCGAAACACAAAATTCCCCATGGAATGGGAAATTATACAAGAACTCGTTATGCCATTGACTCATTTAACTAAAGTTAATATCCTTAGCAGGCTCAACAATACTAACTATAATTTAAAATATCCCCATCAACAAAATTGCATTGAATAAACCCTAATTTATAGCATAATCCAATCAAAACCGTATACTTTCCTCCAAGTAACCGAAATTTGCAATTTATCTCCCTCAAATTGACAAAGACGGAGTAATCTCCTTTGCAATAACCCTAATATAAAAATTTATATATCAATCATGTTTATATAATCATAACTCTGAAATTTCCGAAAATTCACTAACAATTAAAAAATTACATTGAATTTTCACATTATAACAGGCGGAAAAAAAATTCAATCAACCAAGAATAATAAGTAATTGCAAAAACCCATGAAGTGACATTAACAAAAAAAATGAGGGGAAAAATGAACTTACATAAATTAAATTGAAAGGGATACAGCGGGATGAAGATTGACGATGATGAACAAGTTCAGTGGTTTGTGAGGAGAGAGAAAATGCTCAAAAAATCGCAAATAATAAGTAGAAGAAATATCAGAGCTTGCGGAGATCGCAAGTTCGACTCTCCTTAAATTTGGGGTGGACTGATTGCCATGATTGGTAGTGAACTAGTGATTGAACCACGAAAATGTTGTTAGGGCTGTGCATTGGTCCAAAACCAGATCGATACCTTTCATATACACCCGGATCTCAAGTGTTTGTAGATGTAGGTGAATTCGAAAGGTTTTCTTTTTTTGGTATTACTTATTTACTATAGGAAAATGTATGAAAATTTGATATTATGAAAATACAAATTGCGACAAATCTAACAATAATCATTTAAAGTTTTATAAGTTTGATCACATAAGTATTAAATGGAAAGATTTAAAAATCAAGTACATTTTAAGACGTGTTTTTTGGATACTATGAAAAGTCAAATGGAGAAAACATTTAGAGACGGATAGAAAAGTTACAACTTTATGGTAGGCATTGAAAAATATTTGTGTTTGATATATAATTGATTATTCTTTGTGTAAATCATGGTTTATATATGTATATTTTTTTGGATCTTGCTAACCAACGCCCCGGGACGTTAAATAAGGGATTAATATATTACTTAAAATAGTATAAAGTTCGAAATACATGACAAAATTACGCATCGATCGGTGTAATTAATGTTAATTTTACTATAATATTTCCAAATTTAGCTCTTTTATCTAACGCCCCGGAGGCGCTCGTTAGCTTTTGCCATTTTTTTTATATATATTTTAGGTGAATGAGCTCCTTGTAAAAAATAATAAAAATAAAAATAGAAAAAAAGGTGAATGAGCTCTACTGGGCAGGTTATCTGACCCAGATTAACGGGCTAGGCCCTTCGTGAGCTAGTTGGAGACTTCGAGGGAGAGGGAAGGGTATATATACACCTAATTGGACATAAGAAATACAAAGTATACAAGTATTTTTTTTTTTTGGAAAATTGGTTTTAATAATCTCAACTTTCGCTGATTTTCTTTAAGGCCCCATTCACTTCACCTAATGTTTGCCAAAATGAAATTATTTTTACTGAACCTAAATTATTTTTACTGAACTGAAAATAATTTTACAGAACTAAAATAATTTTTGTTGAACTGAAATTATTTTTACTGATTCCCTATTATATTTCTTCTTTATAGTTACTAATTTTTACTCAACTGAAATTATTTTTAATATTATTTATTTAAGGTGAAGTAAGCAGGCCTAAATATCCCAACTTTTGATTATTCTAAAATAATCCCAACTTATATCTTCCTAAAATAATCCGAAGTCTTATTTTTGCTGCTTTTGTTGATCCTTTTTGGGACTATTATATATTACAAAAACAAAAAGTTCGGATTGTTATAAGAAGATAATTATATAAGTTGGAATTATTCCAGAATAATTAAAAGTTAGATTATTTAAAGAAAATCAGTCAAAGTTGGGATTATTAAACCAATTTTTCCTATTTTTTAAGGAATGTATATGAATTTATGATCTTAGTGAATCCGTATAAAATTAATTCTATACAGATAAATTTATCCCATAATTAAAACCCCAGCCATACAAAACTTCCACTTTAATAGTTTAATTATCTGCTGTGATCGAATCTCCCCTCATTTGCTTTTGCTAGTATCAGCAGTGGCGTCTTTAGGATTTCCAAATAGGGGGTTCGAAATTTCGAAAGTTCAGAATCATAATTTACAATGGAATGAATTGCATATTTGCATACAATTATGTACGAATTGCATATTTGCATACAATTATGTAAAGACCAAAAGTAACTCAATAAATTTCACGAGTTTCAATGATAGGCTAAGTGGCTGACAGCAACAATACGGCAAACCACTCGCCAATTAACAGCAACATGCAACAATACAGCAACAATAGGCTAACTGGAAACTGGAAAGAATGGATACGAGAAAGAAATAAACCAAAAAATATCAATAAGCAAACCACTCACCAATACGGCAATACAATACAGAAGTTCAAACAATCACTATAAAATTATTTTTTCAGATTTTTTTTAAGATAATAAAAATCAATACATCATAATTTATCAAGATTCAAGAAGAAAAATATCTTTGCATACGGCAATACGGCGATACAGCAAACTAAGAAGAAGAATATCTTTGCAATTGTATACAATTTTTTTTCAGATTTTTTTTTAGATAATAAAAATCAATACATCATAATTTATTATCAAGAATTCATTCATTCAAGATCAAAACAAATAGTATGTAAAATATATGAAATTAAGAAATAAAAATTCAGTTATTCACCTACAGAGCCACGAAATATGGATGAGTGGATGATGGAGCAGTGGAGCACCGAGCACTGGTTATCCCTTTCTAATCGACTTCTGCAAAAAATCGACGATAACCCATGACAAGAAATCAAGAACAATGTACAGATTACACTAATTACAGAACATGAGAACAATGTAGTACATCCTAAAACAACCTCCATTGAATCATTGATAAACACTCTAAAACAATAGACAATCAACACTTCAACCGACAATCAACATTCAACACTTCAACAGACAACAATTCAAGAATTCAACAAACAACAATTCAAGTACAGGCTGTACAAATTACACTAATTCAAGTCAACAGACAACAATTCAACAAATGAACTACTTCTACAATCTACAAACCCTAAATCAGTAAATGTAAATCAGATACTTCCTTCCCCAAGACCCCAATTTCAACCATTTTTTCAATAGACAATAGTCACCCAAAAACCCAAAATTGATAGCTAAAGTTCATCACACATTCACACATTCAAACACCACGTATTCACGTAATTATCTGCAAAAATCATGAAACCAAAAACTTTATATATTATTAACCCAGAAGGCCAGATAGAACTAGATAGAAGACGACATACAATTAAAGCCTTCAAGGAAACCGGCAAAGTGGGCAACGCAAGGCCGCAAAGGCGCAAATCCGCAACAGCTCACGGTGACACGGTGGAGGGCCTGGACTCCGATCTGGGTTCTGGCGTGCGGAGCGCCGGGAACGGTGAGGCGGTCGCCGGCCTACGTGCGGGCAGCGGGGCAGTGGCGTCTGGGTTGTGCGAGCCTTTTAGAGGAGTTAGGGTTTGTCGGTTTGAGAATTTGGAGGAAAGTGGTAAAACAGAGCCTTTTAGCTGTAGGATCTGTTTAACAAAAAGAAAAAAAAAATGTGAGTTATGGGTTTTGAACCCACGACCTCGTGTTTGGTGGGAGGTAAAAAAATCGATAGGCTGCAGTTTTATTTCTTAACATATATTATACAAATATTTTATTTAATCCTTTCCTCTTTTTGTTTTTTTTTTTGTAAATACAAAACTTTTCAATTTTTTTCAAAAAATCAGTAATGAATCCATGTTGGATCCGCCCCTGAGTATCAGTTATCTCTTCCCCACGGAAAATGTCGTTTGTCTAGGTATCTAAATTAATTTATTTTTCTCTCTTTCTTCTGTTCCTTATAATTTTACTCCATAATTTAAGGGTTGAATTCTTGCATATTGTTCTCCAAATTATATTCCTTGTGAGATGTTATTATATTTGTTACAAATCATATTTCCAAAGTATATATTAACCTCTTATATAATAATAACAGTGGGTTTTTCGGTCAGTATATAAAAAAGATGATAATGGTAAGAGAGTAATTTTCTATGTGCAACCGGTTATACTATCATAGGACATACAATCAAGTTATTTGTTTCATGTCAAATTTGTACATATCATTTAAAACAATTACGTAATACATGTATAACATAAAGTTTTTCTGTAATTTCTTCTTGTTTTTCAGGTCCAGTAACGTACATCAATCATCAGTGACTTTATACTTTCACGAATTTGTAAAATATGAAAAAAGATGACATTGTGGGGGCGATAGTATATGCCTGCATTGGCGTACTCTTGTTGATATGTCTGTGCTGCTGTATGAGAAGAACGAAACAACAGGAAACATCGAAATCGAGTGATGTTGAGCTTGGTAGACCTACAGCGAAGCCACCAAGTAGAGGTGTAAGAGACGGCGATATGGCTATGTTGGGTGCAGCTACTGGTGTTGTAGCTGCTGGTGTTATTATTTCCGCTTCTCATCAAGCTGGTTGTGGCGGTGGAGGATGTGGAGGTGGCGGTTGTGGATGTGGTGGTGGTGGCTGCTAAAGTAGGGCGGCATTGTAGTGTTATTTAGTTCATCAGTTTTAGTTTTATGTGTTTGAAATATAGCAGTGCCAAGACTGCCAATTGATTTTGTAGTACTCGTACGTAGTTTTATTTAATTAAGTTCTTGTTTAGTTCAACTTATTTTTACTTATTTTTTCTCGCTAAATAACTTTAATTTTAGGAAATTTTGACTTTTACCACCTTCAAATAACCACTTAATTGAATTTACCACCTCCAAAAAAAATGATTTACTTTACCACCAACAAAATTTCCAAAAAATCGATTTTACCACCAACTAACGGATTCCGTCCACGAATCCGTTAGTAGGGCCCACCTTTTTGACGTTTCTTCTTCATCTTCCCCGATCTTTCGTGTAAACCAACCAGCAACGAAATCAACTACCTCGGTTGGTCGGAATTTCGTGTGTGACTAAGGAGGGGCCGGAATTTGGTGTGTGGGTTAGGGAGGTGGTCGGAATTAGGTGGTGGTTAGGGTTTTAGGAGTGCGAAATTTGGTAGTGGCTAGGGTTTTTAGAGTGGTCGGAATTAGAAGGGGATTTATGGGTGGTCGGGATTTGGTGGCTGCCAAAAACTAAGAAGCCAAATCACCAACAACAGGGATACAAATTGATTATCATCAACATTTCTACAAACCAAAGCAATTAATCCATTACAACACCCACAAATCGAAACCTCAAAACCAGAAAAAGAATTGGGTAAATCAAACCTTGTCAATCGTTTTTAGCATCAAGCTCAGAACCCCACTTCAATGGAGTCGATTCCAGGTGACTTCCATGGTTGAGGATAAGAAGACGACGGTCAGAGGAGAGAGAATGAGCGAGATGAAGTCTGATTAAATGGGTGCTGCTGATTGATTAAGGAATGCCAAGCCTTGGAAACGCATTTGAAGCGAAGTAGTGATTTAGTGGGTAATCGAAAAGAATGGAGGTGATTAACTCCATTGGAAGAGACGCCATTGTTGTGGCTTTCGAGAAAACAGAGCAAAAAAATAAATAAAAATTGGTGGAAAGGTGGTTGTGGTTGTGCGGTGCGGTGGTGGGGCTGGTCGTAGAGGTTAGGTGGTGGGGGCTGGTCGTGGCCGGTCGGCGGTGGGGGTCCCGACGGTGGTAGCAACACCGGTTGATTAATGGGGATTTTTTTAATTTTTTTTTTTAAACTTACCCAATAATATGGCGACATGTGTGCAAGGTAGGCCCCACTAACGGATTTATGGACGAAATCCGTTAGTTGGAGGTGATTGGTGGTAAAACTGATGTTTTATTTTTTTATGAGGTGGTAAAGTAAATCTTTTTTTTTTTGGAGGTGGTAAATTCAATAAAGTCGTTATTTGAAGGTGGTAAAAATCAAAATTTCCTTAATTTTATAATGTAAAAAATTATAAAAATTACATATTAATAAAATACACGTTAATATGAATCTAACAACACCCCAATTGATTTATTACTTTTTTATAGATTATCGTACCCATAATAAGGTCAAATTTTAGTCAAATCAGATCATATTAGACCATATCAGATCAGATAAATAATAATAATAAGGTGAACTAAGCAAACCCTAAGTTAGTTTTTTAGAGATACCTAAGGTTTAGGACTAGATTTGGTATACATCACTATTTACAACCCAACTCGCTAAAAACATGATTTCCTTGTGATAGAGCATAAAACTTATTATAATTGTTACTTTTGTTAGACTTATCGAAATATATGTTATAATCTATCACGTCCGCATAAATGAGAGCCCGTTAAAAATTCCTGCAATATAATGTTTGTAATCTAATCAAAGGCTCGAAGCTAGTTGAAAAATATTTGTATTTAATTAATAATTGATTAATCTTTCTATAAATCACGGTATATGGTATTATTATTAAGGTAAGAAGGAGTTCTACCTCGGTTAAAACTTCTCACAGGTTATTCCGGCCAGCAGGCCAGGTTAACGGGCTAGATCCTTTGAGAGTTGAAGGGGGAGGGAAGGGTATATGTACACGTACACCTAACTGGACCTAAGAAATACGGAGTATAGAAGTATTTTTGTAAGGAATATATTATTAATTCTATATAGATAAATTTATCCCATAATTAAAACCCTAGCCATACAAAACTTCCACTTTAATTATCTGCTCTGATCGGATCTCCCCTCACTTGCTTTTGCTAGTGTCAATTTTCTCTTCCTCACAGAAACTGTCGTTTGTCTAGGCCTTGCTTCACTGCCGCGCCACCGGTCTTCTTTAGGTATCTTAATTAATTTATTTCTCTCTCTTTCTTTTTTTAATTTCCTTTTAATTTTACTCCATAATTTTAGGGTTGAATTCTTGCATGATATCTTCCTCCAAATTTCCTTAAGTAACTATTTTCAATTTTATTGTTCTCCAAATTATATGCCTTGTGAGATGTTATTATATTTGTTACAAATTATATCTCCAAAATATTAACCTCTTATAGTATAATAGTTTTTCGTCCGTATATAAAAAAGATGATAATGGTTAAAGAGAGTAATTTTCAATGTATAACCAGTTAAATCATCCATAGGACTTATAATAATCAAGTTATTATTTTTTTCATGTGTTTGTGATTGTACGTTAAAGAATTTCGTTGGAGATGTGTTCGTTCAAGATACAAATGAGTAGTCAAATTTGTGCATATCATTTAAAACAATTACGTAATACATGTATAACATAAATTTTTTCTTTCTTTTTGGTTTTCAGGTCAAGTAACATACATTAATCATCAGTGACTTTATAAAACTAATAAACTTTTACAAATTTGTAAAATATGAAATTGGAAAAAGATGACATTGTGGCGTTGATAGTATATGCCTGCATTCTTGTTGGCGTACCCTTGTTGATATGTCTGTGCTGCTGTCTGAGAAGAAAGAAACATCAAAATCGAGCGATGTTGAGCTCAGTAGACCTACAGCGATGCCAACAAGTAGAGGTGTAACAGACGGCGATATGGCTATTTTGGGTGCAGTTACTATGATATCCGCTTCTCAAGCTGAATGCGGTGGTGGCGGTGGCAGATATGACGGTGGCAGAGGTGGTGGATGTGATGGTGGCGGATGCGGAAGTGGTGGATGTGGTGGTGGCGGGTGTGGTAGTGGCGGCGGATGTGGTGGTGGCGGGTGTGGTAGTGGCGGCGGATGTGGCGGTGGCGGCGGATGTGGCAGTGGCGGCTGCTAAAGTAGGGTGGCACTGTAGTGTTTAGTTCATGCATGCAGCTTTAGTTTTATGTTGTTAGTTGACCCTTGGAAAGAAAAAAAAGTAGTACACCAGTACCAACTGATTTTGTATAGTTCATTCACAACTAAAAACTTTGGTTCTCTAGTAAATATCAACTCGTTTATTTGATTAAAGTTTTTTAAAAGATAACCAACATTTAGGATTAAATCTAGTATGCATCAATACTCAACTCGCTACAAAATTTGATTGTGGTAAAGTAATGCAAGAGTGTGAATCACTCAAATTCATGCAATATATAATATTTGTAGTCTAATCAAAGCTAATTATTGGTTATAGTTAGGTAGCTCAATGTCTAATTGTCTAGTAATAATGAACGGTTTCTATTTTCAAATTTGATAAAGAATCATATGATTATATGAAGGTACTTGTACATTCATTCTACATGTTAAATTATATGGCATAATTGGTCAGCATGTTCTCATTGAACTGCATGTACTCTTTAGATATCTCATAATGATTTTGGCTCCGTATTATTTCTTGTATCGGTTGTTCAAAGCAATTAATTATACGTTAATTACTGAATTTCACTATTGATTGTTTCTAATGTAACTTTTCTCCAATTGAACAAGTGCGTCCATTTAGTTTCTGATCTAGCTCTTTGGAAAGCTCAAGATTTATAAAGAAAAATACTGTAAAAAAAATACTAATTCAGAAATGTGAGACTATTCTCATACACAAAAGGCGTATATTATGGTTTTCGTCTTGCTTATACAGAATTAGTCAAGTAGATAATTGTTTATTTCAACAACTAACAAAATCTTAACTCTATAGTATATAATAAAGTCATAGCCAAATTGCATGAATTATTCAATAGTCTATATATATAGAATGATAAAAGAACATTTAATTAATATGACTTGACTTAGTTTTCTATAGTCCTGCCCTTAGAGTATAAGAAAGAGTAGCATTTTTTTTTCAACACAAATTACACTGTTAATCAATAATCATATATTATAAGGTGTAATGATCATATTAGAAAAATTGCATCCAAATATAATTTGAAAAAGATGAAAACATATGCTATAGTACTGCTCATAGTATTAGGCAGCTTACTTCCTCTAATCCTATATTTGTTATTGTTAGTAATATTATGTGTAAAGACAAGGCAACGGAAAATCTCCGCTTCGCAGAGAAACGTTGCTGCTGCAAATGGTGATGTCGAAATTGGCAGAGGAACAAATAGTAGAGGTGTAAAAGATGGTGATATGGTCATTTTAGCAGGAGATGGTGGCCGTTCTATGGCTCCTGCTGATAGTAATATTGGAACCGAGGACGATGATTGCTGCTGTTGTGGCTGTGGCGGAGGCGGTGATGGTGATGGTGATGGTGGTGGTGGTGGTGGATGCGGTGGCTGTGGCGGTTGTGGCGGCTGAATTGCAGCGAATACAAGTGTACAAAATGTTTTAATTGTGTTCAAATCGTGTAAGTGAATATTTAAGTTTGACAACATGTATATATTTTTGGTGATTTTTTTTTTTTTTTAAAAAAAATATAGAATAGTTGTAAAATTGTAATAATAATAATAATAATTCATAGAACATACTTTGTATATGTTAGAGCCCTTAAAGGTTTGTTAAGGGATTGGTTTTGATGAGTGATGACTAGCTTGGTTTACCAATCATTTTTGTATAATCATAAAAAATTCAAAAATAATACTTCGTAATATATATAACAATACTTTTAACTAGATATCTTTAATTAACTTCTTATAAAATGTTTTTTTTTTAATAACATATTGATTCGTTGATAAAAATGTATACGCCATTTAATAGAGATTTAAATTTACAAATACATGACAATTGAATAAAAATATTTTTTTAGCAAAGCTACTATTGTTGTTGCATGTCATATATTCTTTATACCCTCTTTTATGTTGTTGTGATTTACCGCTAAAGAAAATTTTCCGTTTAAGTGATTATCCTCCTTTTCAATTATGCATAAGTTTTTATCCATAAAAACAACTTATACTATACTAACATAAAACTGAACTTCAACAAAACCTACCATAGGGGCATTTACAACACTCACATAATGTAGATTTATTGAATCTAATAACAAAACCAGGAGAAATGGTTCGAAAATAGCTTAATTTTCAAAAATAAAAAAATAAATAAAATAAAAAAAATCTTATCGGCTCTGTTATCTCTTACAAAGGTTCATTGTTCACCAGTGAGCAGTTAATTGGACGACATTGATTACTGAATTACAATATTGTAATGTAACTTTTCTCCGATTCAACTATATATGCAAGTGCATCTATCTAATTATGTACAATATCATATATAATGTATTTAGGACAATCAACGCTGAATACCCTTAAAACTTTTACTATTCCTTAAAGGTAAAATGGAAAAAAATAATCTCACTTTTATCTGGTCTTCTGAAAACAATTCCACCTTCAATTAATTCAGAAATAATCCCACCTTTGACCCTCATCTTCTTTTAATAATCCTTTTGACCTATAACCTGTTTTATAGGTTAATTTTTTTAATTTTTTGTTGTTTTCTTAAATCTCTCCCCTCTCCACAACCACCGACTCACTATTGACACCACGACAGCCCCCACCTCACCCCCTTAAATTGACCTCCACCCACTCAAAATTTTGAAAATACTTGTTCTTCCGGCCAGTCTATCACTGCCCACCACTCCACCTCCAAATAAACCCACACATAATCAATCCTACACTTTTAACACCACCTACCAAAACCCACGTCCGGCCACCACAATAACTCCACCCACCCAACCTGCATCATCACTCTATCAAATCACACAAAATCATTTTAATTAATCATATAATTCATCCAATTAAATAAACTTTTTTATTTGTTGAGGAGGTAATTCAGAATAATTGAAGGAAAAAGCTCCAATTTTTTATTTTTTTTCATACTTGGGGCTGATTGGTTGTGTTTTGTTGGGACTGTTGTTGCTGTTGGTTTATTGTTGACGGTGAGACGAGGTGGTTTGGTGGTGGTAGTCGATTATTATTTGGCAGCGTTGGTGAATCTATGGAAAAGGAAGGAAAAGGTGGCTGGTAAGCCATGGGAGGAGGCGGGGAAAGGGAAGAGGGAAAGACTTTTTTTTTTTTAATAATTTGAAAATTGACACGTGGCAAGTTACCTTTTCCAACAGGTTACCAACTTATCAAAATGGTCATGGCATGTTAAAAGAAGATTGATGTTAAAGTTGGGATTATTTTGGGAATATTAAAAGGTGAGATTGTTTTGGAAAGATCGAGCAAACGTTGGATTATTAGTTTTAATTTTTCCTTCCTTTAATACCCCTCACACTAATATTGTATTTGCTTCTCTGTCACTTCGTCCCTCACTGCTACAACTTAGCACTCCTTCACGCAATTGAGATATTTCCATAGTCGCTCTCACTTACCGACAATCCATTAATGTGGAGTTCCTTTCCACACTAAGACTTATGCCATCTACATGCATAAATACTAGAAGTTGTCCACTCTTAGGGGTGGGACTTCGGTCTGGCAGTTCGGTTTGACCTCAGTTTGAAACGGTTTCGGTTTGAAACGGTTCGGGTTAAAACGGTTTCATTTAGACGCTGGGTCGGTTCAGTTCGGTTTTGATTAGTCACAGGTCGGTTCGATTTCGGTTTATTTTTGTACGATTTAAATTCGGTTCGGGTCATAAACGGTTCGGTTTATAAACAGTTCGGGTCATAGTCAGATCGGTTAGAAACGGGTCGCTTCAGGGGCGGATTTACTCGGGTCAATGTCGGTTCAGTTTTTAAACGGTTCGGTTAATAATCGGGTCGGTTTGAAACAGGTCGGTTCAGGGGCGGGTTTACCCGGGTCAATGCCCGTTCGGTTTATAAACAGTTCGGGTCATGATCTGACCAGTTTGAAACGGATCGGTTCAGGGGCGGTTTTACCGGGTCAACGTCGGTCCGGGTTCATATCGGTTCGGGTCATGAACGGATTATTTTGAAATGGGTCGGTTCAGGGGCGGGTTTACCCGGGTTAATGCTAGTTCGATTCATATCGGTTCGGATTATACTCGGTTTGGTGCTAAAATCGTTCGGGTTAGTTTGGTAATCAGTTAAATTGGATCGGGTTGAAATCGAGTTCTAAAAAGTGGTTTTGACCAGTTAGCGCGTTTTGTTTTATATCAAGTTGGGACTAGTATTTCCATTTCATTAGCGGGTCGGCATAGGTTGGTGAAAAAAATAATGGATCGAGTAGAAATTGGGTTTTAAGAGATTTTTGACCGGTTAGCTATTTTCGTTTTATATAAAGTTGGGACTTCGTCACTTTATTTTCAGACATCGGATTATATACAATTACACAAATCTTCATTTATTCAATTATTCTATATCATGTTAATATGTTATGTTTCAAGTTTGGTTATACTCTTGTTGTTGTTTATTCGATATTATCATATTAGTTTATTACAAATTTATAATGTATTAATGTATTATTATTTCATTATTAAATATATATTATTAGGTTATCAGCTTCTTGTTGGATTGTTTTAGATATCGTGTCATGACCATGTTTTGATGAGTTGCTACTTTGAATACGATAAATCGATTCAGATATCAGATTATATAGAATTACAGAAATTCTCATTCATTCTATATCATGTTAATGTGTTATGTTTCAAATTTGGTTATAGTCTTGTTGTTGTTTATTAAATATTAGTCTATTACAAATTTATAAGGATTAATGTATTATTGTTTCATTATCAAATATTATCAGGCTATCAGCTTCTTGTTTTAATTGTTTTAAAGATCGCGTCATAACCATGATTTGATGAATTGGTACTTTGAATACGATAAATCGATAATTGATATTGTAATAAACTAATAATTTAATGTTACGGAACTATATTTGGATGTTTAATTAAAATCACGATTATTCAATTTCCCATTAGTCTAATAAAGTAATAATTGACAATTGTTTGTAACTATTCCATAATTTTGGTGTTAAAGTTATATTGCTGAATTACTCTGTTGTCTTACCCTCTCTAATCACCTTTTAAGATTACGTGCCTACAAGGCTGCAACATATATATGTTGCAACTTGCAAGTTAAAGAAAACGGGTGGGGAAGTAGAAGTATTCAATTAGATCGATCATCAACTGTTTTAAGTTTTAATAATCAGATACATTTATCGATTATCTATACATACCAATGATAGTATGATACCAATCGTACCATACATTATTATTTATTACATATACTGATATACATATAACTAATATACATTAAATATGTCATATTGAATCAATTCCAATTTCCAAACATTTGTGTTTCTTACAATTTATAAGTTACATAAAGTTAAGAGTACAATAGTGTTTTTATTAGTACGTAGCTATGAATAAAAAAACCATACTATCCAAATCCATTATCCCATGATCCGTGTCACCGTCTTATATTAAATATCAGCCATTGATTTTCATGTCATCTAACGGCCTATCATCGCACACATTCCAATTCACGATCCGTGTGTTTTCTTTTCCACCAATCAGATCACTCTTACCATCGTCTCTTTAGTACTCTTTTTGATTTCTCTCTCGTTTTCTTAATCCTCTTCTGTAATATTATCAATAATATGCTCACTGCTCTCTCGTTTTCTCTCTCATATCCTCTTCCTTCTTCCTTTCTTCTTCTTCCTTCTTCCCCCTTCTTCCGTCTATGTTCTCCTTTCTTCCATCTCGTTTCTCCGTCTCCGTCCACCGGCAACACGCACGACGGTTTTTATGGTCAAATTCGACCACGAAACTCTAGATCTAGTTGTTTCATGATCAAATTTGGCCTTTTAAAACCAAATTCGAGGCCAAATTCAGGATTAATATATAAGGTGTTTTCGTTCTTCCTTTTTTTATTTTAGTTTTTCTTTTTAATTTTTTTTCAAGTTGTGGGCAACGGAGGGGGCCGAGTTAGGATGGGTGCGGCGGCGGTTAGACTGGGTTCGGGTGGGTGGGGAGAGAGGATTTTTCGAGGGAGGGAGGGAGTTTTATGGTGGGTGAGCAATTAGAGTGAGTTGGGGGGTTTCAAGGATGTTGGGTTTCGTGGGGGTGGGTGGGGTGGGGTTACGGTGGGTTTGGGTTTTTTTTCGATTTTTTTGTATGGGGTGGGGTGTGGTGTGTTACGGTGACGGTGGTGGGTGTGGTTGGGGTTGGGTCTGGTTTTTTTTTTTGTTTTTTTTTTTTTTTTTTTTTTTTTTTACAGTGACGGTGGTGGGTGGGGTGGGGTACGTTACGGTGATGGTGGTAGGTGGGGTGGGGTATGGGTCTTGGTTTTTATTATTTACGGTGACGGTGGTGGATGGGGTGGGGTAAGGTTTGGGTCTGGGTTTTTTTATTTACGGTGGGTGGTGGGGTGGGGTGGGTTACGGTAATTATGGTGGGTGCGGGGGTGGTGTTAGGGTGGGTCTGGGTTGACGTTGGTGGGGTGGGGGTGGGTTACGGTAACGGTGGTGGGGTGGGGGTGGGTTACGGTAACGGTGGTGGGGTGGGGGTGGGTTACGGTAACGGTGGTGGGTGGGGGGTAGTGTTAGGGTGGGTCTGGGGTGACGGCGGGGGTGGTGTTAGGGTGGGTTACGGTGGTGGGTGGGTGGAGGGTGGTTGGATTGGGTGGGTGGCCAAATTTTTTCATTTTTTTATTTAATTTATAACTCCTAATTTAGTTATACAAGAATATAATTTTAATTTTATAATAGCAAAAAAATTTACAAATTTAAATCAATAATTATATGTAAAAAAAATTGTACTGTTAAATTACATTAAACTCAAATATATTTCGTGGAATTCTAACAAATTGTTAAAGGCTATAAATAGTTCAATTTGAATGGAACAGGTTGTAAACGGTTCGGTTTAAATAGTTTGTAATCAGATCGGTTTAAACGGGTTGCGGTTTGAAAATAGTTCGGTTTAAACGGTTTAATGGGTTATAACAGTTCGGTTTAAACGGTAAGCAGGTTGTAAATGGTTCGATTTAAACGGTTTTTTCCTACGGTTTAAACGGTTTCGGTTTATAAACGGTTCGGTTTAAACAGTTAGCGGGTTAACATTAATCGGTTCAAACGGTTTCGGTTTATAAACGGTTTGGTTTGTTATTGGTTTATGGTTCGTAACGGGTTAACATTAATTGGTTCGGTTCGGTTTCAGTTGACATTATACGGTTCAGTTCGGTTTTCGGTTTAAAATTAGCGGGTTATAAACGGTTCGGTCCGTGATGGTTCGGTTCGGTAACGGACGGTTTCACGGTTCGGTTTGAATAGTCCCACCCCTATCCACTCTATATAGAGTACAAAACCTAACAAATTATACATTGACCAATTCAAGTCTTCTTCACATAAGACTTTTTCTAAAAGTCCACAACCTTCAATTCCCAACCTTAAATGAAACCTTCACTGCTTTTTTTTTTTCTTTTTCTTAAAATTTGTAATGATCATATTAGAAAAACTGCATCCAATTGTAATTTGAAAAAGATGAAAGCATATTTTATAGTGCTCATAGTGTTAGGCTGCCTTCTTGCTCTAATCCTGTATCTGTTTCTGAGAATAAGATGTGAAAAAAAGGAACGAAAAATCTCCACTACTTCGCAGGAAAGTACTGATGCAGCAACTGGTGATGTCGAAATTGGCAAAGGAAAAGGAACAAATAGTACAGGTAGTGTAAAAGATGGTGATATGGTCATTTTAGCAGGAGATGGTGGCCGTGCTTTGGCTCCTGTGGAGGTTATAGCCGACATAGGTAGTACTATTGGTACCGAAAACGATGATTGTCGTTGCTGTGGCTGTGGCGGTGATTGTGGCGGTTGTGGTGGAGGATGCGGTGGCTGTGGCGGCTGTGGTGGCTGAAGTGGCAGCGAATACAAGTGTACAAAATGTTTTAATAGTGTCCAAATCGTGTAAGTGGATATCCAAGTTTGACAATATGCAGTATATATTTGGTGAAAAAAATAAAAATAAATATATGGAGACAATTGCTTCCATGTAATAGTAATTTTTTTTTTTTGTTTGTTTTGAAAGAACCGTGTAATACTCCCTCTTTTTCTCAAATATTGGAACAAGGATGAAATTACGCATCTTAAAACATATTTTATATGCTAAATATCTATAATTATATAAAAGTAAATTATAAAAAGTTGATATTGTGAAAGTATTTTGCGAGACGAATCTAAAAAAACCCCACATGACTATATTTTGCTTTACTTATAAATCATAATGTGTGGTCAAACAAGCATGATGAATAGTGTAAAAGTCAAGTTGTTGCAATATTATTAGAACGGAGGAAGAAGTTAATAAAATTTAAATTTATGGTAAAGTTGTAAAATTGTGGCAATTTTTTCCTATATTAGTTTATTTATCATCATTATAATAATAATATAATTTTATTTTATTTTATTTTATTTTATTTTTTGGCTAGAAACCGAACATAGTTTAAATACTAAAACTAGAAAGTTTTTGGTAGAACATAGAACATATGGTAGAGCTTTGTTAGGGGGTTGGTTCACTGGTTGTGATGAGTTAATTGCAATAATTTGACATTTATATTTGTAAACAACACTTTTAACTAATGAATCTTTAATTAACTTTTTATAGAATGATTTTTCTTTTTTTTGAATAATAGATTGATTCATTGATAAAAAGTTTTATGACATTTAAAAAAGATTTAAATCTACAAATACATGACAAATCTAATAAAAATATTCTTTTAGCAAAGTTACGATTATTGTTGTTGCATGTCGTACATTCTTTATACCCCTTTTATGTCATTGTGATTTGTCGCCTTACTCGACGAGAGGATCTATCAATATGTAGTTACAGTGAAGAAAGTTTTTGTTTAATTCATCTGATTGTATACGATATATTATCCTCCTTTTCAATTCTACTTAAGTTTTTATCCATAAAAATAACTTGTACTATACTAACAAAAAATTGAAATTCAACCAAACCCACCATATGGGCATTTAGTACACTCACAGAATGTAGATTTATCAAAACTAATAACAAAACAAGAAGAAAGGGTCGATATATAATAGCCAAATTTTCGAAAAAATATCTTATCGGCTCTGTTATTTCTTGTAAAGGTTCGTTGTTCACTAGTGAGCAGTTAATTAGACGGCGTTGAATGCTGATTTTAACTTTCTCCAATTCAACTATATATGCAAGTGCATCTATTTAGTTGTTGATCTAGCTCTTTTTTTTTTTTTTTTAAACTGTTGATGTAGCTTTTAGGAAAGCTCAAAATTTTTAAAATTCAATAAAAATTACTACGAGTAATTCAGAACTGTGAGAGCATATTCTCATATACAAAGTTAGGAGTATATAGTATGCACTGATGTAGTTATGGTCTTGTTCATACAGAATTAGTCAAGTAAATATTTTATTACATCAACAAAATCTTATAACTCTTAGTTTATTTATACCATAAATCCAAAGTCATAGCCCAATTGCATGATGAATAATTCATTAATCTATACTACTATTATATAGAATGATACAAGAACATTCCGATCAATTGATCATTTCATGCATGTTAAGCTACGACTTGACTTTTTTTTGGACGGGAAAAGTATATCATTAATAACAAGTCATATAACATATAACTTGATTATTTGAAAAAGATGAAAGCATATGTTATAGCGCTCATAGTAATAGGCTGCCTTATTGCTCTAATCCTGCTTTTGATTTTGTTAATATGATGCGGAAAGAAAAAGGAGGTAAAAAACTTATTGTCGCAGAGATCCGTTGCTGCTGCAAATGGTGATGTTGAGATTGGCGGAGGAAAAGGAATTAGTAGATGTGTAAGCGATGGTAATATGGTCATTTTAGCAGGAGATGGTGGCCGTGTGTTTGCTCCTGCTGCTGTTGTAGCCAGCACACGTAATGGCAACGTTGGTAGCAGTTGCGGTGGGGGTTGTGGCGGATGTGGTGGTGGTGGGGGTTGCGGCGGATGAGATGGTTGTAGAGCAATCAATTCGGGTAACCGGGTCGGGTATGGGTCAGGTAAGTGTGGGTCGGGTCAACTCGGGTTGGGTCATTTCGGGTTAATGTCATAACCTATACGAGTTGGGTCATGCTTGAGTCGGGTAACATCGGGGTATACATCTTATCAGGTTTAGGTCGGGTTAATAACAAGTCGGGTTACATTCGGGTCGGGTGAATAATAGGTCGGGTTTAATTCGGGTTTTCGCCGGTTAGGGTCATTCTCGGGTTCGGATCAAGTAAATAATTTGCGGGTTATAATCAGGTCGGATCATTCTCGGGTTTGAGTCGGGTTCGATTCAAGTCAATAATTTGCGGGTTATAATCAGGTCGGGTCATTCTCGGGTTTGAGTCGGGTTCAGTTCAAGTCAATAATTTGCGGGTTATAATCAGGTCGGGTCATTTCCAAGTCGGGTCATTCTCGGGTTCAAGTCGGACTCAATTCAAGTCAATAATTTACGGGTTACAATCAGGTCAGGTCATTAACAAGTCGGTTCATGTTCGGGTTCAAACCGGGTTTGGTTCAAGTCAAAAAATTGCAGGTTATAATCAGGTCGGATCATTTCCAAGTCAGGTCATGTTTGGGTTTGGGTCTCAAATATTGGGTTGATTTTAGGTCGGGTCATATCAGGTTCAAGTACATTTTTTTGGGTCGTTTTGTTAACAGTTCATGTAATGACATTCACGTTTAATCATTATCAATTACTTCATTTATTGTAGAAGAAATAATTTCAGATAAGTTTATTTCGAGGTAATAAGTTCTAATAAGTTTAGATAAGATCTACATAATAAGTTCGTATTAATTCTAATAAGATGGGTTTAGTTTAGATTTTTAGAAGATAAGTTCAAACCCTATTCTAATCTATTCACATTGATTCCACTCATTTTAGGGATAATAATTTCTGATAAGTTCATATTCAAGATGACATGTTTAGATAAAATACAATAAGTTCATATAAATTCGGATTAAATAGGTTTAGTTTAGATAAGTTAAAATACAATAAAAAAATTT
Source organism: Chenopodium quinoa (assembly GCF_001683475.1). Lineage (NCBI taxonomy): Eukaryota > Viridiplantae > Streptophyta > Magnoliopsida > Caryophyllales > Amaranthaceae > Chenopodium > Chenopodium quinoa. The sequence continues at coordinate 2,233,522 of NW_018744582.1, read as the reverse complement.
CTAAACTTATTTTATTTGAAATTATCTAAACTTGTTTATTTTTTATAAGTTCATATCCGAGTTCACGTTTTTTTTAATGGAATTTTTTTTAAACATTTAAATAAGATTAAATAGGCAAATGAATAATAAAATTAGAAAAATAAAAGACCAATAAAAGCCTTTTAACAGCTCTAGTTTGGGTCACCACTTTCTCGAGTCCAAACAAGTCAAGTCATGATCGAATACAGGTAAATTATTTGGGTCAGATTATCATCGGGTCATTGTCATATACTCATGCTCGCATTCAATCATTATCACGTTCAATTCAATCATTATCCCAAATTATTAGTTTTTTTAACTTTTTTTTATTTGATTTTTTTTTTTTTTTATAAAATATAAGATAAAACAAACAAGCCTAAGGTCAAATAGTATTTGTAAACCGTAATTGACTACATTAATGCACATGCACCGACAAAGTAGTAGTATTCGTAAACCATAATTGCTTAATTGAAATATAGAATGAACTTGCACCTAAAAAGTAGTAGCATTCGTAAATCGTGATTACTAAATTTAAATAAAGAATGCACATGCATCTAAAAAGTAGTGGTATTCATAAATTTTTATAGGTTTTTTTGAGACATATAAATTGTAATACATTTGATAATAGAGAATTGTATTGAAAATATTTGAATAAGTTTAAATAGGAAAATAACTCATAGAATTAGGGGAAAAAAAAAAAGATATGACGTAATCCTAGATTGCTAGTTATTTGAAGAAAAATGTAATACTTTAATACTTTATGACTTAATTAGCTAACAAAATAAAAATAAAAAATAAAAAAATGTAACACCCCCGATTTACTAGCTAATAATAAATAATAAATAAAGGAAAAATAAACAACTTTGAATAAAAACTGCGGAAGCATACACCTAAATCGGAGGTATTACCGCCACACTCAACAACTTGTCAAGTGCTAAGCCTTACAAAATCCCAATAATTACAACTCAATAATCTAAGTGAGCTATTTATACAACTTTACAAACTTGTTATAAAATACTAATCGAAACACTTGAGCTCCTTTAGCTACGATCACTTGATCAACCTGTTTAGATAAACTTGACTGCTCACCATTAAGGACAAATTCCAAAATAGATCGTCGCAGGGCCACTATAAGAAAAAGACATGGCCGCAAATACAAGTAGCACAACAAAATAACACACATGTCAGCAAAAAGCTGAGTAATCACCACTGATTAAAGTACAAAGAACAATAGAATAATTAATATAATTAACTCACTTAAAACAATGTAGTTCGAAACTACATTACACATATACACCTCAAGGGTAAAATAACTCCATACTCTGAAAATAACCTTTGTCAAACTCAACCTCAAATAATAATACGATCTTTTACTCAATAAACTCATCTAACCAATAAGTGTGCCATGCTCTTTGTTCAATACCTAGCCTTGGACATGGGTAATTCAAATAACAAACCAACAAGTATAAAAACTTGAATACTCTCAATAACCAGAAAATACCTTAAACCATGACCAATATGGGTCAAATCCCACTGTAGGGGACCATAGAAAAATATAAATAAAGATTGTACCTCATTCTTAACTCATGATCATTATCTCTTTACCAACATGCCAAGAACTAAGGTAATTAACGCCGAGCCTCAAACCAAGAATAAAATAATAATTCTCAACCTTTGATCTCATAGGCTGATCACATAACCATTCACTGGCAAATAAATAGTATCTCAATAATGGCACAGGTTCCTAAATTATGTAACATGACGTACTCAATTCATAAAATATCTCAACACTTATAGGGCAAACATACTAGTTCCCAAATATAATTAACTCACAACTTAAAAATAAACTCTGCATTAATAACCCTAAAACCTCAATATAACAATACTCCCTATAGCAACAACATGAAAAACCCTAGATATAATAATACAATCAATTAATACAACAATTAAATCATATAATATAATACGTTAATCACATACATATAAATCTTGGTCATATAAATAACAATTCATAGAATTTATACAATATAATACAAAGTACAATCAATACAAACGATAATCTATAATCAAACAACTCCAAGAAATCGATAGTGTGATTACATATAATAAACAATACAATCAATTTATAATCAAACAACACCAAAAGATTGATAGTGTGATTACCTCGGAAGGCGTTTACTCTAACAACAATAATAACAGAAGACTACGCATCAGCATAATTGCTATATCACCCATAAAAAAATGTTGGCTTTTAGATTAATCAAAAACATTAATATGATAATGCTAATGAGATGATGATGAAGATGCGCAAAAGCAAATCAAAGAAATTAAGTTTTTTTTTTTTAAAAAAAAAAAAAAGAAAATAACCAATCTTGGTTTGGTTTCACGCACAGCTAAGAGGAAATTGACGGCAACCTTTTTTTTTTTTTTTTTCTTCTTAAAATCAATTGATAACTATATTAGGGTTTAAGATAATTTTTGTAGGATAATAAAAATAGAGTATAAGATCGAATTTATAAAATAATTTTAAATATTTTATTTTAGCCATAAAATATATCTGATAAACTTTTAAAATATTCGGGTATTACAATAAAACAAAAAAATAAAAAAAGAGTGATAAGGGGGGCATTATTGGAAAATCTCAAAATCATATAATCAGTCTGTAATGTCGCAAATTTCGCCATTGCCGCCATTAGAGTCTAGCTTTCCTAATATACTAAAATTCAGAGATCCACCCATGGCTATAATTCACCGCTGCTTGGCCTCTCCTAGACTCATAGAATCTCACTCTCAATCTCAAATTCTCACTCCCATATTCTACCTTCAACAAGGAGTTAAGGAGTGAGTAATCTGTCCAATTTTCAGGTTCGAATTTTACTCATAAATTATGGATCTAAACATTTAATCTTCCTAATTTATAATTGTTCAACATTGTTTTTCGACAATTTATATGTTTTAATCTGTTAATTTTTACATTTTAATATTATGCTTAGTATTTTGATTTTAAATAATTTTAGGGATTAAAATGTTTTGGGTAAATTTTTAGATTTAGATGTTTTTGATAATTTTTAGGGTCTAAAAATAAGATGTTCATGTATAAATCTATCTCAGTGTTGTGTTGCTTAGGATGCAAATGATAATATAGTACTGCAATGTACTAATGATTTAAGTCATTTAACCCTTCACATTGACATGCTATGTTTTGGTGTTAAAGGGGTCAAACTATCATGGCTGAGGATATATTTGATTACGCAGCTGAAAGAGGTATAGTTCATTCTAATTAATTATAAATTATGCATTTTTTTTATCTTACTCCTAATCTTTGCCTAATTGTTTGGTGTAGTGGGTGACTTTGAGGTTGAGCAAGCATCAACTACATGCATGAGTGTTGGAAATGCTACACCAACACTTGAACCCCATCAATCAATATCTCCAATTCAAGGAAAGCGATCTCTTATTTGGCAGAATTTTGAGATTAATGGTGAACATGTTGTATGCAAGTTTTGCAAAAGATTAATCTAGAAACATGGTGGTCTAATGAGTCTAATGCATCTGAATTTGACCAAAAAGCTAAGAATATTGTAAGTTATTTGCTAGAGCTATATTGAAGCAAGGTTATTCTTTAAGTATTGTTGAACATGAGGGGTTTAAGGAATTGTATACATATTTGAATTCCAAGGTTAGAACTATTTCTTGAAATACAATATTGAAATGGTGCATGACAGAGCATTATGTGTTAAACCAATATGTTCGTAATACGTTTAAGGCCTTATCAAGTAAAGTGTCCTTGACTTGTGATGTATGGACAGCTTGTACTACTCGTGGTTATTTGTCTCTTACGACCCATTTTGTGGATAATGACTGGAAATTACGGTCTAAGGTGCTGAACTTTAGGCATTTTCAACCTCCCCATAATGGTCATGAAATTTATAATCTAGTTTTTAGTTTGATCAAAGATTGGGGTATTGAAAGAAAAAAAAATTGTGGTATGACTATTGACGATGCAAGTAATATGGATTCTATGGTTGGGAAACTTCAAATTGAATTGGATGCAATGGCTAAATTACCTCTTGACGGCAAATATTTTCATGTTAGATGCACTGCCCATATCTTAAATTTAATTGTCAAAGAAGGTTTAAAAGTCATTGATGATTCTGTTGCGAAAGTTTGGGAGAATGTGAAGTATGTTGATTCTTCTGAAGCTAGACTTATAAGGTTTGAGCGGTGTGTTTCTAGTTGTAATTTAGCTAGAGGTGTAAAGCTATGGATGGATGTTCCTACTAGATGGAATTCTACTTTCTTAATGCTTCGTCGAGCTCTTGATCTTTTACCGGCATTGAAAATGTTCGGTAGGATAGAGAGCAATTATCACTTGGCGCTTACTGCTCATGAATGGGAAATAGTAGAAAAAATGTGTGATTTTCTTGAACACTTTTATGACATTACTAATTTGTTTTCCGGTTCTGAATATCCCACCTCCAATCTTTATGTTGCCAACATTTGTAGAATTGAGTCACTATTAGTGGCTGCTTCTAAAGGGGATGATCCAAAACTCAAAGAAATGGAAAATCTTATGCGTTGCAAGTTTGATAAATAATATTGGTCTGATTACTCTGTGCTATTATCTTTTGCTGCAATTCTTGATCCTCGGTTTAAGTTGAAATTTTTGAGACATATTTTCAAGGATTTGTATGAAGCTCACATGGTTGAAACAAAAGTCCAGGAGGTGTATTATTAATTTGTTCAACAGTTTAACCATTACACGGATCCTCTTCCTACTTATTCTTCCCAAGGTAGTTCAAATTTAGATGCATATCATCCACGCAAGACTAGTAGAGTTTATGCGGTAAGATAACGACAAATATTATCATTATTCAATATGTTAATCACTTTTCCGGGTTATTTTGTTTTGATCTTTTTTATTTGTGATTTTAGAATTTTGTTGCTGAGGTTGTTAGTGGTGACATGGGTAAATCTGAATTAGAATTATACTTAGAATTGCCTTTAAAACCTTGTAATGTTGATGAGGAATTCGATATTTTGGGCTATTGGAAGGAGTAATCAACAACTTTCCCAAGTCTTGGTCGTATAGCTAAAGATATTCTTGCGATTCCTATTACTACTGTTGCTTCCGAATCTTCTTTTAGCATGGGTGGCAGAGTTTTAAACAGGTGAAGGAGTTCACTCTTGCACAAACATGTCGAAGCTTTGATAACAACTCGAAATTGGATGTATTGTTATGCTGAGTTGGAGAAAGATGGGGTTGAGGTGGAGAAGGAGAAGGACGTGGATGATACTTCTGCATAGCCAGATTTGTAAGTTGTATTTGATTCTTTTTAAAATGAATGTAATGTTTTTTTAATCACTATAACACTATTATGTCTCTTACTCTCTTATTTGTTTGTTTGCTTATCTTTTTGCAGGTGGATGTCACTTACCCTCATTTGCTCACTAGTTTAAAACCTCAAATTAATTCAAGCGTGCTGCCTGCTTGAGCCTTATGTCGTTTTCAGCATTTTAATTAAACTCTTTACTTAGTTTATACACTTGTTCAATTGTAACCACCTTGTTTTGGGGATGATGAATTGCTATCATTTGGTAATCTAAAATAATTGGAATTGCTATCATTTGAGCTTTTTTTGCTTCACTTACTCTTTCTACAATAAGGTTTCATATTGAGCTTATTTGAATTCATTCAATTACTAGAAGCTGATGATGATTTTATGACTAGTACTTCTATTTATGTAATGCCTCCATTATCCAACTAAGCTTTTCTGCTAAAAAATTTTAAAAACTATTTTATGACTTATCTCTTTGTCTGCAATTAACCTAAGATATACAGTAGAGGGATTGGACAGACACTACAGGAAATGTCAGGCTTACTTCTCATGTCAAATTATTGCAACTATTATATTTCATAAGGCGTATCTAGAAGATTAGGCTTTACTTAAGAGAGACAATTCTACTTCTTTGAATGGAGCAATCAAAGATCTTGAAAAAAACACTAGTAGAAAAAGTGAAATAGGCACCGCACTTTTCGCACGGTTCTTGAAAACCGGTGCGAAAAAAAATTTTAAGAGAGAAAAAAAAGGGAGAAAGGGATTTCGCACCGATTCTAACCAAACCGGTGCGAAAAATGAGTTAATCGCACCGATTCAGTTCGAACCGGTGAGAAATCTATTGTAAAAAAAAAAAAAAAAAAAAAAAAAAAAAAAAAAAAAAAACAGACCCCGAATATACTCTTTCTTTCTCTTACTTTCATTTCCTCGATCTTTCCTCCTCTCATCTGATCTGCCTCTCTCTTTCCTCCATTGAAGCGTACTTGAATTTCTCCATTGAAGGGGCTTCTAAGCTTTCTCTCAGCACTTTCCTCAAACTTCTTCTCTCTCCTTCGATCTCCTTCTCCATAACCGCCACTTTCCCTTTCCTTTCTTCTCTCTTTCGATCTCCTTCTCCTTCTCTCTTTCTTCAATATTGGAGGTTAGGGTTTCTGGGTGCGTCTATTTTGAATCAATTCGATGTGCGTGCATCTTCAACAACAACAAATTCGAATCAATTTCGAACCAAAAATCAGAAATTCGAGGTTAGGGTTTCTGGGTTATTTAGCTTTGAGTTATATTGTAGCAGTTCTGAACTTTCTCCTCCATTGAAACAACTTCTGAGGTAATGTTTTTTAATCAATGAATATCAATTTCGCTAATTATTTGTGTTAGTATAGTTAATCTAGGGTTTTACCATAGCTAAAATTGTGCTATTGGCTTGTTTATTTAGGGTTTTCAGATGTAATCGCCTTCAATTGATTACTCGAATGTTATTACTCGATTACTCATTACTGCTCTATTTTCTTCTGCCCGAATTGCTTACAATTGATACGAATTGTTGGATTATCTCTTCTGCTCGATTATCTGTTGAGTAATCACCTAAATCGAAAGTTTTAGGTATCAATTTTATTATTATATGTTGAGTTTTTGTTAAAACTGGAGAAATTATGTGTTAATTTGTTGATTTCTTGCGATTTGTATGTCACTTTCAGTTTTGCATGTTACATATTGCGAAATTCTTTGCATATTAAATTCTTAGTTGTATTCTTTGATTGAAGTAGTATTAGTATTATGAATTGATTTATTGAACAGATAAAGTTATAATTTTTCAAAATAGTTATGTATTTTGGATTGGCTTAAAAGAGATAGTACATTGACATTTATATAGGTATCCTCCATAAACCTTTATCATGTTTCAATGATGTACTCCTAGCTAGTTATTGTTATTGAAGGCATCCATTTTGCTTTTAAACCACCTTAACTGTAATTCAGGAGTTTAGATTATCAGATCTACCTCCAGTACTTTTGTTGAATCCTCGACACTTCAACACGAATATGAACACTTCTTGAGTACTTGACACTTCAATTTGGACAGAATATGTGGAAAGAGCTTTGGTTAAGTATCTAAGCCTGACACTTAGTAAGTACTCACATCCAATATAACAAAGCAATTGCCACAAAAAAGAAAGAAACAACGAATGCGTTTTAGAGTTTTTCATCAATAATAATACCTGCTTGTACATCGAGGGTTGAGACTGATACGATAGGGTGGTTATCATCTCTCCTTCTTCTCTTCCCATCACCAAGTTCTTCTTGAATATCTTCCTCTCAATAAATTCTCTACCAGATAGGTCAGTAATACACTTTCCGCCAGGATATGATATTTCTTTCTTACACAACTTTCTTCCATAAAAAACAGAAACCTTAAACTGAGAATTGCCTATGTACTTGAAAGTCAGGATGTCCTTTTCTTGTAAGGAATAAGCATTGATAAATTCTCTCCAGCCATCTCCTAGAAGAAGCATGCTAGTATCATGATTTGTCGTGAGTTTGCATTGTGCTTTAGTTTTTATTGATTACAATTTTAATATACTCCATGTCTTGAATTTTTTTTATCTTTGGATAGCAATCATCTCTTGGATTGGGTGTCAAATTGTAGTCAGAGTACTATCCAGCTACTTGCTGAGCTTTCAATGATGAACTTATTTGTAATTTACAAACTAGATTTGCAAAAATTGCCATTTTGATGTGGTGCTTCTACAGTGTTCTGTGTCCATCTCTCTCTCTCCCCTAGTCTAGAGCATTTGTGGGTGTTAGATCCAGTTATTGACTTATAAATGGTTTTCCTTCTCGACTGCAAATTATGTCATGGAAGAGGTTAAGAAAGTTGGCTTTACTGAACCCACTGCTATTCAAGCTCAAGGATGGCCTATGGCCCTAAAGGGTCGTGATCTTATTGGTCTTGCTGAAACAGGATCAGGGAAAACACTTGCCTACTTGCTACCTGCTATTGTACATGTCAATGCTCAGCCAATTTTATGTAAGCATGCTTCTCTTTGAGTCTTGTACTAAAATTTCTAAGTGATCTGCTAAACCTGTCCATCTTTGCCTCTTAATTGCCTTAACTTAAGTTCATGTCATTCTCCTTTACCCTATTTTTTTTCATAATATTGTTGGTTGATTTGGTTTTATAATCTGAATATTATTATTGTTGATGATTTCAGAATTTTGTTAATAAAGATTTTAAATCTTGTCTACCTATCACTGGTCAAAGTTTTGATGAGTATGATGGGTTTGTATGATACTGCCTACTGGCTGTCATGGCTAGCTTGGGAGGGACTTCTTGTTGTTGTTTCATCAGTTTTCATCGTACTATTTGGGACGATGTTTCAGTTTGATTTTTTCTTGCACAACAATTTTGCGATCTTATTCCTTGTGTTCTTTCTTTTCCAATTGAACATGGTAAGCTCCCTGTTTCTTTTGTTGATTGACCAGTTTTGAATTCACAATTAATACTGGATTATATATTATTTATTGTTCATAAACTCTACTGCATCATTATATTTCGTAATTTGTGATACTACTTTTTTTATTTTCATCCACTAACCTCTTATCTGCTCTTTGCTATACATATGTCAGACTGTCTTTGCATTTGCGCTATCAGCCTTCATTAGCCGGTCATCTTCAGCTACAAACATAGGATTTTACAACTTTATTATTGGCTTAATCACCCAGGCTAGTTTCTCTAATTTCCTATCAGAGTTTTTGGTTTAAAGTCAGGGAAACCAATAGACTGTTTACTGATGTTATTTCATATTGTGCAGATTGTGACAGCATTTGGATTCCCATATAGTAAAATGTTCTCTCAAACATACAGAGTCTTATGGTCCTTCTACCCTCCAAATTTGCTAGCCGAGGGTATTCAGATGCTCACAGATGCAACTAGTACACCTCAAGACCCTAGAATGAGCTGGAAGGTGTTAGGGTTTACAATGCAATTCTACACAACAAGAATTACTTAACAATGGTGGACAAACCCTAGAATGTGTATAAATTTCAATGAAACATACAACACCAAATACTTCAAGTAGTATTACAAACCAAGCACTAAATTAACAATGTACTCCAGAAATTACAACAAAATAACACTAATGTGAAAGGTTCTTAAACTTGCCTCACTCCAAGCCGAACACCACCAAGAACATGAGAAATTCTATGACCACGTGAGTCTTCTATACCGGATACTTGTCTAAGGCGTGTATACACTTTCCTAAAGTGATAATTTCCCCTACCACGGTGCTTGGGTTTAAACTGGAAACTCACTTTGAGATACAATAGACAACACCACACACTTAGCACAAAGATGTGTGATAAGATGGTTAAATTCTCAAACAATAAACTTAGATGATAGAGAATTAATGAAGAGTTTGCAAAGTTCTTCAATAATGGTGTAGAGAAGGAAAATATTCAGAGAGGAAGAAGTTTTCTGGATATCGAAAACAAAGGCCCCAAATACAATATAAAGGGAATAACCGCAAAAACTGAAGACGAGCGAGGAGGCGCGGGCACGCCACCCCTTGCGCGCGGGCGCGCCATTTGCTCGTGCGGGCGCTCCTCCTCGTTCTTCCAAAATTCCAATTTTTCCAGTAAGGGACTGGAGCGCGGGCGCGCTTAACGATGGCGCGGGTGCGCCTAACGATGGCGCGGGCGCGCCTAACGATGGCGCGGGCGCGCCATCTGAAAGAGCAAGCGCTCCACCTTGAACTATCAGAATTTTCCAGTAGGATACGCGATTTAGGTGCGTCTATTGCGCGGCCGCGCCTCCAAAGCGCGAGCGCTTCTTCATGGTCGCGAACGCAACCATCAACACTCTAAATATCTAATAGAAGGGAAGGACAAAATGTTCGCTTAATGATGATGAATGTATTTTAACAATGGTAAGTTGTATCCTACATATTTATTAAGTCCATTAAATTTTTCTCCTTTTCATATCCCTTCAATGTGATTCTTATGCTTTTGGCTTCTGTCATTTTCAAATATTCGCTTAGTCTCTATTGACATTTTAGTGCTAAGACTGCTAACCATTAAGTACGTACTGCCATCTCGTGACAAAATGATATCTTCATATGGCTGTCGGGGACGTTTGTTATATGTGGTTTGTTTTGGCTCTTTACTTCGACAATATTATTCCGAACCCCTATGGAGTAAGGAAATCAGTGTTCTATTTCTTGTATCCTGGATATTGGACAGGCAAAGGTGGAAGCAAGGCACAAGGTAGCAAGTCATGTCCTTTCCTTTTACTTTTTTCTCCAGTTCTCTTAATTTAATATATCATACTAGTTTCCTAAAAAAAATATATATCACACTAGTAGCTTTTTAATTTCAATAAACTAACTGCACTTAACATGGATGCATCAGAGGGTGGCATCTGTACCTGCTTTAGTTCTTCCTCACAGCTTGAGCATGTAACTCCTTATGATGAGGATGTTCTTCAAGAGGAGAACAATGTTAAACAGCAAGCAAACGAAGGTGTTGTTGATCAAATGTTGCAGTCCAAATACGTGCGGCCTTGCAAAGGTTTATCCCGGATCAACAAGTCTTGGATGCTGTAAATGCAAAAGAACTCCTCCTTACCATGCTCTCAGGGTAAACAATCTTGCAGTTGCTTTGTTAGACAAAATTAATGCAGTATGCTACATCAGAATGGACAAAAGACAAAACAAAACTATGCTATATTTTTTTAGTTTTTTAAAGTGTAATATTACAAGTTATTGAAGAAAATATATGTGTTTTATGTATATTATGATTATATATAAATATTTGGTACAATTTAAGTGAAAATAAATGCAAAAAAAATTTTTTTTTTTTGGGCATTTTTGGCACCGGTTTTGGAAAAGAACCAGTGCTAAAAGATTTTCTTTAAAAAAAATTTGGGGACTTTTGGCACCGGTTCTAAGTCAAAACCGGTGCAAAAAGTGTGGTTTTTCGCACCAGTTCTCAACCAAAACCGGTGCGAAAAGTCTGGGGTTTTAGCACCCCCCAAATCAGGACCGGTTCAAAACCGGTGCTAAATGGAGGTTTTTAACCGATGCGGATTACGTGTTTTCACCTAGTGAAAGACTCTTTGCTTCAGTAATATCATGAATTTGGGTGAATAAATAAAATTTGTAATTCTGCAGGTTGATATTGATTCTTCGAAGTCTTCAATCAGCTCTGCTGTTGATGTGATGCAGGTAATGGGTTCCTCCGTCTGTTCTGTTTTACCAAAGGTAAGACAAGGGGCCAGTTCAAGTTTCTTGTCCTATTTTAGTGCGCTCGTTAATTATATTTGTAATTGCATATTCTGGATGCTAATCATTTACTCCATCTAGTTTCTATTGCAAATGCATGAAAGTTTGGGATGTAATCTTGCATAAATTATTTAATCTTGTTATGGCTTAGGAAAACTTTCTTTCATGGTATTTATTTCTGGTTTAACTGTCTTTCTTTGTTAATTCTTTGTTGTTTATGTGCTTCAGCTTACACATGCTTGCGCTTTAGGCTGTCATCGTAGAAATTTAATTTCCTTGATGAAAAGTCTATATTTTTGGTTCACTGAGCTCCACCTACTTCCCATGATCAACTCTCACATGAATACTATTTCTTCTTACATATACTGTTATTTGATGTCTCTGTGCTGTAACTAATAATGCTTAAATCTCATAGAAAGCTGAATCAAGGTGTCTGCTACCTCGAATCAGGAAAGTGCCAAGGATAAGGGCCCGAATTATAGTTGGAGTAGCCAGCGGAAGACCTCTTCATATGTGAATCAACTCCAGCCCAGCTAGCTTTATGATGAAGCTGCACAATTTGTTCTCCGTTGTCTGTGCATCAGCTATTAACTCTACTGCGTTTGTGTATATAATGAACTTCATCAATATCTTGTGTTGGGTTTTTGAGTTAGTAAACTATACAAACTATGAGATTGTGCTCAAACCTTTCACTCTCGTCTTCTATTGAAGTGTCCAATGCTATGTGCTTATTCAAGACAATGAAAAAAATACTCAGATTTTTTCCTGATATAGGAGACTGCATAATTAATGCCCTCCATCAATTGTTGTTGAAAAAGGAATATAGAGCCCATACTCACTGCACATTTATTATGATTTAATAAGATATCCATAATCTATCTATATTATCTATATATGTTAGAAAAGAAGAGCATATGGTGTGTTCTTCTTATCTGTAACTGAACCTGAGATCTTATTACTCATTGTTTCTAGTTTGACTTTGATCTCATTTCTATATATATTTTGTATGTGTGTAGTATTAACCAGGGAGTTATTGCATATACATTTATTTTCTAGTAGATCCATGATATTATACATCGTCAAACATGTTTAATTTAAACTTGTTGATGTGATTCACATTGTAGTTGTTGCTCAAATCTCAGATATTGTTGTACTCTCAAACAACTGCAGGACCTATGAGAACAATTGGTCCAATTGTTGTTTGAAACTTTCAATGTCTCAGGGTTTTATGCTGCAGAACAAGGAGTTTTATCACTATATGTTGTAGGGCGTATATCTGGCTGCTCAGTTGATATTGGTCATGGAAAGATAGGTTTGTGAATATAGAATTGACAAACTGATATTTTAAAAGTTATTCCCCCTTTTTTTAGTTGACCGTTTAATTGTGGAAAATCTGCATTTCCTTGTGGATGCTTAGTATTACTTGCGGTCTTCTTTTATTATTGGAATGCTTCATTGTAGCTGAACTATAATTAAGTAGTTGAATCTACAACAAATAAATGTTTCTTCTTAATTGATTTTGATGCGTATGTGGAGTGTTTATACTAAATTAAAGAGATGCATATATGTACATGTACACTAAGGTTAAGATATGAGACTTAATTGGTATATATATGTACAACAAATATATACTATAATTAACACCTAAATTTGGGGATGATGCTTCTTTCTTTTGCTGGATCGACTTGGTCTCCCTGCATCCAAGACAAAATACTTTGATCAATATTAACATAGAGTAGTTTTAGCCTTACGAAGTTTCGACATAACGAGTAGCTTAGAATATATATAGCATATATCTTTATTCAGTATTTGATCTACAATAATGAAGATGTGTACAATAACAAGTCGAGTTGATTTCAGTCAAGTCAATAACAAGTCGGGTTGAATTTGGGTCGGGTCAATAACAAGTCGGGTTGATTTTGGGTCGGGTTAGTGACAGATCGGGTTGAATTTTGGGTCAGGTTAGTAATAGGTCGGGTTAAATTCGGGTCGAGTTAGGAATAGGTCGGGTTAGTAACAGGTCAGGTTAAATTTGGGTTTTGACGGGTTAAAACGGGTTTGATTCAATTTCGGTTCAAGTCAATATTATACGGGTTATATTCGGGTCGGGTCATCTCCAGGTCGGTTCATGTTTGGGTTCGGGTCTCAAATACTCGGATTAAATAGGGTCTAGGGTTGGTTTCAGGTCGGGTCATATCGGGTTCGGGTCATCATTTTTCCGGGTTTAGACGAATCGGTTAAAAATCGGGTTCGGATCGGTATTTCGAATCAGGTCAGCTTTTGACAGCTTTAGATGGTTGTGGTGGCTGAAGTAGTATACCATCAAATAAATACAACTAAGTCAATTATATAAAGTGTTTAATACTCCGTAGTGTTATGATCATGTAAGTGTATTCATAATTTCATATCCAAGTTGAACTTTCCTTTTTTAGAAAAATAAAATTAACAATTGAGACCATTGTTTCTATGTAATTTGAAATAAAACTTTATTATTATGTCAAAGTTGTAAGAATGTGGAAATTTCTTTCTATATTCGTTCTAATCATTCATTTGTCGTAATTTTAATTTTTAAAATAATATACTCGTATTTAGGATTTAGGAATTTAAGATGTGTGTTAATCTGTCAAGGTCAATTATGACCATGTAAGGGGTTTTCAATCATCTATTGCAACTCATAACATTATAACATTGCTGGTTTTCTATTTACTGTAGCCTTTTTTACCAACTACAAGGTGGTCTTATGATGATAAAAATAATATTTTTTTTTCGATGAGCTGAGCAGGAATAATATCCAAGATAATACTCCGTAATATCCTAAACAACCTACTATCTCCATATTTTTGCAACAAAAAAAAACTTTTATATCTCACAAATAATTCTCATTCGTTACAAATAATAAGAAATGGAGATAAGAATAAACAAAGTATTTCTTCAAAAAAAGAATTACCCTAATGTTGACTAGCTGAGCAGGATTGGACTGGGCAACCGATGGGTCAAGAGACGGGGATTACAATATTACATTGGGCCAGTTAAAACCCTTGGATTTTTTTAGTCATATGGGCCAGGCTGCAATAATTATTTGAAAAATGGGCTCGGAAATGGGCTTTAATCATTAAAGGATCTTGTCTTCTTTTGTCCAATTATTCCACTAGTAATTCACCAAATTTCTGTCATGAACTCATGATGTTTCTCATATTATAAACTAGTATTTAATCTGGGCGATGTTCAGGTCGATATGTTAAATATTATTGTAATATAGTTTTCATATATTATAATTTATGTAGATGAATTTTACTTTTAGGTTTTTTTTTTTATTTTTTTTTATTTTTTTTATGTACATAATAATCGTAAATATTTTTATTTTAGATTTAGTCAAAGAAAATATCTAGTACGGAGTACTACTTTAACAGTAGAAAAAGTATAAGTACAAAGAAAAACACTATCGTAGTCTACATTAACTATATTTAAGAATAATAGATGAGCAAAATGCAAAGATGGTATGACTTTCTATTTATTTTTTAATAGATCCGAGTCATAATATTGACATAAACATTTTTTAAATTGACATGTATTGTTTATATTCTTACAAATAATGGCATGATAATAAGCATCTATATTTATTTTGAATCAATTGCTTTAGATTTTTTATACCCATTAATATCTTATTGGTGGCCGAATTTTTTTTAACTAATTACAAACTATTGTCGATGTTAGTTTGTTTTTTTTTTTTTTTTTTTTTTCTTCTGCTAAAACATTAGCAACTAGTATTCAAAACTTGGGATCAATTCCGTCTTCCTATTATTATGGTATTCGACTTCTTAAATTAAATAATAATAATAAAAAAAAAAAAAACCGATACTCGCACAATTATAAAGAGTTTTGGGATCGTAAAAAGTGAGCAAGAAATCCCCTTCGGAACTTTTCTAAGAAAAAACAAGCACAATTCACCGCAAAAGAAGTTGCCATCACTACTTGCCTCTAATTTCCACCACAGAATGTGATTTTCCAATCCATCCATCATTAGGGAGCTCTTAAGCTAATAAATTTGTAGAAAATCTTTCACACTTATAATGTTGATCGATTGTTCAAATATCATGATATTAGAGCCAATCAAACATATTAGTAATTTAGAAAGGAAAGGAGCAAGACGGACGAAAATTTGTGAGAATTCAATACCATAAATCTTACACGGTTACAATAAAAAAAGGTATTTCAAAAAAATAACAATAATTAACTTAAATGCAAATTAGAAATGTTTATCATACTCCAAAAATTGTTGTAGGTAAAATTATACATAGTTAGCAATCCATAATCTTTAGTTAATTTGACATCAATGTTTATTTAAAATGGTGGGTGTATACATGCTTTTTGAAATTTAAAGCACACATCGAAATATAGATTTAATAATGGTATAATATAACCCACAATTTTTTTGTGGCATTAATTGTAATATAAGAAAGAATTAATTTTTTTCTAATCCATATTAGATTTCACGTTGAATTACCTTTTCCACTTAATAGTATTAGTTACAATACTTTTTCATCAAACGTAAAGCTAATTAATAAAAGCTCCTCAACCTTATGTCCTTAATTTCTTTTAGTTACGTAATCAATATTGGACTACTATAAATCAAATTAAGCTAAAGTAGGGGCTCTATAAGTACCTAAAACCCTAGGTAACTAAAGACCTTTGCTTTTTATTTTTACATTCATAATGAAAGGTTTTCAAATCAAAGTAAATAGACCAAAGAAATGATGCCCTTTTCAGGTAATGTCACTTCCTTTCTTCAAATCAAATGAGTGTGTATGTGTTTTATTATCTTCCTTTCTTGGTGAACTATCTTGTCATTTTACTATTTTTCTACATTGAAAATAAATAAGAGGTCTTTTTTCAAAAAAAAAAAATAATGTACATCCTCATGTCCTACATTGGCTTTCCTTCCACTTGAATAATAGCTGGTCCATTTTTAGCAAAATTTTCTATTTATGTTTTACTAGCTAGTGCTAAAAATGACGAATTTTTTTTTAAAAACTAGAAAGTTAAAAAAAATATATTGGCCCATGCAGGGGTCGAACCTGCGACCTTGGCGTTATTAGCACCACGCTCTAACCAACTGAGCTAATGGGCCTGTTTATTTATAAATTTAAACTTCATTATATAATATTGTTTGATGGTTTGATTTCCTGTTCCGTCACACATAGCCTGACAGGTGTATGTGTACTCAGGTAACTCAGCTTTATCCAATCCTAACGTACCAAACTCAAGACAAAACCATCTGAAGATAGATTTATTTATAAAAAAGTGAATTCTTATCAATTTCTAGTATAATGATGTATTTGGCTTACTAAATCACTAAATTATACATTAGTGTTTTTTTTTTTTTTTTTTTCATAAAAAAATAATTATTTCATTGTATGGCTCAACCGTTCAAGTAGTTATGAGATCTTGGTTTTTACTGAATTCAATATATTACTTTTATTCATTATAGCTTATTTATACTCATGTTGTGTCGCATTTGTTCTAAGGAGATATCGGTTTTATTTCCGCCGAGCTTTTTGGTACATTTCGAAATATCCTCATTAAAGATCCCTTCGTCTTTTGTGATGGTTCAAATTTAATTTTTACATGATTCACATACTTTTATCATGTTTTTTTTTACTACTCCGTAATATATTAGAATTTGTCTCAGTGAAACTTTTCAAAATATCAACTTTCTATAACTATATCATGCATTGGCCAAAAAAAAAAAAACAAAAAAAAAAACAACCATTGTTCTTCCAATAGAAACTCCAAGGAAGACAGAATGATTTGTATCAAATAATAGTAGTAATGGGAGGCCCACAAAATGGTTTTTGGCTCTCAAAATATAAGAAGACAGTATATGCATCAAGAGAGCCCCCCTAATGTATCAACCACATATTGACATATAAATAGCCCACTACTATATCAAGGATAAGCCTATTCCTATAACACAACACAACACAACACACACACGAATTGTATGTGATGTTGTGTACTTTTAGTTGATTACTTTATCTCTTTCTTTTGAATGAAGAACCAAAACCAACCATGAAGAAGGGCTACACCGAGCCCAGGTCAAGCTCATCTTGCGCGGCCTGCAAACTACTCAAGCGACGTTGCAGCCCTAGCTGCATATTCGCCCCACACTTTCGAGCCGACGAGCCTAAGAAGTTTGCCAAAGTCCATAAAGTGTTTGGAGCCAGCAATGTAAGTAAGATCCTTAATGAAGTCCCTGAGGAGCACCGTGAGGATACTGTCAATTCTTTATCATACGAGGCCGAGGCTCGCCTTCGTGATCCGGTCTATGGGTGTATTGGTGCTATTGCGCTCTTGCAAAGACGGATGATCCAGCTCCAGCATGATCTTGCCCTTGCCCGTGCTCGATTAGCTCAGTACAAGGCTAGCAGCCTACATAGTAATGTTACCGCTAGTAGTAATACTGATGACAATGGTTTGTTTGGTTTGGGTGATCATAATGTTAGTATAATTCATATGAATTTATGTAGCGAAGGTTTAATAAGTTTAGATCAGTTTAGCCAAAGTGACAATGGAGCTTATAATTCTAATGACTTTGGTCAAGTTCCTGATCTTCTTCCTTTGTGATCGATCGATCATGTAATTAAATGTAAATCTATTTATCAATCTTTCAAAGCTCTATCTTAGATTTAACTTAAATATGGCCTATTCAAGGGAGGGTCATGAAAATTTATTTATGTCTGAGGTGAGCTCTTACCTTTACTTTATTACTTGTATGTTCCAACACTTCCATGGTTATTTCAGACCTTATAATATAATCGCACACAAAAATATATTTTATTTCGTGCTTCGTTCTATATTAATTAATCTCGAGAACTTAAACTTTTATCTAAAATAATCCGCTTAGCTAATTGTCTTCTTTTTTCCCCTATATACCACTCTATTTGTGGAGGCCATACAAAAATGTCCTTTTATATCCTGAAACTGCGTAAATAAGCTCTTAAGACTAAACGGAGATATATATGTGTAGTTGCGTAACTCTAATTAAGGTTGTAGATCACCATCACCTGGAGAATGTGACACTAGAGAAGGCTCAGCAAAAAAATATCCTAAGAAACTTGTAAAAGGAGAGAGACTCAGAGAAGTGGAGCAATAAAGGGTGAGTAGTGGACAAGGCATAAAATTATGATGTATTTCTGAAAACGCAGCTTAACCATTGCATTTGGTACACCATAAATTGTACTGGTTGCGCATTTCTAATTTGATGCGACATTTGTGTGTTTAGCACACTCTTTACCGCAAAAAAAAAAAAAAGTTAAACAAAATTTCTTCTTTTTTCTTGAGACAATAAAAATCCTAGCACAAATCATGAGTTTGATCAAAGGAATACTAGTTGTAGTAGCAATGTTTACTGTTACACTTATTGATCTGCTTTTAGCATGTGCAAATGCAAATCCAAAGAAAGATGACTGACTGACTAGAAAAATCAGTTCGGTTGACAATTGACGTTATCCTGTTGCTTTGATCTTGAAAGGCAGAAGTCACAAGCAAAGAGAGAAGGGGAAAGCGCGGGGGTGGGGGGGAGGTTAATACTCGCGAAGACACGTCCTCACGTAAATAGATCAATACTATGAACTAATTTGACAACTGAAATCAGATGAAGGGAGTATATTATATGCCGATATCATACTTGTTTGTGAAAAATCGAATTGATCCATCTAAGGATGTTTTGAAATAGTAGGTAGTAAAAGGACCTTATTGTCAATTGATTTTAGACTGAAAACCTAGTTGAATTTAAGCGATTGCTTTAATACATAAACGAATTTTACAAAATAAGAAAAATGATGAAATGATTTGACATTAAATTGATTGTATATAAGATGTTAACGACTTGTGGAGCCATAGTCACAACTTTATCAAAGAGTTTATTTTGGTATCCAAGGACTATTCTAAGGGTAGTAGACTACTGAATTGCTAAACATCGCCCGCGAATCTCCACATAAAGCCCACAAAATTAGAGTGAATTGTCACTTTTGCCCTCAAAGTAAAAAACACAATTTCTTCTCTCAATTCTCTACTTCCACTTTCTCTCTCTAAAAAACTTTCCGAGCGATGTCGAGGCGGCCCGGCAAGGAAGTGGCGGCACAGGCGGCGGGTGGACAGCGGTTTTCCGGCGAGAAGGTATTTTTTATTAATTTTGTGTTTAAAAATTAAAAAAAAAAGGTCGGAGGCGGTGGCGGCGCCTAGGCCAGACGCCACCACCACGGCGGCGGCGCCTAGGCCAGACGCCACCACCACGGCGGCGGCGCCTAGGCCAGACGCCGTGACGGTGGCGGTGGCGTCTGGCCCAGGCGCCAGAACCACGGCACCGGCGTCTGGCCTAGGCGCCGCCGCCGTGGTAGTGGCGTCTGGGCTAGACGCCGCCGCCACCGTCACGGCGTCTGGCCTAGGCGCCGCCGCCTTTTTATTTTTTTTTTTAATTTTTTTTTGGTTTTAAATTTGAAATTTAATTTTCGAAAATAATTATTTTTTTTTTGATTTTTTTTTAAATTTGTTTTTCTTTTTTTTAATTTTAAATTTTATGTTTCTGATTTTTTTTTTATTTTGTTTTAAATTTTGTTGGTTTTTTTTAAAAAAATTTTATGTTCCTCTTTTTTTTTTTTTTAATTTTTAATTTTATGTTCTTGTTTATTGTTCTTGTTTTTTTTTTTTTGAATTAGTTTTTTTACTTAAAAAAAATTTTATGTTCCCTTTTTTTTTTTATAAATTTTTTTTAAAATTTTGATGTTCTTCTTTTTTTAAGTTTTTATAATTTTATATTTTTCACTTTGTTTTTTCCAATTTGTTTTTTTTGGGTAATTTTTTTTTTTGCTTTGTTTTTTCCAATTTTTTATTTATTTATTTATTAGGTTATTAATTTTTTTATTTTTAGGTTGTTAATATTTTGTAATGTTTTTAATTTATTTTCCATCATATGTATATTGTTTTATTTATTTATTTTAATTACTTTTTTTATGTTTATATTACATGTTTATATTGCATATTACATGTTTTGTTATTTTGTGTTAGGCATCGTATTTTCGTTCTGGGGCTGGGAAGAGTATGGACATTATGAGAAGTACGATGAACTCAATGGAGAGCTCGGGGCCCAGACACGTTAGATCCCGTGGTATTTCGGCCTCGGCTCGTAGAGAACGGGTGCACTATTCTGAGGATGATGAAGATGATGATGGTGATGAGGAGGAGGAGGAGGAGGATGCAGATGAGGATGTGGACGATCAGAGTGGACCATATGATGATTACGGTCCATTCAGTCAGAGGCTTGATGATGTGTATGAGACGCGTAGGGTAGACGTGCGTAAGGGTAGAGATGGTAGATTTGTTAGTAGATCTGGCACATCATCTGCGTCCACTGTGTCTGCGGTTAGCAGAAAACGGTCGAGGGCCGTTAATGATTCTTGGGTGGTGAGGGGCGAGGTGGCTGGGGGACCTATAGACGGGAGTGTGATTCCTAGCTTTCTAGGACACATCGCTACCCGTATTTGAGGAGAGGGACAACATGACGACTGCAACAGGCAGAGCTGTTATTGATGAACTGGAACGGGCCCTTGAGCAGTGGCAGTGGGCGTCACAGAGAGATTATTGATATGTCGGCAGTGCATTTATAAAACATTTTCCTAGTTGTTTGTAAAAGTTAACATTATCTGTTCTTATAATTATTATTTTAAGTTCTTAGAATTTGACATTATATTTTTAGTTTTTATAACTTTTATTTTAAGTTGTAATTAGTGGGCATACGAAAACTAAATACAGGTTCACATTTAAATGGGAAAACTAAATACGAAAATTAGAATCCGAAAATTAAATAAATGGGAAAAACATAGCAATAGCAATATTAGGTCACATAGAAAAGGCAACTAGATTGTTCCACTGCTGCACCCGGTCATGATATAACGCATCCCAGCCCTCTACGCTTGCTGTACGAATGGTGTACCACGTTGGTATAATCGGTGGGACCGGAAAATCGGGTGACAGGTCCAGTCGGATGAAATGTCTGTATGACGGCCCCAGAAATCCAATAGCAACCTCTCTTACCGGTCTGGTGACGGTCTCACGCGAACACCAAGGCAGAACCGTGGTACACGGATAGTAAGCTCGACCATGCAAACCAAGGCCGAAATGCATCACTGCACACTTGTAGATGTTTGCAACGGCGAAGAGATCAAGGGGCGCGTCGAACCAATGATTTTGACCGCAACGTCCTCCTCCCCACCGGATACGCTGCAGAGACCTATCCAAGTCCTGTCCGTACACGTGGCGATAAACAGCTCGGTTTGAGGCGATTTCACTGTACATCAACTGACGCACTAAACCGTAGTTGTCTTCACCCATCTGAAACACATCAGCCACAACCCGAAATCCACAGTTACCATCTGCAACCACATCATTCCACCCGTCCAGGAACGGCATCATGATGTTAGGGATCCTGTCTTTATATGGAAAATGTTCAATGTCCATTCTGCCTGTTGCACACATCAAAAAACACAATTAACAAGTTAGCAGAAAACTAAGCAAACACTCTAAAAAGTAAATTAAACTAAAGTACCGTACCGGTGCCGGGCATATTCACCGACGAAGAAGTTTGACTACCACTTGATGACGATGTACGACCACGGCCACGACCACGACCACGACCACGAATGTACTCAAACGCACTCCTTTCCCGCCGTGGTTGTCGGCCCCGTGGTCGCTCGACCCCCTCAGGTTCCTCATGATCCAAGCACGACGAGTTGAACATGTCATGAAGTACGTGGGTAGCACTACGAATGACTGAAGGGTGGCTGGAGGACACTTGGTCAAACATCGAACGAAACTGCTCCAACTCCTCCTGTTCACGGTTGACTGTCTGTGGAACAGCATGCTCTCCGATAACGAGCGTCCGCCAGAATGGATGAACCTGATCAACATGTAACGACGCCCTATCTTGCGTAATTACGCGGTGAATGGTGCATGCACAAGGTAGTCCATGAGTCACCGATATAGCACATCCGCACCGAATAGCCACTTCATCACCCAACTCCCTCATCCTGGTGTGCTCGCTCAGAATCAACCCCAAGCAGTAGTGTGACACACGACCATGGAGAATCTTAAATATGAAATGGCTATACATCGTGCCATGTCGCCGTCTGGAGTCCTCGAGAGAGTTCTTGATGCCGTTCCTCTGAGTATCAATAGCCTTGTTTATTCTCTCGAACAGTGTATCCAGAGCAGAGGTGGAAGAATCAATCCAGTCCTTCAGAGCTCTATGAGCGCTCTCAACTCTACATGTAGTAGTGTTTCCAAAATGAAGAACTTGGTTTGTCCAATATTTGACAAACTTTTCCCTCTGAGGCACCCACTGCTGCATCACATAGTCTACGATTGCCGGGCACCATTGGTATGCATCCTTGAAGTTATCCAAGGCTCGGTCGTACTCTGCCTCCGTGGTAGCTTGCAGGATCTTCCGCCACTTACCATTTACCAATCTCTCTGCTGAATCTAAGTTCTTGTTGAAAAGGTTGTAGGCTTTGACTTTCACGCATTTGTTGATGTGCCATGTGCACAGTAAATGGCTCGACTCCGGAAACAGCTCCGCTATAGGGGCAAAGAGACCTCCCTCACAATCGCTGACGATGGCCGATGGCTGAACACTTGGGCCGATGTAATTTCTCAACTTCTCCAACACCCAACGGTAACTCGCAACCGTCTCATCCTTCATAACTGCATAACCAATCAAAAAGTTCTGGTTCGTTGGAGTCATCCCAACCATCTCAACCAGTGGAAACTTATACTTGTTTGTCTTGTACGTTGAATCGATCAGAATCACAGATGGCCAAGACGAAATCATATCAGCACAATCAGGATGCACAAGGAACAAATGAGTCACCTCCGATGTGTCTTCATCAGATTCAAACCAGTACAGGTAACCACGTGCTTGTGCCTGGTGTAGAAGCTGCTGTATAGGGTTCCTTCCCTCTGACCGTTCAAACCTCAATTTATGTCTGACGTTGTAGATGTGTCTTCGGTTTGGCTGGTCTTCAGGAAATTTCTCCAACACAGATGCTAATATTTTAGCAGGCTTCACTTGAGCATCACTCATTTCTTTTACAATTAGTTTCGCAGCAGGACTTAGGCCACTTAACTGTCGATGACCCACTTCATATGCGATCATCTCATGGTTGTGATACCCCCATTTACCGTAACTCTTCACTTCCCAACCGTCACCCCTTTGCTGTTGTCGAACCTTTATATCATGACCGGACACCCACAACCTTTCCGCTTTGTATCAAACCGAATCGCTTGACTGAAATCTCGTTCCTCCCTTTTGCGATAACGGTCGCATCTCAAAATGCGATCCATTCTACCATCCCGTTGAGATTTATGAGTTGCTACTACTAAACAAAAACCTGATCTAATTGCAACCTGTTTCGCCCAATCAACCGCTTGTTGAGCATCTTCGAACAGACCATCGTGTACAAAAATCCCACTATAATCATTTCCGTCTCCACCATAATCCTGCAACAATAACATATAAATATAATCACATAAGAGTAGATTAAATTAATACATTTGACACAACATTAGCACAAAAGCAAAAACAATAATAAATTATAAACAACAAACAAAGAAATAAACAAAAAGTATTCAAAAAAAAAAAAAAAAACAAAACACAAAAATAAAAAACATAAACAAAACTTTAGATTAAATAAATAAAAATAAACCAAAAAAATAAAAACAAAAAAAAAACATAAAACGAAAAAAATTGTAAAAAAAAAAAATAAAAAATAAATAAATTAAAAACAAAAACAAATTAAAACAATTAAAAACAAAACAAAAAAAAAACCAAAAAAAAAAGAAAAAAATTGTAACACAAAAAAAAAAAAATAAACAAATTTTAAATTAAATTAAAAAAAAAAAAAAAAAAAAAATAGTGGTGGCGCCTAGCCAGGACGCCGCCACCGTGGCGGTGGCGTCTAGCCAGGACGCCGCCACCGTGGCGGTGGCGCCTGGCCAGGACGCCGCCACCGTGGCGGCGGCGTCTTGGCCAGACGCCACGGCCACGGTGGCAGCGTCCTGGCCAGGCGCCAGAGCCACGGTGGCGGCGTCCTGGCTAGGCGCCACCACTACGGTCACGGCGTCCCGGCAGGACGCCAGCCGCCAATTCGTGGTTTTAGATGGCTTCGTACCTCCTTTTCCGGCGTCAACGGCGTCTCTACGGTGCATCTACCCGACGTTGAGGGCTCTTCGGTTTCACTCGGCGATCCAGTCCTGCTCCACATTTTTTATGAGTGAAAAATTTTATTTTCGGTAAAAATTAAAACAAGGGCAATAATGTCAACATTTTTAAAAAATGTGGGCTTTATGTAGAAAAACGCGGGCGATGTTTAACAAATCCCGTAGACTACTAGTAGGGTCCTCATAACTCATAAGGTTGTTTATCCTATTAGTCTTTTTTCAGTTTTTCTTCTAAAACATTTTGTTGACCCTTAAATTGATCCGACAAATATGAGTTACATTTTGTGGGGGTGATGGGAGATAAAATACTAAAATAGCATGTTAATCGAAGAAAGCTCAGGTATAGTGACATTAAAATATGGCTATATACGTAGTACAATAATTTTTTACCTCTATTTCATATTATTTGCAACTTGTGAATATTTTATATCTCACAAGTCACAAATAATACACATATTACAAATAATATGAAACAGATGTCTTAATTAAAACGAGTTTTTAAAGTTACGCAGACCTATAGTGACTTCCCTTTAGTTTGAGATTGAGAATTTCTACCATAAATGATCTTACATGATGACTTTGAATCATCTATATGCATATGACTTACCAGTATAACATCCTAATTCATACGAAGTATAACATTTTATCCAAATTGTCAATTTGGACATTGCATGACAATAGGAACCCATTATGCCTTTTGTCAATTATCCTAAATTTTCTGTTGCCATCTCATATTGAATTGTACCTCTAAAAATTGCATACGAGTTATGCATCTAGTGGGTTATTAAACAAGTGATTAGGGTGTAATTATGTATCCCAAATTACTCCAAGAAGCTACTTGGCCTCTCCAATTTTCCAATATTTTCACCAAAAGACGAGGATCTAATGACAAAAAAACAGCGAGTATAAAATTCTTATTTCCAACACTTCCTTACTAATCACAAGTTTAACTTAGTGTAATGCTAAGACAGTTGAAAATATATCAAGCATGTTACAAACTTCTTAAGTCGAGCTTAGCTCAGCTCATGAAATGTATCAATCAGCCAAATCACCTCTACCTCCCCACCTCTTTCACCACCCTACCCCATTCAATCTATAAGCTTGCCATTATTGTCCTTGGTCGGTGACTTTCTGGCCCTCCCAGGCCCTAGCAACTACAAAGCATTTCGTTCAACAAGTTGCAATAATTCTGTGATTGCTACAAAAAAGGATTTGCGTACTCTTTACACGAGCTTAGAAGTTTCCAACCTATAGATTATAACACGCTAAGAGTCGTCATGAGACTGAAATTGATTTTTCTACAAGATGTGGCATGTCTAAAGTTCCCTTGTGAGATTAAATAGCTACATTATCGAATTCATTTTAGACCCGACAGGCTGAAAGAGTCAAGGGCACACAGCAATTTGCGGCATTCTCGACAAGACACGAAGAGAAGATGGGTGAGAGTGACTGATGAGTGAGGGTGGGGGAATGGCATACAACAACTTGCGCCCTTCTCGACAAGACAGGAAGAGAAGAGAAGGGAGGTGAGGGAGAGGGAGGGGGTGGGGGTGGGGGAACCCCTTCAGCCCTTTTCTAGCTATAGCTTATTGATAGAAGATGCATCCCCCTTTAGATAGGCTCCACCACTAGTTAAAGCAATACATATGCACACAGGACAGTAGTGAGTAGACGGACTCCCAACACTAAAAGAAAGCAAGTTATAATTTTCAGACACTTATTTACTCTAGCTTTCTGATTTTCCCAGGTACACACCTACAGATTATACAAAGTTTAGTGATCCAATATCAAGCTGAAACAGTTTACAGACTTCAAAGAAGTCATGGAAACCAAGAAAACGGGGAACACCTTCCAAGGAAAACAAAGTACAACATAAGGCTGCCCCATCCCCCGGTGTGAATCAAACCTTTGTTTCGTAGGTTAGACGTGGAAGCCAAGAAAAACATCTTTTGTCTCCCTAATTCTCTTGTTAAGTACAAAATAACTCACTGTAGTACAGTCTCTTACATTCTCATGCTGCCCCATAACATGCTGAGTGATATGTTTTATTCCTTCCCTTCGAACCAAGCACATAAATGGTTCAACCCAACATCCAAAGGTACTACAAGGTAATTAAATTTGTATACAATCATTACATAGCAATACAGGATTAGAAACGAGCAATCAGTGATATGCAGAATATTATACCAATTACTACTTCTAAAGCGCTTTCTGATCATCATAACTCAATAGAATCTCTAAAGCTCCATTTTTAACTGATTAGTACACAACGAATATAACGAACAATAAATAGCACAACAAATAATTTATATTACATGCTCTAAGTAAAAGATGGTGTCACTCAAAACACTTACAATCAATAATACCTGGGAACAGAGCGCAATCTTCTGAACCAATTTCCACAGAACTTCCACCCTTCCAATGTCATGTACAAAACATCACACAGAAGTAACAAGGTGATGCTCCTCCTAAAAACAACTTGCGCAGGGAATGAGTCCTTCATCTTCAGTCCAGAAAATGAAGTATGATCTCTGCTATAATATCTTGCCTGTTTCAAAACACGCGTTGTATCAGACATGGCTAAGTTAAGTACTCAGAAATTAAGTGACCAAGTACATTACTACCCTCCAGTCAGCTTTCCATTTATACATTAAAAATAGCCCCTTAAATAGAAAGTCAAAGGTTCACGTGAGCTGGTTCTGAATGGCAAGCATCTAGAAAGACAAAATATTCAACATTACTGAATTAATTGCAGAAGTGCTTAAAAAACCCATTAATCAGCTGCCGAATGTCACCACAAACATGCAGCAGCCACAGGACATACACAGCCCCAAAAATGTCAATGGACAAGAAATCACTAATGACAAACCCTAGCAACTATGCTTGGTCTAAATGAAGACTAAAGCTTCAGACCTCTCAAAAAACTGATATGGCAAAACAAAAAAAAACTCCTTGAAACTAAGCAACTAAGCAAGCATGCTTTCCCTATCACAAAATTGGTGTGGTCTTTGTCACAGAAAGATCTAATCAAGTACGGTAACCTATCGGTCTATCAAATTCCTTACCTAAGATTTGCTCATCCCATCAGCATTCAACTATGAATGTAGTAAAGTAAGAGCAGTCATTCTTACAGGTGTCAGCCAAAACAAATACAAATATACAGTAGTAAAAAGCACATACAAACACAGATGGGCCGTGATGGCTCCTCTAACTGGTTCATTTCTCTGTTGATAGAGAAAAAAAAAATGAGTTCGGTTGAAAGAAAAATGAATCTACTTGAAAACACATAGAAGAATGCAAATCGATATCCGATTGGATTAGTTTTCACATCACTGTGCCAGAGGACTTTAAAAAGTCAGCAAATTTAGCATAGAGGCCATAGACTACGGGACTCTCAGTAAACTAGCTAGTCACATCAACAGAACAAGCTAATCGCATATACAAGAGTCAATCATCTAGCACAGTATATAGGGATCACATAATCTGATGTACACAGCCTAACCCCCTGCTATTATATTAGGAATGTAACCCTTTTAGATCCTTGATCTGACAATCTGACATGTAATCGTCATATTCTACTTCAAAAACAGATAAGCAGATGACAATGCAAAAGACCTTTTATGAGTCAATACACTATAATCCAAACCTAACAAATAAGAATTTCACTAGCTATGCAGATTCAATTAGCCAAAGAACTAGTCTACAATTGTATGAAAACGCAACAGATTTCCCAACTCAGGTTAAAAATTTAACGTAGGCAAAAACCATTATATAAGACAAAATTCAAAGAAAGATATGCGAGAGATAACATTCTATGCAAAAGGCAGTAGCATACAAGAGAGCATTGATGTTCTGCATGTTCATTCAGCATCATATACCACCTCTATTTGATCTACTTTACTAATCCTGCAAACACCATCTAACATAAATATGCATCTGAATCCAGTTTCAAATACCAAATGGTGCCAACAATAACTTTTTGGGAGCGAATAACAGACTTCATCCAATCGTAAAACTAACCTTAAAACCAATAAAGGTGGGGTTAACTAAAGAAGATGGGTGAAAGTCAAGATTTATCATGCCAACTTTTACATTCCCATACCCAGTAGGTCTAATAATGTATCAAACTCTTTCCTAATTTGCCCAGTTGCCACCTTATCAGCTTAAAATCAATCAACTTAAATATGGGATATAATTTATTTGGAAATTTGGAAACATAATTAATGATGAAATGCCAAAATGGCAAGATGCATACCTCAGGGATGTTTTGAAAAACCACAATAATTGTAGAGGAGATTTTTTTTAAGTATTCAATAATTACATATATGAGGCATTTTGTGATTTTTGGAGTATAGCACCATTACATTGTTCGCTTGTCATATTTCCCGACCATACCAATGTGAGCATAATTCGCGGGATCATCAAAGTTTTGTTGATCTCAAACATCACAGTTAATCTAATTTACCACTACATGTCTGCAATCAGCCTCTAAAATACAACCACAAGATTATAAATAACTAGACACATATAAAACGTGCCACAAAAAAGTTACGCAATAGAAACATTCTTTTTATCCCCAAGATCAGCTAAATGTTCCTTTAATGTTTCTGGTTTATCCAAGCATTAAATTAACAATCAAATTCGGAGGCCAAATCCCTTCATTCCTTTCTAAACAAAGTTTTGTCACTCCAAACAAACTGATGCACACTTGATCCTACTATAACTGAGGCTTTGTTCTCCTTTCACCTCACTTGATAAGTTACGTTTAAGTTAAATTCGTGCTAATTAGTTCAAACAAGTAAAGTTCGGGTCTTAAAAGGGCTACACCAAAGTTCAATTAACAACTACAGAGTTCCAATAAGTGAAATTCAAATAAAGAGAGCAAATTTAGAAAGCCAAACACCATATCAATCAACAAAATCTAAAGCTTTAACCAAAATTCAATCACATTATAGCATTAATTAAAAAACACTAAATTCAAACCCAAAAAAAAAAAAAAAAAAAAGAAGTAACAGAAATTCTCACCTGTTGAGGCAGAACTCTTGTTAGAACGCTTTAATCTTTCAAGCTGAATTTGAGCATCAACAAACATATTCATCCTCTGAAGCTCCAATTCCTTAGCCAATTCCAATTTCTGCTTCTCCAATTCCATAAATTTCTCCTGTTTCCAATTCTCAATTCTCTCGTAAACCTCCCCAAACTTCACCACCGCTCTCGCCAACTCCTTCACCGCCGTCTCTCTTTCTCTTTCCTCCACCATTTCTACCGCCTCTCCATCTTCATCCGACTGAGTCGACTCGCTCGAATTCAAACTCGACTTCAAATTAGGGCTACGATTATGGTTATGGTTAGGGTTAGGGTTAGGGCTAGAATTTTCGGCAACAGAAACCTTAACAGCAGCGGAGGAGGTAACATTACCGATCAGAAAATCAAGGCGTTCGAAAAAGCGCCAAGTGGACGGCGGAGATTTGACCTTCTCAACCTTATACTTCTTCTTGATCGTATCGATACGATTCTTGCACTGAATGTCGGTTTTCCGGCGAGTAATTCCGGCGGAATTGACGGCGTCGGCGACTTCATTCCAATCGTTTTGCCGGAGATTTCCGCGGTTGCTACGAAGGTAGCGTTCTCCCCAAGCTTCGATCAACACCGCCGTGGATTCTTCACTCCAGCAGTCGTCTCTTCCGCCTGATTGCTTGGGAGCTGCCATGAGAGAGAAATTGCGAGGAATTTTGAGGAGAGAGAAAGTGAAGATGAAGGTGAAGGTGAAGGTGAAGGTGAGAGATGAAGATGACCCTGCATTTTGATTGGTTCTGCCAAAGTTTGACCGCCGGTAACGTCAACCATTGCCCTTCACGGAAATTTAGCCGTTGTTTTTTTTTTTTTTTTTTTTCCTTCTTTTGGTTTGGGTATTTTGGTGGGGAGGTAAGAATGTGAGGGAAAATGTTTGGAGATTGAATTGGGTTGGATCAGCCCAATTTTAATCTGCCTTTCAAATGACTGGGCCTTTGGATTAGATATTTGATAATTTGTGCACACCAGTTTTTTTTAAGGAAATCACCTCATAAAAAGGGAAAAACGTTTATATACACCTAAATGTATCTGTTTTTGTTTTTTTTTTTTTTTTTTTTTGAAAGGACACCCGATGTACCTTGTATTAATTTAATTTTTTTTTTTTTTTTTCATTTGATGGATAAATAAACAATAGCCATTGAAAAGAGTTTTGAAAAATCCTTGCATCTTGCACTCGGATATATATATATATATATATATATATATATATATATATATATATATATATATATATATATATTTATGTTGGAGGTCTCTAATATCTCATTTTTCTTACCTTTTAAGAAGACAAAAAAAAAATCACTTGTTTAAAAGAAAAAATGTACATTTTATTTAATATACTGATGCAGATGATGCTCCCGGGTTTATGATTGTTCTTGTTGCATGTTCTAGTTTTTAGGATTATTCATTTTAATCGCGTTATATAATTCAATCGTTGTTACTCAAATATGGTCCCATACAAGAATACTTAGGGTGTATTCTCTTCACCTTATTGGACCTAAACTTATCTGAACTTAACTTATTAGACCTTATTGATCTTATTGAACTTATTAGACCTTCTTGAACTTATTGAAACTCGTTGGACCTTGTTAGAACTTATTATTAGATTTGATTAGAACTTGTTTGACCTTATTTAACTTATAACTTATTAGACCTTATTTAATTTATTGGAACTTATTAAATCACATTGAACTTATTAGACCTTATTAAACTTATTAGAACTTATGTGAACTTATTAGACCTGAAACTTTATTTTATAAGGTGAAGAGAACAAGCCCTTAATTATATAATTCCATTAAAGATCAATAAAGTAAACTAAAAATATGGATTCACATGTTTATGTATCTTCAGTTTAAATGAAAGAGGTCCAAAATTGTTTCTTTTTTATGTAAGGAGTTCAATAGCTCAGATAGTGGGAATCAGTATTAGGGTAGAATGTCACGTGACTGATGTTATAGAAACATTAGTGCAACTTGTGTAACAATAGATAATTATAATCTACCTATTATACAAAGTAAGACCTAAATTGATAACGGTTTATACTCTTATGATACAAAATTGGAAAATAAAACCACTTGGTAATTCGTAGAATAAATACCTCCTCTCTAGTTACTCTAACAGGAAGTGACTTCACTGTTAATAGAGCATCTTGTGGCATATCCGAGAAAGTGGCAGGTTCGTTCTTTTGCTTCCAAAACTACAGACATACACTTGTTGTCTCCAATGATCAAGATACTCTCCTATCTACCTATCTATATCTGGTCCTTTTTTTCATGAACCAATTGACAGTAACTGTTCTTAACTTTATTACCATCTTGATTTGAAACGAATCATATATTCATGCTGTGAAAGGATGCAGCTTAGTTTAGTTTACAAATTACTAATAGCTCCAATCATACTAGCTCGTATAGTCATATTATCCCAACACTTTGTAATCAAACACATACGAGTAACATAATTATATTTATGACCCTATCATTTATGTACTTTCTCCGTCACTCTATTAGCAGTAAGACTATCTTATCTTATTATCTAACAACGACAAGCGGCCATACATACACAATTTGCTTTCTTCTCTTTACTCTATGATCAATCGAGGTGTATAGAGCCAGACTTTGGTCCAAAATCACTCCAAGTTGGGTCAGTTGACAAAATCCTTATATAAATTTTAATTACAAAACAGATGAAATACTTAATTTTTAAAATGAAAAAAGTACAACCCATCACAACTAATAATATTCCTAATGATCAACTCACCTAATCAAATCCAATCTAACACAAACAGAAAAATCTTAAAATAATAACAAAGTAGAACTAGTCAATCTTTTTTCTGCCTCTACTTTTGTGAAAAGGTGTGAAAGATAGTTAAAAAGAATGGTTTATCAAAAGAACCCAAGTGATGAAAAGGAGATACTAGCTAGATAGATAGAAATTGACATATTATTATATCATTACTATTATAATTATTAAGGGTTAATAAGATATGTTAGCATTAGCATGCAAGATCTATGCATATCCATCTTAAAAGCAAAAATCATCCTATATACAATTATCTCGTGAACCATGCAATTTTACAAAAAAAAAAAAAAAAAAAAAAAAAAAAAAAAAAAAAAAAAAGATAACATAATGTTGAAAGGACATGCAATGTAATCAAACAAATGAATCAAATGTATCATATCAAGACAAGAGGACCCGACCTTAGCTTTGTTTAAGATGCATGTGCATAAATTGATTCCCTTTTGCTTGTAACTTTGTGCTTAAATGAGTGTTAGATGTTGGGTTCATATCTTCGACAAATCTATAAACTTTGTTTGAATGTTCTAGATGTTGATTTATTTGGTGTTTATTTTCAACAAAGTTGAAAGAAACTCTAGGTTAACAATTTTATTCGCATTGCATCCAATCTTATTTATACTATTATGACAAAAAAAATCTCGTATAAAAGCCTTGATTAGGCAATGAGCTGTTAATTGTTTGTTTGATCCTAACGTATCTATTGATTGGTATGGTATTGGTTATTTGAGGTTTGAGTCAATTATTTGATTGTATCTTCTATTTACAATTTTGTCACGAGGAAACAATTATTGGCTCTCTTGTATACAAATCAATCAAAATTTTCGAGTTTTGCTCCGTTCAATTTATGGATTTTGGCAGAAAATGTAATGATGTTATTTGTTGTAGAGCTCAACCTCATATTGTAACAAATAAGGGGATGATTTTATGGCAGTCATCCCCATATTGTAACTAATTATTAATTAACTGATTTTGATTTATTTTTTAATCTTAAAATTAATTACAATTTTACCAGGCTTGACTACTTAATATATTGACATAGAGTACATTATATCATAAGAAGATACTATCGATCATATATTGGTGTGTATGTGCCTATATACTCCGTATTCTCAATTGGCTCCATATAAGCAGATAAGTATTGCTTTCAAACAATAGTTCACAAACAAAAACATCATTAATTCATAAAAGCTACATCAAAATAAAATTGAAGGCAAACCACATTGTTTTTGTCTTGTCGAAATAATAACGTACTCATAGACAGCACATAAAAGGGAATTAAAGTCGGTGTTCTAAAATTAATTGGTACAGCCATGCATGCATAATACCATCCACATAAAAACTGTTAATAAATAAAATTTTCCAAAATATATTGACAGAATATTCTGACATAATCTTCATTGAAAAATTCGTCAAATTCTTGCTATAGAGAAACATTTGAAAAAGTGCAAGCTACGCCAAAAATCTTTAATTAAATTTAAAAGAGTACATACTAGTGTACTGTACTAGCTACTGTGTTTGTATTTGTGTTTTATGTTTTGTGTTTGTGTTTGTGTATGTTTGTGGTATAACCAACCGTAGAAGGTGATACTCTTCTAGCGTGTTGCTTAGTGAAATGCATCACTCATTGGAGTCAAACTTCTATATTCACCTGATGTCACATTGACATCCACGTCAACTAGTTGGCCTCCCTTTCCTTCTTTAGATTTAATGAATTTATTGGGAGGTTACCTTATCTCTAGGGCAAAACCCTAAAGTTCGCCATCAGTCCGCCACCCTTTTTCTGTGAAAGGAATATTATGATGATGATGATCGGGAATATAGAGGATACAATTTCTAGCACAACGTTATTAATTAATTAGATATTTTGAGTAACTTTATGTTTTATACGCTTTCACCTTTTAGACTGTTACAGACTGACATTATACTTATGCTAATTAAAGTGCTTGTACTTGGAAAGAGAACAATACAGTACTACTAATTAGCATGTATGAAGATGTACTCAAGTGGTTGTATGCTTAGCTTGTATTAAATGGATTGATGATGCTTCCTTTAAGTAAAGAAAGAAAATTGTTGATTATAGGGATATAAATAAGAAGCGAGCGAGTTATTATATAACGACACAAAATTTAATGACATGATAAGACTAACTAAATTCATATTTGAAGAAATTGTAACTACCATAATATTTATTCATATCCTTAAATACTATATAAAAATACAAAGTAATTCGAGCTAGCCTCACGAAATAGGCGTTGCATGCTCATATATTTACATAGAGGGGATCAGAATTATATTTATTTGCAATATATGGTTAGGAATATATGACCTAGAGTAACCTTTAGGACTTGATTATAAGTTCAATAAAGTTGAACTTTTTCACAAGTATAATCCTAGTAGTTTATGCTCAAGAGCTTTCATAGGTATGCGCCATTGCTTCAAAAGAGTAGAACGTTTTTTCTTGCTACTTTACTGATTCTCTTTCTTTAGATATAGGGCGGCCAAAGGAAATCTAAGCAACATGAATACATGATAATTTTGAATTAAACTTTGTGCCAAAATCGGAACATATTCACAGCTCTTGCTAGATTTCCTTTTTAGAGGGAATAATGTTTGTGGGATCAATACGAATCTTCATTGCTACATAAAAAGTTATACATATAGTAAAAGTTATATATGCATATAATAGTTCTTATAATATATTCGAGTAAAAATAAGATTGGAAACTGACAAAACTGTCAAGATTATATAACAATTTATACTTTGTTCTCTTTATCTGATTTTATTTTACTACTAATAGAATCATCATAAATCTAAGTCGATCTCTATTGTATTGATGTATGATAATCTTTGTCATTGAATAAACTAACCTTAACTTTTCAAATTTGATTTCTTTGACTAAAACATTTTTTACCATCGAAATGATGTTTGGTAATATTAATTCGCACTCTAATTCATTGACATGGAAATATTAATGATATTATACCTATAAATATTTGTTTATTGTTGTTATTTGAGTACTATTATAAAGCCAGTAGTGGTTACAAGTCTTAAAAATACTACTCCGTATATACAAGTTGAAGAGAACACGGTCATTGAACAAAAAAACAATATTCCTTGCACTCTCTATATGCATAGCATAGCTGTTATTACAATCATACATTAGTCGCAAGTCCACATGGCTTGCGATAGCTCTCAAGAAATTAACAACCATCAATCAACCACATGCTGCAACAACAGGCATACCAACAACAAAATCCTAATCTCATCGAAGCAAATATACAAAACTTTCATTATAGAGTAATTATTATACCATGTACTCTAATTATTGGTACAATTTGCAAGAATATAGTCTGGCATCCCATCAATTTTTTTTTATGTACTATTACGTACGTACGGTTTGTGATAAATAAATACTCATTACTCCATATGAGTAGAAGTAGAAATACACACCATCATCGACAAGATAATCTTTAAAGGACTATGACATATTAGTGTAAAGGTTTTTGAAGGACAAAATATCTAATTTTAAAAATATAAAGGTATGAAATATGGAATTGGCAAAAATTATTTTCAATGTAGAATTGTTATTTTGTCAAAAGAAATAATTGAGTGAAATATTGCTCGATCATAAAGTCAAAAGAGCATGTACCATCACTTGACTCTTTAATTGAAAATTGAAAGGCAGATCATGTGAAGTCAATTGATCTACATAACATGAGATGAATATGAATGTTTAATTTGATAGGATTATAATATGTATTTCATCGCAAATTTAATTTAGACCGGACAATCAAACAATTATCTTCTTTTAATAGCTTAATAGTTAGATTCAAATCTAATCAATTCTCGCAATATTTGCCAAAGGATTGATCCATATGAAAAAGGTGGACTGGGGAGACTCAAAGTCTTAAACCCTAAATCATCACTAGATTTCAAATAGGGCACTTTGTTATCATTGAGTTAATTTAATAGCTCTTGAAGGTTGATTTCTTACTCCCTCCATATAGATTCATTGTATATAATTTGTTCACAATGGTACGTACAAAATACTAATGATGTCGATTCCTAAGTGATTATATATGGCCCGGACTCAAATTCAAGTGGAAATAAAAAAAAATGGCCTTATCAATGAAATTATTTAAGATAATTACGTATAATATTATTCGAGATTACACAAACTAAAAACATCATTATGTCTTTTCAAGCATATATTAAGATATGATAGTATCAACATAAATTCTGATACACATACACGAAAAGGTTAGCATAGAAAGTAAGGGGGTGATTAGGAATCTGTCGTACAAATTAATTCATTGTATAAATAAACTAGACATTGTTAGACAGGCAGCCACATCCACCCCAGCCCAATCATATTATCCATCCTTTGAAAAATTTGGGTAAACCATGCTTAAGCTTATAACCTCTAACTGCGGCATGCTTCTTCCAATTCCTTATAATTGTGACAATTTAACCGACGTAATTATTTATACATAACTTTAATCATTAATATGTTTGATTATATGCGGTCAAAGTCAAAAATTCGATACATCAAATATATATTTGAGACAAATTCAACAATGTTTTAATCTACATGATAATATTTGTTTTTATACTTAGTATATTATTATTGATACTATCTCAAAATAGTTTTCTCTGTACTTTTAAATAAGTGCTTCACTATGACTATATACACTATTTGTATATTCACTTGATTTTTCTTATATTTTTTATAAAATAAAAAGCATGTAGTTGCTTGCTATGTATTACTCTGTTGTATATTTTCTTTTGAAGGAAAAGGTAGATTGTTTTTATTAATAAATGTTGTTCGAAGTCTGGAGTAATCAGATCCGAGAGTCAATTAGGACTCTCACCGAGCCAAACCTCATCATAAAATGATGTCACCGCCTATTTAGCTAGACGATGTGCAACCTCAGCACACTCTCTAATATAATGTTGGATTAATCAAAATTAATTTTAGTATAATATAATCTTTTTACTATGTATAATACGGAGTACTTACAGATATACAATATAAAATATTTGCCAAAATTATCTATTCATATTAATGCACTTATTTAGAAAGAAATGGATATAAAAATACAGAATATAAAAGTCAAATTATTGCAATTATAAATAACGAAATATAATAAACCGCTAACCTAGACAGACATAAAGCAAGAGACAAGCTGTTAATGTCTCTGATTTTTTGGTTTGAAATTCCCTCAATTATTATTATCATTAGTTTAATTAACTAAAGTGACATCCTAAGCTAAGAGAATCTCTACTAAATCTTACACAGTTCTAAACAATTCTCTCCCTAAAATAAAGTATTAGAGTTACCAATTATAAATTGACATTGTAGCATAAAGTATGGCAGATATAATAAACAATTGTAGTTAGTTTTTGAGTTTTAAATTTGGAGCAAATTTGTCAATATACTTTTTTGCATGAATAGATTTACTGTGCTGTACTTGTAGTAAAAAGTAAGATCAATATTAGATTGAACTTGAAAATGTGATCCGAATATTTACCTTTAGTTACTTTCTTTGTAAACTGATTTGTTTTCATTTGTAGCACGTAGCCTCTTGCTGGTAAAGTAAGCAAAAATACAATAGTGCTACCGACTACCGAATAAGTTTTTATTTTTTTAATTAAAATTAAGAATTAAACTTTTGAAATACAGTAAGTTAAAGATAATTGAATAGAACAAATAGTTTGTACTATTTAGCTACTTTCATGCATTGGAAATTGATGTGATAATTAACGGTGTAACCTGTGTTAGTAGTGATATATTTTACCGGATTAATCTTCTTTATCCAGCTAATGAAAGGTTAAAATTTTACAAAAAGGCTCGCTCATTTAGCCTTATTTTAGTTTAAAATACCTTAATTCAACTCAAAAAAATAGGACCTTAAATAAATATTTGTATCTTTCAAGATATTAGAAAGTGTTCCCTTTTCATAGTAAAAAATGTCTATGTGTCAAACTTGCAAGTGTTTTGTGGACAACTTTGGGTTGGATCACTTGGATGTAGCTCTATGTTCAAATCAGATATTATAGTATCTGATCAATTGTCAATTAATATCAGGTTGAGTTTCGGCTCAATAGTGTTACTATGCCCTTTGGTTATGAATTGTTATGGTTCACAACTAGTTTTACAATGTATTAGTCAAAGTTCCACATTAGTACATACAGTATGTCAATTAATTACATGTTACGACGCTGTTAATAAACAGAGGGAGTAATCGGTAATGTATACGTCGTTTTCCGAAATTTACCTAAAAAGTCCCATGAAACATATCTTAACAAAACAAAAGATAGAAATAGAAATAGAAAATAGAGATCAATCTAGTTAGCTAGTCCTAGAAAGAGGGAAAATCATGGTGATTCTAATTTGTAACTCCGTACAATACTACTCACTACTATTACTCCATACCATTTTCCACCTAAACAATATCCACACAACTCACACTCTCTCTCTCTTCCCCACCTCTTTCTCTCTCCTCCATCCCCTCTTATATATTTCCACTGTTTTTGCACAAATTTCTCATCTGCATAAAAAAAAATGGGAACTAACAATTTTGTTCAAGTCAAAGAAGCCATTGTTATCACCCCTTCAGAACCAACCCCTAATTGTACTCTTTCTCTTTCCACCCTTGATTCTCAGCTCTTTCTACGCTTCACAATTGAGTATCTCCTGATTTACGATCCTTATAATGGAGTCGATCGCAGGCAATTCTGCTCTTGGATTAAGTCCGCTTTGGGCCGGGCCTTGGTTCAGTACTACCCTCTTGCGGGCCGGGTTCAAGAGAGGAAAGATGGGCCTCTTCAGGTGGTGTGTCGGGCCCAAGGAGCTGTGTTTGTTGAGGCTGTTTCTGGGTATAAGAGGGTTGATTTTGAGAGGGCCCCATGCCACGTGGAGGAGTGGCGGCAGCTCCTGTGGCTACACGTGGATGATGTTTTGAAGGGGGCCCCACCTCTTGTTGTTCAGCTGACGTGGCTTGCTGACGGGGCGGTTGCAATCGGGTTCGGGTTTAACCATTGTTTGTGTGATGGGATTGGGAGCGCTGAGTTTATCAACTCGTTTGCTGAGTTAACCCGTGGGCTTTCGGGTCGTGGGCCGAGGCCCGTTTGGGATCGGCACTTGCTTGACCCGTTTACGACAACGAAAGGGTGTGTCCGTTTGGACTCAGTGAGTCATCATCCCGAGTTTAACCGAGTTCAGGACTGTTGTGGGTTTTTGGATAGATTCTCTACTGAGAAATTGGTCCCAACTTCAAGGGTCTTTGTCAAGTTTCACATCAACCAACTCAAAAGACAAGCTAATCGACTCAACGAGTCAGCAAATTACACGTCGTTCGAGGTTGTTTCGGCCCATATTTGGAGATGTTGGGCCAAATCATTACACATGCCCTCAACCCAAGTACTAAGGCTAGTTTTCAGTGTCAATTTCCGGAACCGATTAAAACCGGGTCTACCCGTTGGGTTTTATGGAAACGGGTTTGCGCTCGCGTGTGCACAAACCACGGTTAAGGACCTAACCGAGAAGGGGTTGGGGTATGCCACGGATTTAATAAAAAGGGCTAAGGAAAGAGTGGATGGTACATATGTAAGGGAAGTGATCGAGTTAGTGAATGGGAATAGGACGAGCCCAGACTCAGTAGGGGTGTTAATATTGTCGCAATGGTCAAGACTTGGGCTAGAGCAGGTTGACTTTGGGCTGGGCAAACCAGCCCATGTAGGGCCCATTTGCAGTGATAAGTACTGTTTGTTATTGCCAGTTCATAATCAGAGGGAGGCAGTCAGGGTGATGGTAGCTGTCCCTACAAGTGCCGTTGACATGTACCAACATTTATTAACAAAACCTTTCTCTTCTAATTAAGAAGTTTTCGAGCATAATCTTTGTTTAATTAGAGTTAGAGCTTGATTAATTAGATTTCTAATATCGATTTCATAACTCGAATCTCCTAGGCAGAAGTTTTGATCAATTATTAGACATAGTTTGTAACTGACCGTCTTTTGGTGTGGGTTTTGTTTAAGATTTTTGTGGTAGGATGACCTAACTTGTTGAGTTTACAATTTGATCCTAATGATTAATTATTTGATTATCCAAGTGTGAGATTATGGTGTAGTAATGGCCAATTGAGCATGTTGTCTTGTAAATTTTGTCATTATCTAGGGAAAGACGAAATTAATCTATGATTTATTTGAGATTTAGATATAAATAACAATGCAAAGCTTTCTATTGTGGGCAATTAAAGAAATGCTTACCTTGAAATCCATACAACCTAATTAAATCAGAAAGAAAAAGATGCAACTAGTCAAAATCATGTACTATATTAAAACAATGGGAAAAAGTCATGATACTTTTAGCATATTTGGTTGATCAATCGGTAGTGCTAAGTGCCGGTGCATTAAAAACATGCAAGTGATATGTGCATGGACGGCTCAGCTGCTAAAGCACTTGTCCCATATTGTACAAAAAGTAATGGTTGTCCTTACACATGGATTCGGATCGGATCGGGCAAGGTTATGTGTTGTGTCTGTCGATGTGTCATGGTTTAGGGACCGTATAAGAAATGAGTAAAGAAAAAACTATGATGTGTCGATCCTACTAAGACATGGCTCGGTCACGGACCAAATCTAGATCATAATAAGTGGATTGACAAGAGGATTAACTCATCATGCTCGCACTAAGGTTGTGACAAGTTTCGAAAATATGTGTCCATGCATAGCCCATAATTCTCTACCATGTCTCCGATGTCAGGTTATATTAACATTAGTTGTCCTCGTGCTTTGACTGCTTGCTTGAAATAGCTAAGCAAATTAATTTTTCCTCTTAATTATTCTAAATGGTTCAAATATTACACTTAGGTGATCATAATTCATAAATGCGACAAACGCTTCAAAAATCGTACAAGTTTGTGAAACACGATTTTAATTGTCAAAAAGTCACAGCAAAGCTTGAACACCCAACATTTGACACAATTTTTTTTTTCTTTTTAAAATTTTACTTTTTTAAGAAACAGATAAAAATGCCCGTAAATCCAGCATTCCAGGCTTCCAGCCCACCCATCACAAGTCCAAGACCAAGGTAAAGCCCAAAAAATGCTACATTTAGATCCGTTGTGCCAGAAAAACGATAAAATATGAATTTATGTCGTAAATGTAATCAATTTGTTTAAGTAGGTTTTTGTTGTTAACTTCAAGTGTAAAAGGAAGGAAAATCATCACCTAACTAAGTTAGTGTCATTCGAGCTGGATCAATGTTGGGAATTATGTTTATCACTCATAAAAAAAAAAATTGATGTTTCTTGTTATTTTTCCTGTTGATTCCTTGAGTAGTTTATCACCTGTAAAAAAAATTGAATTTTCTTATTACTTTTCCTATTGATTACTAAATATATATATATATATATCTTTTTTTTTTTTTTTTTTTTTTTTTGTTGGTGCACAAAATAATTTAAAGTTAAGTCAAATAGTAAAATACCACTCAAACGTTAAGGCAAGCTGGAACTATAATATATAATTAGACCATTTAAATATGGTTGATAAAATTATCATGTGGAATATTGATCAAATGCCAGTATCCATTGTTTTCATTAGAATATGATTGCACAAGATATTTTGAAATTTTGATCATTGAATCATTTTGCTTCCAGAGTCTTCGTTTAATTTGGATTGGTATATTTGGGTGCATAAAGACAACTAGAGAAGAATAAAATCTCAGCTGAATCTTTATAATTAGATTTTATGGATTAAGTGATAAGTTTATGTCCAATCGTGAAATTATGATTGTGGGTCAACCACTATGCTTTTCCATTAAACAACCCACACAAAAATTGGTACGGAAAAGAATAAAAAAAGTATTAGTGCAAAGAAAATCAAATGAGAATTTGTGATAAATGCTTATAACGTGGTTCGTTCGTTAGATGGTTCTATATGTTGATATTACTCCGTATTAATTAATGAGTTTATATTTAATTTTGGAAACGAAAATCCCGTGTAAATTTATGACCATGTTTGTACAACTTCTAGTCTCCTACTCAAAAGGCTAAAACATATGCATGTTTTCATAAAATTCATTTCAAACTTTGAAGCGATATTGAGTGTTAATGAAAATTTATAAAGAAAAAGTATTATATAATGAGCGGACAAGCATATAACCTTGGTGTCACAAGAGCACTCTTAGCATTTTATTACCTATTATGCTCACAATTTCATGTTATGCATGTTAATTTTACTCCAATGCAATCATCTTAATTAGTCATCTTAACGTGTTCGTTAGCTTTTGCCTTATAAACACATCCTAACTCTCTCTTTCTCTATCTCTCGTTTTCTTTTTCAACTAAAAAACCTACACTCTTCAAGTCATTTGTGGAATTGTGGGTGAGGAAACTAATCAATTATAAAGGAATACTAACTTCAGAAGGCCTTGTTAGCCCATATCAATTAGAAGGGCCGAGTCCAGCTTGAATAGACGGTAAAATAAGTAATACAATAAGCAGACTGCATGCACTTTATTTGGCCCAATAAACTCAATTACTAAGGAACCCACAATAAACACCAAAAGCTCATTAACCTTTAACCCAGTCCATCTTCAGTTTAATTTAATTTTATATTATTATTCAAGTTAAAATGTACTCGTGCTAATAGAAATGATACTGATAGTTAATTGTAAAGTTAACAAGTTTGTTTGGTTATGGGGTTTGCAACAGAGAAGATTACATAATTTAGTCATATTCTCTCAAGAATCAAGACTACAACTATTTCATATAAAGATATTTTTTTAAAAAATATTCTTATCTCAAGTTAAGGATACATTTTTGGGTAATTTACATGCATATATCTTTTTTTATCACTCTTCACATTGTTTCGCAAAACCTTGCTAGTTCCTATTATTAAAAATAGACCTTATCTGTCATCAAAATAATCCATATTCCATACGAAATCATTGATTTTTCTTATTTACATTTTCTCTTTTCATCTGTCCAAATTAGTTTTGGGAAGACTATAAATTTTTAGTATCCTTTCATCTTCTTTGGGATTACTTCAATATTTACCGCATCTCTCTTTAAACTTCTATAATTATCAAGGGTCCGACTTAAGACTGATCTAACATAATCCAAAACCAATTAACAATGTTTTCTTATATATTATTGTACAAATCCCATGTAAATTTTGGTACATTTTTTAAACCATTTGCTAAAACAAATCGCAAGGATATCAAATGAAATATCGCATTATTTACTCATATGTAAAGGTAAGGTAGACCATAGACCCCTTAAAAATATCTCCAAATCAAACAAAGCTTATAATTTGAGCAAGTTTAATTTATTGGAATATGATTGTGAAGTTAAGGAAGCATAAAGACATAAAGCTACCTTACCCTTTACATATGAGTATAAAATAAGGTATTTTGACGAAAATATGAAATAACACCCACATTATTATAAGTTTATGGAATAAAAAGATTTTGTTGATCCTGAATAATTTTTTCAACAATAGTAAATGCATTGTTCCATTCAATTCCCATAATAGTTGTTGGTTATCCCATGTGAAATTGTGATTATTTCACCTAATAAAACCTTTGTATTCTTTTCCAATCGTTTGATCGTCAAAATCCTGTGTTTAGCATGCATGTATTCTAAATTTCTAAGTTATGTATGATTGTTCATGGGCTACTTGCTTCCAACACTATAAAATAATCCATACAAATTGTGGCACAAGTGACGCCTACTAAGAACAATTATATTTCATCGC
Organism: Chenopodium quinoa; assembly: GCF_001683475.1. NCBI lineage: Eukaryota > Viridiplantae > Streptophyta > Magnoliopsida > Caryophyllales > Amaranthaceae > Chenopodium > Chenopodium quinoa. The sequence continues at coordinate 2,188,989 of NW_018744582.1, read as the reverse complement.
AATTCGCATAGAACCAAGTTAAGGAATTCAGAGACTCAGAGTATTGTATAAGTGGAAGTTTAACTAGTACAAATGCTGATTAAGCTAAATTAGTAATTTGGCATCAATTTCACCTTGAATTTAATTGATAACGCAGATGATAGAGAAGGGTAATATATAAAAGATACTCTCCCTGTTTCATAATGTTAGTATCATTTACGCATATCAAAGCAAGTCTTTGATTGCAAATATGTTGAGTTGAAAAGGAGTATTTAAAATTTATCACGTAACATGTTAAGTGAATGAAAGAAGTTGCCTATATCCCAAATAATGATTGTCACAAATTGATCACAGTATTAGTTTTATTTGGTGTATGTTGTGTATGTACATACATAGTGGTATATAATTGAATTAACGTGTGTAAATTAAAAATGATCAGCGTGTGTTAACTTCTATAAATCATCAGCATGGGTAGCTTTTGTGGACTTGAACAGAAATAGTAATGCACATATCCAATCCAGAGAAATAAAATATCCTCTTCAATGTGCAAATTAGTTGACAAACAACTTGGAGATTGACCATGCATACAACAAATACTATACGTGAATGCATGAATATGATTGTTATATACATTTAGGTATACGCAAGTAGACCTATGAGCATTTTGTTCTCATTTTAATAATTATTTTTCATTAATTATCAATTGAACAACAAAAACTAATTTTGGGCTAGTTGGGTGCATAATATACTCGACCGGGTGTGTATAACTTATTTCATGAACATTGAAAACAATTGTAAAAATGGAAAAAGGTGGGCTACTGGTGGTTTCAGATATTTAATTTGTCAAATGCGACTGCGTGCTTATGATTTTATTAGGAAGCAATAAAAGATGCCTTATCCTTTGAAACAAATCTTATAATTTGTGTGGTGTAAACAATATGGTATTCATCTTCTTCTCTTTAATTTCTCTTTCTCTTGTCCCCTTTCCGAGTTACGAGGCTCTGCCTGGCTACCACATGCCTTTTTTTGGACCACCTTAATTTATCCATTCTACACTACGGAGTACATTATTATTTCAACTCTCTCTCTATTTATCTTGTTAGTATTTATGGGTTTATTTTATTTTGAGTTCTACTAATATTATTCTTGTGACTTGTGACGATAATTCAAGTTGGAACTTGGAAGCTAAGCGGTGTTAATTAACCATTTGAGTTAGAGCTTCTAATTAACTAAGCTACCTATTCGTAGTTTTGTCAATCGTCATTTTCTCTAATGGAGATTGGGATATGAGAAGATTCTCTGCATATTGTTAGTTAATCTAGCTACTACAAAGTACTATGTAGTTTTTGGTAGGTTGCAAGGATTACAAGGAATAATGATAATGACATAATTTGAATTTGGACTAACATTAATCGGCCTCCACCTTCATTATTACTCCGTATTTAATTTTGAATCATGTAACACTTTTAGTTAAAGTACTCTTCGATCACTTAAATCGCGACAATATATATGTACTTTGGGATGTTTCAAAAAAAAAAAAAAAAAACTTCCTTTTTTGATACTTGCTCTCTCTTTTTCACATTATTTATTTAGCTTTGATAGTGTATAGTGTGTTTATATATACATATCTATTAACCTATATTAAAAACAAATCCTTTCATGACACTTGTCAATACCTTGTAAAAAAATTTCCTACCTTTTTCGCTTCTCTCTCTTTTTTTAAAAAAAATAAAATAAAATAAAATAAACTATTTATAACTTAAGATATTTTCTTTCCATTTTGACAATCATATTCCATATATATCCAAATGAAATATTTCTGAATATCTTTTATATACTTTATATTTTGTAATATTATTTTTGTCAAAAATATTTAACAATCGTGCATTGCACGGGATGTTAACCTAGTATAAAATAAAATAACAAATGTTATCCTGCAAAATGTTGCTAAATTAGTTTATACTTCATATGTTCATAAAACAACTTTTTATAATTTCTACTAATGTATATTTTAATGGTCTATATGTTCGTAAGTGTATCTAATCAAACTATGTCGGATGATAAAGCATGTCGCGGTGAAAGTACAAAAAGAAATCAAAAGACTATATAGTTCGTCCTCGTACCAAATCCGTGAAATTCTGACTTTGCCGCCTGATAACATAGCATTTTACACACAATAAGGTATGACAAGTAGTGATGAAATATAGATGAGATGATTGATATTGCTGGTAATATTATCCGTTCACTGTCTTCTTGACAAATTTATCACGTACGATGTAAACTATATATGCCACTTGATACATTTGCTTTCAATCAGCCCACTTGTAAACTGTTATTAATGTTCAGAGTACTCATGTGTCTAATCCTGTGAAAGTTCTATTATTTATTAAGATGAAATCAACTTAACCTTAAATTAGTACAGTGATGATGATGAGATCGATCTCATTTCCTAGGTAGTTTTTAATTCCACATAATACACAAGATTTATTCAATAGTACCATGCTGTAGGTGGTACAGTTAACGACTTAACGTACTACCTGAATGTGGTGGTTGCGATGGTAGAGGTCGTGCTACAAAGAATCATATCGAGCCTAATGGCTAATGGCTAATGGCGATGGTAGAGGTCGTGCTACAAAGAACTATATTACAATCAAAACAACAGAAACACTAAATATTACTAATTATTTAACACCAAATAATTTCAAGATATAAGCTACTATAGTTATTTCATGTCAACAAAGTTACCTTAGTTATTTGATTACGTGTCCTGAAGAAGTTCATTCAAACTAATTTTTATTAAGTATAGATGCCAGTTATTCTAATATTCTAATAGCAATGCAAAACTAAGGAGTACTATAAATACATAGAACTTAACTTGTGTGCATAATCTTACAAAACCATTAATTACCTTAAACTTGATGGTTCGTGCTAAATATCAAGACATAATGCAACATTTTTTTAAGGAGACTCTGTACATAGGGAGAGCTTAGCTTCTTTCCAAATTAGCTAGGATCGGACTTTAATTTTCTGTCTTTTCCAATTAGGGTTTAAATTAACTCAAATCAGATTAACCAAACCCTATAAACAACAGTTTCAACACTTTGAATAACAAATAAAATCTCTGGTTTTAACCAAAAACCAATCAAAATAATTACTACTACTACACTCGTAGTATGATACACGAGTATTAAATTCCCAAAACAAAGTAACAAAAAAATTCCTTAAAAAAGAAAAAAAGCATTGGAAACAGAAGTCTAAATTGAAAGAAAAAAAAGGTAGCCCTCAAACCCAATGACTAATGAGCTTCATCTGAGGCCTGTTTCCATTACTTCTTTGACACTGCAATAACTTCCTCTCTCCTCTCTCATCTTTCATGCACCCTTTACAATATGTCAATACTCAATACAAATACACAGACTCATACGCCACATAATTCAATTCAATTCAAGTATTCAAGGGTTCCTCCTGTTCCAATAATATTGTAATAAGACGAAAATTATATATCCCAAATCATATTTTATATTTTAAATATCTATAAGTATATGAGAGTAAAAATTATAAAAATCTGATATTATGAGACTAATCTAACGAGATCTCACATGACTATATTTTATTTTATGTATAAATCATATTAAATGATCAAACAAGAGTGATGAATAGTGCAATACTCCAACTGTTATAATACTTCCTCCGTCCCCTACAAAGCCTCTTTTGGTTTTAACGTTGGAATTAAGAAAGTTGTAAATTCTTTAAAACTAATGATTAAAGGTGAATAATTGAAGAAATAGAGAGAGAAAGTATTGAAAATTGATGTTAAAAGTACAAAAAAATAATGGAAAAAAATAACAACTCATAAAAAAAAAAAAGGTAATAATGTCAAAAAGTACAACTTTTAAATAGAAAGAGACATTGTATTTTGGTTTACCCAAAAAGAAAATGAGACTTTATATTACAGGACGGAGAGAGTATTATTATTAATTTTTTTTTTGTATACATTATTAAAACAGAGAAAATATATGAATATATATTATATATAAAATAAATACAATCTATCTCTGTATAATTGAATTTAAAAACAAAACCCGAAAAATCAAAAAAGCATCTACACCGCCTATTCCCACCATTTACACCCCATCCACGCTTCTGATTTTCACCCTCCTCAGCACCTCCCTTCTTCACCACTTTGCAACCCACCTCTCCCTCTGCACTCCACCCTCCGAGGCACTCTCAATTACTTTACCATGCAACAACATCAGATGATCATCAAACCTCAGCAACAACTCATTCTTCAACAGCAACCCTCTTCTCTCGACTCTCCTACTAGCAACAACTCCTCTTCCTCCTCCTCCACCACTTGCAACAACAACGTTTCCATCTCTCCATCTACTGCTGCCACTACCTCCAACAAGCGGGGCCGCGGCAAGGGCGGCCCCGACAACAACAAGTTCCGCTACCGAGGCGTTAGGCAGCGGAGCTGGGGGAAGTGGGTAGCCGAGATCCGTGAACCTCGTAAACGTACACGGAAATGGTTGGGTACTTTCGCTACTGCTGAAGATGCTGCCCGTGCTTACGACCGCGCTGCTATTATTCTCTACGGTTCTAGGGCTCAACTCAATCTACAACCTTCTCCTCCTCCTCCTCCTCCTCCTAACGGGGGACCCACTACCAATTCCTCGTCATCTCGTGGATCGTCGTCGTCTTCTTCCGGAACCACTCATACTCTGCGACCCATCCTCCCTAAGCCTGCTAATGGGTTCGGGTTTACGTTCTCCACGTTTCCTTATGCCGGGTTTGGGGCCGGGTCCGGGTTGACCTCTTCGTCCGCTTCAGTTTTGCAGTATCCGTATTGTCCGAATATTGTTCATGGGCCGGTCCAGTGGGCCGCTGCTACGTCCACCACCACTACTACCTCATCACCCTTCTTACAACCCCTTGTCGAAAATAATCATAATAATATCCAAACCAATAGCAGTATTACCTTGATTAATAATAATACTAGTAGTAGTAAAACAACTACTAATAGTTATGAGGTGGATCCTGATCCGACCCATCAACAGGTTCGGGTGCAGGAAGATGAAGTGGATCGGCAAACACAGGATCAAATCCTTCTGCAACAACAGCAAAGTCATAATAATGGGTATTGTACTCAAGATTATCATCATAGGAGTTTTTGTGACGAGATCAGCTCGTTGGTTGGGTCGGTTGATTCAAGTTTATCATTAGGGTCACAAGTAATAGGGCATTCGGATCCGGGTCTGATTAACTTATTACCCGGGTCACCGTTAACTTGGCCGACGCCATTAGCTGGGGAATTAGAGGAGTATCAAATGCATCATAGTACAAGCAGTCTTTGGGATTATGGTACTGATCCTTTCTTGTTCTTCTCTGATAATGAACATCATCAAATTTAATTGATTAATTAAATTTGGTGTTTCATTTTGCATGCATCTAATCTCTCTACAAGGTAAGCATAATTAATTAAGGTCTTCATTAATTAATTAATTACTTGGGAATTTGGTGGGATTTTTTCAAGAATTATGGTCAAAAAAAGAAGGGAAAAAAAAAAATCAACATGCAAATTGAATTGCACCATGTCCCTAAAACTAAAATTTTGAATTCCCAAAGGAAGTTGGTTAATTATATTGAGAATTGCAATTAATGACCATTTAATTGCAATTATCTCATTATATTTATTGATCTTTCAGTTATATGGTTTTATTTTTAAACAATATTTTGTATTTGCCTAAGGTATAGTATTAGATTAGACTAGTACAATTAGAAGTAATATTTTTGTTGGTTTTGTTTATACATATTATTATTATTATTATTATTATTAGGAGTATTATTACTATTACTCCGTATTATTAATATATATTTTTATTATTTTTCTATTCTAGTTCTTGGTATTCATTGCTGAAATTACCAAGAAAGGGAAATTAGGGTTAGGGTTTTGAGTTGGGAATCGTTGGTCTCAAAGAAGGAAGCAGGATTTTGTTGAATAAGATATTTAATGAATATTTTTTTTGTTTTTTTGGATTTATATTTATCAATATATTGGTGAATCATCCTTTCACTACACCGAATTTTTGTTTTCTTGCCTTTATTTTGTAAATGGGAAAATTGGGAATCCAATATTATTCCATTTATTTAATTTTATTTCTCTGCATCTACAATAATAATGTTAATTTGGACTGGTTTTTGTATATGATTGTGGTTGAACTTAGCTAATGTACATAAAATATTCTGAATGGAATCAAATCGATGAATAAAACTTAGTAGACACATAAAGCTAGTTTTTGATTGAATTCTGTATCAACACTAGATATATACATTTAAAATGAGCTTATCAAATTGATGATAATTTAAACATAGACCGACATCGTTTATGTATGTACTCGGTATATCCAAGGCATAGTTAAGTTATTTATGCTCAATTTCGATCTTTCTTTACAATTTTCATTCTACACTCGGGTGTTTCTCCTCATTATCCTTCTTACACAACGAGAAGATCGACAGCGTACTAGGCTGTTGTGTAACTTTACCTTCATTGTCCTAAACTCCTAATAATGTCCTTCATGCTTCTTACGCGAGGATAAGATAGCTTCCTAGGTTGTCAAATTATATACCTGGATAAGTGGATATAAGATCGACACCGTACCCTATCTATTTCTTTTCGTGTAACAATAATTAAATTTTATTAATTTTATAGCTATTAGAGGTGTTGTTTAATTAATTTGGTTCATTTGCTTTGAACTTATTAGTGTAAATTGCTTTAACATCCTATGAAGCTCTTGCTTTTTAGGTTAATCGAGTAAACAATTCCACTAGGGTAAGTAAATAATACTACCTTAGTCGTCCTCATATAATTGTGTTATATATACACTTTTGGTTAGTCTTCAAATATTTGTCATGTTATCTTAAATGGAAAATTTTTTGTGACCCAAATCATGCAACCCATAGACTACTCTTTATGTAGAAGTGCAGTACCTATTACTACCTTTTTTTTTTCACACAGGCCACTCTTTCAACTTATATTATGTGATATAAGGTCCTCCACTAAAACTTTCTCCATCAATCTATTTTTAATTCAACTTTTCATAATTTATAAATAATTAAAGATATTATTGATTAAAATATTTCACCGAAGTATCTTATTAGTTTCACCAGCACATGCGTAAAAGAAATATTTTAATTAATAATATCTTTAGCAGTACTTCGCTATTTTTATTGTTTTACAATACATTTTGTTAAAAAAATATAATTCAGGTTATCAATGTGCTATATATTAATATACTGATTAAATAGTTTCCGAGCCATGAATGTTTTAGAATATGGTAATTGAAATTCAAACCTTTTTATTATTGCACTTGTGAGCAAATTGTAAACTCATAATAACCTTTGATTAAAATAATACATCAAATTTCTCTATTTCGTATTTAAGATTCAAGACTAAACTGGCTTTTTTGTGAGGAATTGAGGATTACTAAGTTGTCTAAATTGGCTTTTTGATCTAAGAACTAGGTGTATTGAGAGAGACAAGACCCCAAAAAAAGGAAAAAAAAAAAATCAAGGAAATATTACTTTTTGACATGGTAATTAATTGTCTAATTCATAATGATGCGTAAAATCCAAGTACAATTTTTTAAAAACAAAAATTAAATTAAACAAAAAGGGATAATTATGATATTTTAACTTGTATAAATATCATTTAGAGATAAAGAGAGAATACAGAAAATATAAATAACTAAATAAATAAAGAAAAGAACAAAAAAAAAATGAAAAGTTTTGTGATACTAGCATGCTTATAAGTTTACTTATTTTATATGCATTTATCCTTTGCTTTTCCTAAACCAGTAATTAACCCTTTTATAGGTACCTAAATCTTCATGGCTTCAAATCATCACATGGAATTAACGAACATAATTGAACCTTCGCCTGGTATGGATAAAGATCAAGCTGATTTCATTTGGTCTATGCTAAAGTAATAAAGCACATTTTCCTAGTATGTTTCACTTTCTACAACTTTTTTTTCTTTTTTTTTTTTTCTTTCAAAAGTTTGAATGTTTTAGTAAGCATAATATATTTTATTTCCCAACTAAATCTATCTTATGATTACAAAAAGGAAGGACTAAAATTTGATAATTTTAAACACTTTAAACTTGGAATGGTGGTTTTGCATTTTTATACGGAATATAAAAGGTTGATTAAGATTTGGGTACTTTATGCCAAATTGATACAATGTACTTTAAATTAGTTAGTTACTACAAGTACGAAGTAATACAATAATACATGTACTCCATAATAACATTTCAGTATTTGCATTATACATACATATATTAACTTTGAAAACATACTTTTAATTCTACTCGTAATATGAAAATTTTTAATTACATTGCTTTAATAGTTGTTGTATTAGTCTTAGTATATATACTCCGTATTATCAATCTCATTTAAGAAATATATTTTTTTATCAAAATATCCATACAAAAAATACTCCCTCCATCCCTAAAAGAACGACTCTTTTGGGGAGTTTTCACAGGTATTAAGAAACTTAAATGGGAAATATAAGTGTATGGGAAAGCTAATAAAAGTACATTGAAAAGGTAAATTTGCATGAGATTTGCAAAAGAGTGGAAAGATAAAGTAATAAAAGTATATGGAAAAAACAAAATTTACATGGGAAAGCTAATTTTGCACAAATATTATTGAAAATTGGATGGTATTTTAATATAAATGGGATGAATATTTTGGGACTAAAATTATTGTAAATTGGATAGTATTTTAATTTAAATGGGATGAATATTTTGGGACTAAAATTTAGCCAAAAGGATCATTTTTGTAGGGACGTAGAAAGTATATTCTATCCTTGTACTGAAATTATATATGATTTACAAAGCAATGATGCACTTGGTAGCGTGAAAGTCGGATAAATACAAGTATTTGAAAATAGCAAAATTAAGTTAAAATATTGCAAATATTGAATGCTTTGTATATTAATATTAAATATATTGATCAAAATTTGTGTTACACTAGCTCAATTATTTATCAAGATATGAAATTCAAAGGAGTACATTTAATGTCCAAATCATTTTATAAAACATACAAAATGGAGAGCATAATTAAAGTATATAAGCTATAATTAATCTAGTAAAGGTTTAACTGTCTAAGTAGTCCCTAATAACTAACCTCAATTATAGATAGAATAGCCTGAATTAGAGCGTCAACTAGGTTGGTTAGTTAGATATAATGCAAGTATAGCACAATTGTCTTCCTTAACGCAAGCAAAATCATGTGACAAAAGCAATCTTAGGTCGAAGCCATAAGGTGCCTTTGCATATAACACACTGACTCGTGTCTTTCCTAAATTGTCTAATTTTTAAATAAAGCATTATAAAACCACGTAGATTTTCAACCTTTCCAGATCATCTTACTAACAAGAAGACAATAAAAATAATTTATATTTTTTCTACTTTTTTTGCTTTTTGTCTTTTTGATCAATAAATAAATATCGAAATCAACTACCCTGAAATCTAAGTAAAGCATTACATATGATTTTAATAATAATACTCACTGTATTAATGTGATTAATGACGATTTCATGCTCAACTCAATATTTAGTTAAATTTTATTGTTTCTTCCGATTAGAATATGTCTTAAATTGATTTGTCTCACACGAAAAAACCTATCATATTGTTGTCTACAATATTTTTTTTGGCAATAATTGTCTCCGATATTAATATATAGTACTAATACATGGTATGTTGGGTTACTATGTACATGCAATTTTCTGCTTGGGCCTATTGTTGGGACCTATCTCTCTTTTGTTAAATGGTTTTAGAAGTATTATACGAAGTATTTTGTAGTAACTACTTTCCTAAGTTTTAACTTAAATTATCTGAAATTATGTGTGATATTTTTTGAGAAAAAGTTATTTTTTTAAACTTATTTTATATGGAGTTTTTTATTAGTGGTAAAAATTAATTTTCTAAACTTATTTTTCCTAAAATAAATAATGAAAATAAGTTTAAATATGATAAAACAAACATGCTAAGCCCTTATTATATGTATTTTGTCAAGATTATTAACTTTCTCTCGCATGCCTTTAATTTGGATTGTGAACCACGAAGATTATGTGTGCTCTATATTGTTTCTTTCTTCATTAATCCTTGTCGCACCACTTACAACATCTTATTATAACATTTCATACTTGGCCTATATCATTTTCAATAAATTAATACATACATGACCCTCGCTCCTTAACCTATAAGTTAACCATTATTTTAATTTTCCCTTCCAAAATAAATGTTGTCATAGAAAGCACCATCAACGAACTATTCTTTTTAAGCCCCACATTCGACGTGTTCTCCAACCCAATAATACATATTTTCCCATTCAGTTTGGTTTATGTCTTTTTAGTCAAAAAAGAAGGCAACAAATAAATGTCTAGTTAATTCCACTACTCTTATGCTGTCTTCAAAACTTTATGTAGTTATCACTTTTTTGTTTTAGTTTTTTTTTTTTTTGTATTGTCGACCTATTGCTACTATGCATTGCTTGTAGTAGTAGTACAAAAGATGAATCAATTGTCACTATGGATTCTCAAATTAAAGCATTATATAAAGGGTTACGAATATTTCTTAAGGCTCGTCTTGTCAATGTTAAGAGATGTATTTTTCTTCCAAAGTCTACAAACTTCTCCCAAAGTTTATAACTATATACATGTATTTGTGGATAGGTTCAAAAAAGTTAGTCGCGAGAGTCAAGGGTGGCTCTTTTAGTAATAAAGTGAAGGACCCATTGTGGGGGACGTGAGTATTTTTACAAATTCAGCCAGCTAATGAGATTTGAATTCAGACCTTAAGTCCGAATTTGGTGTATCCGAGTGACCAAGCTAGGACTCCTTTCATAACAAGAGGCCTTCATCAACAACCATGACTAAATAGTCTTTTCAAAAACCCTTAGCACATGAAGAATTGAAGAGTTGATAGTAGCCTAGCTAGTAGGATGCATGTTGGGATTTTATCAAGAATGCTTCCATCATCCATTATCAATTTAAATTTCCTTAACATGCATGCAGCCTTAGAAAAGTTTCATCACATGCATGGATGAACTATATATATCTTGTTCAAGATGGGTCCATTTGGGTAACCTTTTTTTTTTTTTTTTTGTTTTTTCATGTTGTGTGATGGTGATTATATATAAATATCTACCAAAGTTTTAAGGCTTAATAAATAAACTATGCAAGACTTCAAGAACCGTGGGTTCATTTAAGGGAAATCAACCTTGGAAATTGTTGGTTGATATGCAAATGTGTTGTGCACATGTAGTTTGTTTTACATTGGAATGATTGGAGAATTGTTTTTAATTACTACTCGTACTGTAAAGGATAATGACTTTGTCAATTAATTAAGATTATGGCAACAGTGATCATGTAGTTAATCGAGTCATGTTGAAAGTCACATCCAGTCATCCACCTTATTTCAAATTTTAAAGCTCATTGGATTGTCAATTGGTTTTACCTCAATGAAAATGTACTGGACAATAACAACTGACATACAATTTCCAATTATTTTCATTATGTTTATCAGAGAATAAAAAGAGAAATCATGGTTTTGGTAGTATAAGTATAATTGGTTATTGGAATTAGGGGTAAGCTAAAGTCATGCACAGATCGAGGTTATAACGTATACTTTGAGATCGATCAAGTTAGTACAATAAGTGAATTTGAAAAACAGTGAGAGTAGAAAATAGGCATGGTGGTACTTGTGTTGTTAGATTTTTTTAATCAGTTGAAACAAGTCAAATATAATTGTGTGGCTCCTATCTAATTCACTTACATAGTATTTTAATTTTGATTTCAAAATTATCTGATTTAGTAGGTTGGTGTTGTAGTACTTAAACTTTTTATTATAATGTTCTAATTAAATTTCAAGCTTAATTTTATTATTAAACCTAAATTATGTTATCTTAAATACTACTTCAAACCTTATATTGTAGGTTTCATATTCACTTTCACTTAAGAGTGATGAAGTGCTCATACATAGCCCTTAACTTAAATCCATTATTCTCGAGTTAATACAAGAATTATTCTATGACAGTAATTTTATTATTATTATTATTATTATTATTATTATTATTATTATTATTATTATTATTTAAATGAAAAAAAGGCTAATTATAGTCCTGGAAAATTACAAATAGCAAAGTGACAACAAAAGTATATTAAAGCAAATAACAAAAATAAAAAAGATCGTCATTGATGCAATGAAACGTCCAAGACACATATATATTGCTTATTGTCCTATCATTATTTGACTCATGGACCATTGCCTATACACCCTCTTTTATAGTCTTATTCGACCATTCTATTCTCTTTATGAAGTTATGGACATTGAGGTTTTTTTTTTTTTAAAAAAAAAATCTTTAGTATCATTCTTTTCTCTTCTTGTCAATACTAATTTCAGTCTATTTTCACCCCAAAAAAAAAAAAAAATAGTATATACCTATTTCCGTAAATAAAATATAAAGTATTAGAAGTTGTTTATCACCAAATTAGCTTGCATGGTACTACCGGAATTACAAACTCACTCAATTTTTGCTCGACCATTTACTCTAAAGTTATATGCACGAAAAAGTATTGTATGTATTGTTCAATTAATTGTACATTGAAACTTGTTTATCACTCTAGCTCTTAATGTCTAATTCTCTTTATTACTGCAGCATTTTTTTTTTCAAAGTCTCACCATGAACATTTGGCCTTAGAAAAAATATGTTTAAAATGATTCAAATTCAACTTATACTATAGTATAGTAATATTTAATTTTACATCAATAAAAAAAAACATACGATCAAACTTTGCAAAATTAGACTAGCAAACTAACAATCAGTCCGTCTCGTGTGTGTCTGGCCACACCGTGTGCCCACTTATAAAAGAACAAAGTAACCCCTATAATGTTGATCGAGTAACCCCTGTAACACTGACCGACTAATCCCTATAACACTGACCGAGTAACCCTTTAACATTGACCAATTAACCCTTATTACACTAACGAAGTAACCCCCATATAACATATTGGCTTGCCACACGGTGTGGCTAGCCACATATAAGAATTTGTGACAAACCAACCATACATTATAAAAAGAATAAAAAAAAAGGTGATTTTTTTAGACGAGAGAAAGTGGGGACATTGATCTTTCTTTTTTTGATATATAGTATTATACTTCCTTCATTCTTTTAGTATTGCACCACTAGTCTTTTAAAAAAGTTTCACAAATATTACATCATTTTTATTTTAGGATAAAAAAAAATTCTCTGTTTACACTGTAAATACCCATTATATCTTTACTTTTTCACACTCATTCCTTTAGTTTATTCCGTTCACACTGTAAATACCCAAAATATCCTTACTTTTTTCACACTTATTCTTTAGTTTATGGTTACATCACATGGACAAATTTGTTTTTACTTTCTCTTTTACTTTTTCCACTACAAAAATTATTGTGCCCAACCTATATGGTCCAATAATAAAAAAAATGGAGGAAGTAAAAGAATTAGTCAAAGGAAATGAAACAATCTTAGGGCGTGTACTGTTCACCTTATTTTCACTTATTTCAGGTCTAATAAGTTCAGATCAGACAAGTTAAGTTCAAAAAAATATAAGGTCTGATAAGAGTTGCCCAAGTTCAAATAACAGGTAAGATAAGTTTTAATAAGATCAGGTAAGTTCTTCCAGATATGTTCAGATAAGTAAAATTAAGTAAATAGAACACACCAATCCAATTAAAAATGAACCAAATTATTTCGTATTTATGGACATATAGCAAGTTTTATGTGAGATGTTTCTTCAAAGACATCTGATGTGATAGAACTAATTATGCAAATTTGAGGAGTTTATTTAACACAGAGAATGGTCATGGTTGCTAATTAATTATGTACAATGTATTTCAATTGGGCCTAGTATACGATATTTTAAACAAAAATCGCAAAAGGGTCCCAATTAAGCTTTGTCTTTGGCCACCATTCTAGCCTAACTAAGAAGCTAAGTGAGACACTTGAAAGAGAAAATGCTGACATGGGATGCCAAACTGCAAACAAGAGTACAAATCTACAAGATGCATGTTGTTGTTTTTTTATTTATTTATTTATTTATTTATTTTTTATTTATTTTTTGGTAAAGGATTTTTAAGAGCTTTGATTCCAAATTGGACCAAACAAGTTTAAGACTATTTTGTATGAATTTTACATTGTATTAATTGAATTAATTTTCATGATAAGGATTTATTTTCAATATAATATATTTTATTTTGTTGTCATCTTGTCTATCTAATTATAAATTAAGGCAAATGCATAAAAAGTGTCCTCATTTCCATACTTTTATCATATGACCTAAACACCTCATCGTAATCGATCGATTAATAAAAATAAATGCTTCTTTACAATCATCTGAACCAAAACATTACCTAACTAACATTGCTCTCTCCTTTCCCTTCCTTATTACCAACTCATATCACTTTGTCTTTAAGCCTTAACCCACAAGCTAAAACAACAACAACCAAAACCAAAAATCCCCCATTATATTTTCCTTTTTCCCAAATCAAATCAAATCAACTCAATCACTATTCACATAAATCACAATCACCTAAAAAAAACACCCCATTCCCATAATTCCCATTTTATTTTTCTCACCTTTTCAAAAAACATCATTTTATTTTTTCTTACCCCACCATCAACGTGGCCACAATCCCCATTTTACCCCCACCACATCACCCCCCTTCCCTTTTCTCACTACACTATAAACTCTCCTTCAACTAACACTTCTTAGTCAAATTCGTCAATTCAAAATCCAAGCACACATAAACTCTCACTCTCTTTCTCTCTCCTACTCCCTCTTTCTCTCTCCACCGCACGCGCCGCCGCCATGTCGAGTCGCCGCCTCCTTAACCACCTCTCCCAACTCACAACCGACGAAAACTCCCGCTTACTCCACTGGCATTACTCCGAATTCGACGACCATAATTTCCAAATCCACGGTCAAACCCTCTTTTACCTCTTCATCCTCTTCTCCATCATCCTCGTCGTCACGCTCCTATTACTATACGCGCGGTGGTACTTCCGTTTCCGCCACGCCCACCACGCGCACTACCACAACTCACAAGCGCACGCATCACACGCGTCGGCAAACCCGGCCGTATGCCACGGCCTAGATCCGATGGTCATCAAGACCATGCCCATACTCCTCCACCAACGGTCATCCGTTGGAAGGGAAGATGAGATGGAGTGTTGTATTTGTTTAGGTGTTTTTGAAGATGGTGATAAAGTCAAAGTGTTGCCTAAGTGTGATCACCGATTTCACTCGGATTGTGTAGATCGTTGGCTTTGTACTCAGTCGAGTTGCCCCCTTTGTCGACTCTCTTTTCGAGTCGACCCGCCTTCTGACCCGTCGGTAATATTAGCTGTGTAATTTTATTTTAATTTTTTTTTTATTTGTTTAATACCAAATCGAAATTTACCCACTTCTATTTTTTTTGTGGGTTAGTTGGTTAATTAGAGAGGAAGATTTTGATGCAACAACCCCACAATCACATAATCGTGATTCAGCGGATTTGTTGAATTTTTCTCTTTTTAAATCATTATAATTAATATTTTTTTTCAATAATTTGTAAAATTGAAATAAGTGTGACAGTCGTACCATAAATTGAATGTGTGACGCGTCACTTAGACGACAGAACTGTACTTAATTATTTGGTTGTGTATTATGGAGAACCAGAAATTTTTTCCAGTTCTTTTAAGTTGTAAAAATCAACCCTTTGTAATCCTAATTTTGGGATCTCAATATAAATATTGAATGTTTTATTTATCATATTTTTTTTTTATCCCTGTTATTTTATTTATTATTATTTTGCATAATCATAATTGAGAATAGGAAAGTTCTGGATAATTTTCACTATATATTAAAAAAAAAAAAAAAAGTTATGGGCAATTTGGAATTATTAGATGGGAAAATGGTGTACAACTAATATTTTGTTGTTTAAATTCCCATCTAAGATAGATAGATAAGCTGAATTGCAGATCAAAGACCGTATCTTGACAATCCACTTGTATATAAGTGGAAAGGGGTCACATTTATGAATTGATTCTTGTAAATTGACTTAATTTTATGGCTCAGGAACACTTAATTCCCAACTCAAAAGTTGTTGTATCATACTAACTTCAGACGGCTGGATAAGGTTTATGATATGACATTTCAATCAATCAATCAAAGTCTTTATCCATCTGTTACGATCCAATGCTTCATCCTCTTGCAAATCATCCACCTTAGTTTCTCCATGATATGACATTTCACATTTGGATAAATTGTATTGATAGTTTGGTACGAAATTTGAACCCAAGTTGTTCAATGTGAAATTGAAAATAAAGTATAAGTAACTTGAATTGAATTCTAGTTACAATAGGGTGCATTTTTGAAATTATACACGATTGTAGGTGGTGTTATTTTTTTTGAATATCCTAGGAGTTGATGTGGATAGATGTGTTCCTAATGCTGATGTGAATGCAGAAGGCTATGATTTTGTAGCAGGGAGATTACGACAGAGATATTAGTACAAAGATCCTATTGATATTAGCTTATGAAGAAGTAATAGGTGACAGAATTGCAAATTGCATTATTGTTGGAAAAGTGACACTGATAGATCAATTTTGCATACCAATTAAGGGAAAATTTAAGTTCAATGTACTAATTTATGCCAATTAGCGCATATCCATGTAATCCATCACGTTTGTAGATGTCGAGAGGTGTTAGATATGCTGTTTTTTCCAGTGATATTTCAAACTCCAGTAAAGTGTATATTGGCAAGTACATGTACTACAAAACTACTTGATTGTCAAGATACGGAGTAGTACCTGATCTGAGCACCTTTTACCTTAGGGTGGCAATGGGCTGAGCTGGTAGGCCATTGAGGTTGAGCCTAGCAGCAGTTTGTTGGGCTGGGACGCGCTGACTAGTCTAGAGAATGCAGCTCATGGCACGACTGCACGACATGGCTGCTTGGGGTAAAGATTGAGCCATTTACATTGTGTCTCAACTCTTGACACGCCAATTTTTTGCAGGTGTGGTTCATATTCCCTTGATCTACCACTCATGTAAGTCATATTGTGTTGAGCTTCTATATGTTTTAGTGACCATCTGAATTTTCAATTGAAAATGAGCATGGCAAGGAACAGGGATGCTTGATGTCTCTCTGATAGTGTTTTAGCAACTATTGCGAATTAAATTCTCATTTTGTTATGAGTAAGAATGGGATAGATTGTCTCATAACACAGGTGAAAGCCAATCACAAGTAAAAAAGTTATCATTCTTTCACTTGTAGTCTTGGTCACATCTATATCACATTAAAAGCCATTGTCTTTCACAATATACAAAATTAAACTACTACGTATAAACCAATTATTATACTATCCCTTTTTACAACTACAATTTTCACTTTAAAATGTAAAAAGTTAAAACTATAAACAAATAACTATGCCATTGATTTTCATAGCTACAATTTTCACTCCATAATGTTACGAGTGCAGAGTTGTTTCATACATATGTCTGCAAGTAAAATTTACTTGCTCAGTAGGTCAAACTCTCGAAGAGGTGGTACATTAGCAGCCAATTCATGAGGTTAAATATCACTCACATTTGCATAAGTTACACGAAGTATGTATGACAGGCATGCTTGTACTGATGTGAATGCTCTTACATACAAACTCGTAGGCCTGTTCACGGATCGGATATCTGATCCAAAATCACATTTTAGATCGGATATCCGAATACTCGGATATCAGAAACTGATATCCAAATCCGATCCGAAAATTTCGGATATCCAGAATTTTCGGATCGGATGCTTTAGATATCCATTATCCAATATTAAGTAATATTGATTGTGATTACTTTCTAAATTTCACTAATTTTACCGTTTTTTTATTGCTAAGTTGTACAACATATTTTAACAAAATTGCAGTCTTTTTGCAATAAAAATTATCATAAAATATATTAAGAATATTATAATAAGTTAATAATACAGGGTCAGTTTTATATGAACAATTTAAAAATTTTATCCTTCCTCCGTTCTTTTTTACTTGACCCGCTTTGACTTTTACACAATTTACCTCCCTTCCTTTAACCGTCTTTTGTGAATAATATGTAAGGAAAAACATATTTATGTGGGATCTTTTTGAATTCGTCTTAGTAAATACTATCATAATATAAAACTTTTATAATTTTACTTATAGAGAATTAAAGTTATTGATCATTAAAGTTTTGCATAGACAAACATGATAAAAAAAACAGGTCAAGTAAAAAAGAACAGAGGAAGTATATATTTCACTATTTCAGCCTTTATATTTCGGATATCAGATATCTAAAATTTCGAAAATCAATATCCAAATCCGCATCCGATATCCGCCTTTTCGGATCAAATATCCAAAAAATCAAATTGATTGTGGATCAGATTATCGGATTTTCGGATAGTTTTGTGCAGGAGCCTACAAACTCACACTTATTATAATATAAAGTGTTACAAATAATTTTTATTTATTTATTTTTATAAATATATTTCAAATGAACAAGAGTCATAAATTAAGCTTTAATAAATCATTGAGTCTTGACTATTAGGTGCACCTATAATTGGATTCACCACAAGTCCACAAATGGATACATGACACACCCATTTCCTTCGTACATAAAAGAACGATTTAGAAGAGTAAACTTGTAATTCAGAAACAAATTTACGAATAAGGCCCAAACGGCCAAACCCAAACATTCTCTTGTAAACTTCGATAGGGTTTCGCTATATATTATCCCAAAACCCTCATCCTTTCCTTTACTTACTGTAACTCCCTTTCTCTCTCTTCGGCTGCTACATCCGTCGATTAGGGTTTTGAGGTTGCCGGCTTTCTTCATCCTTTCATCATGAGGGCCAAGGTACTTTGAATTTCTTCTTTAATTAATCGATTAACTTTAGTTTCTTCCTTAATTTCATTGATTCGTTCGGTTCAGTCGAGTTTTTCCACCATTGTTAACTAATTTGAAGTTTAACTTGTTGATTTGATTGATTTTTGCAGTGGAAGAAGAAGCGTATGAGGAGATTGAAGAGGAAGCGCCGAAAGATGAGACAGAGATCTAAGTAGAAGAAGATCTACAGCTTTCATGGTTACTCCTTTAGTTTTTAATTTTGTTTCCGTTTTGTTAAATCTTAGTTCGTCGATCGATTAGCTGTTTCTATGGCAATCGAAGTGATTTAGGTACTAAGTTTTTTCGTGTCATGTAATTGATACATTTTGATAAACATGAATTTTGGAGTAATGTAACTCTTGAGTTTTTTCTACCTATTATCGTTAATCTCCTTGGTTTTAATATCTTTCTGCTTCACTGATTTCAATATAATATTGTTTGCATTTCAATAATATGATTGTTAGATCTATGTTGTCAGAGTATAAATGCGGAAGTATTTGAAGATTAAGAACGAAGATAAATTCATAGGTGTAGGAATTGCTGGAATGATTAGGATAGTAATTGTTGCATATACAATGAAGAAACTGTGTTACTTGTTTGGAACATTTTGATACCTTGATCTGAAACTGTTTACTAATTATCATGGTTTATTTGATGATGGATGAAATGAGTTGTGGCAACTAGTATAAGACTGGTCAGATGACCAGTGTTATTCGAATGGAAATTTTGGAGCATAGGCCATATGTGATTAGGCTTAAATCTTATGGGTGATAAATGGTTTATAATACTAGTAGTTTTGTATTAGGAATGGGTTTGGTTTTAGTATGAATGATGATGAATTGGGAAGGTTGTCTTGTTCTTTCAGGTCTTTTTAAACATTGCTTTCCCTTGTGTGTAATTTGTAGCCGTGTAGTATGAATTTGGAAGGTCATCTGTTGTTGGGGTCTTCTAAACATTGCTTTCCCTTTTTAATTTGTAGCCAGTGATGATGAATTTGGAAGCTCATCTGGTGCTGGGGACTTGTAAACATTGTTTTCCCTTGCGTATAATTTGTACCTGTAATTTTGGTAGTGGTATAGGGAGCTCTTTTGATGCTACTGTTTTTTGTTTTCTAATGTAGACCAGTGATGATGATTCGACGAGTACATTTGTATGATCATGTCATTCTTTGTTAAAATTTCTATCATCTTTTCTTAAGGGGATGATTTTTTTTGGTGATCAAGTTGGAATTGCTTGTGTAGAAGTCACACTGTACGTGACTGGTGTTAAAATCTCTTCACTTTTGCTCGATAGACTTCACTGATTTTGCTACCGGTGTAGGTTATTCCAAATTCAAAAGAGTCCTTGTTTCTAGAATTCTTAATTGTCTTTCTTCTTTTTCCCCTTGAAGGGTCATTAGTCACATTACTGTATAGTGTATACTACTATATGAATTTACAATGAACCCATCATCATAAAACTATAATACTATCAAGTGCCAACACTTTAAAACTTCATATCTTGTATTTTTTCAGCTGCCTATCCCTTTAATTTCACTTTGGGTTCAAAAACTATCAAAGCTATGCACGAGTGTTCCTTAACCCAAGCATATGACCTTGCCATAAGAGAGTTGGTGCACAATCAAGTAGCAAACGTTGTTTTGTTTGCATTTTAGTTAGTAGCGTTGTGCATGAAGTATAAATAGCTTTTCTAATGAGTACCTGTTGGCGCTAGTTAAATGTAGGGGGTAATTGGTGTCACCAAAGTTGAAAAAAATCCAAAGTTTAAACAAAATATGTAAATTACTGACAAACAGATCATCAGACAAAGTTAGGACTTACGACTATTACTATATTAATTACACAAATTTACATCGAATTTATTCTCTACTCGTAATTTTCATTTTTTTTACCAACTCTTATTTATAATTGACTTATCCCTGAAACAGAAAATTCTTTACGTTCTCTTCTTCCCTAAATAAACTGCAAAACCCTCCCCCAATAAAAAAAAAAAAAAAAAAACCATAATTATTTACTATGATGGGCTGAAGAATCCGATTTAGGTCCATTATCATCACCACTTTTGGGCTGAAGATCAAGACGATCAATATAACTCTTAACCTCCGCTGCAATCATATTCTGCATCACATTAATCAAACACGTGTCATCTCTCCCCACTGTACATCTCATCAATTTCTTAATCTCACCCTCATCATCACCCTTCCTCACCTGATCCTCCCCTTCTCTCTCTCCTCCACGTGGCACATCCATAACCTTCCCAGGTGGCAAAAGCGTCAAAACCGTCTCAACCCCACCATCTTCTTCCTGCTCCGACACCACACCAGAACTCACCTCCTTCTTAACCACCCCCGAGTCAGACTCACTCGACACAGCCACCTCAACTCGCTGCCGTTTCGACTCGCTCAACTCGGTGCCCACTTGTGGGTCCCGCTTCCTCCTAAGCGTACTATTCCAATGATTCTTAATCGCATTATCCGTACGCCCAGGAAGAAGCTTAGCAATTGTGGCCCATCTATTACCATGGGCCTTATGGGCCTGGACTATAATCTCATCCTCTGTTGGGCTGAAAGCCCGGTGTTGCACATCTGGGCTTAGCTGATTACACCACCTTAATCTACAAGATTTACCGGACCTCCCTGGAATTCCTTCGCTTATCAAAGTCCAATTCCTCGGCCCATGTTGATCCACTAGCTTTTTCAACGTTGCATCCTCTTGTGGGGTCCATGATCCCTTCACCCGATCTTTTACGACGCCGTTTTGGACGTCGTTCTTTGTTCCCATTGGTAGAATATTTTCCTGAAACTCTCAAATTTTATGGAGGTTTTTCTTAATTAATTTTTTATGGAAGAAGAAAAATTGGATGAGAAGAGGTTTATATTGAGGAGAGAGAATGAGGAAGTTATAACTGCTTGCTGCTGGTGTGGGAGGTTACAAATTTTTTGGTGTAACTGACTTTTATTTTTTTGCATTAACGGCAAATTTTAAGGGTTAGTTAAGCTATTTTATCTTTTTAATTTTATTTACTAATTTACGTTATTCAACGACTGTTTTCACCAAACTCCAAAACTATGGCAGTTAGGAAGTATTTCTCTCTCTTTCTTCTAATTAAGAATGTCGCAAACGTTTACGACATTTTAGTCAACTTTGTAAGATCGTGACTTTTATGTGATTTTAGATGTTTAAGCGTCTGTGCTGAATATGGAGTAAAAAACACGTTTATGAGACGTATTATGAAATTGTATTGGTGTTGTGTGATGACTATTTAAGGGTAGATTATAGCTGTCCTTTTAATTTAAGTCTAAAAAGTTTGGTATAACAAAATTGTAGATTAGAATCAGTTATGAGGAAAATTGTGGCCTGGATTTGTAAGTCTACATTTTGTTTCTGATGTGATTAATACTCTTAATTAAACTTACAACGTTTGATTAGTGGTTACGTTGTTATATTCTGTTACAAGTTCCTACATACCTAACTGAAGTGTTGGACCAAATCAATTGTTTGAAGTCAAATACTATGAATCATACATATCATAAATTCATAAATGTTACGTATATTTAGTGATCTTGTTGTTTGGTAGATGCAATTTACTATGGAGATACTCTTTCTTCTAGATGATTTACTTCAAGTATTTTTATTGTAAAATCTTGGCATAAAATTTTACAATTTGTTGAGAAATTTTTTGGTAAATGTGTTTCACATTTACCCTTTTCTTTTCATACAAGTGACACCTACATATAATGACATTTGTAGTAGAAAATATCAACCTTTATCATGGACATAGATACGAGCTGGCGTTATAGGAGAGCTTAACTGTTTAACCTGTCTAACAAAGTTTGATTTCATTCTAAAATTATTTAATACTCTGAATTAAAAGGGTAGTCCAATAAAATATGATCCTCTTTTGTATTATTTAAATCTTAAAATGTAACTATTCTATGATTAGATTAGCCATGTTTTTAATATTGCATAGTCCAAGTTATTTCTTAACATATTTAGATGCAAAGGTTTTAGGTAAGTAATGTGATGTCGGTATCTCTTATTTAAATTTTGGGCTCATAATACAAGAATTCCAATTTTTTTTTTTTTTTTTTTTTTTTTTTTTTTTTTTTTTTTAATATATAAAGGCATGTCTTTAAAAGGTAGGTAATATAATGCAACACAATTATAATGGTAGATTATTGTAAGTTATAACCAATGTAAATGAGAAAAATTAAGGTAGGTAAAGAGTAAACTAGTCATAGTAAACTTGTGGATTGGAGTTGCGGTTGCGTTATAAGGGAACATGTGGGAGGCATTGCTTCATCTTTCACCCGTAAACACTTATCAACTCGAAATATTGCTATTTGCTACAACTGTTTTTACGCGCTAAAACTTAGTTATTGTAGGAATTAAAGGTGCAGAGGATAATAAGCAAGGAAATGTGAAAATGAGAGAAAGAAGGAAACATCAGAAAAACAAATGAGAAGAGAAATAAAAGGATAAGAAGAGAGGAAATTTAGGCATGATTATTTATGCTTCATTGTTTTAATGGAAATGTTTCCATAATTAACATTCTAGAATTATTATAAATACGTTGTTTTAGATGTAGTTTTTGATCATCATCAACATTGTAATTCACATTAGAGAGTAATATAATTAAGAGAGATTAATTTCTTAAGTTATATTTTGTTACTTCATATTGGTTATTTTGTCTCATTCATTTATTGCATTTTTGTGAGAGGTGTTATATTTCATATTATTTTATATCTATTAGAAGGCCAAATTCCGCTGCAATTCTAACAATTGGTATCAGAGCCAACGTCTAAATTTTGAGTGGTAAAATTCAATTTAGTGTAAAATGGCTTCTACTAGTGGAAATGTCAAAGTAGGCAAATATGAAATTGAAAAATTTAATGGGAAAAATGATTTTTCCTATTGGAAGATGCAAATGAAAAATCTGCTTATTTCACAAAAACTGCATTGGGCATTATTAGGGAAAGAGAAAATGCCGGCTGATATGAAGGATGTGGATTGGGAAGAATTAGATCTTGAGGCGCGGGCTGCTATAATCTTATGCCTTGAGAGGGATGTTGCTTTCTTGGTAAATGAAGAAGCAACAGCAGTAGGCGTTTGGGCAAAGTTAGAGAATAATTTCATGACGAAGACTCTAACTAACAGGATCTATTTAAAATCCAAATTGTATACATGCAAGATGGAGGAAGGCACCTCAATCCGGGATTATGTCAATAAGTTTGATAGGATCATATCAAACTTAAAGGACATAGATGTGAAGATTGATGATGAGGACCAGAAATTAATTTTATTACTTTCATTACCAAAGTCCTACGAGAACCTAGTACAAACATTGATGTTGGTGGGTGATACTCTAACCATGGATGAGACGAGGGCATCACTTTTAGCGGATGATCTACGTAAGGTTGCTACAAGTGTAATGTCATCTTCAAGTGGAAGAGATTACAAGGATCAAGCACAAGGATTGTTTGCAACTAGAGGAAGGACAAATGAAAGAGGAAAAGGTAAGCGTGGAAAATCTAGGCCAAAATCTAGACCTCACGCGGAAAAGACATGCTTTAAATGCGGTGAGCCTGGACACTTTAAAGCAAATTGCCCAAATAAGAGGGTAGTATTCAAGAATCTAAACAATAACAACCCAAAAGAAAAACAAGAAGCAAGTTATGTCTCAAATGGCGAGGAAGATTGTTACTCTGTAACTGAAGAATCTCATGAGATCTCTGGTAAGTGGATGCTTGACTCAGGAGCCTCTCACCATATGTGCCCAAATAGGAAGTGGTTTACTACTTATGAAAGCACAAATGGGGGCACAGTTTTAATGGGCAATGATCATGCTTGTAAAACTGTGGGGCTAGTTACAATTAGAATCAAGATGCATGATGGAGTTGTGAGAACCTTGAAAGTTGTGAGACACATTCCAGATTTGCGAAAAAACCTAATCTCTATAGGTTTGTTAGAGAAAAATGGTTGCAAAATAGTTGCGGAGAACGGGGTTATGAAAGTTGTTCGTGGTTCCTTGGTTGTGATGAAGGCAGTTCGTAACGGTAATCTTTAACCTCTTTTGGGAAATACTATTACAGGTGATTTAGCAATTGGAATTAGTGGAAGTAAAGACCACACAGAATGCACGAGAATATGGCACATGCGGCTAGGGCATATGTCGGAAAAAGGTCTATCATTGCTTAGTAGACAAGGTTTGCTGAAGAACATGAAGAAACCACAAATGGAATTTTGTGAACATTGTGTGTACGAAAAGGCGCATAGGGTGAAGTTCTGCACAAGCAAGCATAAAAGCAAAGGGTTGTTAGACTATGTGCATACAGATGTATGGGGTCCGGCTAAAGTAACTTCCAAGGGTGGTTCCAGGTATTTTGTTACGTTTGTCGATGATTATTCAAGGTATGCTTGGATTTACTTTCTCAAGCATAAGAATGAGGTATTCGACACTTTCAAGCGGTGGAGAGCAATGGTTGAAAACAGAACAGGGAGGAAGCTGAAAACTCTGCGATCTGATAATGGCACAGAGTACACAGATGGTGCTTTCAAGGAGTTTTGTGATCAACAGGGCATTATAAGACACTGGACAGTGCGAGACACACCACAACAGAATGGAGTCGCAGAAAAACTGAATCGTACACTACTTGAGAAGGCAAGGTGTATGCGCTCTAATTCTTGGTTAGGCAGAGAATGGTGGGCAGAGTCGGTTGCTACTGCTTGTTACATAGTGAATCGATCCCCACACTCTTCTCTAGATGGAGACACACCTTATAAAGTGTGGTAAGGGGAACATGCAGATTACGGGAAACTTAGAGTTTTTTGGATGCACGACTTATTATCACGTCAAAGATAATAAACTTGATGACAGAGCTAAAAAAACAATCTTTTTAGGGTATCCAAAAGGAGTTCAAGGCTATCGTCTTTGGAGTGTAGAAGATTCTAAATTTGTAATCAGCAGGGATGTGACCTTTGATGAACGATCTATGATAGCTTTATCCAAAGCTATGACGCCAAGTGATGGTGATCTTGGAGAAACTTCAAATACTCAAGTGGTGGAGATAGAGTCTAAAGACCAACCAATAGACTCTAGTCATGTTCAGGTGGAGCATCCTAGTGCAACTCGATATGAGGAAGAGGATGAACTTGATCATGAAGAGATTCAGCAGAAAAATGCACATGTTTTACAACAACAGCAGTAGGATTCTTTGGCATCAACAAAGCCAAAGAGAAATTATAAACTAGTTCAGAAGTTTGGGTCAGACAAACCTCTGAGGCATTATGGGCAGTTAAATTTGGTAGAGTATGCACTCTCGGTGGAGGATGATGAACCTGTCACCTTCAAACAAGCTCTCAGGGATAAGGATAGTGAGAATTGGTTGGTTGCCATGGAAGAAGAGATGCAATCTCTTCATAAGAACAAGACATGGGAGGTGGTCCCATTGCCTGTAGGGAAGACTGCTATAGGTTGTAAATGGGTCTATAAAAGAAAAGAAGACCCTACCGAGTCAAGTGGTACAAGGTTTAAAGCCATGTTAGTGGCTAAGGGTTATGCTCAAAAGGAAGGTGTAGATTATAATGAAATATTTTCTCCAGTGGTAAAGCACACATCCATACAGGTGCTTTTAAGTCTTGTCGCTCATGGTGATCTTGAGTTGGAACAATTAGATGTGAAGACTGCGTTCTTGCATGGAGACTTGGAGGAGGAAATCTACATGTATCAACCTGAGGGATTCAAGGTTGATAGAAAAGAAAGCCAGGTTTGTCGCTTGAGGAAATCACTTTATAGATTGAAACAATCTCCTCGACAGTGGTACAGGCGATTTGACTTCTTTATGTTAAAGCAAGGTTTTTCCAGAAGTAATTATGATTGTTGTGTATACATTCGTAAGCTTCATGGAGGTGATTATATCTATCTTCTATTGTATGTGGATGACATGCTTATTGCTTCGAAGAGCAAGGTGGAGATAGACAGATTAAAATTTCAACTTGGTAAAGAGTTTGAAACAAAAGACTTGGGTGCTGCAAAGAAAATACTGGGTATGGAGATTAGAAGAGACAGGTCAAGCCGAAAATTGTTCTTAAGCCAGAAAAGATACATTGAGCGAGTTATTGAAAAGTTTGGTATGAAAAGTGCCAAGTCGGTTGTAACTCCATTGGCTCCGCATTCTAGGCTTTCTAGTAAACAATCTCCCACAACAGCAAAAGACAAGGCTTACATGGACAATGTACCTTATGCTAGTGCAATAGGCAGCTTAATGTATGCAATGGTTTGCACACGCCCAGATATTTCACAAGCGGTAGGTGTTGTTAGTAGGTTCATGGCGAATCCTGGAAAGATACACTGGGAAGCTGTGAAGTGGATTCTTAGGTACTTAAAAGGTACCATTGATACCAGATTATGCTTTGGTGGAGATAACTGTCAGATTAGCGGATTTGTTGATTCTGATTATGCTGGTGATCTAGATAGACGACGATCTACTACTGGTTATGCATTCACGATATTTGGTGCTCCAGTTAGTTGGCGATCAATGTTACAAGCTACAGTGGCTCTATCTACTACAAAGGCTGAGTATATGGCCATGACAGAAGGGGTAAAGGAATCATTGTGGCTGAGGGGTCTTCTAGATGATTTGGGCTTTCGACAAGAAGGTGTACAGTTGAGTTGTGATAGCCAAAGTGTTATTCATCTAGCAAAGAATCAAGTGTATCATGTTCGGACAAAACATATAGATGTAAGATATCATTTTATTCGAGATATTGTAGAGAAAGGTGATATTTCTCTTATGAAAGTGCACACAGATAAGAACCCTGCAGACATGTTAACCAAAGTGGTGTCAGGAAGCAAGTTCCAACATTGCTTGGAATTGCTAAAGGTCATCCCATGTTAGATATTACATGGATAAATAATCGAACTACGATTGGTTTGATCCCGGCCAGGGGTACGTAGACAGCCATTTTATAAATGGTGCAACCGGATACACTAACCACAATTTGTTCGTTCAAAATTTTGAATTACATCAAATTATGAACGAGGTGGAGAATTGTAGGAATTAAAGGTGCAGAGGATAATAAGCAAGGAAATGTGAAAATGAGAGAAAGAAGGAAACATCAGAAAAACAAATGAGAAGAGAAATAAAAGGATAAGAAGAGAGGAAATGTAGGCATGATTATTTATGCTTCATTGTTTTAATGGAAATGTTTCCATAATTAACATTCTAGAATTATTATAAATACGTTGTTTTAGATGTAGTTTTTGATCATCATCAACATTGTAATTCACATTAGAGAGTAATATAATTAAGAGAGATTAATTTCTTAAGTTATATTTTGTTACTTCATATTGGTTATTTTGTCTCATTCCTTTATTGCATTTTTGTGAGAGGTGTTATATTTCATATTATTTTATATCTATTAGAAGGCCAAATTCCGCTGCAGTTCTAATAGTTACACTCCAACATTACATTCATTTCATTTTGTTTGTATGTTTTTATGCTTCTTTCCCACACATACTTTGTCATATATTGATATACTGTACATTATATTCTATTGCACCATGTTATAGTACAATATTCCACGTGATTATTTCAATTAAATATGTACTTTATTGTATTTATAAAAAAAAATACGTTCGTAGTCAATGTATACGTAAATCACGCCTAGACAATGACCTATGGTGTATATTGAATGTTTTGCGATCCGTATAATCAAATCAAATCATGTTTAATCTCCTCGAAAAAGCATGCATTATCATTCCAACGAGAGTTGGACTTTTCACAAGACATGATTATTATTTCATATACTTCCACTATATATAATGTAAAACTCAATAATGCTATACCTATTTATCAACTAAGAGGAAAAAAAGAAGCGTTGCCTCTTACTTGTGACACGAAAATTTGAAGTACTAGCACTAGACCATGATATAATTCTAGTCAAAACACCCATTAGAGACTGCTTAATTGCACTAACATTACAAACACCATCATTATTATCTATTTTATAGTAAAGTAATAGAATGCTTTTCATTCTACCTCCTAAACAACCAATTTCAGCTCCAATTATGGTCAAGTTGAGGTCTTTAAGTGCCCGGATTAGCTCAGGGATCAAGTCGGGCCGGTCTTCGCAGCATAATGTAGCTTTCATAAACATTATGTTCTTGTTGTTGGGATGATTTTCTTTCTGATCACGAGCAAACGTCGGGATGCCTCCTTGCATATTATTTGTGTGACATTCAATAGTAATGTCATCAATTTCTGTTGGGATTGTAAAGAGTTTGCTGATTTCTGATGCTTTTCTCTTTAGCTCCTTAACTTGCTCTACTACTCTTTCTAGGAGAGCTGCCTTGTCCATCTGTTTTACCAAGTAAGAAAACCGTGATGATTTTTTTTTTTTTTTTTTTTTTTTTTTTTTTTAATATTGCAAAACTAATTCTAAATGCACGTGATATGTACTATACGACACATAGACAACTCGTCTAAGAGATTACTGAAAAGATAAGGGCATTTTAGTAATTTAAGACGGAGATCAAATTGCTAAAGAGTTGGCTTGTAAGATAGAGATTCTACCCAATATCATTCGAATTTTAGATAGTATATAACATCTCGTTATATTTTCCCTTATTATTCTATGTGGTAGATACTGTGTTTAAAGCATTTAATGAAGAAGCAAAATCATTGCTCACATTATGAAACACAATTATTTTTAGTTTTTTTTTTATGTTTGAAATTTAATCATGTGAATTATGTCTATAAAAGTAGCACCTTTAAAAATACATGGAGAATCTTTCAAATGAAACATAATGTAAGCAATGATATTGCTCTAAATTAGCTCCCTAGACATCTTAATAAGTTTTTGGACCTACTTTGACTTCATTGATATATATCTTAATGCTAGAGGTTATGATGAAACCAAGCATAAATGACTCAACTAATTAGACTAATCAATGTGAATAATAAATGACTCAACTAATTAATTTAAGGAAGTGATAAAAATCAGTTTTGAAAAAGATTTAAAAAGATTTTATAAATAAATAAATAATTCATTAATTTAAAAAGATAAGTTTTAAATTAATTAATTATTTATGTTTTAATTAATAAATAAATAATTATCTTTTTTTTAATAAATAATAATTATCTTTTGAATAAGTCTTTAACTGATTTTTAACTTGGTAAATATTGGCTGCTTAAATTAAGGAGCACGTTGAATTTAGGAGTCAAGCTAGGGAAATCATGTTCCTAAATTTCCTCTGCCTACATCCCAACTTCTCAGTCAAAGAGAACGTGGGATTAAGGGGGAAGTGGGAACTTGATGGAAGCTTGGTTTAACTCCTTATAAAAACAGATCAACGTTAAGTTTTGAAAGCGTGGAAAAACAATCTTAAGTATTCTAAGCCTAGAGTTTCAAAGTGTTTAAAAGAGAAGTTCCTTCCATCCTTAGTCTCTTAAGTTCTTTAGGAAATACTTGTAATCATTGTGTAATTGGGTTTGGGTTGTGAGAGTTGTAAAGTGTGAGACTTGAGAGAGTTGTTTACACTGTACAAGTGATTCGGAGTAGAATCACAAAGTGTGAGAAACTGTGATTGAGGGATCACAGTTGGGTAACTTGAGTTCCTCACGGAACTTGAGTCTAGGCAACGTATTAGTGATTGTAAATCATTTTTACATAGTGAATTTATTCATTGCCTATCTCAGTGTCTTTTCTCTTAGTAGTAGATTTAATTCCGCAAAATTTACCATAGTCTACATACACTACAATTCACCCCCCCTCTTGTAGTATACATTGTTCTATGATACCAATCACTTATTCAAAAGATAATTATTATTTATTAAAAAAAAAGATAATTATTTATTTATTAATTAAAACATAAATAATTAATTAATTTAAAACTTATCTTTTTAAATTAATGAATTATTTATTTATTTATAAAATCTTTTTAAATCTTTTTCAAAACTGATTTTTATCACTTCCTTAAATTAAGGGTTTTTGAAAACCGTTTTAAAACTTTCGCTTAAAACTTTCTGAGTCATTCGTCAAGTTCTCTCAGGAACTTCAGGTTCCTTCAGGAACTTCGAGTTTCTTCTTAATTCCTTCCAACACTTTTGTTTCTTAAGTTCGTACACTGAGTAACTAAGAATATAGAGTTGTGAGAACATCTTGAAAGCTTGCATTCATCATCAAGTCTTCCAAACTCTGTTGTTCCTACTCCAGAACATTTAACTTCAAACCTGAATCTTCTGTTTTAACCAAGACTCATAAACGTCGTTAGTCAAAGTTTGTTTTATGTAGGTCAATCATCAAAATATAAGGTGGTCAATTCAACAGAATTTAAGAATCCACTAATAGCTTGATAAACATGAGTACTTAGGCTATAGGGAGTACAACAATACTGTCTTCCATAACCAACAAAGTGATCCTTTGTTTGTTTTGTACGGACTAACATGTAAGAGGGCCCAATTCGATGACCAAAGATAATGATAAATTAGTTGAATGGTTGGAAGTTAGGACTATAATAACAATTCTTTCATTGGGAGCTAAATATTTTCAAATATATGAAATGTCACGATCTTGCACCAAGATGAAATTATCAAATTAAGTAATAAAACTATTTTATGGACACTATTAATTTTTATATCAATTAGGCCAAACCACAACTATTGATGTTTAATAACAATATGCTGATGATAATGATCATAGCTTTATCATCTCTTATATACTTGCATACATAGTTGTATACATACAAATATACAATGTGTTCAAACAAACTTAAACATACATAATAAACAGTACATTATTATGTTAATAAAATCGATCGAAATTAAGGAGGCTTAATTAATTATTACCTTTTCTGACTTGGGTACAAGCCTTCTAAGCCTAGCAAGCTGCCCATTAATCCGATCGCGACGGCGCTTCTCAGCTTGCCTATGGCTATGAGAGGAATTAGCAGCAGTTTTATCTTCTAATTCTGCAATTCCTTCAAATTCGAAGCCATAATTTGTAGGTAATTCTTGCAACAACTGCATGCTTCTTGTTGCAGTAGTAGCATGAAAATGATGACCCATAGTTTCCTCTTCTGGTAATCTAGGATAGCTAAAGCTATTTTGGGCCATTATTATAAAACCTTTTTGTGAGAATATATATATATGAAGATAACATATGACTTATAAAAAATAAAAATAAAATTCTTTTTGCTTGGTCTAAAGTCTACATATATAGTCATCTACGCCGTTGAAAACTTTATTCTTAAGTGATTTGAGATTTCCATGTCATATATGGTTCTGAACTAATTATAAATTATCCATAAAGTAACGAGAATAATATTTTGTCGAAATTTAATTTTCCACTCAAAATCCGTGTTGTGTTAGATTTATCAATTTATTATTAAATGAGATGACGAATAATTGATGATTTTGAACCACTTAATAATAGGTCGATAAATATAGTTGGATTACTTTTAGTTAATTGGTGTACTATTCTAGAATTTTGCCAATTTGTGATCATGGTTCTTTGTTAGTGATTGGGGGCCATATATATGTCTATGCCTAAGCTAATTTGCTTTTTGGAGTATTCCTACTAAACTAGTCCAATAAAAATCTTTCTAGGATTGATAGATATAGATATATCTTACCTCATCATTGAATACAAAATAGCAGATTTTTGAAATCTCTCTATGTATTTTGTGAAAGTAACTAAATTGGACTTTGTCACTCTCCACTATATTGGCCCATGGTTAACTTGGTAGTAAGCAATTGATTTACTTTCAAAGTGTGAAAGATTTGTTTTATAAGTTAAATGAGGGCAACATTATATGGTTCTAATTAAAGGGATAAGATTTGATCTAATCAAGAGTTTTATATAGTTATAGAATCTTTTCTTGCACATGAAACAAACGTTTCTAATGCTTCAATTCATTTTAAATTAGTTGCGAATTGAAATTGGGTCATTAATCCTATCAAATTGTATTTTTTATTTTTTCCGGATTATTTTAAGGTGAAAAGAAAATATTTTTTTACAATGCTTGATCAAGGACGACATTATTTGTAAGTGAGATTCGTGAGAAGAATTTGTGAAATTGTTAGATCAAGGTGTTAGTTGTTGTCCTTGTTGATAATACTATGAAAATTTAAACATAAGCATTATCAATCTTATCACTTATTGTCTTTTTTTTTTAAAAAAAAAATCTTCTCACTTAATGATGTCAATCTTCTATAAAAACTTAGTAAGTTAGCATCTATCAAACACAAATTCATTGATGTTTGAAGTAACTAAACCTTTGATATTTTTTTCCACACTTATTCAAATATACATAGCACATAATATTTGAATAAACATCATTTTTTGTAGTCAGATCCAAACTCACTTTATTCTTTTTAAAAAATAGTGCATCCATTTGAATTGTGCATGGGGTATATATGTGAAATATACATGCAAAATCTTATCTCTTGAGCTACAATTATCTGTTTAAACTTATTTTCCAGGCCTTATATAGTCTTATATAGATAGTTTGTTTATACACCTCTTAACTGTTAATGTAGCCCAATTTATTGATATTTACTAATAAAAATTGATACAACTATGGATGTAGCTTAGGTATGGTTAGTGAATCATGTAAATGTATATTACCGTTTATAAATTTAATTAGTCTTTTCATACCTGTTATAATATCGCAAATATACGAATAGACCGTTTTACAATTAAACAAACCATCCTAATTAGGATGTAACATAATCAAAGATGTTGGATTTGAAAGCACCAGCATCATAAATCAACATAGGAGATGTCTTTGGTGATATTACAAATATGAATAGATAGGAAGTGAGGACAAACAATGGGATCGTCACCCCACAAAAAATGAAAACAAAGCAAAAATGAGCCACAAAATTTATGCATACTTATCTACTCAGATTTTAGATGTTCATCAAAGATACAGTGTTACTCTGATTGGCAACGCATCCTATGTGATGTTTTGTCTTTTTATGTGTCAACTTGCTAAGCTTATTGCTCATACAATTGTGGGCGGGAATAAAGGTTAAAAAATTCGGTGCCATGCAAAAATTTCATACCAGCATTTGATTGAATTCTTATGTTGGTCGGTCCAATTACTCCAATATATGGACTACATGATAGTGTATTAGATTTTTAGCTTGATTCGTAGATAGCTTCAAATTTGATAATGCTTTTGTAAATTTTGGTATAATAAAAATAATTTTGAATAAGTTTAGACAAAATAAGTCGATTAGAATAGAGTACGTCCAGACTTTTTGGTCTTGTCATACACTAGTTTTAACTGAACAATTCCATGAGTTGAAGAGTATAACGATAAAGTGATCGAATACCTACTATTAATGACAAATTTGACCACCAACTAGATTTCATGAAGCAAGTAAATCAACAAGGCTATGGAGAACTTTTCATGACATTGTTAAATTCAAGGTTTTGCAAATCATGGACTACAAATTTTTTTATGTACTTATCGAATTATAATTGATTAGGAATTAGGATCTCAAATATACTAATAATAGAGTGAGATTTTTTTTCTCAGTAAATCCTACCCCATTTCATTTATTGCAAAGGAGAAATCAAGTTGAAAGAAGATTAAGACTTTGTTCTTTTGAGCAGAGTAGAATCGATGTCAGCAAAGCAGAGCAGGTGTCAGCAGAGTAGAACAACTTATTTAAACTCAACAGAGTAGAGCAGAGCAACTTATTTATACTCAGCAGAGCAGAGCAGGACTCAACAGAGCAGAGCACACCACAACAGCTCAACAGAACAGAGCCTAATGAGGTTCTTCCAATCTTCATGAGAAGACATATTCTAAGTTTCTAAAGGAACCTAAACCGTGTAATATAGAAGTACTACACATTATTGACAAGTAAGATCGATCGAGATGGGTGAATGCAAAAATTACAAGAAATACACAATGAGGTTATCTAATAAGACACATGCAAGGCAGAGGACATGCAAATTACTCACTTTAGTTGTCCTTGATCTCAATGATTGGCGTACATGACAATGATAATTCTTAATCTAATATATACACTATTTATGTCCAAATTTATACTGTTTAATATAAATGAAATTGAATTAGAAGAACAATATGGTTGTGACTTGTGAATGAATGCATCATGCATGTAATTGAAGCAGTGCAACACATGTGTAATGTATTAAAGGTAATAATATCTATATTTAGTCTAAGAAAGCACAAATTCAAAAGACATGTATTGTTGCTATTAATTTCTCTCGTTTTTTTTTTTTAATGTTTTTATCCCTTTACACAACTGGCCTTGCACGAATGAAAAGACTAGTTCATCTAATATCAGAAATTAAGATCAAACAAAATTTTCCAAATAAAATTTGGGTTTTAAATTGTGCTTGACCTGCTTGTATATAATTGTCATCTGACTTGTATCGTGTTTATGAATATTTTGTAAGAAAACTTTATCTAAAATGGAGTTTAAAGTTAAACTTCTTTGGATTGCAAAACCAGACATTTTTTTTTTTTTTTGGTTTTGAGCCAATGTATCAATAAATTTTAGCACAATTAAATGGTCTTAATTGGTCATGAAAAATGATGGGTCATAGAGGCAAATGAAGAGGTGAAATAGACAAGTTATAAAACCCTCTTGCTCTTTAGTGCTCAATCTTTCTTAGACTAGCTAGCTTAGGCCAAATAATTATGTATTTGTTCTGACATTTTCTTTTATCATAATTGAAAGGACACTTGTAGAAAATTAAAGTCCATATTGTCGGCAGAGAGCAGGTCCTTGATTGCTCATTTTATACAGTTTATATGGTGCTAAATTAGTTGGCCTCAGGGAGTAAAAAGGAGCTAGTGAATAATGGAGGAAATAGGGATATCATTGTATCATATGGTTATTGCAAGAATGTGTTCCTATTCCATTCAACAAACACTCGATTGACTCATCCACTCAATTTTTTTGCCAGTTAATATAAATTGGCACCACATAATTTAATCGTTAAATATGGGGTACTATCTTTTAAGACTTTATATATGCAGTAAACAGTTAAGTTAGTTGACATTCATACTCGATCATCAACTTAATAGAAATTTGATGAGAATAGATATGTTACTCTCGGACTTAGTGATCCTATCCCATCGATATTTTAAGGAAGTTGAGCATCTCTTTTCTGGATAGTCTTTTACATAAATTGTTAATTCTCTATTCCTCCACCTAAATTTTTTTGGCTTAGTCTATTTGAAGCAGTTGTCAGCCAATCTGATTGATGTGCAAATGAAGCCTAGCAAGCGAGAAATACTAGTTGGTTTCAATCTCTACTTCAGGCATTTTAGAACCATATACATCTGTATATATTCAGTACCTAAATACAGTAGTAAAGAGCCTCATTTGACTATGATTTCTGCATTCTCAGTATACAATAAAAGATTACCGAAGTAATACTCCTTGATGTCGACTATAGTGTATCAGAATTCATTAAAATGTATAGCGCCAACTTTCCAAACAATGTATGTGGTTGCAAACATAACTGAACTGATAAAAACAAAAGAGAAGGCAATCAGAAACAAATCGAGACCTCCAGGGAAGTCGAACGTCAAGCCTGCCTTAGGCATTCCCCGCTTACTGTCATCAAACAGGTTAGTAGGGGCTTGTGGAAGGCCCTTCTTTCCTTTCTCACTCTCTCTCAAAGCATCCAATACACTGCGCCCAATTTCTGATTTAGCAGGCTTGGAATCTGAATAACGGCTCAGAACCCTTGCCGCCCTCAGTCTTTCTCTTGCAGTTAGTGGTGTTTTCTTCTGTATTGATTGCACATCAGCAGATGAAGGTATCTTGTTTTCCTGTTTTGAGTCATCGGCAACACTTGTTTCTGATTGAGCAGGATTAGGAGAAGAATCTTCAGGATTTGAACTCTCACCGCGATCTGTAACTATACGGTCACTCTCTGCAACTGATAGATGTAGGTGTCTTCTGTTTAAACTTATGATTTGCCTTGATTTGATAAGGGAAAAGGGAGCTGAAACATGGCCAATTTTCGGAACAGGATATCTAATGGAGGATCCAGAGACCTGCACAGTTGATTGAGAAAAGGACATCAGAAATTATCATAATTAAAACTACATCCAAAAGTTTCGCAGGCCATCAGATAAGGTGGTGAACTTTTTAAAGCTACTCCCACAATTATATAGGCATGATTACCAGAACATGCATTTGGCACATTCGTCCGATAATCCCATAATTTTCATCAGATGCAATACTGAATTGCACTAAGGACATGAAGTGTTGATCTCTCTTCCTGTTTTGCTAAATTTTAGCAATACTATATTGCAACTAAGGACATGACGTATTCTGTGTTTCTGAGATTTTACCTCTTATGGAATGTGACCAACATAAATATAGAACATGAACTTGCAGAACAATGCATAAAATAGATGCATGGAAATTTTTTCTTAGAAGCTCAGGCCGTATTGATTTCATTTCACATCACCAAGTTTATCAAATCAAGGAAGTTTAGTCTCCTTGAAAATTAAAGTCGAGGCTCAGAAGGTCATAAACCAATTTTGATGAAGGAGCAAGATAATTTATATATTTAGAATTTGCCATTAAAGAAATTTTTTAGGACAATCAGTACAAGGAGCTACAAATAACCTCACTTTGACAGTAGAGTAAACATATATCCTGAAGACAAACGTCCTGAAACAGACAGGAGACCACACAGTCAAACAAAGTGTAGGGAGTCTTTGAGCAGTTGAATCTAGTGCATCCAACAGAGAGGGAGATTAAATACAATAGCAATTAAAAGATAGCAAATCACTTTATAGCTCAGTTTCAGGGTTGAAACCGAACTAATATCAGTAGTGTGATTGTGACTACGAAAAAGTGCAACTAGATTATCACGTAATGTTGATGTCTAAAGTAAAATCTCAAGGGATCATAAAGAGTGTCTGTGTCTGTCATCGTACTTTGATAGAAGCCTTTATTATGGCAAGCCGAAGGTAGAAGGATGCAATATCATAGAAAGAGGACAGTTCACTAAGTGAATCCACACACAAATCTTAAGCAATCTAGGAGAGAATACATCATAAAAGCCATCTAACGTTTGGACTCTCGAAATGATGACCTTCCAGCCAGCCAGCAGTAAGTTTCATAAAAAATACCCAATAATCCAGGCTCAGATGATCACTCCATGGCCAGTTGAAACGGCGCAATAAATTGACATGCTTCACGATTGAAGTCTATGAAAAAGAATACCAGATTTTATCTAGATTCCAATTCCATGATTCTATTAGCAACACTTAGCAGTATACCTTCATAACAAAAGGGCAAGAGGTGGCAAAACATAAAACCAAGCTGCCTCGTATAATCAATGAAATAAACCAATGACCAGCAAATGAACGGATGGATCAACCTTCAAGCCTAAAAGAAATCACTAATTACAAGCATAGGTAATGGCTCCTATTAGTTACATAACATCCAAGAGCATACACTCCCTACTAATGTGACAACAATTCATAAACGATTGTTCCATTCTTCGAATACACAAGTTGAGAACGCTACTAGGTGCACATAAATAAATTTTCACCATTATGCTTGGAAAGTAAATCAAATTTGCAATAGCTTGATTAGATTATAAATCATCATTAGCCTTTTACAGTATTTACTAAGGTCTATCAATCCAACTAGGACTCATAAACTCATAATACTATACCTTATCCAACAAATACAAAAATAAGGGTAAGGAAATGTAGGAATACTCATCACATAGCCTTGGCAATTTCTATTATACAAATGGGTATACCACTTCACGTAACCAAGACTATTCTTTGTGCATTTACTAGTCTCTCGAAATCCCAATTAACCATACTTTGAAACAAAGTTACATTGGATCTCCAGACATAAGCAAAATTTGTGCAACACTACCAAAAGAATGAATTATATTCATAAAAAAGAAAACTTTCTTCAAAATTAGATTAATCAAGAAAAGACAGAAGAACAAATTACCCAAAAAAGTTTTTCAAAAAAAAGAATAAAAACAGAAAGAAAACTTACAGAATTAAAGGGGACGACGGAGTTGAGTGAAACCGCCATCATTAGGAGGTTGACGGAGGTTGAAGCTGAACCATATGAGCTCTCGAAGCTAGTGATGGTGTTTGTGGCACCAAACTTCTCTCACCTTATTGATAGAATGAAATTCTTTCTTCTTCACTCACTTGACACTACTCGACTTCTATTGCGCGTGATTACCACATTGCTTTTTTCTTTTTTTTTTTTTTTTTTTTCTTCTTTTATATTTTTTCCGTCTCAAATTACTTCTCCATATTTTGAATTTTCATGGTTAAAGTTCAAAAACTTTGGCAATAATAATTGTTTATTACAAAATAAGAAAACAATTAATTTTAAACGGAGGATACATATAAGAGCAAGCCCCAATTTCTCAATCGAGATACTGAGTTTGTTTCTCAAATGACATTTTTGCAATTATTTAGACATTGTAGCGGGTCTCTTTACTGATTGTGTGAGAAGATAGCATGTGATGAGATGACAGAAGTTTTTCCTACGTTAGCTTCGTCATCTTCATCCTTCCATCTTCCTTTCTCATCAACAATGGTAGATTCATCCCCAAGTCCCCACCAACAAACAAACACCATTCTCAACACCAGTACACCACTAACACCACAACAAATCTCGACCCCAAAACATCGATTCCGACGGCTTCACCGTCAAATTTAACGAAAAACCCTCAGAAAAATATGTGAATTAAGGGCATGGTTAACCCTAAATGATAGGTATTTGTCATTATTTGTGAGTGATTTCTTCATTGTTGTAGAAAATTTCGACCTCCATTAATGAAAGATTCTCAAACTTCATTGTTGAGGAGAGATGGATATGTTACTTGTGGGTTAACGTTTTTAAGCTTCCGTTAGTTCAAAAAGACGAAAATACTCAATTGAGAAACTTGTATTTTCTCTATATATGATCAAATAATAAAATGTTATTGGGTCATTTTGACCTATTCAAACAAACATTACATACCCTTTTTGGAAAATTTGTCAAAGTGAGTCTATAAGGAAAACAATTTCCCAAAGTAGACGCGTGACAAAACTATTTACCAAACTAAGCTTCCAAAGTAAACCGCCAACCAGGATGGCGTTTTTACCCTGGGAATTTATTTTTTTAATTTTCAGTCAAGGCATAAACGCCATCCAGGGTGGCGTTTTTACCCTGACTGATTTTTTTTTTAAAAAAAAAAATTAGCTAAGGTAAAAAAGCCATCATGGTTGGCGTTTTACCGTTTTACTAAAAACGCCACCACGGTTGGCATTTTTGTATCGGGTAAAAATCCCCACAGAACCTCTATTTTTCAGTTGTTCTTCAAAACACAAAAACCCCCAATTTGGGGATTGGCCAACCAAAATGTCGCGGATTAGGGTTTGCGAAATTGGGGGTTTTTGTGTTTTGAAGAACAACTGAAAAATAGAGGTTCTGTGGGGATTTTTACCCGATACAAAAACGCCAACCATGGTGGCGTTTTTACCCTAAAAAAAAAAATTCAGTCAGGGTAAAAAGCCACCCTGGATGGCGTTTTTTCCTTGACGGAAAATTAAAAAAATAAATGCCCAAGGTAAAAACGCCATCCTGTTTGGCGTTTTACCCTGGAAGCTTAGTTTGGTAAATAATTTTGCCACGCGTCTAGTTTGGGAAATTGTTTCCCTTAGAGACTTACTTTGGGAAATTTTCCACCCTTTTTGCAGTTGCTAACTTCAACTTAAATCTTGTTAGATTCATCTTGATACAACTTTTTTAAAAAATTTCTATTTAGAAATATATATATATATCAATGATTAAACGCTGGCAACATAAAATTTCACAGAGTACAAGTTAAAGATATTTATGAAATGGAGGAAGCATGTGCTGTTTTTTTTTTTTTTTTTTTTTTTTGTTTTTTTTTTGGGAAGAAAATTATCTCATCCTCTCCCAATGTTCTAGTAAAATGAAATGAGTCAAATGACCATATGCTGAAGTGACCCAAACTCAAGTTTCTAAGTTCAGCTTCTTTCATTTATCTTTTCATTTTTTTTTTTCCTTTTGAAAACAATAAAGCCACACTCACAATAACGCAGTAATCTGTAATCGTGATCAATACTCTTGGTTCATGGCTGTGCCAATTCATGTAAAGCGTTCAACCATAAAAACTAGACATGTAACCAAATCAAAACTTGCTAACAACACTTGGTAATGAGATATAAAAACATATTCTGTAAGACAAATCTGCTGTCCCCTATATAACTCAAGATTAGACTAATTTCACCAACTATGAAGTGCTTACTCCTCTATCTGAATCTGTGTTAGGTAGAAGAAACAAAAACTCATATGCGTGGTTCATTAATTTTGTTTACTCAGGAAGTTTGGCATAAAATTGGTCGAATAGAGGCTTTGAAATCCTCGTAAAACCTCTGCTCTGAAAATCTGCCTGCTCGCTTCCTTGCTGCGGCAGCCATCTCAAGTCTTTTTGTCTCTGGCATTGACAAAACTTCCAAAACAGCTTCTGCATACTCATCCTCAGATTGTGCAAGAAATCCTGTTTTATGTCCATCTTCTTCCAACACAATGTCCATCTTTGGACCAGCTGAATTGTGGGCTGGGTAGATGAAGTAATTCAATAGTAA
Source organism: Chenopodium quinoa (assembly GCF_001683475.1). Classification (NCBI taxonomy): domain Eukaryota; kingdom Viridiplantae; phylum Streptophyta; class Magnoliopsida; order Caryophyllales; family Amaranthaceae; genus Chenopodium; species Chenopodium quinoa. The sequence continues at coordinate 2,147,365 of NW_018744582.1, read as the reverse complement.
TTATGCATTAGATGTTTTCTCGCACTTTCAAAATTAAATAGAGCTACTGTTCCTTATATTGCTTACCAATTGGAACTGCACCGGCAGCCATAAATTCCACGACGCTTATGCCAAAATGCTCATCAGTCATGGTATGGATCCCAGCAATGGCAGCTCCCAAAAGCTTCACCAAATCCCTACACATTCAGTCAGACGTAAGCCAAGTAACAATCATTCATCACTTGTGATGTCACAGCATGAACTAGCTAAATTGATCCAGCACCAATAAGCACTCAAATGGAGCATATAACAGGAACATTTTAGAAGCCAAGGGGAAAGATAAGGGGGTGCTTTTGAGAGTTTGAGGAAAAGTTAATCAGTATCCACATTTATATTTTCTACAACTGTCATAAACGAGTAGTTACTCTCCTCAAGAGATGGACTCAATTATTTACCAATATACTCTGTATTAGCAATTTATTGGCCTAAGTTGAAGTGCCAAAGTATCCATAATGACAAACACAACTTTGTAATGACAGCCCAACGCAACTATAAGGGTACTTGAGTGAAATGCAGACTCCATGTAGCGTGGCTTATGAGTTACGACCCATACCCTGCCTACAAAGGTGACATAGCACAAAAGCTTAAGAACCATGACAAAAATAAGGATTGCTGACTTTTTAACTTAGTTACTTAAACTGCATACTTGTATAGGATATTTTTGTGGAATTCCACATCATTCTCCACCTTCAGCTTAACAGCCATCTCTTTCAGCTTTTGTAGTCTATCTTCATCTGCCTCATTGCGACAACTACCCACGAGCTGGAGCTTAGGCTTAGGCAAGCCTGCATCCAACTTACTAATGGCTTTTGCAAATGCCTGGAGTTGAAGAGGATGTGCCTGAGACAAGCACAAGAAAAATCTTAATAAGAGCTATAATGGGCATCAAAGGCCTGAAGATGTCAACCACAGCAACAATACCTTGCGTCAGAATTATACATAGAAATGCCCACCTTCTCAGGACGAAATTGAGCCACTGATATTATAGCCGGCACATCTGTGGGTCTTTCCAGAGGCAAAGCCTGATTGAGGTAAAGATTGGTGTAAGAATAAGATGAAATCAAAGAATACTAAAAAACATGAAAGATAATTGGTAATCAGCTAGCCAGCAAAAAATATTTCATGTAGTAGCAGGAACCTTTGGAAAGTAATGTAAAAATGGTTTTCAGTAAATATAACGCCAGCTAGTCAAATCAAAAGTAAAAGAACCTACAAAAGTGTAAGCAGGTAATAGTAGTAATTTTTTCATTCTCTTTAATAAGACCAGATTATGCTGTTTGCCTTCTGCTTTTCGCTTTCTCAAGCTACTTCAGAATGGTTAACTTGATTATACTGTTTGCCTTCTGCTTTTCGCTTTCTCAAGCTACTAAAGAATGGTTAACTTGTAGTTAGATAAATCATCAAAAAATAACGGGCTGACTAGAGAATTTCATTTCAGTTACCTGCAGGCCCGAAGTATCACAAGGTGGATAGACCCTCTTAGTACGCTCAGGAATTCTCCAAAGTTTCACAATATGTGATTGAGTCCAGGATGAATTCACCATGACTGTGAGAGCATATGAGCCAACAAGCCCATACAACCAGCTGAAGATTGAATAGTAAATTATCTTGCACCGTGATAGCCAAACACTGCCACAGAACGAGCAATTGAGGATATCAACATAAGTGTAAAGGAGCTTCAGAGTTCATATGGAACCTCCTATTTTACTAGTAACTAACTAGATTTCAAAAGTACGCAGTCTTTATGAAGTGCTGCAAACAAGCATCCTACAATGGAGATGTTAGTAAAAATACCGCAAAGCGCAAACATAAAGGGTCTCCGAAAAACAACTCTTTCATGCACTGTTTCCTTTGGCAAATCTTTATTGAGACTGAAAATACATTGAAAATACAAATCAAATGCAGGAAATCCAACCTTTTGGCAATTAAGTCCTCATTATTATACAAAGCACTCCTTGCACGAACCCGAGAGATCATATCTGAACTGATGGTTGGATAATGAGTATAGCTGATAACTTTGCAGCCAAAAAGCCTAGCCAGTGGGTATGTAAAAGCATAACCACTAGTATCAAAATAATACATAGGTGTGAACTTGCACAGAGCTTCCCAAGAGAGGTAGACTGAACCAAGACTCTGACCAATCATAGTGAAGCGAGGATATGTTGTCTCCTCAATCCACTTCCTTTTGTTTAGATGCACCACCTAATACACCAAGCCACAACTAATTCAGGAATGATGAACACTACCAATGACTTCTACGTTCTAAGACTTCTAACTACTATGAGGCCACAAAGAGAGCAAGATATCCAAAAGAATTAGCCAATAAAAGATATTTTAGTCAGGTTGGATCTTTACGATTTAATACCCTCAGTTTGGTAAACCATAATGCTAAAAAATGGAAAGACAGTGACAAACTAATTAATGGCAGTGAGTAGTATAATCAAAGCGACAACCCGGAATAATGCAGATGGATTGCAACTGTTACAGCTTGAACTAATCATCTCAGTTCAATGCAGTCATTGCATGGCATAGCAGTGGATACTCGCTCCCTAGATGGACTACTAGAGAGCAATCAACCACATGAAACCTATCACATTTCATAACTTTATTACACCAGTCATATTCCATAGTGATTGCATTTCAGTCAAGCCAATACAGAAAATAGTGAAGGTATAAGCAAGAAAACAAACTCCAACAATAATTTTTACATCCCATGAGATAACATGAATCAGTTCCTAAAACAAATCTCATAATAAACTCTCAAAATCAGAAATCACGCAAAACCTTACAAAAACCACAGAACAACAGAATTGAAAATCACGCAGTTACACAGCTTACAATTGCAATGCACTAGTGATAAGTGGCATTTATGCCACTATTTAGGCCTCAATTCCATGTCATTTCCCTACGCTTGTCGCTTGTTTAAGCCTATTTCGCTCGGTTTTCCCCGTTTTTCCAATCATTATGCTAATTCCTTCGTAATCCCCTCTTATTTGCCTATTTGTACTACTTTTGGGATATTTCTTATGTTTTGTAGGCCGAAAAGGTGGAAGTCGAGAGAAGAGGGAAGTTCGGGAAGCCGTTCACGAGCCTCGAGAAGTCAAGCGCTATGGAGCCATGTAAGAGGCCTTTAAAAGGGCTCTCTAGGCCTCAAAAGACCTCCCCAAGTTTTCTCTGGAGATGCCTTGGAGAGGACCAAGAGAGGGCGCGGCCCAATAACCCGCGGGCGCGGCGAAGGGAATAGTGAAAATCCGTAAGTTCGCAGCAGACAGACCCTTGCTTACTCTTTCGGCCATAACTTTTGATCTACACATCGGATTGAAGCGATTCAAATTGCGTTGAAAACTAGACTTGAAGGGCTTTCCAACGGTAGGTCGCACGCCCCAAGAAGCCTTCTAGAACAGAAGTTATGGATGTCTGAATCTGCACGACACTGCCAGGATGCACAGCTACCGCGGGTGCGGCTTTCTGGGTCTTTTTCAACGGATTTTCTTCTTTCTCTTCTTGTAATTTAAATAGCATGACCTTCTTTAGACTTGGGGGGGAGTTTTTTGGGTCTTCCCTCCTCCTTGAGGGGATGAAACCCCTTTGCTTTCTCCATCATTTCACCACTTAGATTAGGGCTTAGATTTAGTTTTAATCTTTGTTTTGTAATTTAGTTTAAGAGTAGTTTAGAGAGAGAAAGTGAAGAGCTTCAATGGTGGATTGAGGAGGTTGAAGATGCAAAATGTGACATTGTTTTGGATTCCTTTTCAATACTTCAATGAGCATTCTAAACTCTATCTCAGTTTTATTGCTTTCTTTGCTTATTGCTTTCTTTGGTTTATTGAATGTTAGAGTAGTTGATTATTTCAATAGTTCCTCTTTGTTGCTTTTCCCTTGTTCTTCAATGTTCTTGTTCTTAGTTTCTTCATTATTCTTCTTTATTGGTTAATTTTAGTTGTTCATTTTAGTTTAGTTTGTGTAAGTTTCATTGTCTCGTTGATTTAGTCATGTTAGTTTAGTTTCCTAGCTAGGGTTAGGGATGATTGTTGATTAATGTGCAAAATGAACACTTTATTGATGGTTTGATGGGGATTGTTGGTGTATTGAACTAAGAATGAAGGGCTTAATGCTTGGTGTCTTTTTAGCCAATCGATATCATGATTTAATCGCTATTATGCTAGTTGTGCGAGAGTGAGCTAGTTTAATAGAAGAATTTCGTTGCTTGGTTGACCACGACCTCATAGGCGGGGTTGAGAGTCTAATGGCCTAGTGTGTGCGAGAGTGACCTAGGTTGTTAGGCAATTCTCCAATTTCATCTACTTGACCGATTAGATAATCAATAGTGTTTGTTTGCGTTTGATTAGTGCTAGTATATCGGTGTGTATGGTTATTTCTTGATGATTTGGAAGTGCTCATTGAGGTGTGTTAATGCTTGCTTTCACTTTGGCTAATTGAATGCATGATTTAATTGCTACCCTATTTAGTTGCTTGGAAAAGAGCTATTTAGGTAGAAGAGAACCCCTTGAGTTGATCACGAGCCTTTGGTCGGGATTTGGTGTTTAATTGTATAGCGTGCTCAGGAGAGACCAAGATGATTAAGAGTTGCCCCTTGCATTTTATTGCGAATGTCCATGCTTATTGCTATGCTTGTGCTCGTCACATTAATTATGCTTGATTCCCCTTTCCTAGTGACTTTATTTCTTAGGTTCTAATTCCGTAGTTAGTTAGCTATCATCTTTTGTTTTAATCCACCCCTCATATCTCCTTTGACCTAGCTTAGTTGGTGGTAGTGTTGACGATAGTTTAGCCGTCTCTGCGGATCGACCCTTTACTTACCATTAGACTTGTCTAGTGTAGGTTTAGGTATAAAAATATTGTTTGATAGAGGGATAATTAGTCCAACGACCTAATCTAATCCGCTCTCACCAACTAGCACAACCAAAAACTTCAAAATTCCACTACAATTCAGGCAAATAAAAGTGTAATTGATACTTGGATCATATTTCGTCTAAATCATTGCCCTTGTAAAAGGACCAAAAACATCAACATCAGTATCAACATAACAGTGTAGATTGTCTATACAATTCTGGCAAATCAAAACTAGCCAAGTAATTGCAGATTGTACCCACAACCCGTGATCAAATCTCGTCTACATCAATACATCACTACCCTAATTGCTTAAAGAGCACCACAAGCAAATCCCCAAAATATCACCAATAATCAACCAAACAACACAAACCCAATTCAAAACAAAAACAATCAATTGATAAAAATGTAACAAAAGCTAAAAAAACCCAATTAAAAAAAAAGAATTTCCAGATAATAGTGAACAAACCTTAGGTGGGTTAACCAAATGAACCCCAAAACGATCAGTGGCTCGAGCCATAAGACTCTGAGGTGAAGCATCATGATCACCCGTGTAAATTACGCAATCAAGGTCTGATCTTTCATCTTGAATGGCTTTAACTGCGCACCATAACACTCTCTCTCCTCCACCTCCATCGTTGGTGTATGGATGGAAAAACCCAACTGCATTTTTCCTGTTTTTTCTTCCGTTTATCACACCTATTGGAAATTTCAGGAAAATTGATAGTAAAGTTGAGATTAATAGGTAGATTATCTTCATTATTTTGATTTAATTAAATTGTTGCCCAATTATTTCATAAGAGAAATTTGGGGAGTTGATTTTTGGAAGGAAAGAGGGGAAACAAAGACAACAGTGGGTAGATGGTGAGAAGAAAAGTGAAATGGATTTACCCGCTTTTTCTCACTTCTTAGATCCGGGCGATTCTACGGACTCTTTTGCAAAGAATATTATTTCTCAGAATAAAATACAATACTCCGTATATGGGAACTTTAATACGGAGTACTTTTTTTTTTTTTTTTTTTTGTGAAGCACAATACGGAGTACTTTGTAATTAGGCTTTGTTTTCTCAAGAAGTTGAGGGATTAAATCCCACTAGTGTCACTTTGGGGTGAGAATTCCCTTACCTTTTCCCTTCATTTCTAAAGTGCCTTCTCCTTACCAACAAAAAAAAAATCGTGCTTATTTCATACGGTCCTTCTCTTAACCACAAAAACATAAACTTTGGTCTACAATCCTAGAGTTGTAACTAAGTATGGTTTTAGTTCTGCAAATTTCATCAATTTAGCTCTACAAAATTTAATAGATTTTGATGATTCATGTACTCTTTTGTTTTGAAAGTGCGGATTTTTTAATTCATCAATTTTATTTATGAACTAGCAATTTAAATGACACAAATAGTAAAATTAGTTTGCCTCGTCACATAAGATTTCAAGTTAATTTCCTTCTTATATAGAATTCACTTACATGGTTAGCAGAACTTGCTATTTGCTACAGAGTATTTGAATGTGTCACCAATTGTTGATAAACATTTCTCCTCATTTTGCAAAGCTTCTCGTTTAAAAATGGTCAAGTCTCTTGCTACAACAACCATTAGAGATGTTTTGATCTACAACAATTTCTCACTTAAGCAATTAATATTTAATGGAAAGTGGAAATAAGTACAGAGATGGTACTTATTAAAGAGAATTCAAAAATCAAAATTAGGTCCAGACCAATCACAACCTTTTTTAGGCTCCAACGAAACCAAATTGAAACCCGAAAGAAATTAATCTTCAATTTCGGAATGATCAGATCTACTTTGCCAGTTCAACGCGGATTTGATCAGCCCTAATATATGCACTCTCTTTGTCTTTCTTTCATGTGAGTTGGGGAAGTTTAACAAACAGTAAAGAATCCATTAAATAAGTACGAAGTACCTCGTATGACCATACAAAACTACTACTCCGTAAATCAAAAGGGCAAACACTTTGGAGAAAAATATTGCTCTAGATGGAATCAATTAATAAATTGAACTGAGAAATTAGTGGAAAAAATTTAATACGGCCGTTCAAAATCAATTTGAAACTCAAAACGGACTTCAGATGGCTTACAAGCAGCGGCAGCCAAAAAGAATAAGCTTGTGTCAAAAGAATGAAGATACAAAAATGTACATCAACCATATATCACCTAAAAAGAATGCAAAAATTCAACATTATTCTCAGATTGACCTTTCATTGTCCAGTTCGAGTATAGCACATAAGAAAGAGTTGAAGCTTCCGTCAGAATAATTAGCACAGCAAAATTTCAAACTGCAGCTCAGCAGCATGATGAGAAGCAAGTTCAGGATAGAACGAATTCCCCGAACTATGCAAACTAATAGCTTCCCATAGGTGGCATTCCATAAGCTGGCATAGGAGGCATTCCCATACCGCCCATTCCTCCCATAGGGGGAGGAGGTCCATAACCTCCCATTCCTCCCATAGGTACAGAGCCTGGCATGGGAGGAGCAGGCAAAGCAAGAGGCAGCAACTGAGCATACATATTCTGCATCGAAGGTATTGATTAGTTTCTATGCCGAAATGGAAAAAGTGTAAAAGGATAGTGTCTGTGCACAAGACAGAGAGATGCAAAGATAATGATATCAGAGCAATTCTTTAAAGACTAGTTTAGGACGTGTGAAAAGGGAGTTCAGCAGCCAATTATATGTGGACATTAGGAAATAAGAAACGCGAAAGTTGGAAAATATAATAGAAACATAAAGACCATAGGTAGCTACCTGTTGAGCAATTACGTCCTTCTCGTCCTGCTCTTTAGCCTTTACTTCCTTCTGGGCTTCAATTTTGTCCTTGATAAGTTCATCAACCTTGCCTGTGTACTCACGGATAAACTGCAAGAGAGACCAGATATGAAAATTTTACTTCTAATGCAAAATGCGGCAGTACAAACTGTGCTCTAAAATGTTCTGAACTCGTTATAATTTGTGTATTCAATGACCAATAATCAGTCTCACAATCCCAGCAACCAAGTATCCAGTATAACAGGAAGTAGGAACTGGCAAACTTGTACTAAAAAAAAAAACCCACTTCCAATCCTTTCCTACAATGAGAACCACATTTGTTACCTGCAATAAGTATGGGAATGCAAAATCGATCATATTGTTCATCCAGGCAAGCTCAAGGGCAACATCTGGCCGTATCACATCATAACAAACAAAGAGGCATGCAGCAAAGCACTCGTTCTTCCCCTGCAAAAGTAAATTCAATGAAAGTTAGCCCCAAAAAAGATGGTACTTGCCAGTTTACAAAAGATGACAATCCCCATATTATAGATTAAATAGGCCTCATCTGACACAACAGCTAGGTTTTTACAGTTAGCAAACTCCAAATAGGTTCAGATATGTACATAGCATTACGTCTAACCAGTTGAGACTAATATCAGCCTATCAGGTAGTCATGAGCACATGGACTTTTAAAACATCAATTACTCCAAGAGAAACCAGGGTATTTCATAAGTATCTTGAAAACTGAAGAATTGTTACAAAATAATAAACATCATATTTACAGCTTTTTCAACGTATTCTGTGTTCCATTATGTACCCCCCCCCCAACAAAAAGAAAAAATAAAAACGTTAGCATTACAAGGCCTTGTTCTTTTCACCTTAAAAGAATAATAATCGGTAAAAAAATAATTTAAGTTGAGCAAAAAGAAAAAAAATTCTGTTCAGTAAAAATAAGTTTTAAATCTATGAAAATCAATTACTTCAAAGAACAAAATAACGATTGGTACAAATAAATCTTAATCGGTAAAATTAATATAAGTCCAACAAAATTATTTTAATTTCAGTAAAACAATTTAAATTCAGCAAAAATAATTTAAGGCTTTGATTGATTGATTGAAAAATAATTTAAATTTGTATGTACTAAATGATGAGAACAAGGCCTATAATGCCAAATTGGAGCCATGTGGAGAATCTTTCTAACTAACCCATGCCAAAAACGCAGGCCTTTATTGAAAGACAAGGAAAAAAGATGTACCTCCTGTATGAAATAAACCAGCAACTCCTCTGCCAGTTCGCGGTCACCCGATTGTGAACATGTTTCCATCGCATCTCTATAATGTTTATCTTTCTTAGACAGTGCAATAGATTGCTTCCATCGACCTGCCTTCTTATAGATATAAGCAGCAACACGTCTCATCTCAAGAAGCTCATGTTTCTCAATCTGTCATCAACATTACTATGTAAGTATGAGAGAAATCGTATGCCCCTCTTTATCAACGTATGTCAAATGAAGAAAACATCAAAGCTGCCACCATAATAAAAGCAAAAAAAAAAAGGAGTTAGATGCAGTCACCTTTTGTGCAAGTCCTATCTGATCAAAGTTATCATGTAAATCAATTGACTCTCGCAATCTATCATAGTCTTCCTCCTCAACATATATTTCATTCAGGGCCTCATTTACAGCGGAGACATTATTGCTCTGGACAGCAATCATGTATGGCTTCACGAGATACAGGTTACCCGCCTGCAAAACAAGAGATTTTAAGTGAAAAGATTGCAAAAAATAGATCGCCCTACTAATTCAGATAGCAATCATTTTGAGGCATTGAGGGCAATTTATTTATAAGAAAAGGAGAAATAACCACCTTTCTCATTATATCAACCACACGTGTATGGTCCAAACGAAGTGCCAACACATTAAGCATATCATTTATTAGATCAGGATGCTCCTGTAGGTAAAAGTGCACAGCTTTGTAGTACAGCTCTACACTGGCAACTTTAGCCACGACATCTTTGAACTGCATGTGATCCCAGGCCTCGGGAGAATGATTCATTACAGTCACAGCAGCATTATCAAATTCATCATATTGGATGTACAAATATGTGAGTTCTTTCCAGTGCTGCTGTTCATCGCATGCTCTGATAACCTTAGGAATGTTTAGACGAGTAGCGAACAACTTAATGTGCTCCATAAGCTTCTCAGAGCGATATCTAGCATAAAGTATTCCCAATTCAGTGAAGATGCCCATATGTGCACGTTCCAATCCCAGACCACTTTCCATCAAGGAGATTATCTCGTTGAAACAACCCCTGTTCTGATAATACTGACTGACCTCTTCCATGTCATCCACCTAAAATTTTGACACACGCATAAGACAATATCAAAGTATCAGTCTTCCACAAACAGATAATATATATATCGTTAGCCTAAACACAGCATATGAAGGTTAAAGCATAAGGAAGTAGCTTATATAAACTAGTGACATGCTTAAACGAAAAAAAAAAAAAAAGAATATAACCCTTCTCGGCATATCAGACATATTTTCAGGCATGTAGACAGCCATTATCAAGCAGGTAAATTAATGTACAATTTAACAAAAACAGCCCCTCACCCCCGCACAAAAATATAAACAAATAGATAAATCATACTTCCATAATTATTTATTTCCAAGTACCTGTATAATGATGTTGAGACCACAAATCTGAGCTAATCTGAACTCTTCAGCATCAACACAAGCAAAACAAACTTCCTTCCAAGTCTTTGCGCTATTAGCTTTCCGTGCTGCATCAACAGCACTTTGGAATTGCTTAAGCCTCACTAGGGTAACAGCTAGCTTCGCCCAGTTAGAGATAAAAGCATATATTATCTTTGCAGCTTCATATAAAGCTTCATCAAATAAGCGATCACCAACATTTTGGAGGTTGGCAACATTTGGCATGAGAATGAATTCCTCAATGTCACTCAACCTATCGATCTTGGCATAAGCATATATGAGTTCACTATCCACCCTAGGCTCCTTTGTTTGCTGCCTAACCATAAGAAGATACTTCACCAGATCATGGTAGACATCTGCATCTTCAGAAGCACGGATCACATCCAAAAATTGAGTGGAATCCTCTGCACGTATAAATGACTCTATTGCATCACTGACCAATCCTGCTCTTAACTGAGCCTTTGCAACTTGGCTCCAAACAGCATCTTCTTCAACCCGGAATGCAAACTCCACAGCCCGGTCAATGCTTTCAATATTATCCAACAGTACATTAACCGCCTGCACATTCAGATTAAATTTCTTGAAAATTGCAAATGCTTCTTCATAAAGTTGGGCCTCAACAGCCACTTCTCCAACTGCAGGTCCATCAAAATTATCCAGCCTGTTGACATAATCCATGACTCTAGATGAATCTGCTTTAATGGCTGTCAAAATGAGGAGATTTTGCAGATTTGAATTCCCACTGAAAGCAGAGTTCTGTAGAACAATCTTTTCAAGAAGTTCAATTAATTCATGAGGAAGATCAGCTGTCATAAAAGCTTTGACTGCAGCAGAAACTTGTTCTGGACTCTTGCTTTCAGGCAAAGCAGTGGACACAACTTGATCAATGATCTGCCTCCTATACTCGTTCTCAGGATTAAGGACTTTCTCCCAAAGATCACCATCCATTCTTTCAACAACATATCTGGAATAGAAGGATAAATCAATAAGCACCTTTCAATAATTACATCACAATTATAAAAATGCTTAGGTATTAACCAACCTTGCTTGTAGCTTGAACAAAGAATTCTTATTTGTGACATTGATAAGCTCATCGTCACATTGTCCTCTCCTATAAGCAACTACTGCAAGGGTGGGGTCACGCTTCTCACAATATTTACCCACAACACGTGAATCATAGTATGGGTTAGTTGTGAGAAAGTGCTCTGGGTTATTGTTACTCTCAATGATAATTTTTCCCAGAGCATTGTGCACATGCACATCTTGGCTTCCTTCACTAACAAGATGCTCAAGAAATTGAGTGAGCAAGCGAAGTCGATTCCTGAAATATAAAAAGAAAAAATTGACAAAGCAGATCAAGAAAAAAGAGAACAAGAAGTAAGATCATGCATCACATTGTCAGCACCTCTTCTCACATTCCTCCACTAGTGGCTCAACTGGAAGAAGAGAGCGAACAGAGAGTATCAGACCCTTGATAAAATCTTCAGGGCATTCATCATCAAGAAGCTGCCCAACAACTAGTGGAGCATTTCCCGGATTAACCTAACACATCCAGATGAGTCCTTGTCAGCAATATTATAATACAGAATCAACATTCAAGGATCTAAACTATACATGCTCCAACAGAAAGCAACAGATCTATATGGAGTCCATACCTTCTGAACATAGCCTTCTATATAACGAAGCATGTTGTTTACATATAGGTAGTGTGTGAGATCTGGAACATAGCCAAAACGATCACAGACATTAATCAGAGGACGTGCATCAGGAAGTTTAGCTTCCATCAAGAAATTTTTCGTCTTCTCAGCATCATAAAAGTTGGATTCTCTAGTCACTCTTTCTACTTCTTTCAACTGTCCGGTTTTGGCAGCTGATTCGATATATTTAAAGTGAATTTCAGAATCCTCACTGCACAGAAAAATAAACAGAGAAGACAATTGGAATAAGATAATAACAATGAAAATTTTATAAACAGAGTCAAACAGGCCTTCATCTTGTTGAATATTACCTGGAGCTCAGATATGATCCAAGGAAAAAGTATAGCCCTTCATATGACTTGAATTGCTCAAACAGCTTAATGCATGAATCTACTCCTAACTGCTCACTATACTCCTTAGCAGCCTGCAAATATCAAACAACATAAACATCCAATTAAGTGGCAGTATACCTAATTGTTAGCTTACTAATAATACTGGTGAAAGCAATAACTAGATTTTGACATGACATGCACAAGTTAAAGGAAAAATGATACGTTCAATGACAGTCTGTTATCTCTATAAATGTATACAGATAAATTAAATTAGTACTTAAGATCAAAATAACATAATACAAAACATATCTGGAGCTTAATTACCTTAATTCATCATATGAAATTGATATTGATAGATTATGAACATTGATTATGTAAAAATGTACCTTAATTCATCATATGAAATTGATATTATTACATATTATTTTAAAAGAAAATTTACAAAAATACTACCATTATATTCTTCTGAAATTTTAGCAATTATTATGAATGAAGGTAATTTTTTTTGTCAAAGATCAACCTCAAAAAATCGAAAAAAAAAGTTTTAATTTTTTTTTTAAATTCCTTTATTTTAATATAAGTTGGACACATGGTAAGAATAATTATCCAATGTAACATCCATAATTTTCTAATAGTAAGTTATATACATAAATCATACCCCCTCCATACAAATCCATCTCAACACTTTCCATTGTGTGGTGTCCTAAGTTATATTCATGAATCAAGGTATTAGTTACCTTCAATTTAATTTCTAATATCATTTGGATACATAACAATAATAATTATCTAGTGTAACATTCAAAATTTTCTCATAGTAAGTTACATTCATAAATCATACCCCTGCATGGCTGCATCCATATCCATCTCAACACTTTCCATTTTGTGGTATCCTAAAATCTTCATCATACTTTCTTTTCCTATTTCTCTCTCCATCCTATCAAACTTTCAACCTCTCTTTTACAATACAGTTTTATCTCTATCTAACCACTTTCAATGTTGTATTCCACACTAACTATTCTTAAATATTGTGCCAAGAGTGATGATGAATTAGGAAGGAGCAATTATATCTAATTCAATTTCCATAATTCTACAAAATATACTAGTTTATTAAAGCAACAGCAGTAATCAAACCGCCCTAAAATAATAGACCACTTTTGACTTCTGTGGTCCAATCTCATTAGCCTTTAGTCATTGCCTATATCCATGATATGAGCTCGAATATTGAACACGTACAAAAATTTAAGACACAAGGACATGATCCTATATTTGGATTATGGACTCAAGTCAAGAGGCATAACATCTGCATTTGTATAAATAAAAAATACTTCATATTTGCTTAGAAGTCAATAGAGAGCAATTGTGAGAATACCTGAACAATAATCTGAAGGTTGCCCCTGAGATTAACAAGTAAAAGGTCCTTCATGCACTCCAATGCCCACTCACGTGAAAGAGTCCCAAAGAACTCAACAAGTGCCTGCACATGTCCAAATCATTAACAACATGCCAATCAAATCAAATAAAAAAAAATTTAAAAAAAAAAAAAAAAAAAAAAAAAAAAAAAAAAAAAAAACTGGATAAAATTAAACCTGTGGTTCTATTGCATGAGTGTTCACGATAACACGTTTTATGTCTGGTAAATCAGTATAATGCTGCAAAAATTATTGAAATATATATGTCAGTAAGGGACCTCAGTTCAAAGCGATGAAAAGGATCAACAAGAAAAGAATTTGAAGACCAATTACCCTTAGAGCTTGGATGTACAAACCAGCTTTCTCACAAAGCTGAGCAACTCTAGAACGATCATAATGACTAAACATTCCATTAGCCAAAATGGCATCAGCCACATTAGGGAAGGTAACAAGATTGATTTCCAAAACCTGCATACATCCACAAGAAAAAATGCTCAAGTATTGCTGATGATTATAAAGATACCTCTACCATACATAAAATCAGTTGATGTCACACCTTAGTTTGCAAAAAACCATGTTCAGGCAAATTTGGCTTTAAAACATCTAGCAGAAATGCGGTTGCTTCCCGTATCAAGTTCCTCTGAGATACACAAAGAGAGAGAAAATAGATTCACACATTGATCTTTGACAAACAAACACAACAGTCACAGAATATCACTTTCTTTAAATGAAATAGTGAGATGGTAATAGGTATACAATTCTCAGCTCAAACTTTTAACAGGTTCCACGCGAAGATATAACAAAAACTAGCAACAGTGTAAAGAAGGAAAACATCCACACCTGAAGAAAAAGATCAGTTACTGTGTTATAATCAACAGGACACCCTCCCTCCATTTGGGACATCATCAACGCAAAATTGACAGCACCCTGTAATGAGCATTAGACAAATAAGCACAGATTACAACATATTCTTCTATAGACCTATTACACAGTTAATGGAAATAAAGTATATCACAGCTTCTTTTTTTTCTCTCTTTTTAAATGGAAAAAAAAAAAAGCAAGAAGTCAGAAAACATACCTGAGGATCTGTTCGAAGAATGGTTTGAAGGAGGAACAAGTAATCTGGTGTGTAACCGACCTACATTAACAGAAAAATGTAAAACTACTACAGCACATATAATAGTGAGAGTACAGAAACAAAAGCTAATAGAGCTAACTTATAGCATAACAACATACAGAAATAGAATATAGTAAAATGAAGATCTATCTTTACCTGCTTAGAATAAATCAGAATTTTATCAAACTCCCTACGCTCAGCAAAGGCAGCAACAACCTTCGGAGTTGCTCTAGCTTTAATATATATTTTCAAGGCAAGGTCTGTGTCAACAGTCTGCAAAATCAAAAGGTGTACGGAACATCAAATAACAGTCAACAGTCACAAGCAAATGAATTAAAAAGATAGCCATAAAATAACTGTCTATATACCTTCACTAGATCTCCAAGTTCCTCAGTACACTCCAATTTGTCCTCTGCTAGCCAATTCTCCAGCAGATTTTTCTTGTTCTGATTCACAACAAGGCGGGATAGTTCCAAAGATTCAAATGCATTGAGCTTTCCTCTAGTTAAAAGTGTCCCAAAGTATTGCAACAGAGGCGGTGTCAGCCCTGATTGAACAGGAACACTCTGCAATAACAAACCACCAGAAAATGAAATTCTGCTTTACAGCAAACCAATACACAAAATGGCTTCATGCCTTCATGGCCTTCATCCATAACAATCATTTATATAGTTTTTCACATTTTGTGGAGTACAGCTCATTTGAAAAGAAATTGAGCATAATGAAGCCCTCTGTTTTAGACAATATGAGATGTAGCAGTGTCCAGAGATCCAATGCATCTAAAACTTGCCCCCTAGATCCATAGGTTTCTGATTTCTACTATTATGAAGCATGAAAGATAAAATCTTCCACGATAACATTAAGATATAATTGACATGATTTTCAAGGAGTAAGAGAACTCATAACTAAATTATATGCGACGGTGGCTACTTGTGTTTAACTCTAAGCTCATTATAACTGATGTGTCCCATAAAAGTGTATGAATATAAATAATAACTGGACCAAAACAAATGAAAGAGGAGGAGAGACGAAAGGTGGAATCTGAAGCAATACCAACTAAATAAGAACTGCAATTGTCCATTCATATGCTAATAAACAACAACCAATGCTAAAAGGCACAACTCACCACCAGATGAAGCCAAACAGCACATATGATAAAAAGCATCAAGATGACATGAAAAATATGCACATGGGGGAAACCTGAAATTTTGCAACAGTGTCAGGAGTACGCAGGATCCCTTGCGGGGATTCAGCAGCAAGCTCTGCAGCTTCCTTATACTTAGTTTGGGAGAATAACTCTTGGAAACGCTGGACAACCTGAAATAAGTACAAGATGGCAGTTTAGCAAATTAACAATCATCCAAATAGCAACAGGAAAAGTGCGTAATATAAATATGATTTTTTTTTTTTTTTTTTATCCTTTAGGCAGATTATTTATCAGTTAATCCAAGTCAGCCAACACCAGATTCATAACTATAATAAAGCATGACCTCACATCAAAGAAACCACTGGGAAAATAAAATTCAACATACCAGATTTTCTGCACCAGGGAGATTACCCCTTTTGGCAAGATTAACAGCAAGCTCCAAATTGTTCAACTGCAACAACCAGATACATAAAGGTTATATTACTCCATAGCAGCTCAGTAATTTTTTCCAAATCTAGAAAAGAATTTTTTTTATAAACACACCTGCCCGCTGACAAAAGGAACAATAGTAGCCTCGTTGACAGTGGCAAGAAGAACCTGGCCCCTTCGATTGATGGCATAGAAACCTCCAGCTGATGCAGCTTCTGATGTCAAAAAAATTGGATCTGGACTGATTCGATTCCGGTAAACAGCACTAGCAGTCTCAAGGTCATACACAAATAGCAGCCCAAGTTTGGTAACAACATAAATTAAACCATACTTTTGGGACATCTGCACAAACAATAAAGTAATTTAACCAACAAAGAGTGGTGGGAAATAGTAACTAAAGACGCAGCATGTACTTTAATGTGCCTGCACAAAATGAGAATATAATCTAGGAACTACCTGCATAGCAACTGGAAAATCATCAGCAAAATCAGGAGGGAAGAATAGATCAGCTTGTTTCTTTGTAAAGCCTGGCTTTCCTGTCAATGTAACACTATGTCAAAACAGATGAAACACACTACACACCGTACTCATACCAAAGGCATGGGAAATACAACTGATTACATGCACTGATGCACAGATGCACTAATGACTTGCGTCCAAATTATTTCAGGAAATAATGATGACATTAACAGAGAACAACTATATAAGATTTTACTAGGTTAGAACCCGTGCGATGCACGTTTTGTATAAAATTATTTTTATACTTTGTAACTTTAAAAAAAAATGGATAAATAAAAATAAGAATTATGCACCTTGTACAAAAAATATTTGTAATTATATAGTTTTAGATTTTCAACAAAATTATGATACAATACCTGTTGAACGTCGCCTAATACATATTTCATCGTAGGAGTCCATTTATTAGTGTGCTATTTACAATTGTTTTATTTTTTAAAGATAAATTGATAGGTTGTAGTTGTAATGTAGAAGCTTCTAATATTCAAATTTCAAAATTGTTAAATATGGTAGCTCCCAAAAAAAAAAAAAAAAAAAAAAAAAAAGATGACATCATCCTTGCATTTAGGCTGGAAAAAAATTATTATTTGAGTGACATGTGGACAGTAATGACGTCAGCAACGTTTTGTTTTAGTAATAGTTAATAGATTTCTGGTAAGCAGTAATATATTAAATGAAATGTAATAGTAATGAACTGGATTTGGCATAAAGATACTAGCAAGAAAAAAATCCATATCACAACACAAACAAGCTCACAAAGAAAGGAATTGGGGGATAAGAACCCAAAAAAAAAAGTACAAACCTGGCTGGGCACCAAGTTCTATGATATGCAACTTTGAAGTAACCTGGCCAGCATTCATGGACTTCGTAGCAAACACAATAAGAGTAGAAGGGTTCTCATTGCCAGGGACCTATGAACAATATGGGAGTCTTAGAGAATTTTGAATGCAAAATAGATATCCAAGAAAGTCAAAAAGGGGAAATATCACACTTTATATGAGGCAAATGATGCAGCATGAGCTTCAAGAGCTTGACTGCGCTGCTGATCCAGAGAATAGAGCTGCATACTTCCTTTCACAAGTTGAGGTCTCTATAATTCAGGAATAGATTTTATCAGAAAACTATGATGACAGAGATAAAGCTCTCCATAATTTGATAAATTAATGCAGACAAGAAATTCAAACACACCATTGCCAATCCTTAACTCAACATAACTATACCAAAAGAAGAGAACAAACAAAACCAGTGCACAACAGCTACTTGACAGTTGACATGAAAACCCATTGAGACAGATTAGCAAATTCAATTTAGTTTGTACAGAACTCAAAACATAGGAAAGAACAGTAGACTGTGTAAATCCATGACCTGAAAAACCGACTACCAGACGCTCAGTCCAAATCAAGTATTTAACATAGTTTTAAGTTGATAAACACAAAATTTTAGTGTACATTAAATCATCCAACACATAGAAAGATGACGGAAATACTTATCTATAAGCTAAACAGAGCTTCATGTTTTCTCTCAATGATTTACAAGTACGGAAAAAGTAGAATCTGATCCCTAAGATACAAGAGTCTGCTATTCATTTCAAAATGGATTTCAACACTTAAAACAGCTTATCCTCACAGGGTACAACAATTTAGTAATTACACTATTACAAGCGCATTTACAATACATGATATTGAAGTTTCAGATTACAAACTAAGAACAAGGGATGATGATGTGGGGTTTTAGGATAATATTAACCTATTGCAATTTTAAGAGAGAGGATGAGTATAAGGCTGGAACCAAATCATGTTGGGTGAGGCCACTTGATACGCCAACGGCCCAACAAAAGGCACAGCACAGAAAGGCCATTTTGTCAGACCATATTTGGCACAGCATGTGGACCATGACTGAAAGGATCTGAATCAAACCATCTATTAGATTGGGGATTTTCAGAAATCGTATGCTACATACTACTAAGGCCCTGCTCACTTCACCTTATTTTTGCTGAGCTTAAATTATTTTTACTGAACTGAAATTATTTTTGCTGAACTTAAATTATTTTTACTAAACTGAAATTAATTTTACTGAACTGGAATTATTTTTCCTGATTTTTTGTTATATTTCTTCTTTAAAGTTACTGATTTTTACTGAACTGAAATTATTTTTACTGAACTGAACTTATTTTTACTCAACTGAAATTATTTTTGCTGGAGTGAAATTATTTTTACTAATATGAAATTATTTAACTGAATATTATTTTTTAAAAGTGAAGTGAATAGGGCCTAAGATATATGGGCCGACTGCCAATCCACCTAGAAAATCCAGAATCATGTAATCTCTTTAAACACGGCCAAGACACAGCACAAAACAAGATTGCATCAGCAAGGCAGTGCCCTCACCGTGCCAGAGCTGGGCCATCCTTCTGGCACTGCCCAATACCAGCTTTGGTTGATACTCACAAGCATTCAAAAATCAGCAATCAGCAGAAATGCAATATTTGTGCATCAGAAATGACCAGATGAGTTTCTTACCTCAGGGGAACCAGGTGCAATACCAATCAAGACCAACCACTTTTCAGATGGGTCACATTTATAGTTGATTATTTGATTGTTTGCTAAGTTAGCAGTCCTTTCAAACATTTTTACAGGTTGAGAATCCCCTGCATTTCAAAAGTCACAATAAGGTTGTTAAAAGGACAAGATAAACCACAACAGCAGTGCACATGTTTGCTAGGAAAGCAAGGGTAAGGAGATCCAACAAGCAAACTACAGCCCACCTTCAATTGACCAATGATAAACAGACGTCTGTGTCACGAGTCCAAGCATTTTTGCAGAAATCCACTTCCAAAAGACAACCTACACAAAAGCAAAGATTATGGATCCAATGAAGCAATGGATAGAATTAAAAGGGAAATGCAGTATAGCCCGATATAACCAAGCATTACTCCTTAAATATGGTTTTAGAAATTTACCTGCTCAGGCATTTGGTGTGATTTCACCTTCGTTTTTGTTTCAATATTAAATATCTGCAAGTGGTCTTGAGTGGTACCAGGAAGTAGAGCTACACAAAAAGCCATAAAAAATCATAAGAGGCATTATTTCCATTGCAGAACAGTTGATGAGATATTTCATCATCCATCAAAGGTGATCAAACAGCTATTAGCCCAGCTCATTTGGCTACATAAAATTTTTGAAGTAAGGCATTTTAAACTTCTTGTTTCTCAATATTAGTCAACTATAATTGCCATATTAAGACCAAAATCATGAGCTAATTGTTGTATTAGCTTCTGTAAATTACAGATAAGACCAAATTAAGACCCGGACATGCTTTGAAGTCTTCGCAACAGTTCCCAAACCTTGCCACAGACTCGTTGAAAAAAAATAACTCAAACTAAAATCATTAGGTATCTTTGTTCAAATATCAAAAAGCACCACATTATACTCATGGAGAACATAAATCCCCATGCCTTCATATCTTTGTTCCTCGTCTCATTCATTACTTCCTCAGTCACCTCATAATAGCAATTTCCAGCACTCAAAAACTCCTTTTCATAGATTCACAAAGACTATCCAAGAAACTTATTTCGGTTACCATTGAAGCACGGAGGTAAAAACATAACCACTTTTGAGATCAAATTTACACTTCAGCATTGACTGTACAATTGAGTCCTCATATGGAAATGTCACATATCAATATCCTTGAATCAACTCTTCAAATCATCAGTTAGCTCAGTTTTTACACTCAAATATACCTTAATCAAAGAAGAATCCTAAAAATAAACTTGAAGATTTCGTTAATAAGACCATTAAAGCACATAGCCACATGTTCCTGACTATAAAGAATCTCTTATTTATAGCCAATCCTTCATATACACCACTCATAATTCATATTAAGCCAAAGTCTTTCAGTTTGCAGGTATGACAGTATGAGATGTTGGTCTTCCTAAGCTTCCAAAAATAATGAAGCAGTCTTATTATCACAAGATGGCTAAAAAAATCCATTTGGTATAACTAAATGAGAAAATTGGAAATCAAATATGGGATGACTAGAATATATATATATATATATGAAAAAAAAAAAAAAAAAAACTATGCTATAGGGAATGGTTAAAACTTTAAAGCTTGAAGTATCTGGCAAAGGTACATCTCCATGTACCACATTTCCCAATTATACAAAAAACAAAACCATATTACTTAGTCACAGTTGAAGTATCAACATCATAGACTCATAGAGCATGGGTTTGAAACTGTTTAATTCACAAAATCAAATAGCCAAGTAATAAGCCACTAAAGGGTCTCACCTATCTCAATTCTCTAAACGAACTTGCATTTAGAGTTCACGCACCATATGTCTATACTACTACCTTGGTCCCTCCAATTATCTTCCACTCAACCATTTTGGCTCATCTCATTTTATTATTATATATCAATAGAAGGATAAACTCCTCCCCAGTCCCCAACACATGTAAACTTGGGCTCCACTTTCACTTTTCTTTCCCTCAATTAGATCAACCGTTTCTCGGGAATTACTACACAATCTCTTACTACTATTTCTTTCTCCATCTAATTCCAACATTTTTCAATCATGTCTAAGTAGTTTCTAATGGCCTACCCTCGACTAGATTTCATAAAACATGTGCCAAATCTTAAGTGGACAATATGAAATGCAAGGAGTACTTTGCCCCACCCCTGTCTAATGAGTTGGCCAGTAGGTCTCTTCTAGAATATAAATACAATAAAATAGATGAACTTTAATGACAAATCAAAACTCTCATGATAATCATCCTCATAGCAACAAGAAAAACCATCAATACAAATTATGAGGTACATATACACATGCATCTTGGAATAATATTTTATATTCTTTGACGTGTCATTCTTGGTTACGGTTAACATCAAGGATAAGATAGTTCAACGTATAACTTAGTACATTTAGAAAGTGGGGCAATGACCTAAAATTTCAAACCATATTAGAAAAAGGAAAAATGTATAGTTTAAAGGAGTGAGCATCATCATGGATCTATCCTTTTTAAATTTCAGTCCCCACGAAAAATCAACAATAATAGATGAAGAATAGCTAGGTGACCACCAAACAAATATACTTGCTATAAATAATGCAAAATTGCATAAATAATTAACTATCTCCCCTACCTTTCAAAGCAAGGATTCGAGTATTCGGATTCATGAGAGCAGAATCCGCGGTGATAGGCCTTCTTAAAGGTTGCATCGGCATGCTCATATCAACAATGACAACACTATTTTGCGGAGATGTTTCCCGCACACATATATACTTCTCTGATTCCATGGTCACATTGTTAAATGTGATGAATTGTTGATTAATTCCAATGCTAGGCAACTGCATCGACGAAACAACATGATTACCACTTCGATCAATCCTCTCATTTCAAATTACAACAAAATCAATCTCGCTGATCCATAATTTGCAGTCTAAAACTCGCATTTCATCAAATCGTCAAATTACACATTCATAAAATAACATTCAATTCAGATCCAGCTAATTTTTCAAAATGTATAAGTATTACTCAATCCAAACTTCACAAAATCATCAAATCACCAAAAATTACAGCATGAAATCAAAATCAAAGCATGGATCCGAATATAATTTGAGAAAAAACTAACCGTGAAAACTTCCTTCATCACGATCGGCGCATTCGCCGCCGCCGCCGCCATTTTTACGAGATCGAAATGTCGAAAAAATTCAAAAGATTCTGCAAAAAAAAAAAAAAAAAAAAAAAAAAAGGAAAAATGTTGATTTGAATGTGGAAAATTGAATTGAATTAGAGAGAGAAAGCGTTGAAAGTCAAGTAGAAGAGTTGATCGCAGGCCTTACTTGCCAAAAAGAGGAGAGAGAAAGCTTAACGAAGATCAACAATGGCGATTCAAATTCGACTTGGCAAATCTGAAGAGTTTTACGAAGGGAGAGAAGTGAAGAGGAGAAATGGAAAAAAAAAAATTGAGAGATCGTGTTAAAATGTGCTTCGTTAGTGCAAGTGCGCTATATTTCGTTAAAAAAATTCCTTTTTTTTCTTTTTTATTTAAAATATTTTTGCTTTCTCATTTTTATTTTATTACATTATTTATTTTCTTTTTTGGGCTGAGATCTAAGCACTGGAGATGAAGGTACTCATAGCCCAACGGGCCTATGTATAGACTTAATTCCATTTTTGCATATTTTTTTCATTTTTTTTCAAAATAAAAAGTAATATTATGTTTGGTAGAGAAAAATAAAAGAAAAGGAAGAAAACAAAAACGGAGGGATACACCTAGGGATGTCACTGGGGCGGGTCTAGTAGGAGACCCGCCCCATCCCCGCCCCGATGGGGCGGGGATGGGTCTAGCTTTGGCGGGTCGCGGGGCGGGGATGGGTCTAAAATCCATACCCGCCATGGGTGATGGGGCGGGGATGGTTGTTATGTAATACCCGCCCCGCCCAGACCCGCCCCATACCCGCCCCGCCCCGCCCCGCCTGACCCACCCCGTACCCGCCCCGCCTGACCCACTCCATACCCGACCCATACCCGCTTTATACCCACCCCATACCCGCATAAGACCCGACTAGCCATAGCATAATACGATTAAAAAAAAATAATTACTACACCTAATGAAATCTAACCCAGTAACCCACTTACCCAATACCCACCCTCATTCAGTCATTCACTCATTCTCAAAACAAAAACCCTAGCCTCACTGCCTCACTCTCTCCTCTCACAGTCTCACTGCCTCACTGTCTCAAGCGCTGAATCTCTTCCTCAAGCCTCAAACCCCTCTCTTCGATCCTTCTTCTTCAACCTCGTGGTCCTCGTCTGCAATCAAATCTCTTCGATCCTTCTTCTTCAACCTCGATCTTGCAAGGCTGCAACTCATTCAATTTAGGTAAACGTTTTCGCATTATTATCTTTGAATTTTCTTAATTCAATATGTTCAATTAAGAATTTCTTAATTGGGTTTTCGATTGAAAGTATGTGATTCGTCTTTTATTTATGATTTGTTCGATTGCGGTTTTCAATATTTCATTTGATTGAGCTAGGGTTTCGTGTTATATTTGTATGATACTTTCAATCTAATGCAATGTAGTTGATTACTGTTATTTTTTGTATGATAATGTATGAATATGATGACCTCCAAATTTTTTAGTTTATTAGGGTTTTAATCTAGAATTTTCATTACTTGTTTTTTTATATTTAATTTCACAAAATAGATATAATAAAGTCGAAATATGTATAGATTGTAATTAGTTTTTCTCATTAATTTCAGACTTATAAGTTTATGTTTATTATTTTAGCTTATGTGTGATAACTAAATTCGGATTATGTCATTTGACCACTTATTCGATCATTATAGATTTAGTTACTTTTTTTTTTTATTTAATTCATTTACTAAGATCAATCTCTGTAGTACACACTAACTTAACACACTTTGTATATAATTAAGTGGGGATGAATTTTGATTGTATTGTAGTTCAAAATATATATACTGATTTTTTACTAAATTTGAATTGAAAATGACTGGCTATTAGCCTATGAATGATGCATGGTGTGTGTGAGCGTTTGTGTTTGTATCTACGTGGCTCAGTGGCTATAAATTTGTGTTGTAGCCTGTATGTAGTGGTTAGTGACTTAGTGTGATAGGTGGTTAACTGGTTATGCAGCAGCAACAATATATTAACATAGCAGTTACAGTATGACATTATGCATTGATAGGCCTTTCAACATGATATCTTCCGATAGCTGTGCTAGAAGCATGATCTGCCTTTGTTGCTGTGCATTGCTAATTTGCTATTATTAATTTATTATTGCTGTTTCTGAGATGTCAAATGTGTTCAATACTGTAGTCAATATGTCTAGTGCATTAATTGTCTTTATTTAATTTTTACAGGGAGAATGACATCTAAAAATGAGAATAACGCTAGTGTTCCCACTTCCGCTAGTAATACTCCAATTGCAATAGATGATGATGAAAGTCCTCTAGAGACTAATTCCGATCCTTCTCTCCTACCAATTACTAGTAGGCATACTTCGGCAGTGTGGTCTGATTTTAAGAGAAAGAGAGTTGGGGATGTGATAAAAGCTGAGTGCAACCATTGCTCCAAGCTACTTGCTGGTGGGTCAAAAGCAGGAACTACTCATTTGAAAGATCATATAAAAATATGTCCAAAGAGAGTATGTCAAGATCTTCGACAAACAAGAATGTTTGGTACAAAAAAAAACTTGAATGATAAGAATGACACGATGACATTGGCTCCTTACGAATTCCACCAAGAAGATGGAAGAAGAGACTTGGCAGAGATGATTATTTTGCATGAGTATCCAATTAGCATGGTTGAGCATATTGGTTTTAGAAAATATAGCAAGACACTCCAACCTGGATTTAAAGTGTCGTCTCGCAACACAACTAGAAAAGATATTATGAAAAGATATGAGCTTGAGAAGGAGAATGTTGCAACCTTGTTGAGGAAAGCAAAGGGTAAGATTGCCTTAACTACTGACATGTGGACAGCTGACAACCAGAGAAAAGGTTATATGGCGGTCACCTCACATTTTGTTGATAATACATGGAAGTTGCAAAGTCGGATCATAAGGTATTGTTTTCTGGTTACTTATAACTTGTTTATTTTTTTTGGTTGTCTTTGTATTGCTATAGTTTTTTGTGTGAATTTTAAAATCATAAGAATTATAAGTTGTGATGATGGATGATAATAATGAGCCCATATATCCACAATAGTATTGAATAGACAAATAATATATGTTATTTTCATTGGTTTTGGTAGGTTTTTATATGTCCCCGCCCCTCATACTGCTGAGGTTCTTGCTGATGCTTTGAAAGAAAGCATTCAATCATGGAATCTTGATCTTAGGTTGTCTTCTATAACCGTGGATAATTGTTCAACTAATGATGCAATGATGGAAATTTTGAAAGGAGTGTTTCCATATGGCTCACTTTTATTGCGAGGTGATTTTTTTCATATGCGTTGTTGTGCTCACATATTAAATTTGATTGTTCAAGATGGTTTAAGTGTTGTGGTATCAAATGGTGTTCAAAGAATTAGGGATAGTGTTGTGTTTTGGACTGCTTCTGATAAGAGAGTACAAAGGTTTGAACAAGTGGCTAAGCAAATAACTCCTGAGTGTAGTAGAAAGTTAGCACTTGATTGCAAAACCCGGTGGAATTCTACTTATGAAATGCTTTCTATTGCTACTAGTTATAAAGAAGTGTTTGTTGTTTTAAGTGCTCGTAATAATTTATATAAGAATCCACCGACCCCTGAAGATTGGGAAAAAGTTGAGAAAATATGTGAACATTTGGAAGTGTTTAGTAAAACTACCCTTAATTTTTCAGGAACAAATTACCCTTCGGCCAATCTTTATTTTCCTAAAATTTGTGCTTTGAGAATTGCTATTTCTGGTTGGCTTTTATCTCCTCATGATTATGTAAGGAAAATGGCCGACATTATGTTACAAAAATATAACAAGTATTGGGCTAGTGTGAATGGCTTAATGGGAGTGGCAACAATACTAGATCCTAGATACAAAATGGCTCTTATTCGCTTTTATTTTGCAAAATTTTTTGATGAGCATGACTTTGAAATTGAGGTTAGTAGAATTAGTGATCTTCTACGAAGATTGGTTGATGAATATGGGTCTAAGATGGGTAAAACTCAAGGTAGTAGCAACCAACAAGCTTTTGATTTGGGTAGTAGTAGCAAATCCAATGAAGAGACCTTTATGCAAGAATTTGCTGAATTTTTACAACAAGATAAGGACTCAAGTCATGATATATCAGATTTGGATAAGTATTTAGATGCTGCTAATGTGCCTCTAGTCCAAGATTTTGATATTCTTAATTGGTGGAAGACAAATGGAGGCACATATCCCATTCTTCAGCAAATAGCACGAGATATATTGAGCATTCCTGTTTCTACTGTTGCATTAGAGTCCGCATTTAGCACAAGTGGTCGGGTTCTTAATCCTTATCGTAGTCGGCTTTTACCGGAAGCTGTAGAAGCTTTGATGTGTACTCAAAATTGGATATGGGCTGCTTCTAAAAGTAAATAGCTAAAATAAAATTTTATTTAATTAATAATATTATTTATTTATTTATTTTAATTAATTCACATTGTATTTGCAGATTGTGGAGAATTTAAGGATGATGAATATGCTAAATTAGTGGGAGAATTAGAGGAAGGATTTGAAACATGTGATATTGATTCTGGAACAAGTGGACTTTGCACCGAATAATTCAAGGCCTAATGAATTTCTTGTTATGTATTTGAATATTTGTAGACTTGTAGTTATTTTTAATATTTGGACTTTGGACAATTTGGAGTTAGTGTTTTTTTTTTTCTCTTATGTACTACTAATTTTAAGTTTTTTAATATGTAGTAATGTAGTATGTATGCCTAAGGTGTTGCACTTTATGAAAATGGTTGATCTTGCAGTGGTTTTTGTTGGATTTGAGTTAATGGGATTTGTATGCACTGCTACTTTTTTCATTAGTCTACTATGAAGTCTGCAGGGTTTCAGTTGACACTTGAAACTTGAAAGACAGTTGCTTTTCTCAATACTAAGTTGGCGGGTATGGGGCGGGGAATTGGCGGGGATGGGGCGGGGGTTTGGCGGGTATGGGGCGGGGACGGGGATGGGGCGGGGGTGGTTTTAGAGTTGGACCCGCCGGGGCGGGGACGGGGATTATTTTCAGACCCGACATGGGGATGGGGATGGGGATGGGGATGAAAATGTGAGGCGGGGATGGGGATGGGAATGCCAAAATCCGCCCCGCCCCGCTCCGTTGACACCCCTAGATACACCATCTTTTAATTAGATATCTAATGAAAATTAGATAATACACCCGGGTGCACCATGCTCATGGTGCACCCGGGTAAACAAAAAAAGGCGGAAAGAACATATAGTGTTTGATAAAGAACATACCTATGTTTGACAAAGAACATACCTTTAATATGTTTTTTGAGTGTGATCAGTGTGTTCTTTGAGTAAAATTATATGTTCTTTATATTATAACTTATGTTATTTAACATATGTTGATAAACATATATTTTTTTTGGGTTTAATAATACAAAGTATGTTCTTTGAATTTGGCGTGTATGTTCTTTAAGGTCATAGTGACTCCCAAATTCTATTTTTTTATTATCATATGTCATATTTAAATTACTTTTATTATCGTATATTCTTTGAGTTTGATTAGTGTGTTATTTAGGTATTAACTATATGTACTTTACAATATAAATTATGTTCTTTTAACATATCGTATTTTGAAATTTGATATTGAAATCTTAAATTATTTTTAATTGAAAATAATGTTAGAGTAAAAAAAAACTAAATTATTATGGGAAGTTGAATTTTTTTTGGAGAGATAGAAAACTATTTTTTGGGGAAATGATATCTTTGGTAAGGATTTTTAAAGAGGTGATCAACATTGGCATGACTCGCATCCCGACCCGATCCGGCCCGAAATAGGGTGGGTTTGGGCAAACCTAAAAATACATTTTTAGTTAAAACTCGAACCGGGTTCGAAAAAAGCCCGAAAACCCGCTACTTTTCTACGGGTTTGGGCACAAGAAATTATGATATGGCCCGGCCCTACTCGATTTTTTATCACCTCTAAATTTTTCCCGTTAATAATGTGTAATTTTTCAGAAAATTTTATCAAGTTTTTATCTCGTTCTTTTTATTATATCTTTATGTTCTTTGGTAATGCATGTTTTTGTCAAATACAAACATGTTCTTTGTCAAATACATGTATGTTCTTTATGAAACACAGGATGTTCTTTCCGCCTTTTTTTTATTTATCCGGGTGTACGATGAGCACTGTACACCCGTGTGTATAAACCACGGATTAGATATCTAATGCAAGGAGAAATAGGGAGGGGATCGGAAGGATCCATTTTCCTTCCTATTTTAATAAACAAAATCCTTATGTTGTTTGAGAGATTTGGAAGCAAAATGATAATTCACCTTCTCCCTCCCTCGACCTCCACCTCCCTTTCCCTTCCCTCTTATCCAAAGTGGCCATTTCACATTGATAGAAAATTAATTGAGTAATAGGAGTAAAGACGGTGAACAAATTGGTTACTTAGATGGATAAGGTTACTCAATCAACAGGAAAAATGAATTACTCAAATAGAAAATGAGGTTACGCTTATAAACAAGTGGAGTTATAGTTTGTTGTGGGTTCAAATTGCAAATTAGATTTATTTGTTGTGTGACAAGCTAACAGCCATGCCAACCCTTTAAAAAAAATTGGCATGACATGTTGATTGTAGCATACTAGCTAACATGTATAGTTGAGTTTTTTTTTTTTTTTTTTTTTTTTTTTTGAATAGTAGTTGAGTTATTTAATGTCAAGAATGTAGTATATTGCAGGGTATTCTTCCACTTGCTTGATGTGTAATATTTCATATATGGAATATTATTCAATGTGGTGTCTTTGTGGTGTTCTATCTTTTTATGCAAAAAAAAATCATAGGTTTTTATTATAAAATTAAATAAAATCTATGTATGCTATTAACAGTCATTTGTAGCTTAGACTAACCACGCCTGTGAAGCTCATAGCAAGTGGCTACCTGCCTACGTTAAGACTTAAGGTCAAGTAGCTCAACTGTTCAAGTGTGTCATTTGAAGGATAGCAATGCAGCCTAGATTGGGCTCCTACGAGACTGAAATTTATGTACAATCCCCAATACTTTGTGCTCATAACTTAATTGCCAAAGCTATGTTACATTTTGAAAATAATTATTTGTATATATATATAAGGTTCACTCGAATGATAATGAAACTTAATTTTGATTTAAATTTGCTAGTTTATGACGAATAAGAGGGCGGCAAACGATTTGGAATAAGCTTTAGAAGTAATTACTTGTAGTTCTCAATTGGAGTTAAACATGTAATATACTACGGAGTAAAAGCATCCCTCACTCGATACATCATCTAACGAAGAACTCCAATGTGCATATTCTAGACGTTTCAGACTTTTAGTGCTCATTTTATAGGATTTTGCAAGTACTTAAGGCTTGAAAATTCATGAGCAAGAAATGTCAAATTTCATCCCTTTCATCACAAGATTCACAACCCCCAAACCC
Source organism: Chenopodium quinoa (assembly GCF_001683475.1). Taxonomy (NCBI): domain Eukaryota; kingdom Viridiplantae; phylum Streptophyta; class Magnoliopsida; order Caryophyllales; family Amaranthaceae; genus Chenopodium; species Chenopodium quinoa. The sequence continues at coordinate 2,117,254 of NW_018744582.1, read as the reverse complement.
TACCTTAGTATTCATTAGCATAATAATGTAGCATTCCTCTTTCTTTAAAATAATAATGATAATAACTATCATTATTTTGCTTTGTAAGTTAAATATATCCCGTGCATTAACATGGATACATTCTAATAATATACGAAGTATAATAGAAAAGTATATGATTAAATTAATAGAATTAGGGTTTTAAAACTAAATTTCTATCTTACAAACAACTCGAATATACAAGGAAACAAAATGGAAGGAAATTTGCTACTATATATTTTCATGGCTAGCTATCTACCCCTGTGACCCTGCCTATGCACTATGCACTAAGCTAGCTTAGTGATAATTAACTGATACAAATCAAATTATATACCTTATATATACATCTAAAGCCAAAAAAAGGTTATAATCCTGTATAATCAGCTAGATTAAAGAGCAAATTTGTCTAGTTGAATCACCATTACAGTTGTATCATCGTTAGATCCCCTACTTGTTGACAACTCCACTAGCTTTCTACAAGCATGCTTTAACTCTGGCTTATTACTCCCTGCTGTAAAAAAGGGAAGAACCACGTCTACCGCTTCCTGATTGCTAACCTTGTTCCATAGGCCGTCTGAAGCCAAGATTAGGAACTCGAAATCGGGTTTAATGGTTAGGATTTTTGTTTCAGGTTCGGCTGTGACCCATTGCTTGAGATGTTGGTCTCCTATTGCTCTTGACACTGCAAGAGAACCTTGTATTCTCCATGTTCCGTTGCAAAAATCAACGTATCCACCCTGTGTAAAATAACATTACAACTTATAAGTCCGTGTCATATGAGTTACACATGTACAAATGCGTGTTTTGTGTTATTGTGTAAGCCATGGTCATATAATAATTTCTTGTCACATTTTTTTTATAATTAACAAAAATGTACTTCGTATAATCATATATAGGTTGTCATACCTTGGATTCGATCCTAGTTTTCTCGTCTTCTCTTGAAGGGCTTTGATCAGTAGTCAGTGCCTCCGCAAGGCCACCCCTGCTAATAACAGCACGACAATCACCAACATTAGAGACCATAAGGTTACCCTCTTGAATCAATGCAGTTACACAACAAGCACCACCGTTTGATTTTTCGTTAAGAAACTCCTGGTCAGCAGCTAGATAACCATCTCTGATACTCTCTTCAATCAGTTTGCTAGATTTGGCTCCAGTAACTCGTCCTACATGGTCTAATATTTTGTCACCTAGCCTTGCTGCTGCAAACTCGGCAGCTTTTGGACCGCCATGTCCATCAAATACTCCAAAGAATGCCTGCAATTGATCAAAAATAACGATCATGAGCAAAAGAATTTGTTGGCCACCGTAATTTTTATTTATTTTACACAACATATAATAATTCCATATATAAAATGTATACTTCTAAGTTCTAAGATTTGATTGTTTCATATTGCAACATTTAGCAACCAAGCATTATTTATTCTAACACTATCAACCAAGCATTATTTATCTAATACTATCAACCATTAGGTGAACTTTTGAAATATTATAGACCTATCATGTCCATAATTATTTTTTTATAGAATGAAGGACAACCATAACATTTCCTAAATTATAACATATACTATGAATAATACTAGTATATTGGTGTGTATCATCCCATCAACAATGTTACTAATAACATCTTGAACGCAAAAATTACCTGTAAAGGGCAACCATGTACATCATTAACACGAGCCGAATAACGGTCCTCCAAATGAGCCCTTGATTTTCCTCTCTTACTACAAACTCCATACCCCTCCTCTTCAACTTCAATCTCCTCAACACGATCTCTAGGTGTACTCACAACATTATTTTCCATCAATGTAACAATCGGAACGTTAATCCTCGCCGGTCTTTTCCTCTTCATCAACGGCAATTCATTATGATGATGATGATTTCTTACTTGCCCTTCCAACTGTTGAAACCTTACCATCAAATTAGGTGATATGGGGTTAGCGTGATGGTTGTAAATATTACTCGTATTACCACTATGAGTAACAGTTGGTACTACAACAGCACAGTTCATTTTTCCTTTATTATATCCTGTGTATAGAATTTGCTTATATCTTGATCTGAATGATCTCCTTAATATTAGCTCTAGTCTAGCTATTTATGTGAATAAAAACTTTGGGTTAAGATTTATGAATAGCTCATACGAAGTTTCTATATATAGTGTTGAATGTCTTGATCAAGAAGTCTATTGGGAATAGGGATTGAGGGGTTATGATGAGTCAACCGTTCAACGGTCAAACATTGCTTTATATTTGGTGTGGTGCATAAGTTGAGGAGACTTGGTCTATTTCTTAATCCAACTTTCTCCGACTTTGTCCTTAATTTTAGCGGCTGATAGTGATTCGATCTGGAACTTTTGATTGGTTCGTCAAAAGGTTGCTTCAACCAACCAAAAAAACAATTTGTTTTTTCATAATCCCTCCATTTCATAATATAGTTTATATTGTATTTTTTTCACAGTATTTAAGAAATGGAAGGAGAAGTGGAAAAAAGTTAGACAAAATTACAAGGCAAATGGATAAATTTAAGGGGAAAAAAAAAGTGAAAAGTACAATTATAGACAAAAGTTAGAGAGAGTGTGAAAAAAAAAAAGTACAATGCAAGTGGATAATCTAAAGGTAAATTAGGAAGTTCAATTAATAAAGTTAAAAAATAATGGTAAAATGGTCTTTACATACTATCCAAAAAATAAAAACAAGAACAACATTTTGGGTCTCCAAAATAGGAAAACAGAAACTATATTGTGAGAGAGAGTACAAGATTACGATTATTACGGAGTAATATTTTTAAAAGATATGAGTGATAACTGTACGACTTAACATGCATGAAAATAGAAGGGAGAGGTATAAAAAAAATGAACACCCTCAATCACATTCGTTATGAAAGATTTGAACACAAACGTTATGGATCTAAGATAACAATCTTACTAAGGCCCCGTTCACTTCACCTTATTTTGGTTGAATTGAAATTATTTTTACTGAACTGAAATTATTTTTGCTGAAATGAAATTATTTTTATTGAACTTAAATTAATTTTACTGAACTGAAATTAATTGGAAAAATTGGTCGTAATAGCACCAATTATTACAAAGGTGCGCGTAGCAGCACAACCTTTCGAGAGTGCGTTCTACATCACAAACTATGCACTTGGTTGCAAATAGCAGCATAAATGATACCAAAAAACTGAGATTTTGCCGGAAAACTGATAATTTAATATGTTATTTTTTTTTTATTCTCGTGAGATTGATTACTCTATCACTCCATTTTATTTTCTCCCTGTATATTTGTATCATTCTCAACCTCCACCATTACTGTGATTCCTCTTTAAAGTTTACAGAGGGCTTCTTTGATAATTGTGGGTTAAGGACGGCGAATGGTAATCTCTCATCGAATTTTAGGATACAAAAGTTACTTTGTGATACCAAGCCCCCAAAAATACTACAAACATAATGTTGCTTAATTGCTTTTTTGTTTAATTACTCTTCAAATTTCTATTTTCACTCTTTAAGTTAAGTTCAAGGATTTGTTTTACCAGATCAAATTTCTATTTCACCTTCTAATACTTTCTTCTCAGATTCCAAATCATTCATCACTTCAATTGCACGTGTCAACTATTTTTTTATATCCATCCAATTAAAAAATTTGCAATTATCAACCTAAAAATAAAAATTTCCTTCTCAATTACCCACAATATATCAATACTCAATTACATTAATTCTGGGGCATAAGAATTGCATACCTTAACATGTCTTCTATTCCCAATGTACTTTTTCCTCAATGTTGACAAAGAGAGTGATAGGAATATATAGGAAGAAAATTAAATGGAGTGGTAGAGGAGTTTAATAAATCATTCACGCGAGGATAAAAAAAAATCTAAGAAATATTAAAAATTCCAGTTTTTCGGCAAAATTTAGTTTTCCGGCGAAATCTCAGTTTTTCGGTATCATTTATGTTGTTATGTGCACCCAAGTGCATAGTTTGTGATGCAAAACACACCCTCAAAAGGTTGTACTGCTATACGCACCTTTGTAATAATTGGTGCTGTTGCGGCCAATTTTTCCAAATTAATTTTGTTGAACTGAAATTATTTTTACTGATTTTTTATTATATTTCTTCTTTAAATTTACTGAATTTTATTGAACTGAACTTATTTTTACTGAAATGCAATTATTTTTAATGAATTGAACTTATTTTTACTGAAATGAAATTATTTTTATTGAACTGAAATTTTTACTTAATATTAATTTTTTTAAGGTAAAATAAATGGGGCCTAAGTGAATCAATTCTTACTTTGTTATCGAAAAAATTTGTTAATATCAAGTCCTATAAATTTCATGGCATACGTCTAGAAAACAAGAACCTTAAACGACAAGTAGAAACCACTGCTTGCTATTTTCACATACACCGGCCATATAATTGTCTAGTCTTTTTAGTCAACTTAAATTCTTACGTAAGAGATGTCATTAGTTGTTAAATTAATAATTGTGAGTAGAATTATTGTCTTCCTGTTTGTCACGGAAATTTAATAATGGTTGCCGGTTCTTACTTGTGATGAATGTTTCTTTCAAAATAAGTTAACCCATTCTTATTTTTACGTAGTCACTGCACATTAAGTTGAAAGAGTGGATTTCTTAGTATTATTACACAAGTTGTTTGGGTTCTTTTTAATTAAGTACTCCGTAGCATTTTGAATTGGAAAACTTATTCTTATTCTTTTGTTAAATTTTAAAAAGGGTATATAACTATATGAATATTATTTTGAATTGGGAAAATTATTTAGGTATAAAATCACAAGCTTTGTATAGTGTTAAACGAGCCCGAACCTCATCCGTCACGAGTGTTTATTTTAAAAGTCCAAGAAAGTTTTACCTCAGAATCATATGATAATGAGGAGAGTATCAGATTAGTCCCTTAGCCTTATAAGATGGGCACACTTTTTCACCTTTTTCAATGTGAGATACATATCCAAATACTCTCTCTTGCTTTTACATTCACTTAATGTGAGATAATACTTTTACAGTTCCACTTAGGGGTGAGCAAAAATTTCGAGTACCCGAAATTGGAACCAGAATAGGTTAGGAACCGACGGGTCCAAAACCGGAATTAGATTCGGTGGTTCCAATTCCGGGTAATAAATAAAGGACCCAGCTACAACCGGTTCCAATTCCAATTATCAGCTTTTTGGAACTGGAACCGGTTGGATATCCGGTTACCCAATATATGCTAAACTAAATAAATTTTAAATAATAAAAATATGTTGAATGTATCAAGTTATTAGTAAAATAAAAAAAAATTATTAACACCTAACATAAATAAAAATAGCTTAATGCATATATATAAATATAAGTATTAAACGCTAAAAATAAAAATAACTAAAAATAAGTTTTATAATTTGTATTATATTTTAACAATTACATACATAAGTGGATACCCGGAACCGGAAACCAATACCCAGTGGTTCCGGTTTCAATTCCAATTCTTAAATTTTAGGAGCCGGTTAAACCAATTCCAATTCCGGTTCCAAATTTTAGGACCCGATTTCAATCAATTCCGAGTCCGATTCCTAAAATTTTGATCGGATATCCAGTTTACTCACCCCTAGATCTACTTATATAGTCACATCACTCATTTGTGAGTTTGTTCATAAACCCAACATATAAATAGTATATTACGCGCATAAGCCACTAATGCTAGTCATCACCTGAAGCTACCACGCAAATGACACGAGTCGCGTATTATTGTTTTCAATCCATGCGTAAAATGCTTGTCATCGCGCACCGTACCAGCTGTCATTCTCTCACTCCAGTTTAACTTGATTCACATTTATTCGACCGCTCACACGCTAATATAAACACAGCAATAACCAACTTAAACGTCATCATCTACTCAACCTAATATCTACGTATACTACGCAACCAACATAGCACTTTTGTTATTAAGTGAAGATGTCAACGGAACAAGAGAGGAAGGCGCTTGAAGATAGGCTACTAGGGTGTGGAGAGACTGTGGTAGCTGCTGGTGACACTAGGGATCGTCAAGATAGCCTTGCTGAAGGCGGCCGTAGTCGGGGAGGCCAAGGCAATACTCGTAAGGAGCATATAGATACCAAGTCCGGTGACGAGAGGGATAAGAAGAATGAAGGATTCCCCATTGATGAGATAACGTTCCGTAGATTGCCTTAAAAATGTAGTATTAGAGTACTATACGTTTGTATCACTATTAAATACGGAGTAGAGTATGTATGAAGCTAAGCCTAGTAATATTGTGTAATTAGCTAGCAAACGTTTTTATTTAATTTGATTTTTAATATTATGGAGTACTCAATAAATATTCAGATCGGTTTGTGCTTTGAATAATTGAGCTTTAAATTTTTTGTGTTGTGCTAGGATTTTCAAACTGGACCGACCTAATTTCATTAGACCAATTTTTAGAAAACCAATCAAAATAAAGGAAAATTTTGTATTTTATCACCCTAAAATCACTATATTTAGATTAAACCAACCGTTTTTTCTTTTATTTTTCGTTTAGTATCGCTGTGGTTTTATTTTATTTTATTTTTCTTTTTAAAATTATATGATATAAATTATATAATGAATAAAATTTGTCAAATTTATTAAAATCATGATAATTTTGAAAATTGACAATAAAAAGGGGGAAATGCCTTTTTTTTTATTTTCTGTTTTTGATTTTTTGTTTTAAATAAAACAGAAAATTGAAAACAAAAAACGATGTCAAACAAGCCCACCGCCTATAAACAATTTCTATTTCGTCCAATCTTGCTCTATTAATGTTTTTGGGTCATTTTGGCTCTTTTAGAGGCTGATTTAAAGTCAAAATTGACAAAAAGAATAAAAAATGTATATTCCCTATTATTATTATTATTATTATTATTATTATTATAAACAGATAAAGTCATACAATCTACCATAAATTAGTGGGAAGCCGAGATACTATTCGGGCCCCCACTCCTCTAGCTATTACAAAGCCTACCTCAGTGAAGATATGAGCTGTAGCACGAGCTCCAATGTCTTGCATCGTCGAGAACCTCTACTATATATTATTATTATTATTATTATTATTATTATTATTATTATTAAAACTCCAAGGCACAACATATTATCGTCACATGTCATTCTTCACTCAACATGACTTGGTGCCACACGAGCAATGACATGAAAGTCAAGACTTTACAATAAGTTCCGCTCTTAAAAAAATGTGTATTCAAATATTTGAATTTAAAGCCATGCATCTCTACCGTTTAAAAAGTATGAGAAAACACTTATAAATAGTATGAGGACAATTATATCCTTAAAATGTTTATTTACCTATATGCCCCTTTTGATATGATGTTAATAATTTAACTCTTATGAATAGTGTTTGAACAATTATATCTTCTAAAATATTTATTTACTTAAATTATTTGCCCTTATTTATGTTAATTGTCTTTTTTAAAAACTCTTAGGAGTAATGTGTGGACTGTTATACCCTTAGAAGTATCCGTTTATATATTTTCCCTCTTTTTGATGTTGACAACTAAAAGAGTTATTCGAAAAATGGCTAATTATAGCACGCATTAGCCACCTTAGATATTATAAAATGATATGATGATAACATTACATGTTGATTGTGTTTTAGAGTTTTAATAATAATAATAATAATAACAACAATTTAGATATCTAACCATTATATCTTCAACTCATGTAAAATTTAATACTTAATGATGAGTCTAGTATCATAATATTATAATGATACGAATATATGATCGTCATCCGAACCAAAAACTAGTTTTATTTTCAAATGTCACATGTAATCGTGTATAAATTTATTATGAATTGCACTGATTGATATCTAACATGCTATTGCTAACCTTCAAAGAACTTTTACTAAATCAGCCTTAGTGCAGTAGCAAACACCGTGATTCACAAACACTAATCAGTATGCAACAAATCTAGACCCTATTTGGTTTAGCTTATTTTAGCCAATTACATTTATATGTCGATTAAAGAAATTCAGATATGTAATAATTTTATTTTTTTTGTCGTTTTCAACAATACTAGGCAAAATAAGTTTTTCAAATAAATTGGCCAACGAAATAGTGTAGATAATTACAAATAAATTCAATTTAGACAAAATAGGTTGAAATGAATCAAATAATCAAAACCCAACCTTGATCAAGAATGGTTCTATACTTGTATTTCTTCCCCCACCCCCAAAAAATTAAAAAAATAAAGAAATATCATAAACCCAACATTAGGGTTTTACGCTAAAAAATCAAAACTGAGAAAAAGAGCGGGAGCATATCACCAAAAAATTTATGCTGAAGCAAGAAGAAGGAGGCAGAAAGAGAAAGAGAGAGATGGAGAGCAAGCAGGAGAGCTCACCAACAATGGCGGAAGGAGTTCGAGAACTCACTGTGCTCGGAGAATTCAAACCATTTGGCTTAATCGCCGAATCTCTCGATGGCAAGCCAATTGATAATGTATCTGATAAGTATGATTACTTCCTCTTCGATCCAGAAGTTACTAGGGAGAGAGACGAATTCGACGGTATCGATTCCTCCGCTTCCTCTTCGATTTCGGTTGATGGTTGTGATCATGAGATTTTCATCCGCGGAAATAGGTATTTTTTAATCAGATTATTGTAATTAATTTTGGTTTTTGTTAGGTTTTTTGTTTGATTTATTGCAATGTATTTAAAATTCTGATGTTTTTGTGTAATTTTGTTTCAAATTGTTTGTCAATCAATAAATGGTAGAGATTATAGGATGACTGGATAAGCAAGAGGAAGAGGAGAAGCTAAAATTTGTTGTCTTTAGAACTAGCGCGAACCAGAGATATATCTAATTTGTAAAATAATAATCTTGACGATAAATGTGGAAGTTACAGGAATTATTTTTTTTTTTTTTCCCCTTTATATTTTTGATTATATTAGACTGGAGTGCACAATTTTGCTCCATTGATAATTTGGAGAGCTGTCAACAAAAGTGACTTCTCTATTCATAATTACGGAATGTAAGTTTTTGGTGAAAATGTCGTTCGGGGAGCTCATGGGGTACTTATGAGAGGAAGGGGTTATGATGTTGTGAGCTAGTTATTGAAACAATTGTTAATTGGAAGCTTGTAATTGGATACAAAGGTAGTTCTTTTTTTTTTTCCTTGTTCTTGATGTAATCATAGTGACTAGAAGATGGAGGGTAAAGAGGAGGGGGGGGGGGGAAGAGCGGGGGAGAATAACACAATTAGCTATGATTTGGGAAGTAATAGTGCACAAAGATCTCCTTTGCTGAATAAGAAACTGTATTAATTTGTTTGGTTTGTACGTTCATTTGATCATATGATTCAACGGATCAATTGTTGGAAACATGCCTTTTGCAGTAACTGAATGAATCATCTAATTGGATGCAGGATAATGTGGATTACGGGTTCACGAGTGTACAAGAGATTCACCCTAAGTTCTGCCGTAATTATGGTAAATTTTTTTATTCTATTCTCTGTTCCTATAAATTTGTTTATGATATTAAACAAAAGCAAACACTCTTTCTTAGTTAAAGTGGGATTCAAATTTTTTAGCTTCCCAAATTCATCTAGATTTAAGCACATGATAATATAACTGCAAGAGCTTAGAAGTTTTCTGATGTCTAAATTGGTCTGGTATAAAGTCTTATCTTGTTTATTGCAAGACGCTGTATTGCTGGCTGAGTATATTTCTGGAGGTATTCCTTTGAAATCCTTTGTTTTCTACATGTTGTATATGGTGGAGACATGGACATTGACTTTAGTATTGATAATTGGGATGCATTGATCTTTTTATCAGTCAATGCTGTATAGGACTGATATCTGTTTGTATTGATGTCCAAACTGAATGCTCAGGCTTGCTGGTGTCATTTGGCTCATTCATCTGAGGCTGTACTGTGTATTTTGCAAGTTGATGTCTTGACAATCTTCAATACAGCTGGTAAGAGTTTTAAACCAAGCTAGCCGTTCAAAGTTGTATCTATACTATACAGGCTTCATCTGGAAAGTAGTCATGTGATTGTTATGGATAGCATTAAGCTGGTTCATATGATATCCTTACTAATTCAATAAAACAAATTGATATTGCGTTTCTGGATGCTGAGTAAAGAATTCTGTCTTGAATTGAATGAGATTTCCAAAATAGTGAGAAAATTAAGTCTGTTGTTTTCTAGCTGAACATGAAAAGGAAAATTGAATTAACTGTAAATCTCTATCTGCAGGGGAGCTGACATCAGTCCCACTTCCGGGCATAGTTACTTCAATATGGCCGCTTCCATTTGGGCTGCTTGTGCAGCAAGCGGCAGAAGGGAACCGTCCAACTTATGCCCCTCTCTCATTTTCTGCTCCTTTATTAAATTCCAGGGATACACTTTTAAAAAGAGAATTACGACAAAGTCCCCAACAGATCTTTGGCTTTTCTAGCTCTGATGACCAAGGGAATTCAGCTTCAGTGTCTTCTCATCTAATATTGAATGATCCACTTGAAGAACCCCAGGTGTGCATTATGGGCAACACCCCTAGGCATTTACTGTTATTATTATATATATATATATATTTTAATTGTGTCTGCCTTTTTGTTTTTCCTGCTTCTCCTTTAATCTTTTCTTGTTGTCGGCTAAGTGATGCGATTCATAAGCTGGAAGATTCTGCCTCATGTATGCATTCATAATATATTTGTTAATATATTCTCTTTATACTTCCCAGCCGGTGTATGTTGATGAAAGAGGTGGATTGAAGATAATGAAGGATTTTGATGAGAGAACAATCTGGACTAGTGACCGTGTTCCTCTTATTGCTTCCTATAATAGAGGTTTCTATTTTTGTACCTCTTTATTTATTCCCAAATTTATAAACAAACAAAGCCTTCACCTCGCTAGTTTTCTGACTTTTCTCTGTTATTATGCTTGCAGAGAAGACGCAACACTCACTTTGGGTAGCAGAAAGTGTCAGTACTTGTGTTGGAGAGCATGTAATTTCTAGTTCTCACGAAGCCCACACTGAAGTGTTCCCATGTCAATTCTCATTCCGAAGAATTTGGCAAGCAAAAGGCTACCAGGCAGCTGCTACCAAGGTGTCTATTTGCTTATTTGTTGATTCTCCATCCTAAATGCTCTTGTGAACTGAGCGCAGCTAATCATTATGAAAAACGAAGAAAGAATGCAAAAATGGTCACCACAGAGATTCTTTTCCTTCTTTGTGTAATACATACATCTACCATGCTGCTTATTGCCTTGATAGTTTTTTGCTTTTCCAGCAAAAAAGCAAAAGAATGATATACACCAACAAAAGTCGAGAATGAAGAAGTTAAGATTTTCTTATCTTATGTTTTCCTACAAACTAAACCTTTGTCATCTTTAGGTCTTTGTAGCCACCGATGATGACGCAGCACCTATTATTTGTTTCCTTCTCCAAGAACAGAAAAGGTTATTATCCATAAGGCTTCACACTGTTCAAATTAATGATGAAATACTCTTTGACGTCAAAGCAGACATGAGTTGGAGCATACAAGCAGTTGCAGCCGAACCTGTTGCTGTCACCCGCCCAAGGTAGTTTATAACCTAACATTAATCAGTTCATTTTAAATATGGTATTGTATTTTGATTGCAAGTCTTTTTTAGGGCAAAGGTCGGGCTGCTTCCTTTGATGGACATTCTTGTTCTGGATTCAGAGAACAATTTTTTTCTTTATGTAAGTTGCTTGTATTTTGGTGTGCTTTCAAGTACTATTATTCACTTTTATCTGTAGTATATGCTTGTTGACATCATTATCACCTCTGAGTTTCCTGTATTCTTGGCTTTCAATGATTCTGGTTTTGTGATCTTTTTTTATGAAACTATTACTTTGTGTTTGAATTGCATATTGCCAGTGGCCAAGAATTTGAGTTGATTGTCATCTGGCAAGCAACCTAAAGCCTCTCATTCCTTTCAGGATGGTAATTCTCTTGATTAGTTGTGGAAGTGTGAACTTCAACTCTGGCTGGTTGTGTCCACATGAAGGACATTAGTACTATAAGTTTGGTGTGTTATTAAAGAGGTTAAAATGAATGATGAGATAGTTGTCAGTTTAAAGCATAGAGAAGATGTGCCCTCAGCAAGACTGATAGCTGAGTTTCTGATGAGCAGTTAAATTGAATACCCATTTATACTGTTTATCATGTATGGATTATTGCAGAAGGCATTCTAGAAATAGATGTTAGACTACTTATATGTGTTGAAATAAAACAGTGTAGTGGCTGTAGTAGTTTCAAACTTTCAACCTTCAATTCACTGTCTAGGAGCTTGAAATAAATGTGCTAAGGAGACATACGAGAGCAAGAGAAGAAATGACACTTTTATTATAAATATGTACTCCATGGGATTAAGAGTCTGATCTATGAGGTGATAGTAAATGGCCATTGTCTCATTTCATTGACTACTGTACTGCAATGTACTCATAAAGTAGAACGAAATAGATGGGGTAGTGTGGGAGCAAATTCACTTGGTATAACCCATTTTGTATCATTTAGAGTCCATTGTCTTTAGTTCAGTGAAGATTTCTTGTGTTGTGGTTTGACATGCACTCAATGCATTGCATTGATGTTACTGAGTTGGCACGAAGCATCCCTGTAAGGCTGTAATGGGAACATTCGAGCTTTTAGTGCTTTATTTTCAACTTGAAGTTCCTCAGCCAATACAATATCCCTATACAGAAAAATAATGACACTAAAGAGTGGAATTGTGGGGAGTATACCAATGGAATTAGAAAGAAAAGAGGATGTATTAAATGCCAAGCTTGCTATATCATATCATATTGACAGGAGATGATTAAGGGAGGTGAGAATTAGAAGAGTTTGGTATTGGAAAATTCTTTTGATGTTCTAGATGGAGGTTTTCTCCATATTACCTCTACAAAGAGAATTTGTAAGACCTTTAGAAAGCTATGTGATATAAACAAGTAACACAACTACTTAATCTGACGGTGGAGGACTTTTCTTGTTCTGGACTTCTACAGGGTCAGAACATTCCTCTCTGTTTTAGCTGACAAAATTGCTTATCCGAGCCTTTCTGTACGTAACGTTTGCTGTTCTGGTCTGGTTTTGTTTCTTCCAGATGCTTTTTGAACAGCAAATTATTTTGAAATGGATCTCTTCCTGAATTTCTGGTGTATAAATGCCTCTCTTTATTTTTTGGAAACAAAATTTTCTTTTTAGGGTCCTTGAGTCCTTGACTGATGGTTTGATAAAATTAAGACTTATTGTTGAGGTTACTTTTTTTTTATGAGGGCCAATTTCGATCCTGTATGTTTTTAATTCTTTCTTATTATTACTTTGCGCCCTATGATGTATCACTGTTTTTGCAATGGCAGTCAGGGAAGCAGTGCCTTTGTAAATATACACTTCCTCTCTTTCTAGGCAATCATCAGCTTAAAGAAACTATTAATCCTCCAAAGAGAAGATTTATTCACAATGTGAAGATTATAGGATTGGCTGATGGAGTTGGGGCAAGAGTAAATGTGATCTTAAGCAATGGACAGGTATGCAGAAGTTCATTATGCTAAAGTATTTTCATATGCTATTATGTTTCCACAGATGGAATCTCTGAAAAGTGAATATGCATAGAACATTCTACTATTTTGTGAATGCATGGTCATAGGATACTATCTATTTTGGAGTTGTGCACATGCTTTTCTGCTAAAGCTGACGTTAATCCACGATTAACACCGCATATTGTGTGGTGCTAGAAGGGCATTGAAGTCTTATATTGTCATTGGCGGCGTCTATAAATATGTGGAAAATGAACGACTAAAGCTCACGTGTCTTTTCTCTGGACTCCAGAATTCACTTTGTGGCAGATGGTTTTTATTTTTATTTTTTTTTTTCAAAAGTTTTTATTGTTTATCATGGAAAGTCAATTAATTAATGGGATTTTTACAGATAATTTGTTGTGCTTCTCTGAGATTACATTTTTCCCAAGTTACTTCAGTTATAGTCCCCCCCCCCCCACACACACACACACACAAATCAAAATATCCTTTCATGAAGACCTGAAGCTGATATCAACCTGTTTGTAATATTTATGTTTGGGGCAGCTCTAATCTTCGAGAACAGTAAAAGGGTCCTTGCAAAGAGCTCGCCTATGCCCGCTATTTTTCTCACCTATTCGAGAAAGCAGTCAAGCCTGTGTGAAAGCTATATACAGAATTCAGGGGAAGGCCAGAAGGGTCTTTTAATAGAAAGTTAGTTAAAGGATGCATTGGGTAGCAACTCTAGCAATTAAGATGTGTTAATGATGTAATAAATAGAATGAATGCTTAAAAGAGAAGTTCATTGTGATAATAATAGAGATTAGAGAGAAACAAGCAGATGGAGGATTTCACATTTTCACCTATCGAAGAATGAATGGATTTTACTGGAGCTAAGATCACATCGGTCATCTATACAATCTAATTTACTTATTTGGATTGATAATTTTTATTTCTTTAATTTGAGTTCTTCGCAGTCTTGCTTGTTTACAACCTTATGGAATGATGTATTTTGCTTAGAAATCTTTAAGGCAAGACTTACTGCAAGAATAATTTCTTTCCTACTAAGAGACTTAGATTTTCATGAATAAAATCTAGACTACATGGTGGCAGAGAGAACTATCAACTTACTGGTGTCTGTTATGTCCATTTCTGAAGTATCAGAATTGCCTGTTTCTTCTGTTCAATTCTTTTTCTCAGTTCATATTGGATTTCTTAAAGTTTCTAAGTGAGATTTTACCGTGCACCAATTTCTTCAGATGCTTAGATGTTCGCTGCGAAGAAGCCCTTCGTGTTCCTTGGCAAATGATTGCATCACAGCAATGGCTGAAGGCCTTAATTCTTCCTTCTACAATCAATTCCTGCAGTTTTTTTGGGGTAATTGTGAGACCGCTGATTTATCAAAGGCTAATTCTGGTGCTGATGAGTGGAAATCATTTGAGAGCGTCATAATGCAAATTTACAGGAAGTCTCAGTCAACTTCACAACCGAAATCTGTTCTCGTGTCCGGGTCATCATGGGAGTTTCTTGTCAAAAGTGAATTTCATAAAAATTATTGCAATCGTAATTTCTTCCCTGGAATCTCAACTGAGGGGTTGGATGACAGATTGGAAGATCATGTTTCTTCTTCAAAGACGGAAGAAGTGCACAGCCCAGATGGACTTTTCTCTTCCAAGTTTCAAATTGAATGCCTGGATTCTTTGCATGCAGTATATGAAAATCTTAAACTTATCAATCTTCG
This sequence comes from Chenopodium quinoa, assembly GCF_001683475.1. Taxonomy (NCBI): domain Eukaryota; kingdom Viridiplantae; phylum Streptophyta; class Magnoliopsida; order Caryophyllales; family Amaranthaceae; genus Chenopodium; species Chenopodium quinoa. Next base: position 2,101,985 of record NW_018744582.1, on the reverse strand, counting down.
AAAGCGGTAAACTCCAAATTCTTAACTTTGTCAACCCTTTTGTGCTCTGTGACTTGAGGTATTGTGAACTACACCTTCTGTCCGTAATTGTTTGCTCAATTTCCTTTTGTGTTGTCATTATTCATGGTCCAGAAAAAAGCTAATAGAGCAAACAATTAGGGACAGAGAGATACTCTATGCATTATGGAGGTACTTCTGCATACCTGCGGCTTATGTAATGTAAAAATCGTCTGTTGCTCTATACTAATCATAATAAGCTAATTGACAATAAAGCCAAATATGTGCTGATCTGAAGCCGAATGAATGACTCATCACCCAAATTGATTTGACCCGGATCTGTCGCAAAGTACCAATTGCAATCTCTACTTATCTGAACTTAGTTTCCTGAAAATATTTTTGAAGGTGAAAAGAGTAACGCCGTAGTCTATTTTAATAAGTGATCTCAAAGAGTTACTTCGTATATTTTAGTCTCAAAGCTGGAATTGTGTCTTGAGTATCTGATGGGTTCATGTTGCACTCTATTGTATATATATACCCAATTTAATTAAGGTACATAATGTTTGAACTAAGTTAAATGGTCACTTTCTGTATGCACTTCTTATTTTGTTATGAGGTAGGTAATGGTCATTGCGTGCTTTGCGCTGTGAGAGTGTAAGGTTGTTTTTAGCTTGCCTATTGATGTTTGACTCCTAAAGGCCAGTTACTAGTCAATACTGTCCAATAAAAGGCTTATAGAGGCTTTATAAAATTTTGCTGTGACCTGTATGAGTCACCGTAACAATATACATTTGATGCCTTACTGCTATTGCTTTCATGACTGCAACTGTGATAAGTATTCTGTTCAGCAAATGAGCAGTGACTTTGTTTAAAGCAGCCATTGCTGTTTAAGTTTGTTGAGTGTATAAAATCTCGAGAAGTTCCTGGCGTTTGTGGATTTAGTGGCTATTATGTACCTTAATTGTGGGAAATTTTTTATGCTTAATTCTAAATGGTCTGTCGTCTGTGAGACTGAGTGATTAATGTTGGATTGTGGAATTTTCTTTACATATTGGCTTCTAGTTAATGGATGTTGTGTGATGGTTACCTTCTTTGTTGTCACTATGAGTGTGGCATACTTTATTGATCTTTAGCCATTTCTTGCAGAGATTTGGAGCATCTTGCTGTTCTTCTATGTGAAATCGCTAATATTTTGGGAGAGGAGAGTTATATTGATCACTATGTACGTGATTTTCCTATTCTTTCCAAGATAATAAGGAGAAATCGGACTTCTTCGCCAAGATCCCCCCCATCTTTGTACAGATGGCTTGAAAGTTGTTTGCTTCATGGACTTAGCTTTGCTAATCTTGATGACATTCCACCTCTTGCTCGTAAGGATGGAAGCTCTGCTGTCAGCTGGTCTCGTAAAGTGGTCTCATTTTATAGCTTATTATCTGGTGCAGAAAGCATGGAAGGGAAGCTCTCTTCTGGTGTATCTTGTAAGATTGCTTCAGGTTCATCATCTACTCCCGAGGAGAAGATGGTCCTTGCAATGGTAGCTGAAGGATTTGGTTTGCAACAGCTTGATTTATTGCCTATTGGAGTCTCATTACCATTAAGACATGTATGTCTGATATTGTTAAGAAATAATGCTGATATCGTAGCATATTCGCGTTGTAACAATTTTATCGAAGTAAATTAGTGAATGAAATACCAGTGTATTGAATGCGGTTGCGCACTTCTAATATCATCTTAAGTTTTCTCATGCTCTCCAATTTACTGACATCACTTTACTTATATGTCATATCTGTAGGCTGTTGATAAGTGCCGGGAGTCTCCTCCTACTGGGTGGCCAGCAACTGCATACGTTCTTCTTGGTCGAGAAGATTTAGCTTTGTCTTGCGTTGCTCACTTGAAGAAATCTGAACAGCTTGAGACTCAAACTAATAGGCATTTGATTTCAATGTCTGCACCTTATATGCTTCATCTACAGCCCGTGACAATTCCCTCAACAGTATTAGATACAATTGCGATGGATACTTCAAAATTTGATAATGTAGATTCTTCTGATGATTGCCCAATAGATGGCATGGAGCATTTGTTTAACTCTAGCACTCAACTGCGGTATGGTAGGGACCTACGCTTAAATGAGGTCAGTTACCTACATTTCTGCTTTGTGGTTGGACATGGCTTTTGACCGTTGTGTTGGGGTTATGAGAACTGGCTCTAATTCTATTGCACAGAATAGATGGCTTTAGTTATGCGCGTAACCGGAAATTAATTAGATGTGACTCCTTCTGACCATGCCATGAGCTCTATCTTGTCTGGCTATATTACTGAGTTTATAGTCTTCATGAAGATAGTTAACTTTAGGATTGCCACAGTATTATTTGAACCTTTAGTACTTGATCTATAAGGTTGCTGTCCATTATGGTCTTTTTTTTTTTTTTTATTCCCATAATAAACAACTTTTTTTCTGTAGATTGCCTACAGGCTACTAGTAATTCTCCTCTCTTTTTGAAGTTGTTCATTTTCTTCCTATGATGATAGTCATAGGGATTGGGTTAGTATATAAGAACATGGGAGATGCCTAAGTTAATTCTCCTCTCTTTTTGAAGTTGTTCATTTTCTTCCTATGATGATAGTCATAGGGATTGGGTTAGTATATAAGAACATGGGAGATGCCTAAGTTGATTCGGAGTTTTCACGCTTCTGCATACTCTTTCAGGAGATCTGAAGGTTTAGGGATGTGCATTATAGTGAATATTTGTAATGGAGGTTAAGGGCTGATTACTTTCATTTTTTAGCTTAAAGAAGGTGAAAAATGTGAACTTATTTTTCATGTTGGGAACTACTCTCTGTATCCCTATCATCTTGTGGTAATTTTTAAATTTTTTTTTAGAAAAACTGGTATGTTTTTTCTATACACCGTCTTGGCTTCACTATGATTTTCATTGTTGACACATATTTCGGAAGTGAACAAGGAACATAAGGAATAAGTTTCAGTGGAGTAGTGCATTAAAAGCATAGAGTTGATAGAGAAAATACTAACTACATCCATCACATTACAAGTTGAAACAACCAAATAGGTATGTATGAGATGCATAGTGAAACAATGGAAGTAGTATATGCTTATGCAGTCCTTTACTGTTTTCCCTTCAGATTTGATGATATGTTTTATTATGAATTATCTTCTTATTTGAAGTTAGAATACTATACTTGTATAGCATGACTTGAAGTAGCCGTAAACTTTTTCTCTCATCTCTTTCAGGTCAGACGTCTTCTGTGCTCTGCAAGACCTGTTGCAATTCAAACATCTATTAATCCCACTGCATCAGACCAAGAGCTTCAACAGGTAAGGTTATATTAGTGTATAATACATATTCCCTCTGTCCCAAACTAAAGTCTGTCTTCACTTTTCACTTATTAAGGTTGGCAATGTGACTATACAAGTATACATTATTCCCTTTTGATCACACATTTTCCTCTATTAAACACATATGCTGTTCCACCTACTCAATCTTTGAAGGAGTATATTTCAGAATACCAATAAATTGGTTACCTTGAAAAGGATAGAGGAACTCTTTGGGATATCCTTTAATGTAGTCTTTCTGTGCCAACTTCCAGTTCTTTTTTAGGTAGAGTAGTTTTTGAATCAAAAGGGTTCTGGTAATGTATAAGTGGAGTGGTACTATTCTCTTATGGGCACACCATTTACTGTTTGATTTGAATTATATTTTTAGATTGCTGAGGCTAAGCTTATTGGGTATCAATTTAAGTTTCCTTTCTTGATGCATTATTTAGGGAGCAAGGTGCTGTATCTAAGGTGACATTGGAACATAGTTTTTTTGTTAGTCCCATTTGATCAAGTCAAAAATTTCTAACTGACTGTATTAAGTAATTTTATATAAGGAAAAAAGTCATGTAGAATCTTGTTAGTGTCGCATGTATATTAAAAAAATGCTTTTGTAACATTAAAACAACACTGGTCAAATTTGTGCAATGCATTATGCATATATTCTCTCTCTCTCTCTCATAAAATCAATGGCTTGTACACAATTCATAACCTTTCTTTCTAAAATGATTATATTGTTAAGATATAGTCAAAAAGACTTAACTTATTCATTATCCTTGTAAAGGCTCAGCTATGGCAGTTTTCCCAAAGGACGACTGCACTTCCACTTGGACGTGGAGCATTTACTTTGGCAACTTCTTGCACCCTTTTGACCGAGGTACTTATGTATATATGTTGAAGTGATAAAAGCTGTAGTTATAGTTTTTAAGCCTTCATTTGTTTTTTTTTCTATTTTTGAATTAGTATATTTTTTTAATACTACCTCCGTTTCAAATTATTTGCAATGATTTGACATAAAGTGTGAGTAAAAAATGTCTAATCATTGCAAATAATTTGAAACGGAGCTAGTACTTGATTATTGTTGTTATTTGTTACTCCCTCCTTTTGTGGTAGATGTTTCTTGTTTATGACTTTCCAAATTCTTTTGCAGGCACTCACAGTACCAAAGCTTGTTTTGGCTGGCCGGTTACCTGCTCAGCAGAATGCCACTGTATGTTGTGATGAAACACGTTAAATTTGATAATTTTTTCCAAACTCTTGTTGGCAAGCTGATTCATTTATTTTTCTTTTGTAGAGGATGTAGATAATTTTCAAATATACCTCTTTCTAGATGTGTTCTCTTTGTTGATTTCCATGGAAATGTGATTTAGCTGTTTTTTAATCCGTTGGCAGCCATGTCTTTGCCTCATTAGCGATATTCCTTTTCATGTTTCTTGCAAGGCTTTGCTTATCAATTACATGATTGCTCTTCTAATTGCCATGTTACTATTTAAAAAGCTTTGGAACTTCAATTGAAGCACATCATCATTTGTCCCAAAATAACAATGACTGATCTGGGCCATATGGCCCAGTTTTTCTGTTATAATTAATTTTTTTCGCATAATTGTGATACTTGTATTCTTAATGATCTTTGATATTGATTCATTTAATGATTGGCATATTTAGTCTGAAATTATGCACAGCTTTTAGCATTGGTTGGTCGTCATAGGTTCATATTCATTTCTCTGTCTCCCTTCTTCTTCATGTTTTGCAAATCTTTGTTGGAAGCATGGAATATTGGTTGTTGTCTTTACATGCTGTCCCCTTAATGTTTTGGCTCTTATTTTCCCAAAAATTTGTGCAAATCTTGGCTTTATTAATTACCCTGATTTTTTTTTTTAAAAATCTTTTTTTTGTTAGGTCAATTTAGATCCAAACATACGGAATTTGCAAGAGCTTCGAGCTTGGCCTGAGTTTCACAATGCAGTTGCTGCTGGTTTAAGGCTTGCACCATTTCAGGTATGTTTGAGATTTTCCTTCCCTAAGATGTCTTTTCCTCATCACTTATATCTGATGTATGGATCTTATAAAATGTAGTACAAAAATAGATATAATAAAGTTCTCATCTTGTTTCTGGTTTCATTTATTATCAATACAGAATTATTTATAAATTTTATATAATTGATTTTATTTCCAACTCATTGCAGGGCAGAGTGTCTAGAACTTGGATTATATATAACAGGCCCGAGGAGCCAAATGCTATCCATGCAGGTCTTCTTTTTGCACTGGGGTTGCATGGACACTTAACTGTTTTAACAATAAATGACATATTTCAGTACTATAATAAGGTATGTTATGTAGGTGGATTTTTTTTCATCACTAGCAATATTATTTTCTTTTTGTACTATAAAAATGTTACTCAAATTTATTTTGTCAAAACTAGGCCATGCTCATGTACCAACAGGCAGCATGGGGCAAGTATCCAATAAGTATGACTTGTGGGCCTAAGCTCCTGAGGATTTTTCCTGCTGTAGAATATAAACCAGGTTGATGGTTGAACCCTACAATATTTTTACTAACCACTATCTTGCTTCATGTTAGGGACATGAAAGCACAACTGTGGGGCTAATGCTTGGCCTTGCAGCATCATACAGGGGCACTATGGAGCCAACAATGTCGAAGGTGATGCTTTTTAACTAATAAATTAATTTAATGTTCTCTTTATTTATATGCATTTTATGCTTCTGATGATCTTCTGAATACATTGATTCATAACTCACCTCCCATGTAAAGAAAGTTATAGTAAAACAAATTATATACTACCCTGCATGCAATAAAATATTTTATTAAGATGCCTTAAAAGCACAAGGTCTGATGCTCACTAGTCACAAAAAATGAATCCTAGTGCAGAGTCCTTAGTCTGTTTCTAGAAAGATCCCAGTGGAGTGGTAGAATAACTAGAATTTAGAGAAGTGAACCTCTTTTAAGTGACATGGATGACTTGTTGTTCAGGATCTTTAAATTACCTTACGTAGCTCTTAAAAAGGAAAAAATGAGCATTGCATCTGTTTACAAGTATCTTTTAAGAGAAGTTAGAAGGAAAACCAGATAGATCCCTAATGCAAAAGCCACCTTCTGTAGCATCCATGAAGGTGTAAAATTCCAAAAATATCCAGGTGTTTCCATCCAGATGTTTCACATACGTTCCTTTGACATCTTCCTAATCAATTCCATTTTGCAACGAGTTTTTTATCCGTTATTCCATGCTAATTTTATCATGATGCTTGTAATTAGTTAATGATGTTAAATACTCATTTTTGCTGTTCTCATTTGAAACATAAATCATCCCTTGTAGAATTTGCAGAATCAAAGGTACAACTGCATGTGCATATATTGACATACTTTAGATTAGTATGGACTCTACTTCAATAAGTTTATTGTTGTGTAACTCTCATGTTGTCATTTTAATTCTCTAAAACCATCTTCTTTTCCGGTTTCCCCATCTTGAAATGTGCTGCTGTTTCTGCATTTGAATGTATAGATGTTGAACAATCTTATTATGTTATGGTGCTGCTTATATATTTTTTGCAGTCCTTCTACGTTCACTTACCTGCCCGTCATCCGTCTTCCTTTCCAGAGCTAGAAGTTCCTACAGTCCTGCAGGTATTTTTCTTGTCATAATATTATGCTTTGCAGGATATATCTCATTCCTCTACAGTTTGTAGCTGGTGGACCTATATCTCTGGAAAATTGATGTGGGATCATGACCCTGTGAAGCATTTGATTCTAATTATAAAAAAGTATATAGTAAGATCATAGATGAAATAAATATGTTTACATTAGTTGGTGCATCACTGATTGTGTCCTTTAAGTATGTTATGAGGCTGCTTGATTCCTTGATATTTTTGAAGAAAAATGAGATGAGTTATTGTGTTTTTTTTGTGGATGAAGAAAAAAAAAATCTTGATAGTTATATTTGACATTGTGCAACCAGCTTATAGAGTAATATTTTGGTTGGTGAAAATAGGAATTCTTTATGGACTGCACTACAGACATGTTCTGATATCTGTTGCTTGTGTATTATATTCTTTCCATGAATAGTACTATAGCTGGCATATACCATGCTTAGGTGGTTCCTGAATGATGTAGTTGCAAATGTTTTTGGTGGGTCCTGAGTTTTTTGCTTCCTCATTTATTTTCTTTATATGGTTTCACAGTCAGCTGCATTGATGTCTCTCGGCCTCCTTTTTGAAGGATCTGCTCATCCTCAGACTATGCAATTTCTTCTGGTATTACATTTCTTTATCTCTTTTACTATACAGTTTGAGGCATGATTACTTAAAGATTATTATTTCATCCATTAGCATATTAAATAAAGATCTTATTTCGGCCTTTTGAGGTAGCATGCATTTCCAATCTTTACTAACCCTACCGCGGCTGCCGGAGTAGGTTACAATATCTTCCTCAAGTTTGTTACTTTTCTTGTTTAAAGAACATTAACTGACTGTAATTTTTTTTTTTTTTCCTCGCTTCCCTTTGGATCCAATTCTGTCTGGACTGACCAAAGACTCCTTTTGACTAAAGTGTTGTGTTTATTGGTTTCATGCAAACTGCTATTTTTTTAAGTGCCTACTGTTTGTTTTCTGTACTTGCTCGTGTCTGTTGATGATTTGTCCTTTGCATCTCTAACTGTCATCAACCAGCTAGGGTAAGCTTGCTTAAATTTGGAGGTCCCTAGATCTGCCTCAGGTGAGTCCTCAGTGTGTTTTTCTTTGGGGTGGGAAGGGTGAGATAATTCGTTTGATTCAAATATGAAGCGTAACTTAAGGTATATGCAAATCATAACGAAAGAATTATGTTTTTATGTTTTGAGCCTTTGCTGTGTCCTATAGCCAGTCCTCTTAAATGTAAAGAGCACTAAAAGCATGCATCTCCAACACAAAAGGACCATGTTATTGTCCATAACTAATTGATTCTTTTGCAGGCTGAAATAGGCCGTAGAAGTGGCGGTGATAATGTGCTTGAGCGGGAGGGCTATGCTGTTTCTGCTGGATTTGCACTTGGACTTGTTGCTTTGGGTATGAATTATTAGACCGAGCTCTCTTTATCACCTATTCCTGCTCACTGTGTGCTGTCCAATTGTAGGTGGTGGAGAGGATAAATTCGCTTGCATGGATACGTTGGTTGATCGATTGTTCCACTATGCTGGAGAAAAATTTGATGTATCTCGTCAGGTACTCATCATACACCACATTGATTTTCTATCTTTATTTGCTAAACCTGATGCAGCTTGAACCTTTTTATTATGGAATCTCTTTAATCCTTTGAATTGCTACCAATCCATTTTTTCAGGAAAAGTCTCTTTTGACATCAGTGACAGATGAGCATGGCAGGGGTATGGGACAGGTAATTCAGAAAAAGGCGTTGGATGTGATGGCATATTTGTGGGACTTTTCATTGTCTGTACATGCCTTGACATTTGAGGTATACTCTAATTTTTCCTCTGTTTGGATTATCTAAGCAGATGTTGGATGGCGTTCCTGTCAATGTAGATGTCACTGCACCTGGAGCTATAATTGCTTTAGCTTTGTTGTTTTTGAAGGTATGAATTTCGCAAACTCAATCTAGTGAGCCAGATAAAGTACTGTCTTGATAAATTGTCTTATTATGATCATGCTATGGAATGCATCTCGCTTTCTTCAAGTTGATTGAGAACAACCTACGATATCTTGCAACTCTGTTCATTTGCAGAAAAATATTTTGATCTGATTTGAGCAGTATTTGTTGATAGATATAATGTAAACTAGTCACTTGCAAGGACAACATATACTTCTGTTCCAGAATATTGCAACATGCAAGGGGGTGCATGGATTTTAAGAATTCCATGTGAGAGAGACCAATGAAGTGTCTCCCATATACAAGAGGAAGGCTAAGGAGAGGACAAAAACTATATGCAGTTATGCCCTCAAGCTATCCAATTTAACTGCTAAATAAAAAAAAAATATCAACTTATCAAGTATCTCTCAGAACCTTGTCCAGAAAGCTCCTTAGGTTTCTGTCTTCCCAATTGCGCCATTAAAATGCCAATAGATTCACCTTACACTTGACGAAGCCAATCAATATTTTAAAATTTTCTTTCTTTGCTGTAGCTCAAAATTATCGCCATTCAGGATGATGCTTTAGTAGCGACCCTGATTGTGTGTGTACATATTTTTTTACTTCCTGTGGTGGAGATATTTATGGAGCTATTACACCGACTTTTTTTACATATATGACATGATATATCTAAAATTGCTCATGTGATCTGCGAACTTGCTACACCATATGACTTGGCTCGATTTATGCTTCTTTCAGACTGAATCAGAAGTGATAGTTTCCAGACTTTCCATTCCCTGTACAAATTTTGAGCTGCAGTATCTGAGGCCTGACTTCATTATGCTTCGCGTTATTGCTCGCAATTTGATAATGTGGAGCAGGTTTGATGCCATAAACTTTTGAATGGGAGGATTGATCATACATTTAAAACTTAACAAGCTGCCTTTCTGACTCATGCAGGGTTAAGCCAACCAAAGAATGGGTTGAGTCTCAGATTCCTCAGATTGTGAAAGAAGGTATAGGGGCTCTTGGTGATGAACGGAATGATATGGATGAGGTGGATGAAGAAGCAATAGTCCAAGCATACGTGAATATTGTAGCCGGAGCATGTATATCTCTTGGTAAGTTAGTTTGATGAACCTTTCTGCCCTTTCTAACAAGGAACTAAATATCATGCTGTAAATTACTTCGTATTTAATTGTGGCATATTCTTGCACTTAACCTTTTGGTGGTGCAAACTATATTTTGCATCCCCTTTTTATGATGATGCTGTGTTTTTTATTTATTTATTTTTAAATTAAAAAAAAACTAAGATCCACTTTGGGTTTCTATTTTTCTAGCTTTTTTTTGGTTGCCTTTCTTCATTTTGACTTTTATATGTTTTCTTGCTATGCTACCAGAGCTCATTATTCGTGAAGATACAAAATAAATTAAAAGAACAAACCAGATGCTAAACACGTCTGCTTGGAGGCACTGCTATCTTTTTGAGTGTATCAGTTTATCTTATAGGATGCATATGATCTATAACTGTATCGTAATATGGTTTCAACTTATTCTGTCTCACCCCTCCAGTTATCTCAGCTGTGCCCCATCTTTATATTAAATACTGCAGTATCTCTCAATAGTGGTATACTCCCTCTATAATTTTTTATATACAGTACTTTGATCCGCGTGGAGTTTTATGCGGTTTAGTTGAATTTATTAAAATATTTTGTAAGTGGGGTTTGTTGGGGAATTTTAAAATGATAAATAAGAGATAATGGGTGAATAATTTATTTAAAAGTAAGGGATATGAGAGCAGAAATATCGATAAAGTATGAGTGGGGACTGTGAGAGGAGACAGATAATAAAGTAGTGTAGAATATATATCTGTTTAAGGGAAGTGTTGCATAATTAAAAATGAATAAAAAAGAACACAGGGAGTACTTCTGTACGTGGAGCAGCAGATTATTCTCAGTGCCTTCTTTGGAACCTCTTGAAATATCAATGAAATTTTACACTAGATCTTAGGGAACAAGTATTTGCCAAATCCTCTATGAAAATGGCTTGATGTGAACTTGTGTTGCAGCAATAACTCAGTAAAAAGAACGGTAAACTATCTGCACTTCTGCAGTTTCCATATGAAATGAAGAAGTGAATTACGGTTATGAAGACATGTCGATATGTTAGAATTCTATATTCTGATACTTGCCTGGACACACGAACATATTTCTAAATCTATTCAATATGTCTTATATTGTCAATTGGTCATATCCATGTTCCTACTTTCAATTTTCCGGGTGGATGTTTGTTTGCTCTCTTTTTTCTTTCTTTTTAATTCCATATTTTTGTGGCAGGTTTGAAGTACGCTGGATCAAGAAATGCCAACGCTCAGGAGTTGCTCTACAACTACACTGTTTACTTCCTGAATGAGGTCTTTATCCTGTTTATCGTATTTTGTTGAGCCTTTCAGCTCATTCTAAGTCACATGTTTAAATTTTGCAGATTAAGTCTGTTTCTGGTACAGCTGGAAGTATGTTTCCCAGAGGGTTGTTAAAGTTTGTTGATCGGAGCACATTGGAAATATGCCTCCACCTTGCTGTCCTTTCCTTGGCTTTGGTAAAAAAAACCAGGAAAAAAAAAACAAAAAACAAAAAAAAAAACAACATTATTTTACTTTTTATATTGAAATTGCAGTATTTCCTACTTTTACATTTTTGTGATACTGTTTTTTGGAAGCAGGTTATGGCTGGTTCTGGGAACCTGCAGACATTTAGATTGCTCAGGTTTCTGCGCAGTCGAAATTCTTCTGATGGCCAAGCTAATTTTGGGACTCAAATGGCTGTAAGTGTTATTTGTTTGTTGACAATTGATGTTCTGATATTTGTAGATTCTACATATCACATTTGTTGCTCTTGGCCTCTTGCTGTTGTATTTGCTGGGTTTGCATTCTCAGTGCCACTCCTGTTGGAGATTCTGTGTCTGTCACTTTTTTTCTCTCTCTTTATATGTTCAGCCTTTACGGGTTTTTTTAACTGTTCGATGAGAAGTTAAAAACATACTTCATAGAAAACAACTAAAACAATACATCACAACCAGTCCGGGGAGCGTTTCTGGATAAGATTTTCTGCTCGTTACTTCAAACTTCTTAGTGTGGAATGAAAATGAAAGTTAACTCAACATGCTAGAGCTCTGTTCTCTGAGCTTCTTTCTGGGGTTTACTTCAGGGGTGAAAGGCAGGGTGGGCGTTTGTATTGCAACGGTCTTTTATGCCCAAGGACTAATGATTATATGTTTCACTCTTGCCTGTACGATCACTGAAATTGACAATTTGTATTCCTAGACAATTAGCATTTAAAGTAATTCTATCTTCATATCTGTCTGACACTGACATATCATAAAATATTGTGGCAGCTATATGACTTTGTAAAAAATGATCTTTACCTTTGAGGTATGCCAACTGCATACTGTTTGTTTTGAAAGGATATATATATGGCTATTAGAAACTTGCCAGTATTTTCAAAATGGGGTTTTTATATCTTATGCCTTTTTACATGATCTAAATGCTTATATTTTTTAAAAATTTCATGGTACAGTAAGAAACTCCTTAAAACACTCTCAGTAAATTATTGTGTTGCCATCATGAGGGGTTTGCGCCTTTGCAATAGTGCCACTTAAATCCCTGAGTTTGTACTGTTCCATGAACTTGGTCGACACTGTATATAGTCCTCTAAATGCTTCTTCCTTTAATATCCTGTTCTTGAAAGTATTGGTCTCCAATTCTATAGATTTATTGTTGTATGTTCCTGTTAATCATCCGAAAAAAATAATTCAAGGATAGATATTTTTGATGTGGTTGTAGCCTTCGAGATATTCAAACTAATTATTGTTATTCCACTGCCTTGATGTAGGTGAGCTTGGCAATTGGTTTTTTGTTTCTTGGAGGAGGAATGCGGTCGTTTTCTTCTAGTAAGAGTGCTATTGCAGCTTTATTGATTACTCTCTATCCTCGATTTCCTATTGGAACAAATGACAATCGCTGCCACCTCCAGGTAAATTTGTTGGTTTAGTTAAGATGAAAATTTTGCCAAGGCAATGGTTGATGCTGTCCAGGCTAATACAAAGGAGCAGTATATTCCTACCACGAACTATTGCCTTGGAAAAATCTTCACTCTTTATTAGTTGAATAATTATATCTGCTGAATACAGATCTGTCATCTTTGATTTGCAGCCATATTTGGAATGTTTAAAAATCTGAAACATGTATTTAGTGACAGTCATGGGTCCTAAAGTAACTCTCTTGTGTCCTTTAGCTCAATCCTCGTTATGCTCAGCTGTAGGCTGTAGCAACTCTTTTTTGTCCTCTTCACTGTTTTTCTGCCAGAGAAAATTCCCTTGATTGTAAAAGCTCCTGTGTGATTAACTGCCTCCTCATCTGATTTGTTCGTTAAGAATTTATCTTTAAGCAGTTCAGCCATAAGTTAAAAATAAATCTGGGCTTCCAGATCCTTAGCTTCATGCCTTCATTCATAGAATTTCCATTGATTTCTCCAAATCAGATGTGCGTGACTCAACTGAAACCATATCTTGATTCATTGGCACAATTTGTCTACCTTACAGATCAGCATGCAATGCAACTTTTGTTTTTTTTTTTTTTTTTTTTTTTTTTTTTTTTTTTTAATTTTCCTAATTTTTACCAAAAAAAAAATTATATTATTCTGTCTTACTTGATTATCTTTGGCATTTGTTCAAAAAGATTATTGCTCATCTGAGATAGTGCACTTGCTTTCTCCCAGGCGTACAGGCATTTCTACGTACTTGCAACTGAGGCTCGCTGGATTCAAACAGTTGATGTTGACACTGGCTTACCAGTCTATGCCCCTCTTGAAATTACTGTTAAAGAAACTGAACATAATGCAGAGACAAGTTTTTGTGAAGTCACACCTTGCCTTCTTCCAGAACGTGGCATTGTAAGTTTACATACCAATTCAAAGTTAGTATCATTCTTAGCTATTAACAACTTAGTAAATAATAATAACGCAGTTGAAAAAAGGCAAGGGAAGGAAAACTTCATAAAAGCAAGTTCATTGTAGAGGGAATATTCTTTTCTTTAGTTAACTAATTCTAATTCATTATCACAATATTCCTAGAAAGCACCGAAGTTTGACCTCAGGGTTCTGTTGCTTTCAGCTTAAAAGTGTTCGTGTTTGTGGTCCACGGTACTGGCCCCTAGTCATAGAGCTTACTCCTGAAGGTAGTATGTATGCTTTGTTGCTTAGTTTTTTCAAAAATTAAAATTTTATAAAGTATTTTTAATAATAATAATTTAATTTGTAGATGGTGTTTTTTTCACACAGATAAACCTTGGTGGCTTTCTGGTGACAAAAATCACCCGTTTAATTCCGGTGTTCTTTATATCAAAAGAAAGGTTGGAGCATGTTCCTATGTGGATGATCCTGTTGGATGTCAGTCATTAATATCACGAGCCATGAACAAGGTATGTTTTTTATGGGGAGAAGAAAAAAAAAAAACTCCTTTTCGCTCCATCTTAACTCGTTTTTTGATGTAGTTATGCCAACATTTGCCTCTTTATCTTTGGGCAGGCATTTAGTTTGACAAGCATGAGAGGTTACACTCCCAAAATCAATAGCGAGCCAAGTTCCAGTAATGTTGATCACCTGGTCAGCACATTTTCATCTGATCCAAGCTTAATTGCTTTTGCTCAGCTTTGCTGCGACTCTTCCTGGAACAGCAGGTAAATGTGTAAATTCGATGATGTAACAATGTGTGTGTGTGTGTGAAAATCACATCTTTATACGGAGTATATTTCTGGGATTGTTATCAAAACTATTCGCTCTCCGACACATGGTACCGTTTATTTAATCTGAAAGACTGCCTCTCTCAGGTCCCTATTTCACTGTCTTAGTTGAGAATATGTGTTATTGGCATTTAACTGCTTGTTTGTCTGGGCAACAGGTCAGATGTTGATTTCCAGGAATTTTGTTTGCAAGTTTTATTTGAGTGTGTTAGCAAGGACAGACCAGCTCTTTTGCAGGTATAGTTTGTCTGCTATTTTTTTCCATACTATAAATCACAGTTGTAGTAGGATAATTTTGTTTGGACTTGCAGCTTATAATTCCATTACCTCTACCACGTTAGCTGGCAGGGTAAATAGTTGTGTGTGTGTGTGTGTGTGTGTGTGTGTGTGTGTGTGTGTGTGTATTGTATTTTAATATCAATAAAGCTGAACACTATGCAGGTCTACATGTCTTTGTATACAATGATTAGAGCAATGACTGACCAGGTTTCAGGCAATATTGTCACCTTTTTTGATTCCCTCTTCATATCTAGCTTAAAGGTAATCTCTTCACTAGACACTGCAGTTTATCGCTCAGTGTTTACTATTTTTTTTTTTTTTTGAAAGAGTTTACTATTTAATATTTATACATTATGGGATTGTTCATAGCCACGTCCTACCCATTCTACTGATTTACTTAGCTAAAAGATTATCAGTTCTGGTTTTCACAGTATATTATCACTTTCTCTACTCTGTCTGCCTTCTCATTCCAAGAAGCTACATTTTGAACTTGCCAAATAGCTTAGACCACAGCTGCAACCTTGCTTCTTGAACATAAATCATCTGCATCTCTTCTTGTACAAGATCAAAATAATAGCTCAGCCTGCTGTAGGGTATTTGATGCCTAGACACTGCTTAAATAGTTGGTGCAAATTGTCTGTTATAATTAGGTGGTTATGACTGTTTTTACACTACATATCAAGCATCCATCCTGGGAGCAAAATCCCTATCCTGCACAGCTTCTCCCTGGTTTGGAGTCCTCTCATGTACTGCATCTTGGATAATGAGTACCTGTTACACACTTACACAGCCCATATGCCCAATAGCTGCTCAATCTTGCTCATTACCCTGGCCTTATTTCCACTTATAAGCTTCCATATTCTCGTCCACCCTGAGCCATCAGTGGATGAGGGAACATGTTATTTCTCTTGTAAACCTGGAGGCACACTTACTTGTCAGGAGTACTCATATAATGGCTTACTAGGCTATGGTATGGAATATGGATCTTTATATGTCATCATGTAATGTGTATATGAATTTCTTATCAATGCAGCTTGTAGTAGCTTACAATGAGGCCTTGCTAAGAGGAAGATTATCCTCTTCAAGAGATGGCATTGTTCAATCAAATTTTCTAGGGTCTCTGAGGAAGCGCGTAGAGGAGCTTTTCAGCTGCTCCCATGAAATGCAAACTGATTTACATAATTACTTGACTTCTGGAAAATGGCCAGATGACAAGCTCCGGGGTAAAAAATGTTCTCTACTGTTGTCTTGGTACCTTCAGTGGTTTTGTGTACCGTCCCCATCTGTAATCCAAACAACTATGGAGAGGTTGAAGCCTAAGCTCAAGAGATCCTCTGCAGCTCCTCTGTTGCGGTTAGTATTTCCTCGGATTCATGTCAGGGTGATTTCTGAGATAGATAAATTATTGATTTCTGGTTAGTTCATG
Organism: Chenopodium quinoa; assembly: GCF_001683475.1. NCBI lineage: Eukaryota > Viridiplantae > Streptophyta > Magnoliopsida > Caryophyllales > Amaranthaceae > Chenopodium > Chenopodium quinoa. The sequence continues at coordinate 2,085,578 of NW_018744582.1, read as the reverse complement.
GCTTTTTAAGTATTCCGATGTTGTACTAAGGTATTCACTGTAAGTGTTGAGCCTAAGATGGGTTCTTCCAAAGTTCCAAAGCATTATTGGGGGCTGAGCTGTCCTCTGTACAGGCAGTAATACATATTATGCTTGTAAAATATGTATAGTTTGTTAGGTTTAAGGTAAATTTTCTGTTTGAAACAACGACGAATTTGTTGTTGATTCAAACTGCATGCCTTCTATTTCCGGGTGACCGGGATCAAGAGCCTGACAATGTACATAATCCTGATGTATCTTCGAGTGTAATTTAGGTTATGCATTGTATTGAATGGCCAATGCTGTCGATGTATTCTAGGAAGTAGGAGCTGATGATTTTAGGACTCCTGTCTCCAGATTTGGAGACTAATGTAATTCAACTCTTCAAAAAGAAGCTAGGAAGTTAGAAAAAAATAATGTTACACGAGTATTACATTTTTGGTTGAAATATTTGTCTATTATCAATTTATTATGAAGTTTAGCGTTTATTTTGACTACTCGTAATTTAAATTGCGTGAATTAATAAAAAAAAAAAAGTCAAATCAATCAAACGGAGTACTGAGCACTGTGATTTTCTGAGTAATAATCCTAATAGCTTTAATTATCAGTAAACATTTGAAAAGACTATAATATTGAACTTATTCCTTTATTTATTGTGAGATTAGGAATTTCTGTTTGTCATTACAAAATCTTTGAAATAATCAATATCTTAATCATTTTTAAATACTTGTATAAATTATACAAAAAACTCAAATGTTGTAATTGACTAAGAACAGAGGAAGACTTCAATATCTCTGACGAGACTGTTTATAATAATGTTTGCTTAAGATAGCCATCTTAAAACAAAGGCTCAAGCTCTTGTTTAAAATGTGGACAAATTTTTATTGCATAATAAATAATTTTGCAAAAAGTTTTGCATGCGATGAGTATAGGTTAAAAAAGCTCTTATTAGTATACAATTTTAGCTGATCCTAGCTAGCACCCCAACAAGGCCAGCAGAGTTAGCAGTGGCTGCTTCAGCCTGCTGAAAATCACTTCTATCATCATTATAGTTATCATTCTTATCCGGACCACCTACAATCGCCCCGACTAAAACATTTGGGTTAGGCTGATCCTTGTGAAACCAATCGAACCCGTCTTTACACCCAACTGGAGCCGGATCCTTCTTGATAGACACAATTGAGGCACCTCTATGATGCACCTTTTGTGGGAAGTTTGACCCATAACCCACCATGTAGCTTGCGCTCTTTGGGTTGGCTCCTAATATGTAGTCAACCTAGTAACCATGAAACAAAGGGTTACAAGTAGGTTGGTTAAAGTCTTAGAGGGCGATACCCAAGATCTAGAATGAAAACTCGTCTAAGTTATGAGGTGAATTATACCTGTGATCTAGCAAAAGCAATGAGTTCAGGAGGATTGACCAAGGAAGATGAGCATGTTAGTGATTTTCCCATGGTGGAGAGATAATCAGCATAAACTGTGATGGCTAAAGAAGCAGAAATTGTATATTGGAGATTATTCCATTCATTAAACCATAGTAATCCACCACTCGTCTTGTAAATGTTGCTGCTTCCTTTCTGTATACAATTACACAGAAATTGCTCTGCTTCATCTTTGTTTGCCCCCAAATTTCCACTGCTTGGAAACTTCCCTTCCAAAATTTGCTGCATACGAAGTATAACACAACTGAAATCAAGTCACATCATATTTCTAAGTCAATTAGGACGTCTGGAAGTACCATATACGTAGTATAATAACATACAACGATTGTACTGCATATATTCTTAATAACTATTTATGTCGCGTAAATTTTAAGTACCTTGGCGACAAGAATTTGAGCACCGACGAATTTGTCATCCCACGAGAACATGGATCTAGTACCACCATTACCCTGAAAGCTCTCAAGGAAGTCCTGGTAGATTTTATCTCCAGTGGCTCTTTGTAGCCATGCAGCTGCCCATAATAATTCATCCTGCATAACATTTTCATTAAATTTGTTTCAGTTAATTTCACTCCTATTATTTTTCTTTTGTATAAATACATATATACAAAGTATTTCTTTAATACCTGAAAACCAGTGCTTGAGTAGAATTGTCCTACTGATGGAATACTGTCCGAATATTTTCCTGGGTGACTTTTTGCAAAGTCAAATAACTGTTCACATCCAAACCATTACCATGAAAAATAATTCTTGTAATTTTCTAATTAACCTCTCCAATAATAATAATAATAATAATAATAATAATAATTACTCAATGTGATCCAATCTAATGTCCCCGTTCATTATATGTATATTATAAATAAGGTTTTATAATAAAAATTATGTGATAAAATAAAAAATAAAAAAAAGATTAAATTAGTTACATTTGTTGTAAATAAAGGAGTAGTCTAGTACAAATAGTATAAAAATATTTAAGTAAGATCAAAAAGATAATCTCACAAACAACGGAACAATATCGGTGTGTCGTGATGCAAATCACTAACTTGAAAACGAATTTCGGCGCAACCAAGGTGTTCAATTGTATTCGTCAGCACGTTCCCTAAGGTTAACACACTACTTTCACACAAAGACACTTTTGAGTGGTAGGTTTGAGTGAAGTAACTTATGCCCAATAGATCTTATGCTCAATAAAGAATGTGTTTAGACTATTGTGCGATGTATTTTTCAAGTGTAAAAAAAAAAAAAAAAGCCAATACATAATATGAACATAAAAGATATCTATATATGATTTATAAAAAAATTCCCTTACTTGATTTCAATTCACCAACATTTACTTCAATACTCGTACTATTTAAATATATTTTTCCAATCATTATTGAACATCAAAATATATTATCAAAATATATATTTCCCATTGAGTTTTAATATATATATATGATTTATTTGTGGCACTTAAATTGGGACGGATGGAATATATATTGTCCCTAGTTTTATAATATACTTATTATGCTACATATAAAATTGATCATGCCATATATATATATATATATATATGTGCTATATTGTACTTGGTATTATAGTACCTGTTTTGCATGAGTAACAAGCAAGGATGAATAATTAGGATCAGCATGCTGGAAGGCAATGGAAGCAGCGGCTAGAGCAGCCGAGGTTTCACCAGCCAAGTCTGAGCCAGGGCTAGACTCGTCGATCTTGTAGACCGTCCTTGGTGTGGTCATGTCCTCAGGCCTCTGCCAGCATTGGTGATCAGAGTCCCCGTCCCCAACACCGGCGTAGAGGAGGTTGGGCTGAGGGTGTGCCTTGATGAAATAGTCAGTGCCCCATTTGATAGCAGCCAATGCATTTTGGAGCTCATTTTGGGCCTCAAGTTGGGACCCAAACTCAACTACACTCCATGCTAGTAGGGTTACTGTAAAAGCCATTGGGAGTCCAAATTTTACGTTGTCTCCTGCATCATAGTATCCTCCTACTAGATCAACCTGTCTATTCGATCATAAAAATTTTAACCCAAATTTAACAACAAAAGACGCAAACAACCAAAAAAAAAAAAACATTACTTTTGAAAGGGTACTACCTACGATAATCTTTTACTTGTACTTCATAAAGGAATTTAAATATATTATTACTAAACGTTACATACGCAATTAAATAAATAAAATGTTAGATCTGCTACTGAATAAAAAAAATTATATATTTTTAAACAACAAAATTTAGTTAAACATGCGATGAAAATTGAGAAGGGAATAAAGATGGCATAGATGAATCAATACTACATACACCAGCATCCTGGCCATCCTTCAAACCCGAGTCACCGCGCCATGTAACTCGTTGTTGAGCAGGCAATTGGCCTGATCTTTGAGCTTCATAGTATAGCAAAGAATTAGTTAGAGCTTGTTTATAATCTAAAGATAAAACACCATTAACTAGAATAGACATTAGCGCAACTAGTGGTAATAAGCTGAAATTATTCCTAGTTGATGCCATTTTTTTTTTTTACAATTACTGAGGAGAAAATTGGTATTAGAAATACAAATGAATTACAAAATGCCATGCATTCTCAAAACTCTTATAGATATTTATTGTGATGATCACTTGTACCTCCACTGATTTTGTGCGATATTTATTTCCTCTTCAAAAAGATTTCATGCATGCATATGTAAAGTTTTTATTTTTGTTATATCATACTATTTTTGGCTCTTATTATTTGATATTCTTAATGAAGATCATATAATTTCATAATTTAATTTTCTGCTTCTTGAAAGATATATTGAATAAATTATTCCATACAGTGATCAATTTTCAATAATATCGTCATGATTATATGTATGATAGCCAATGGTTTTAGTCTCTCCTTAAAATCTTTCCTGATTAATCTGATAGATACCATACATATATATGGATCATAAAGGGTGATCCAAAAGATTGCAATTATTTTAAGTCATTTATGTTAGGAGTACATATATAGTTTGGCTTTGATTATATGCAATGACTGTACACTAATTTATTCTAGTCAAAATTCTAAATATTAGACTCACAAACCATTCATGAGATCAAAATAGAATAACTTTGACCATATTTTATGATTCATACTACGTATAAAAGAAAACAAATTAGCATGTGAGACCTTGTTCGATTTGTCTTAATGTAAATTTTCGAGAATTATCCTTTTATAACGGTTAAAACTATTAAAGGTCAAAGATGCACGACATTGACATACATTAGATACTGTGTAAAAGTCAAATGAGTTGAAGTTTTAGGAACAGGAGTATATATATACTGTATACCTTACATACTTTGCTCTTTATATTTACTTTATAGCGTATGTATGCATGCCCCCTTCCGCCCAATACAGCAATATATTTTGCAGAAACTAATGAAATTTGCTAAAAGCAAAGAGAGTGATAAAATTGAGAATAATGAAGATTCAGGAATATCTTTCATTATAAAAGGAATAAATTTGGTCAATATATACATGATTTCAATAACATTTTAATAATGAAATCATTATATACTGGATATATGAATGCATATATATACTACGTATATATTACCAGATCGAACCAATAAATCATACTACGTATTTTGAATTTGATTTCTAATATGCTTAATTGGTGAACGAAGTTTTGGTAGGTAGTACCCTAGTACGTATTCAAGACTTGCAAGTTTCCAAACCACATTTGATACATTATCTTTCTTCTTATTACATAAAATTACGTATTTACAGTAAATGAACATCCATAAAACTTCGAATTGTGAAGCTATAAAATGTCCAAAATTAACGCTTACGTTAGTCGCGTACAAGAGTCACAACACATCCCCAACAATCTATTCAGCAAATTAAAATACATGCCACAATGCAAGAAATTTGGATCACACTGAATAGTCATGAAAATTTCATTGATTTCTTGGAGCAAAGACTCCTCTATACATTTCTCTTTTACCACTTTTTCTTATTGCTTCTTGAATCATATGTTACATTCTCAAATTTCTTTCTTTGCATGCAGGCGATTTTCGCCCTAATCTTAAAAATTAATCAACTAAACATTCTTTTTCCCTTTCTACACAATTGGAATGCAATCTTGCAATCCTAGACATCAATTTTCAATAATCGACGACTCACAAAAATTGGACATTTAGAAAAATAAAAAAATAAAAAAAAAATAAAGAACGTCATGTCACGTGTAGAACAAGAGGTCACGTGTGGCTAGAGATAATTCTAGTGTATAGAAACTCATTCCATGTATCAGGAAGACCAGGGAGGCACCAGTGAATACAATCAGCAAAAGTTTCAGGGTCTGCTTGTTGTTCTGGTGTTAACAATTTTCCCTGTTTAATGGTATGTACCGATGTGTGTGCTTCTTTCCGATACTCCGACAACGACGTTATGTTTAGGAAGCTCACCGGAACCCTTTTCATCGACTGTGTTATGTTGTGTGCGATCCTAAACAGTCTCTTGTCCGTGCCTACGTTCAATGGCATTGACGTGTTCAAGATTGGCGTCGTCTCTAGGGCACATTTTATACCATCAGGGTTGTCCCAGTCCAAACTCCTACAAGAAAAAATGACAAGTACTCATTAAAAATCTGCATATCATTTAGTCATCTTATCGATTACTCCATGCTACCATTATACACGTAACAATATGATTTATGTACGTATGAATTGTGCATATAAAAAATGCGATGTTTATTCTAGCTATGTCAATTGAATAATCAAATACGAAACACATACTTCACTATAAAAGTACTAATTAATTAGTTTGTGTATAACAGATTAAACAGAATAAGATAGAAATTTACTTGATATGAAGAGGAGACATGCTCATGAAGAAAACCGTTGTACGATTAGGATCAATGTTTTTATCGACCCACTTAGACCATGTCTTCAACACCTTTGCATAAGCCACCGGCCTCTCTACCTCATCGTACTCGGTTGCCCCTTCATTGAACGATCCTCGCCTGCTCGATTAATCACCAAACCACCATCATTACTAATCATATTCAATGCATAACTTAATACAGTACTAATCAATCAATATTAAGATTTAAATTGAACCAACCAATACTAAACAATTACTTACAAAACTTTCATGTTAAAAGTGTTCATCCACCAAATGTAAGTGTTGAAGATTAGATAATCTGCATCCTTCCAATTTACACCATGTTTTTTTATTGATTTAGGCATGATGATTCTGTCTAAAATGCTGTGCATTTTTGGATCATCAGAATTTGATTCTACTAAGAATGGTGCCCAATAGAATTCCACCGTAGCATTGTAGTCCTGCATAACACCCAATAACAAAAATTACAAAGAAAAATATTTTCATATCTTAAACTTCAAGCAAAGTTGTAGCAGGAATATACACATCTTCAACCAATATGATTTAAGAATTAAGACTATGGTTGATAAATTGCATGCCATACGGCCCACAAAACATTATTTCATCATATGATAAATTGCATGCCATACGGCCCACAAAATTGCACTTTTATTGATAGTGGGTGACCAGATTCTTACAATATGTAAAAGAAAAAAAAAAACTGTAAATAAAAAAAGTGGTGGTTTTGGTTTGAAAAGAAATGTTGATTACAATTGATTGGAATATAAATTTTCAAAAGTAATTTAACCAATTCTTTTTTAATACTTTGTTTAAAAGTTTTTCCAATTATAATCTTTGGATCCCTAATTTTGCTAATTTACATCATTACATTTAACAGTAATACTTACCACTAATCACATTAATCAAACAGAAATCTCAATAATTTTCTTAATTACCTTAATTATGATACATACTTTTATGTGTTATCTTTCATTATTAATAGCCAACCAACCATAAAAACAAAAATTTATGAACATAATTTGATTAGTTGTTTGGCTTGTATTATAAATAAAGCTGAAAAACCTAACCACCAAAATCACATTATTATTCTGTTTTGAGACCACCGACTTGAGCTTATTCTACATGATTATGACTCATTTATACTACTCGGTCCAAAATAACATTTCACACCACTACTTTACTAGTCATTCAAATTATACTATTGATGTGACAATAAATTACACTATTGACGTGACAATATATTAAATAACGAGAATTAAGAGACAAACCTCGACCCTGAAGATGTTAAACGATCCAGTCTTGACCAAACTCTTCCTACTAGAAGGAACAACAGATTGAACAAAGCACACCATTGATTCCCATTGATTTCTATTTAATGAGTCACCCACAAACATCAATCTTTTATTTCTTAACTTCTCTAGCAATAATTTTGGCTTGAATCTGTCACAATCCACCAACCATAAAAATTCAATAAATGATCATAAATTTAATTATTTAAATACAAACATGCCAAAAAATCATATCATTATAATATAAACATATAAAAAATAACACAAAAATCATATAATTAATTGAGTATTTACAAAATAATAATTCTTACTTTGGCAAATTGCAATCTTTAGGTTGCCATCTCCAATTTTGGTAAGTTGAATCTTTTCTTCCATTTCTCATACAAGTAACTTGTTCAGTGAGAAATTCGCATTCATGTTCCTTATATAACGGGTGTGTAACATTATCAAAAACCCATTGTCCTGTAAATAAATCACATTCTTTTGGAGGTAATTCAATTTCTTCATCATCTTCTTCTTCTTCAACTACAATTTCACTTTCTCTCTCTTCCTTACCACTTTCTCTCACTAAAACTGTCTTCTTTACATCATCATTATCCTCAGAATTCACTTCCCCTGTTTCTTGCTCTGTTCTTGTTTCAATCGAAACATCCTCTGTTTTGGCCTCAATTTTAGCTGAAATTTCTGGGTTTTCCATAATTCGAACTGGGTTTACTTCAATTGGTTTGTTTTCTTGCATTTCTTGAACTTTTTGCTTAGAAAATGGGAATTCTGCAATCGATTTAACATCCTCATTGTACATGAAAAACCCGAAAAGAAGTATCGAAAACACGACGACAAAAACAGAGAGGTTATTGTTTCTTCTTCTGTTTCATTGTATTGTCAGTGGAGAGAAGAAGGAGTGATGATTTTCGACGCATGGGATTGATAGGAGAAAAATGGTGGGTTGAAAGAAACAGAGAAAAACAGAGGAAATATAAAGAAACAGGGGAAAAACAGAGCATCATTTATTATCTTATGATGAAGATTTTGTTATAAAAATTTGTTTAAAGGTTTTGTTTGGTGAGAAGGGTTTGTCTAACAGAAACAACTATTGGGAGAGTTGTCTTTCTCAAGTGGGTTATGCTTATTTCTACTCCATTGCTTAACTACTTTGCACTAACTCAAAAGAAAAAAAAAAATTATAAATAAATTAATAAATTAAAAAATAAAATTAAAGAAAAGGGGGACAATTGTGTTTGTCTGAAGCTTCATCTTTGACAGCATTATGGTCATTTTCTATGAAATTCTTTTCACCAAATTGTGAGAATTAAATAAGTTTTGGTTTGTTATGAAGATTATTTAAAAGGGTAACAAAAATTGAGATTTGTGGTTAAAAGATTGAGGTAATAAAGAGTAAGGGCATCTTTAAGGGTGAACTATTTAATTGTTCACAATGAATAAACAAATAAAGTGGTGGCTTAATGGCAAACCTTTAATGGTTCATGTTGAGTGGTCATGGGTTCGATTGCAGGAGCAAGCATTTCCATGAATTAATTCGCTGTGGGCCCCACCAATATTTTGGACTGGTATTATAGCAAAACGACGTCGTTTTGCTGTTTCATGGTGCAAAACGACGTCGTTTTGCTGTTGAAGCTCAGAAAAAAAAAATAGAAATCAGCGGCTGGGAGCGCGCCACTTGGCCCAGCCGCTGCTTGACACGTGTGCACTGTTTTAAATATATCCGTTGTAATTTTACAACGGATATATTTTACAAAATACAAATCAAAAAAAAAAAAAAAATTACCAACGACTCTATTTTTTTCCCCTCTATAAATAGACACCCATATTGATATATTTTTTTCAACTTTCAAAATTCATTTTTTTCTACTATATTTTTCTCTTCAAAAATCCCCTCTATAATTACCAATATTATTATTATTATTTATACCAATATTAATATTATTATTGTTATTATTATTTTTAATTATTATCATTAATATTATTATTAATATTATTAATATTATTGTTTTTATTATTATCGTTATTATTATTATTATCGTTATTATTATTATTATTATCGTTGTTATTATTATTATTATTATTATTATCATCGTTGTTGTTATTATTATTATTATTATTATTATTATCATCGTTATTATTATTATTATTATTATTATTATTATCGTTATTATTATTATTGTTATTATTATTATTGTTATTATTATTATTATTAAATTTTTATTTTTTCCAAATATAAATTATAATTATGGATGCTAATACCAACCCCAAAACAAATAGAAAGCAAAAAAAAAATCTCATACTGGAGGCAGTTGCGGACAGAGATCTATGGATATGACATTCGTTTTTTGGGATGTCAGGTAGCTGCAACGATATTAATGTGCTTCATCGATCCCCTGTGTTCGAAGACGTCTTAGAGGGTCGGACACCTCCTGTCAACTTCGTAGTCAATGGTCATCATTATACGAATGGGTATTATCTTACTGATGGAATCTACCCTAGATGGGCTTCTTTTGTGAAATCCATTACGAGTCCACAAACTCATAAGGATCGTTTATTCGCAAAACACCAGGAAGCTGCAAGAAAAGACGTTGAACGTGCATTTGGGGTCCTTCAAGCTCGTTTTGCCATTATTAAAAAGCCGTCTTTGGCGTGGGATACCGACATACTCCACAATATCATGCTCGCCTGCATCATAATACATAATATGATCGTTGAAGATGAACGAGAGACGTATCAAAATAACGTTAATACCAATGAGTTTATGAATGCTGGAAGGAACGCTAATGAGGACACTACCGAGTACCGTACTGATCGTATTGTGGATATCGGCTTATACTTGTCTCGTAGAACAGAGATTGAGGATCAACAGACTCATTTGCAGCTAAAAAAACGACTTGGTCGAACATATATGGAATAAATTTGGTAACAACGAAAACTTAGGCAACTAGGTTTACAGCAAATGGTTATCCCTAAGGACATCTTACAAAACGATGTGTAGTTGTGTTTTTTTTTTTAAATAAAATGTACTAGATTATAGTTGTAGAACTGTAATCACGATTTGTACCTCCTTTTTTTTATGTTAATTAAAATTAGCTGCGTTGTTGTTTAAAAAATATTAATCACAAGAATTAAATTTTTAAAAAGCTGATAAAAAAACGCGATAATTTCTTAATTAGTAATCACGATTAAAATATTAAATACGTCAATTAATTACATTGACATCGGTTAATAAATTATAATTATGAAACAAAAAGATTATATTTACAAAAATAAAATAAGGTGGGGTAGGGAGTATTGATGATGAACCATTGTTTAGTGTTTATTGTTAAGAGTGAATATTGTAAATGGTTTGTTGGGTTGATGTGGATGAGAGAGAAATGGTGATAGTGACCCATGAACCATTTTTTTTTGTTCACCAATAATGGTGCTCTAAAGACTGTGGGCCTTAATAAATTAAGAGCCTAGTATGACAAGTGAAGCATAGCACAAGACAAGACTGTGGGCCTTGAATTTTAGTTTTGTTTTCTTGGATGGCCTAAATGTTTTAGGTAAACAAACTTAAAACATTATATGGGGATTATTTAAAATTTATTCAAGGCAATAAAAAAATATGAGTATGAGCATATTTTATGTTTATGAATGATAAAAAATTTCTAAATTTCTAAAATATATGTGAGCCACCAAGTTGAGAAAGAAAATTACCCTTACTTCATCCTTCTTTATTTTATTTTTTAAAAAAAACATAGAAAAAGATCCTTATTTGTTTAAATTCGTGTTGGGAAAATTTTGATATTTTTTTTCTTTTTTGAAAATGACTCATGTTATGTTGACAGATCATTATTAAGTTAAAGTAATTCATTAAATGTCTGTTTAATTATACATACATATCAAAGTTAGAGCCAACATAGAAGTGGATGAAATGCTCATATTAAAATTATCTTTCTTACCGGTTTTATTGAATTGTATGCACGGGGATCAAGAACTAAAACCCTAAATGCATCTCATCTTTCGTGTCTGTAATGAGATGAGATGTCAAAAATTTTGGCAAGTGTCATCTAATTATACTACTCCATAATATACAAAGAGTACAAGTGTGTTAACTTCTAGTAGAAAATAAACAAAGCACAAAGTATATCCCAATAAGTACTTATTGCTAATTATAAGTGAATTGATATTTCAATTTGCTAAGTGATTTGTAGATATTTATAGTTTACCAATGAAAAGAAATTACATTCTAAAGGAAGATCTTATTACGAAGCATAAAATTTTGGATACTTATATATATACTAGGTCTAATCTGTTATTGTTATAGTAAAAAGATACTCGTAGATTTTAATGGACTAATAACTCTTAAGGAACATGGGAGTTCTTGGTGGTATGGAAAATTGTCATCCCAAAAACCGTCATTAGTAGAGATTGAACCTTCATAAAGCTACAATATAGAACTCCTACCAAGTACTACTTGGTTACTTGTACATTGTACTTGTGTTCTACCACTACAACACTATGCTTAGAATGTACACAAGTAGCTAGCAACTTATACCATAAGTAGTAAAGAGTACATACAAAAAAGACTAATTAGATCAAACAACGTTATTAATTGCTAGTTGAGGCATCATTAGTCAAAATCACTTGAAGCTTTGAGAAATGATTAGGTTGAGGAACTAATTAACCAAACTTAAGTTTATTACTAATTAATAATGAGTAGCTTTCTATTTGAGAAAAGTAGAAACTAAGCTAAAACCCCACACCTTTTTTCAAAACTATGCGTAGTCTAGTAGTACACCAACAAATGTCTTCTTCTTATACTTCGACCATTTGCCTACTTTATTGTTTACTCCCTCGTATACTTGGTTCACTCTCAATTTTTTAAGGATAAGTATTGCATCTCTTTTATTCCAAGGCAAGCAAATTATTTGTACATTGAAAATCCATTATATATAAAGAGAATATAGTTAGTTGTATGTTAAATCAATCACCAGATTAGTGGTTGCTAGATTTAGGTAAATGAAGAAATTAAGTCATTAACTATTATTGGATTCCTAGGATTATAAGATTGAATTACTTAATGGGATTAATTTTGATAGGAAAATAGTTCATTAAAATTGACATATATGAAACATCCTTTTCCAAATTAAGGGTAACATTATAAGCCTAATGTTTAGGTCTTGTTTAATTCGCCTCAATTAATCCACTTATTTCAATATATGTTCAATTTGGGATAAGTTGAAGAAAAAAATAAGTTTATATAATAAAGGCTACAAAAGTTCAACTACAAGTAAAATAAGTTTTTATTAGTTTTAGTTCAGTGAAGTTATGTTCAAAAAAATGTTTAAGTTCAAATAGGTTGAGGTGAGTATGTAAAACACACCATCCATTCTTTTCACCTAAACATGAATCTATTACCATGATTATTAGGAATTACCAATACATACAAGTATGTTAGTTGGGGACTAAATTATAATAACCATTACATTATTTTAGAATTTTGTAGTTTTCATATATCCGGACTTATTTTTCCTTTTTAAAGTGTTTTTTTAATATCACAAAAGAATTGGCGACCATGCTTTTGATGCAGAGAGTGTTTTTAATAAGATAGGTATTTTATATTAAAAAAATAAGATAGGTATTGTTAGTACTTACGGAGTAGCTTGTAACTTATATATACTCCATAAAGAAACACAGCTTTTACCCCGAAGCATTTTAACCGCAAAAATCAATAATGTAGAAGCTTGTTTCTGAGTGACCAGTTGCCACCAAATTGATAATCACCTGATCAATTTGATCATCATCTTTATAAGTTTATAGCTATCAATTTGATCAAATGAAGGAAAAAAAAAAAAAGAATAAGTAGTTCATACAAGCCAAAGACAAACATATATGAACACAATAGCTAATATTAATACAATATCTATTTGGTTTTGTCACCAAAAAAAAAAACACTTGCAAAAAACAGCTTCTAAATGCTTATACTTCAAATTCATCTCATATTGGTACAAGTAGTACCATATGGAATCATCAAACAACCAATTTTCCCAAAGAAAAACAGAGCAAGGCCTTCCTGTAGTACCTATTTCCATCAAAAGAACAAAAAATAAATCCGAATTGTATAGTAAAAAAAAAAAAACATGCAAATGCAAGGTAGATCCAAGAACAATGTAGGCCGAATCAATCAATAACGCGATATCTATCAAGAGGGTCTTTAAAGTGAAGTCGTTCATGGTAAACTCTCCAAGCATAATCCTCGAAAGAAAATGAGTTAAATACCCTCCGATCCTCTTTACCATCATTAATATTACCATGGTTGGTACTAATACTAGGCTCAATGCTTAGAAGATCATTATCACTGTTGTCACCTTCCTTATTATCTTCATCTTCTGGTTCTAATGTTTCCTTTTCGCGGTTGTTGTGGTCCATGGACTTGTTAAAGATGTTCAAAAAGGGTGAGACAGTGCTCTCAAGAGGAAGGGTGAGTAGCACTGTCATTGATATGCAAGGCAAGCTTGAGTTTGCATCATCCAAAACCGGAGCCGGTCTTCCTCTCACTTTCTTTAGCTTTCCATTGCTCCAAACCTGTCAATTCTATCAATATTAGGTTGCTTCCTTAAACACTTGCATATTACTATATCTAGAAAAAATATTGTGGTAAGCCTGACTTATTTATTATTTGACTAATTACATGGAAATTTCTTCAATGCATTCAAATAGATAGGAGGGAGCTCATATAATTAAGTGTGCTGAAGTACATATCCAGTTATTATTCAAAAAACAAAAAATATGTATGTATCTAGTCATTATCTATCACTTACATACATACCAATATACCATTAGACTTGCCCTCGCTCATATCATGGTCCAAACTCGGCTATCCTATTATTCATACTCCAATGTAACACTCTACCATATTACATTTACACTAGTCCAATTTAAACTAGAGCTCATGCTGATAGTTTTACGGCTAATCAATAGATTTGAATGGGATCATCACCAAAAACACTAGTTGCTCTAAACTTCAAATGACTCGTTCGATCTCATGTCAATACCCATGGTAATGAAACTCGATTGATCTCCAAGTACTTGCAAGTACTCCAAGTGTGTTTTTCTTTATAAATTGTCAATTAGTCTGAAAGTTGTTATGAACATACATAATGTACTGGAAGTTTAACCCAGTTACTCTGTACAGAGTATTACCTTTCTGCAACCAGTAAAAATCAGAGTACGTACAACATATCATCTGGTCACAGACTCATCACAGTACATCAACATATCACCATTTTAGAATAATCCAACAAGCTGAATTTATTAGAGCTATACTTACTAAAAAATTATTTACTTTGTTAATTTTATCTTGGTACTAAATACTAATACATTGTATTGAAACCTGAACTTATTAGCCTTAGTTTAAATTAAAGAAGGAAGCCCATTAAAGATATATGTTTTATACGACATTACGACCCTATGCACCTAAGTAGCCAATTTAAAAAAATCAAACATTAATAATATAAATTGACACGTTATTTGTCATATATGAGTATCATTTTAGTAAATACTTATAGTTGGCTTCTTAAGGCAAGAGATGTTGCAACTGTAAATCAAATCATATAACACACCCAACAAAGTAATGTGTAATTAACAAATCATACTATACCTTGTTCTTATTAACAAAAATTAACATCAACTGAACTACAATAATATAGCCTGATATAATCTGTATCCCACTATTTTGATCATTAATAAGATGCTAGTCATAAACATGTAATTGTAATTATAACCAATAAAAATCATGGATTCATAGTTGGCTAAAGTGGAATTACATTAAATAAATGAAAATGACATACACTAATTGACAACAATTATAATAATTAATTAAATAAAATATTTTGACGTATGTACCTGAGCAATGTCACCAAGCGTAACCAATACAGACCCAACCATCGGCTCCACAATGACCGAACCAGAATCCGACAACAAATCCAACTTCCTTGCTCTAATCTGGTACTGCAACCCCACCACATACGGGTACACCTCCCTCCCTTTCTCACCGTACGATCTTGTTGATGATACCCACATCAACGTACTATATTGTTTGGGCTTGTGGCCCACCTCTTCACCACCTCTAAACGGGTTCTGAAGCCCAACTGCACTAGCCACCTTCTCCACCACCTCCAACCCCACCTTCTCCAACTCACGGGTCAGCTCTCTCAAACTTGCTAAACTTAACTCGGTATTATAAGTACTAGAGCATTCTCCATCCAAGCAAAACGACCCCGTTTTATGATCATCATCTTCATCATCGTCGTTGTCGTTGTTGAAGCCGAGAGGCCATTCATCAGGGAAGGAGCTAAGTTTAATGTCGAGTGGTAGCTCGAAGAGTGAACGCGAGTCCGACTCAGCGGACTCCGCGAGTTGAGGGGTGATAGAGTGGTGGGTGAGTTGGAAGTAGCCGAGTTCAAACGAACTACGACTACTACTAAATGATGTGGAGGAGAGAGAAAGTGTAGGGAGAGGTTGTTGTTGTGGTGATGATGATGACGACTTGGCAGTGCCACGTGGAGATAGACGAGTGGGGAGAGAGAGGTTAGGAGGGAGGCGGTGGAGAAGGCGAGAGAGGGTGTCAGCTGCGGCGGAGTCTGACGTGGAGGAGAGAGATGGTGGTTGTAGGGTTGAGGGTGTTGGTGGTGGTGCTGAGGTGGGTGTGGGTGTGGGTCCGCCGCCGTAAAGGTGGTTGAGGAGATGACGTGGAATATGTTGAGTAGAAGATGAGCTTGCCATTTTTGATTGATGATAGAGTATAAAAACTATGAATGTAGGAGGATGTTTTTCTTTGGTATAGAGGAGTAGAAAGAATGGTGATTATGGTGTCAAGTATTCAAGGTGTTTATACTAGTTGTAGTTATTACTTACGTGGAATACATTGCATAAAATAAAATACCTATCTTATCATAAAATAATTAAGGGATTATAGATTTATAGATTATGGTGTCAAGTATAATGCATGCACACCCTATATACTATGATGGTCAATGTATCCGGCTACTTCTATTAACACGCTTGTTAATTTTTTTTAAATGGCAAGTATGAATTAAATCTCTAACACTTATAGTTTTTTTATTCAGTATTTAAGGTCAAAAACTTATAAATAGGGGATCGGAAAGCTAAGAAAATCCACACCTTTAAACATCCTTACTTGATAAGATTTGAATCTCGAACCTTAAAACCTTAGTACGTGAGTCAAGTCTTTATTACTCGTAAGTTTAACACACTTGTGATAGAAGACAAAAGACGCACGTAATACTAATATTCTCTGTATACTTATTAATTAAAGAAATTCTGATTAGTACCATTTTTTTATTGTTAACATAAATCATGTACTTAATGATTTAATAACAGAGTCAAATTAAATGTTGTTAATAAACTAAAATAACTGTTGAGTTGTTGACTTATTGTACTTGATTGCGTGACTTGCATGAGATATTAGACAAGAAATGATATGTATTATCTTCATACTTATAGAATGGATGTATTAGGCTTAGCGTATAGAATTAGTTTTTTGTGAAATTTCTGCTTAAAGATAAGTAGGTATCAATGTCACTTGACATAGAATTATATTACTAAAAGTATAATTAATCTTTTCGGATAAAGTTAATTATTAAATTCATACATCAAAACATACATTCTTCACACAAGAGAAAGTGATTACAAATAAAAGGTTATTCAAAAAAAAAAAAAAAAAAAAAAAAAAGTGTTTAGGAGTTCAATAAAGCCTGAAGGGAATAACATGCAACTACTTTTAACTGAGATTTTGCGAACAACGAAATCACTTTTGTGGGGTGGTTTTATTATATTTCACAATTCTATATTTCGTATTTAGTAAATAAATAAATAAATAAAAGTATATGAATAAGCATAATCAATTGATTAGTAGATTAAAATGGCAAACAGAACACCGTGTTTCAGGAAATGGAGGAAAAGAAGGGTCATGTGTGTGATGTGTATCACTGTACCAGCACATTTGACACCCACAAATTTACAATTAGAGTAGGGTTATGCCAACAACTATATCAAATTATTATCCATAAATACTTGTTTAAGACACAATTAGAGTTTGATTGGGCGACCTTTTATTAAAGTTTTGCTAAACACAATCATCAGAGATATCAACAAGCAATTAAACACTACGGAGTACCAAGTATATATTTCTCAAAAAGGTTACTCTACAGTCGACTACATACGGAGACACGGAGTACTAGTATTAGTTTGTATCCAATCAGGATTTTCATTTAAAAAATGTGGATTCAAATTTTTCATAAAACTAGGGTGGCTAACGGGCGCGCCATAGTTAGTCATATCCAAGAGCTTTTCAATAGTTGGCAATATAATGAGGGTAATTATATAAACAAATATTTTAAAGGTATAAATGCCCGCATACTATTCTTTTAAGAGCGAAAAATAAAAATAATTAACATTAATAAAGATAAATAAATAATAAAAAAAAAAAATTAAGTTCGATAGGAACAAGAAAGAGTAAAATTTTTAAAAATGAAAATGGTGAAAAGCAAGAATTAGGCACCTCAGGTTACGAGGGAATTATCTGTGGCTTGGCTGATGCAAACATTGACAAGCATGTGCTGCCAACACCCCCACCTGCCACTGCATCTGCTGCAACCTTGGTACATACGGATTATTACGGAGTAATTCATTTGTTTCTCTGCGCTTTTTGTTTTTCAGTAATTCATTCATTGTCCTCTGCTATCTCTTATGTTTCATGAAATGATCTTAGAACTGTTTATTTAACCTCTATGTTCACCCGGAGGAATGTCATACAAACCCGGGGGCGGGGAGCGGCAAAAAACTCCAATGAGGCTATGATAGCTTGTGTGCTCTATTGGTCACAAAAAGTGTTGTCAAAATCGGGTATGTGATCGGTTTTAGTCAAGTTGGGCCTAATCAAATTGAGTCATGCTAATCGAATTCTAAATTGGGTCTATTAATTAGATCACTTCAAGTTTGGCCAGGTCGTTCTTGGATTGGGTCATTGACAGTCTTACTACTTACTGTGCACTATATAGGTTCAATCCACATTGCAAGCTGGGTATAGGTAAAAAACCTTAGAAGTAAAAAATACAGCCCAATATGGTTCACAACAGCTAAAAATGTAAAGAAGAAAAAAAAAAAAAAAAAAAGGACCCAAAATCAACCATACATGCAGTGATGCAGCCACTCGAAATTCATGAAGCGTGTACAACAATCATACACATTACACTTTCGAGTGCGAAGATAGGAAAAATAATCAAGCAACAAAATATATTGCTCTCTAATTTGAAGATTCAAAAAATCAATGCACTAAACAATTCTGAAGATTAGTAGTTTTTTTTGCTACTAACAGTATAACAGTTTACTTTTGTCACATAATTCAGAACAATATTAAGATTCAAAACTGCAAGTATATAATTAAACCCAAAATCATGATGGGAGAAAAAAAAAAAAAAAAAAAAAAAAGTGGGCTCATGAGCTAAAAAAGTAAATTTGTTAACTCTCTCAATTCATTATCTGCCTTATCTAGCAAGCAAACGTCTGCAAGCTCACAACTTCAAAGCTGCTTTTGCCATGGCAAGAGCACCCTCATAGGTTGTATGTCCACCAATAAAACCGCTCATATGCACAAAAACACCTCCAGGGATGCCGCATCCCTTGGATAAATCATCATCCCTCAAACCTCTCCATGATTCTGGAAGAGCCTTCCTGCTCTCAAATCTATCAGGGGCTACTGCCACTGCCTGGATTCTCCAGTGTTTGCTTCGGTCATCCTACCAAATAGTAATAGTATTACTAAAAATGCACTTCAGACTGAATTAGTTTTAAAATAACCCTGACTTACACTTGAAAAGCAATTTTTATTAACAAAGTTTGATGTTCCAAAGAGGTGATTTCATATAGACCAAATTCTATATAATTATCAAGCAATGTTCAGCAGGCCAAGTCAAAGGATAGACTAGAACAATTGTTAGTACTTTCTTAGGAAGATGGTAACTCTGCCATACCTGGTAAAGAACATATTTGATGGGAGGATCAATCTTCATTTCCTGCTCAAGCTCAAATAAATGGAGTTTCCACTGCAAGGTAAACACATCACATACATCAGATAGAAATTCCTAGTTTTCTGTAACTGAACTTTCCTGCTCAAGATAAGACAGCTTCATAATAGAGTTATTCTAGTTTATGGTCCTTTATAATGAACTCGTGCAACTGCGAATCAAGGCCATCATATATCCTTTTGACAGTGATGGCTCACATATAATTGAGTAATTCCCACCGTTCAAATCTAGACTACAAGTTTCTCCAACAGGAACTTGGATTGAACGAAAGATTAAACAAAGCCAACTCTGTTTTAGCATTATTGACTCCAAGTCGCCAAATATTTCAGGTGCTCTTAAAAGTCGAAACTCTTAGGGAAAAAGCATGATACATGGTAGTAATTATCTTTAATCACAATGGTCAGGGATAAATTTGATGAGCACTTAAAGCGGGAAGTGGAGCTTACTCACTGTTTCCTCTCCAAGGGTTTTAACTCCCATACATATTGTGCAACACAGGGTTGATGGACTTACTTACTCATGATCATTAAGAAATAAATGTTCATAAGATCAAATCTTAATGATCAGGTTGCATCTAAATGAATAATCTCAAAGTATTAGTTAGGAGTATTATTTGCTGATCCAGACCATTGACATAATTGTGAATCAGCGCAACATGACGACAAAATTCAGATTATTTGCAAGTAATAGATAATGGAGATAAAGATTTGTAGAACTACTTACTGGGCAAAATCTATCCAAGACCAATATCTCTCCGCTAGGGTCGACATCTTTTCTTGCTGACAGACACTCCACAACAATGGATCGAGCTGGCAACCATGATTTTGCAAGAGATCGGAGATTCTGATAGCCAAAAGATGTTCAATGTCAAAGCATACTTGAAACATGTGACAGCTCAAATTCCAATATTTCATAATGGGCAAGCGGCAACAACTAAGCATTAAAAGGGTAAATTACAATTCAAGAATCTTACATCCAAAAACTCGCGACCAGCTAGATTCATTGCTCTCTCAAAGGCTTTATTTTCGTTCTCAGATGATTGATCAGGATCTGTCCAGTCCAAATTCAGTTTTCCAACTCTCGAAGACAAATGAGTGTTGTTGACATATCTTGGCGGCTGGTCAGTGTCGTACTGATTAATTCCATTATCAATTGCATCAATAGCCTGCATCAATATCAGAATATTTTATAAATGAGTCAATACAACCTCAGCTTGTCAAAGGCATCAATTTTCCCATGTCTGGATGTAAATTTAGAGAGAGTGATAAAAAAATTCCATTTTCTTTACCTCTTGAATGAGATAAATCCATCCAGAAGATAGAAGGATTGATAAGTAAACCCCCCCCCAAAAAAAAAAAAACAAAAAACAAAAAAAAAAATCCTCCTCTTCCCTCTCTTCTCTTCAGTCCAACATACATAAATCAAAATACAATCTGAAATCTGAATGTCTTCGGACTAGTAAAACTCTACAACATACTAGAGAACAAGCGAGATGAATCCTTCCAAACGATAGAAGGATTGAAAAGTAAATTTCCCCCTCCCCAGGCTCCCCCCCTCTCTCATCCTCCTCTTCCCTTAAGTCCAACATATTATTAATCAAAATACAATCTTAAAGTCTTCAAGCTAGTAAAACAATACAACATGCTAGAGAACAAGCAAGTTAAGCAGACTAAGACAACCCCCCCCCCCCCCCCCCCCCCAAAAAAAAAAAAAAAAAAAAAAAAAAAAAAAAAAAAAAAAAGAGCAAGCCTCTGTCCAACATATTCCAATTCAAATACACACTCAAGCTTGTAGAACATAGTGGAGCAAAAGCAAGTTAACCAAACCAAGACTGAAAACCTCAGAGTTGGCCCTGAATCTTACAAATGCTCAATAGGTCTGATAAACAAGGAGCATCCTCCTAGAATTCCTTTACGGCATGAATTACGTATTTCAGAGCCTCCACCTCCAAATCATCTAAGCCCTATGGCCACATAATTCCATCGTCTAAATTTGAACCAAAATAGATGCAGTGTACTAACAACAGTATAGCTTAGCAGAGTTGGAACTTGTTACACATAATAAAAAAAAATTTGAAAAATAAATTGAAAAATAAATGTACTATGCAAATACAATACTTGAATACAATGAACTCTAATGAAGGAGAATCCAAAAGAACATTATTACAAATACTTAGTACACTAATTGGAGCATTACACAGCAATCTAATCTAATCTAATATATATATAAATAAAGTAGGCATTTTTAGAGAGCATTCGGAGCGCCACGTAAGAAAGAAATATACTTATTTCGACCAATAAGAAGAAAGATTTGTATTTTATTTTTGAATTAAAAAATTATGTCGCCACCTAGATAAAAGTAACGAATTAGATTTGATATATCTAAATTTTAATGCCACGTAGATTATAATCTACGAATTAAATTATTTTAATGAAAAAAAATAAAGTAAAAATATAGGAAAAGATAAATTTATTAATTTAATACTACGAGTATAAAAAATCCAAAAAAAAAAATACTAAAAAATATTTAAATGATAAACGCTTATAATAAAGTTTGATACCTATCATTATAAGATAAATTTTGATAGTTTATGATAAGAAATACAAATTGTTCGTTAATTATAATTAAATTAAAATTTGTGATACCTACCATTATAAATTGACACATCATACGACACAAACAAAATTTCGTATTAATAAAAAACACCATCAAGCGAATTTTGTGTTAGTAATTTTGTGTTAATTTTTTGTCATCAATGACCGGGTAATTTTTAGCTTAATTTTTAAAACCCTATGTTTAAATTAGTATTTCTAATTATTACTTATATTGTATTAATTTGGGATACTCAACGATTATATGTTTATGTTTTATTTACTAAATGTTTTTTTACATGCAGATCTAACACATCATACGACACAAATAAAATTTCGTATCAATACAAAACTCCATCAAGCGAATTTTGTATTAGTAATTTTGTGTTAGTTTTAGGTCATCAATGTCCTAGTAATTTTTAAAATCTTATGTTTAAATTTATATTTGTAATTATTAGTCGCATTGTATTTATTTAGGATACTTAACGATTATTTGTTTATGTAATGACATACGATTCGATGTTGTATACTTAATATATGGATGGCTTTGGTTATTTTTAGAGATGATAAAAAAATTCCAATGCATAAATTTGATTTTATATCGCAACAAATTTTCATTTATTGGTAAATATATTGAGTTATTTTATATAAATGTAAAGATTTAATTTATATCAATTTCAGTTTGGCTAACCTTTCACGGTTCAATTTATCCATTGATGTAATAGGTTGGTTGTGGACGAAGTTGGTGATTCTATCGAAATAAAAGATATGGTAAAACAATGAATAATGATTTAAGATTTAAATTATTAAAAATTTATCATTTCACATTAAAAATTTTATATAAGAGAAAAAATTATCATATTTACATTTTATTTATATTTAATAAATTCATTATAAATTATAGTAAAAAAATATATTAAACTTTTGTAATTTTGACTTAAATTATTAATTACAATAAATCAAATAATTAAAAATCTTAGATGAAAAAACCGTGCATCACACTTCCATCTAATACTTATAATTTGGAGCAAAAGTAATCAACTATCAATGCACATAATCAACATAGATGTATGAACACTTATTTCCAACATCTCATCCAAATGGATGACCAATAACCAACATGAATACTTCATACATCTAATGCAGGAAAACATCACTAGTTAACAATAATATTCATGTTAGTTCCACACTACAAGCAACTCGAACTTTACCAATCAAAACTCTTCCACAAAAAGAAATGCCATAATCAAAACATCACTAGTTAACAACAATTCAACAATATTTGATCAATAGAGCCTGTAAAAATTATAAATTTAATAAAAGGCAAAGGTACAAACCTCCATAAAGTTCCTATAGACAGCAATAAACAACCGAAATACATCTTGGTGCCCTTCATCAAGCCTCAATTCCTTTGCAATTATCTCCATCCCAAAATGCTACATTAAAATAATTACAAACATCAAATCAAAACTATATTTCTTCAAAAACCGAATCCCAATTCTTCAAATCAAGTTTACTCAAAATTCAGATTAAAACAATTGAATTAAATTTAAAATTACCTTGTAGACAAGACCAGCACTACTAAGCTTAGTATTAAACCCATGACCAAAAACCTCTGCAAAACCCTTTTGATGATGATCATATCTATCATTACTTGGATCATACACTCCTCCTACATCCAAAACTGCATCCAATGTCTCCAAAAGCTGCAAAAATTTTAATTAATTTAAATGAAATCCCCAAAATAATTGTAAAAATCAAATTAAAATAAAATTCCAAAAAGGAGTTTAAGTGAAAAATTAATACAAACCCACCTGGGGATCACGGGTTCGAACAATTTCAGCACCGGAAAATTTGTCGGAGAGACGAATCATGAAGCAACCAAGAGCTTCGTCGCAATGGAAGCTGCCATTGTGGGTGCCAACGCGCTTGAGCTGAGCGTTAATGGGGGAACCAGTTGAGAAGGTGGAAACCCTAGAAGGTGAGAATGCCATGAGAGAGAAAGAAGAAGAAGAAGAGAGGAGAGAGAAAGAGGTGAGGAAAGGGAAGAGCTTGCGACTGCTTGTATTAAACCCTCCTCTGCTTACTGAGAGCATAAACATGTCCTTTCCTCTGCCCTTTTTGCTACTTTGTTGATCTTTTGTTTAGTTTGGTTGTGTAGGACTCAGCCTAGGAGGGTATGACCGAACGAGGGATGCCCTTTTGGTTTCCATTGCGGAGCAGTAACTAAAGAGATGGCCCTTACGACACGACACAATTAATTTTGAGTTGATTGAAAAATATTTGAACTTGATATTATACAACAGAAATTATTCTGGTTAAAATTCTACATTATTTGACTTGTTAGTCTTATATTATTAGTACTCCGTATTTAATTATCTCTAGGATGTTTTTTGTACGTATATAATACACAAGATCAAACACAAATACAACTTGTTTACTCGAATTCCTAACTCTCTAAATTGAGGAAGACCAATTATTTTTGAAAAAGTCAATTACAAAAAATTGATAATTTATTTTAAGAATTAAGCTATAGTTATTGATATTATCCTTTGCTTAGTAGGATTTGAATCCTAAACTAAGCGACTAGTGTTTACGTCTAGTAAGGGTTTTCCTTAAGATATTGTTGTTGGATTATTTAAAAAAATAAATAAATAAATAAATAAATTTCAGTTAAGTGGTCCATTTATCTTGGTAATTAGTTTCCCATGATCAAGGAAACTGATTATCATTAGTCCAACCACTAACCCACTTCTATAGAACCACCATAACCAACTCATGAATAAGGGGTTTTTGATGGCAAAACTCCCTATAAATGTAGACAGAAATTGTGAGTGTTTTTCATGAAATGGTCACTGCATCCAACTCTCAAATAACAAACACCATCTAAGTGAGAGTGAGGGTTCAGCACCAGAATTAAAAGGTAGATCAAATTCGATTTCGGCGCCGCAACGAGGTTGTTCATCTTCATCTTCCTCGAAGTTTCTACAATGGTTGGAGGTAAATTTTACACTTTAACGCTTCCGCAATCATAAATTACATGTTGTAATTCAAGCTAATGAGAATGTTATTGTTTATGCATTAATTAACATTTAGTATCAGAGCCATGTTCATTCTCTTCCTTGCTTAATCAAGTATACATTTTTGCCTATGTCGTGTAATTGAATAATGGTGTTGCAATTATATTTTGCCTCTACTGTGTATTTTGGATGATGGTGATGCAATTTATGTATTTACATATCTATATAATTTATGCATTTATAAGAATGTGCTCGTACAAATTAAGTATGCATATACTCTGTAATTCAACTTAATTTATGTATAAAATGAAAACGAGTGATAATAATGATAATACGAGTAACAAAGTTATTTTGGAATTTGACTGGAGTATGTCAGTATGTAGATGATAATTTTTGATATGTGGCATTATTGTATTGGTTACTACGGAGTATTTTGAAGGTTTTGCAGAGATGGGTGCAATGTATCAGAGACAGAGTTGGACCTATTTTCGTGCATAATTAATTAACTTTTATCTTGCTACATTATTAGAGTATGTGATTAATTAAAATAAAAGGGGATTGTATTAATGCGTCAGTGCGTAAGAGTGCGTGACCTTGTATTTTGTTTCTTAATTTGCATACTTTATGATACATCATTGTTTAAGAGTTTATTTTAGTAGTCTGTTATTCATTTTGGAGCAATTGAATAATGAATTAAATTATGTAAATGTCAAGTGTGTTAAAATTTTATTAATTGGGGTAGCCACAATACCTCTATTTATTAAAATTTTGTTTAGTAATCACATGTGGAAACTAGACATTTGTTGTAATTAATCCTCTATGATATGATAAGACTTACCCACAGGAATTTTATTATATTAGAGAATGATTAATTAGAGTGAAGTGTTAAACTTTGTTTCTTAAATGTCCCACGGGAAATTAAGAAATTGATACAATTAAATAACTTCACCATATGATTATTATATTCATCTAATTGAGTAAAACTTTAGCCCACAGGCAAGTTTTATGTCACTAGATACATATATCTTATGCATTATTTACATTGGTAAAGCATAAATTTTGTTTAAAGTCTATATTGATGTTAAGCATTTTTATTTTTATTTCTCCTTGCAGTAGTTTTACCTGGAAATATTTCTGATGTCAAATGTGACATTCCTGAATTAAGGGGTGATAACTATAAGGTGTGGAAAGAAAGAGTGCTACTGCAATTGGGATGGATGGATATTGACTATGCTGTTAGGAAAGACGAACCACCTGTTGTAACGGAGACTAGTACTCCAGATGCAATTAGTCTTTATGAAAAGTGGAAGAGGTCCAACCGTCTCTCAGTTATGTTCATAAAGATTAAAATATGTGCTAGTATACGTGGTTTTGTCGATAAGCATACTAATGTTAAAGAACTCATTAAGGCCATCGATGAGCAGTTTGCAACTTCTGATAAAGCTCTTGCTAGCACCTTAATCATGCAGTTTTCATCCATGAGGCTCATTGAGACCAAGGGAGTGCGTGATTACATCATGCGCATGAGGGATATAGCAGCTCAACTTAAGGATCTGGAAGTTACCATGTCCGAGTCTTTCCTAGTGCATTATATTTTGTGCACTCTTCCTAATTAATACGACCCTTTTAAGGTCTCTTACAACACACATAAGGATAAATGGTCAATTAATGAAACATTCGTTTGTTACATTCAGTTTTTGATATTTCTTGCATTTTTGTACGTACAGTTGGATTTTTTGGTTAATTCAATAAGAAATTTCGTTTTTGTTTGACCTAGAGTGAACATAAGGTTTACTCGTTTAGTTGTATGAGTGGTGGAAAACTAAATATATTGTGATACATGGAAGATTAGTTCTCGCTATTAGGGAATTCGTCGCTATGATTCATTTGGATTATTTCATAGCGACCAAGTGGGAGAAGGTTTACTCATTTGGATTATTTCATAGCGACGAATTCCCTAATAGCGAGAACTAATCTTCCATGTATCACAATATATTTAGTTTCCACCACTCATACAACTAAATGAGTAAACCTTATGTTCACTCTAGGTCAAACAAAAACGACATTTCTTATTGAATTAACCAAAAATCCAAATGTACGTACATAAATGCAAGAAATATCAAAAACTGAATGTAACAAATGAATGTTTCACATGACGGAACCAAGTCCCATCCTTTGTACATGACCCTTGAAACCATTAACAAGCATGCCTTTGGTCAAGGGATCAGCAATCATCAATTCAGTGTTAATGTGTTTTATGATCACTTTCTTTTCTTGAACACGTTCTTTTACGGCTCGAAACTTTATGTCAATGTGTTTGCTTTTACTTCCACTCTTATTATTCTTAGCCATAAAAATCGCAGCTGAATTGTCACAATACATCCTTATTGGGCGAATAACAGAGTCAACAACTCTTAACCCAAATATGAAACCTTTTAGCCAAACACCATGTGATGTAGCCTTATAACAAGATATAAACTCAGCCTCCATAATAGAAGTAGAAATTAAGGTCTGCTTTGCACTCCTCCAAGAAACAGCACCATCGGCTAGCATGATCACATATCCTGAGGTGGATTTTCGTGAGTCAATGCAACCACCATAATCGGAGTCTGAATAACCACAACTTCTAGATCTTCTGTTCGTTTATACATAAGCATGTAATCATTGGTACCCTGAAGGTATCTCAACATTTTCTTTGCAGCCTTCCAGTGATCAAGACTTGGGTTACTTTGATATCTTCCCAATACTCCAACAACATATGCAATGTCAGGTCTAGTGCAAACCTGAGCATACATAATGCTTCCAACAACTGAAGCATATGGAATATTTCTCATTTGTTCCTTTTCAATGTCATTCCTGAGACATTAGTCCAAACTGAACCGATCACCCTTTACAATAGGTGCTACACTTGGTGAACAATTTTTCATATTAAATCTTTCAAGCACTTTGTTGATGTAGGCCTCTTGAGACAAACCCAAAATGCCTCGAGATCTATCTCTATGGATCTTAATGCCAATGACATAAGATGCCTCACCCATATCTTTCATATCAAACTTGCTTGAAAGAAATTGTTTCACCTCATATAGCAACCCTTTATCATTAGTTGCTAGCAAAATATCATCCACATATAATACAAGAAAACAGATTTTACTCCCACTAACCTTATGGTATATACATTGATCCATGATATTTTCTTCAAAACCAAATGAAATTATCACTTCATGGAACTTCATATATCATTAGTGGGAGGCCTATTTTAGTCCATATATGGATTTATTAAGCTTACAAACCATATGCTCACCCTTTTCTGAGAGGAATCCTTCAGGTTGTCTCATATAAACCTCTTCCTCTAAAACACCATTCAGAAATGCAGTTTTCACATCCATTTGATGTAACTCAAAGTCAAAATGAGCTACTGCTGCCATGATCACTCGAAGAGAATCCTTCTTTAATACGGGAGAAAAAGTCTCTCTGTAATCAATTCCTTCTATTTGAGTGAACCCTCGAGCAACAGGTCTAGCCTTATGTCTCTCGATGTTGCCTGATGAGTCTTTCTTTGTCTTAAAGACCCACCGACATCCAATGGCTTTTACACCATCGGGCAACTCAACAAGATCCCAAACTTTATTAGATGCCATAGAATTCATTTCATCTTTCATGGCACTCATCCACAAGTCGGAATCCATTGAGTTTGTGGCCTGTGAAAACGTGATTGGATCATTGTCAGCTTCAACATTATAATCCGGTTCTTGCAAATACACCTCAAAATCATCAGAAATAGCTGATCTTCTTGCTCTAGTGGATCTTCATAAAGGAACTCGATCAATGTGTCGATCACCTACATGTTCCTCATTTGCATTGTTATCCATTAAATTATTATCAGCATTTTGTGGAATTTCATTGGTTACTGGTTGCATTACACCCGGTTGAACTTGAGGAACGTGAACAATAACCATCTGGTCACTTGAGTTAATGGGGGAAACTTCAACATGATCCTTTTCAGAAACGTTGTCCCGAAATTGATCACTCCCACTAACTAAGTCATTCTCAAGAAATTTTGCATTTCTCGATTCCACAATTCTGGTGCTATGTGATGGACAATAGAATCTATATCCCTTATATTTTTCGACATATCCAATGAAATTCCACTTATAGTCCTTGGGTTAAGTATCTTTTCTTGTGGGTTGTAAATTCTCACTTCGAACGGGCATCCCCAAATGCGCATATGGCGCAAACTCGGTTTCCATCCTTTGAACAACTCAAAAGGCGTTTTAGAGACAGCCTTGGATGGAACCCGATTTAATATATACACTGCCGTCTTAAGGGCTTCAATCCACAAAAATGGTGGAAGTGTAGCATTGCTCTGCATACTTCTCACCATTTCCATTAAGGTCCTATTTCTTCTTTCTACTACACCATTCTGATCCGGAGAACCAGGTATAGTGTATTGGGCAACAATCCCATGCTCTTGAAGAAATTTTGCAAACGGACCACATGCTTGTCCATTCTCGGTGTATTTACCATAGTATTCTCCACCCCTATCTGATCTCACAATCTTAATGTGCTTACCACATTGTGTCTCTACTTCAGCCTTAAACAATTTAAAGGCACTCAAGGCTTCATCCTTGGAATGAAGTAAGTAAAGATACATATATCGTGAATAATCATCAATAAAGGTGATGAAGTATTTAAGATCTTTAGCATTCATGTCCGGACAACAAATATCCGTGTGTATGATCTCTAACAGGTTAGAGCTCCTCTTAGCACCCCTTTTAGATTTGTTAGTTTGCTTTCCTTTGATGCAACTAACACATGTCTCAAAATCAGCAAAGTTTAGAGTACCAAGTACCCCATCCTTTACTAACCTTTTGACTCTCTCAACGGAGATATGTCCCAATCTGCGGTGCCATAGCATAGAGGATTTTTCATTTATAATACATCGTTTTAAACCAACGTTGACATGCAAGGAACTGTGAGTGATATCATTTTGCAAGTTAAGACAATATAAACCATTAGACAAAATACCATAACTAATAACTTCATAATTTCTTGATAAACTGAAACCAGAATCTGAAAAATTAAAGGAAAATCCTAAAGGTACAAGTCTTGAAACTGAAATCAAATTTCTAGAGAAATTTGGAACATAAAATGTTCTTTCTAAATGAAAAATAAAACCACTACTTAAAGTTAAGCTGCATGTCCCAACTGCTTCCACATGTGAACTCATCTTGTTGCCAGAATAGATGTTTTGTTCACTGCCCATTGGTTTCCTTAGGTTTGTCATACCCTGCAAGGTATTTGAAATATAGATTGTAGTACCAGAGTCAATCCACCATGTATTACAATTAACATCAACCATATTAGATTCATAACAAACAAATGCCAGAAAATTACCTTTCTTCTTAAGCCAATCCTTAAACTTGGTGCAGTCTTTCTTCATATGTCCCTTCTTTTTACAGAAGAAACAAGAAGACTCCTTTTTAATGGATTGATTTGCTGGAATCTTTCCCTTTCCCTTACCCTTAGTGTGATCCATTTTCTTCTTTTCAAAAGTTGTGAGATTCACCTTTTCACCCTCTTCCATCGTCAAACGTCCCTCCTCTTGAACACACATGGTCATAAGTTCATTAATTGACCATTTAAATAAATTTCAGTTAAGTGGTCCATTTATCTTGGTAATTAGTTTCCCATGATCAAGGAAACTGATTACCATTAGTCCAACCACTAACCCACTTCTATAGAACCACCATAACCAACTCACGAATAAGGGGTTTTTGATGGCAAAACTCCCTAGACAGAAATTGTGAGTGTTTTTCATGAAATGGTCACTGCATCCAACTCTCAAATAACAAACACCATCTAAGTGAGAGTGAGGGTTCAGCACCAGAATTAAAAGGTAGATCAAATTCGATTTCGGCGCCGCAACGAGGTTGTTCATCTTCATCTTCCTCGAAGTTTCTGCAATGGCTGGAGGTAAATTTTACACTTTAACGCTTCCGCAATCATGAATTACATGTTGTAATTCAAGTTAATGAGAATGTTATTGTTTATGCGTTAATTAACAATTGTAGCATCTTTGTTAGTATATTCTATAATCATACTTGTATCAATCTTAAATGTATAGCATGTCACCGTAAGAAATGAGAGATTAGGGATTGCTACCGTTGTATTTTCTAAGATGTTGGAAAGGCACACGAGCAAGATTTGTTAGTGACTTCTAACACTCAACCATAATTTGCTTTGAGGCTTGCCTCACTACCCAAAAAAGTCTTGTGAATGTGTTGATTGATGACCTTGACTCAATATTGTGAAAATGAGGTGAAAGAAGTGAAACCATAATAAATCTTACATTATGACATAATAATGCCATTTCTTAGTATCAAGGAATTTTATTTATTTACTCGTATTTTAATGATAAAGAGGGAAGAGATAAGAAAAATCCCTCAAAGTCTCATGAGGTTTAATCCTCAAATGAGTCTCGAGATTTAATCCCTAATTTCCAGGGATAGAGGTCGAAGGCGATGTCACTATTCTATCGCCTCAAACTCAAATAACGTGATTATGAGGGCATATGATTTTACTAGTATCGTAATATTTTTTTTTTTTTTGACAAGTACTAGTGTCGTAATTAATTAGTCTAAAATCAGAAAATTTAAAAATTCATACCACTGAAATATATTATAGAGTACTTTGTATGTATTTATTTTTGTAATTTAACATGTGTGCATGAATGTTCATGTGTTTTTTTATTTTTATTTTTTGGTGTTTATTGTTCATGTCTTTTTCACAGTAATTGAGATACGAAATATGTTATGAATTTATGATGGACCCAATCAATTTGATCACATTTTAACGGATTTACCTGTTACACTTCCTTCTCTTCTCCCTCAAAACACTTCGAATTCGATCTTTATATTAACCCCTTCAATTCATCTCCCTTCTTCTTGTAATTCAATTTTTTTTTTTTTTTCTTTATCAACACTCATTTGCAATTGATAATTTACATAATCACCAACCCAGAAAACCCAAATTCATTGTTTAAAATACAATTACAAAAAATAGCTCAGAAATTCTTGATCGTGAATTCGCAATGTTGGGTAAAATCTTCAATAAGCATTCATCTGATTCTCAGGTACTCCCCTCTTAATTTATCTTTCTACTTCTGTAATTTTTTATCTATTTTATTTCCTTTGATCATTGCTTAGGGTTTGATATTGTTCACCTTTTATCCCCAAATTAGTTGATTCTGGGATTTTATTCGAATGATGTCAAAACAACAATTTTTAGCTTTAATTACAAGATAATTAGATGGGCTTTTTATGCTGATTCATTTTTTAAGATTTGTGTTGAAATTTGTGTGTGTTAATTGATATTACTGTATCGAAGAATATAGAAAAAGGGGGAATTTTTTTTTAAAAAAATATGAGTGAGAAAATGGCCATTTTTTCTTATTGACATTCGACAGAATAAAGGAATTGGGAAAAATGTTATTTATGCTGTAATATCAGATATTGTAGGGTATAAGGGGTTGGCCTTTCTCCAGTAATTAGAGAGGTTTGTTTTGTTTTTGCATCGAATATCGTGTTTTTAATCTTTATATACAGCCAGATAGGCAGCAATCATGTAACAGTCAATAGATTTTGTATAGTGGAAGAACAAGTTGGGAAAGGACTTGAGTTATCGAAAATCATGTTTTAAACTTGCTGTATCTAGGTTTGCATTAGCAAGAAGTTTGTTTGGTAAGTGGTCATAAGTCTCATAACTCATGAATTGAGGGAAGGAAAGCTTGTATTCATTATCATGGTGACGAATAGTATTTGACTCTCTGAAATATCTGCATTCTTGTCTAATATTACTGATTCTTTTCATTTATCGGCGACAGAATGAATCAGCGAAAAGTAAGGCTCTGATTGACTTAAACCCACAAATTATTGCTCATTATGGAATCCCTCCTACAGCATCCCGTCTTGCTTATGATCCCATTCAGCAGCTTTTGGCAATTGGGACTCTGTGAGTTATATTTCTCATCTTTCTAGTTTCTACTGATCCATGTTACAAAGGTGTACCCTTGATCAATATATTAAAGGTTGAATCTGGTGTATTACTTATGATTACATGTAGATAAGATGTGTGTTTCAACTTTATTGAGATAAAAAAATAACTAGCTTAGTGTCTAGTTAATACTTTAATATCTCTCTGTATTTCAAATGTTTTCACAGCTAAATTTTACTATGTGATCTAAGCTTGAGAAAGAATCACATACCACTATACCAGTAGCTTGATGTAGCTTCTTATCTTAGTTGATTTATGTGTATAATTTAAACCTCTATAATATTGAAAAGGTTATCCGTTTTATTTTATCCAGGATCAAGACATTGATATACATTTAATGAATAGATACCAATGCTAATAAATATATCTGTGTTTCCAACAGAGATGGAAGAATTAAAGTTATCGGCAGCGACGATATAGAAGGCCTTTTGACATCTCCTAAGGAAATACCTTTTAAAAACTTAGAGGTAGCCTAAAATGGTGTGCATGTTATTTCTCCCTTTTTCCTATGTTTTCTGGCAATTTATGTCTTATTAATGGTCCCATTAATCCATTATTGCATGATATATCCTTAATTGCTTGTTTTTAGGCTCTCTTGATGTTCTTGGTTAACACATTTGTTTTCTTTTATCAATATGCTCAGACTTCTGGTATGATATGTGTACAAGTGATGTATACTGTGCCAGTTGTTTTTCTAACCTTGAGGGTGCTGCACCCGCATGGCCTCTAATCAGTGGTATACAAGATTGGAAAAGGAAGAAAAAATGTTCTATTGTGCTTTTGTTTTCTCTTATGATTTGCACTAGTTACCGTTTTTTATTTTTATTTATTTATTTTTTTTTTTTTTTTGGAACAACATCATTAGCAACTGTGCCATGAGGTAAACCCTGTGACAGAGGCTCATCTTTTGAGTTATCCAAAGCCAAATTTTCTGGGATTTTAATTTTTTCTTGGTAAAAGTGTTTGTTGGTTGTCTATGGCTCACAATTCACCTTTTGCTGGCCTTTTAGAACCAAAACCCTGTAAAGCTGTATACGGGTTACCCTTCCAGCCCTTCCTTACCTGCAGGGGTAATATGTTCACCTTTGTTTATTAAAACCCTCTTTTTATCTTTTAAGGTCTCTAATTTGAACCCTCTATTATTACAGGGGTAAGGCTGTAACTTATTTGTGTTTTGCAGGGGTAAGGCTGTGACTTGTTAGTGTTGATACACTTCTAGACCCATTTCGTATGAGAGGAATTGTGATGTGCCTACTTTAACTATTTCTGTTTGCATAGATGTTGACCTAATATAGAAAATATCTCTAGTATATTAAGTTGAATGATGCTATGTGTTTACTTTCTTGTCATATAAATTGCATGTCTGTTACTGAAGCAGGATATAATGTTTTACACAGCACCTTTACTTGATAAACTGAAATTCAGACTGTTTGGATATTGATTCTCATAACCTCCATCATTCTCGTTACTTATTCATTATATAATTTTTCTTGTTAACAGTTCCTTCAAAATCAAGGCTTTCTAATTGGCGTTTCAAATGACAATGATATTCAGGTACTGATTTTGCATCACAGGAAATCCAACTATTAATGTTTCACATGATTCTCTGGTGGTCTATCTCAATTTTAATACTCCCTCTGTATAAGCACTTAGATATATGCATGATTCAGATATTATTAATTTTGGCAGGTGTGGGATCTTGAAAACAGATGTATAGCCTCCGTGTTGCAATGGGAATCAAATATAACTTCGTTTTCTGTTATCGAAGAAACAAATTATATGTATTTACTCGCAAACCTAATAGTCCCTGTATTCTTTACGAGTAAATGTGTGGACTTTATAGAAGTCTTCTGATCTGAGCATGGTTGCTCAAATACTATAATACAGGTATCTAGGAGATGATTGTGGATTGATCTCAGTTCTACAGTATGATATTGAAGAAAGAGAGATTCTGCGGCAGCAATATAGCATCCCAGTTCAATCAGTTTCCGGTAGTGACATCACTCTATCATCTGTTTGGACCTCTTGTTTGCATTACAAATTCTTTTCTTTTTCCTCCTCTGTGATAATCCCTCTCAGTTTTTTTCATATATGATTTTGTTGACTCTATCCTGCATTTGGTATCAATTTAGTGGTGCATCAAGTCTCCTAAGCATGCATATAGATATACAGATAATGGTTGATTTAATGGGCTACCTTCTTTTACTTGCCATTTTTTGGTATTTCATGAGACAAACACTTGGAAAACAGTACTTTCAACAGTTAGGGATTTATCAGTTGCCGTTTGTGGCATTATGTTCATGTATGGCTCCGTAACCTGATAAGTTGTCCACTGAATTTTACTGTTTAAACATCCACTGGAGTGAGCAAGTGTCACTCCATGAGGGTAGGGGATTTAACACCTAAATTATCAGGACTGTAAACTGTTTTATTCATCACTAATTATTTTGAGAATTAATGCTAAGAGAAACCACAATAAATCTTCAAGTGGAAAGCTAGGATAGACTTAGAAATCGTGCTCTAGTTCTCTGAGGGGCTGTTTAAGCAATGCAAATAATAAGATGTAACAGAAAATGGTCCAGAATTTTTAATGTGGAGATCTTATGTGTTATGATATTGATGTTAGTCCATTGACTTTTCCGGTGTGCACACGCCTCTTTGTTGATGCACTAGGTTGGTGCTTTATCAATCTTTCCACTTGGCTATTTATAGCAGATTCAGTTCCAGTAACCCACCAGGATAGCTTGATTTGGCTGCTAATTAAGGAGTATGCTATTAGATGGACAAACTACTGTTTTGATTGTCTTGCATAGCTGTGACAATCTATATTTTGTTAGTTTTTTTCCATAGGTTTTGATTTATAAAGTTATTGCCCCTGTGCTTTCCACAATCTACTGTACTTCAAAGTTCGCATTCTTATGTATGCCTCAATTGCCTTTCTCAAAATATGACTTTACCACTTTGCTGACATATATTGAGTACCTGAAACATATCACATGCAGCCCAGCGGCTCTTAGCTTTCATATGCCATTTTCTTTTAAGAATGTTAAAAATTTGAAAGCAGAGAAAGATGCTTTAGTCGAGTGCTGTCTTATCCCATGTGGCTGTTAGGGTGAAGCTCAGTTTTATATTGGGTGATTGGTTGTTGACTTGTTGTTGTTGCTATTGTTTATGCTCAGTTATTTACTTATATCCTGTTATCGTTTTAATATATGCTCTCCTTCTAGAACTGTTGCTCGGTCTCTTTCAATTAGTACTTGTGTAATAAATATTTATTCGAATTATTCTAGTCATTAGTGTCGCTAGGAGCATCCGTGGTTTTTCTATCTGAAACATTGCCCTTTTAACAAGTTACCACTAATGTTAATCATGCAGAGGCTGCTGGGATTCCACTGCGTAATGATCATTCTGTTGTTGGAATTCTTCCTCAGCCCTGTTTTGGGGGAAATAGGTAAGATGAGAACCTGGACTTCTGTTTTCTGAACGCACAACTTTGCAATCCAGAAGCAGTAGATACTTTTAAACGAGTTATTTCCTTGTTCACCTTAACACATAGTTGATTGTTATATCTTCTTTTGTCCCTCCTTATCCTGGTTTTTCCCCTCTTTTGGGAGGGGGAGGGGGAGGGGAGGGGTTTTAAATCAAATGTATTTTTAGTAGACTGGATGAGCTTTAAGAAGGATGGAAAGAGAGAGAAAAGAACAAAATGATTAGCTTAGAATAAATTCATTTCTAAAAATTCAAAGTAGAAAGCCCGATCAGTTATGGAATTGATGGAATATTCACTGTCTATCAGTATATCATAATTACTCTAGCATTGATGTGCCTTCCTTAGTTCCTTGCCTTGCTAAGTTGTTTGCTCTATTAGATGTTACCATTTTTAAAATTGTAAGTTTTTCTTGCAGATTGCTGTTTGCATATGATAATGGAGTTATCGTTTTGTGGGATATCTCTGAAGATCAACTGGTTTTTGCTAGAGGATGGAATAGCCACCAGGCAAATGACGAGCATGTTGTTAATTTAGCAGATATTGGTGACGAACAAGTGGATAAAGAGATCATCTCTCTTTGTTGGGCGTCTTCAGACGGATCAATACTGGCTGTTGGCTACGTAGATGGAGACATATTGCTGTGGGATTTGTCTAGTGTTGCAACAAGAAAAGACCACAAAGCTGGAAAGCCAGTGTACAATGTGGTCAAGCTTCAATTGTCATCAAGCGAGAGAAGATTTCCTGTGATTACTTTACATTGGTCAGTGAGAGGTGTACCAAATGATGATGGTGGCCAACTCTTTGTATATGGTGGTGATGAAATTGGATCTGCTGAAGTTCTGACGGTATATCTCTAACTTAATCTGGATAGCATTAGTTGTGATGGCATTTGTCATTTATCTTCACATTTTGCCCCTGGATTATAAATGTAGACTTGAAAATTCTAGTTTTGTCCACTACCCCACAATCTACATTACATACTAGTCCATATGTTTATTCGCTGTAAAGCTGTCCTGAGTCCGGATGCATATACTCTTGATATAGGATGTTGCCTTTGGTTGATTAATTTTTGATAGTTTCATGTCTTAGTACATCTTTGCTCATGCTTAGGGCAAGGACCTAGAAGATTTGATTTCTTGGGTTGTAATGTTAAGATTGTGGTTTTGTGGACATTTGACCTGCCATAGTTTGATAAATATCCAGTGATGGGAGTCTTTTTAAGGTACAGGGTCAATGTTTAGTTTTGGTTTTCTGTGGAATTTTTTTGAACATTTGTTGGATTCTGCTGTGATGCATGCTCCCCTTTCTTCTTTAGATGGTTTGAGAACTCAATTTTTTGTGTATGATCTGGATTATTTGTGCATGTATAGAATTTCGATTCCAGTATCATTGCTTGATCTTGACAATGATATTAATCTACCTTGTGATTTCTCCAGATCCTGAGTCTTGAGTGGTCTCCTAAAAAAGATGCTTTGAAGAATGTCGTTCGGGCAAATGTCACCCTTCAAGGTTCTTTTGCAGATATGATTTTGATTCAAAATTATGGTGTGGTGGAACATACAGGGACCACATCATTCTTTTTACTGACTAGCCCGGGACAGCTGCAATATTATGACAGTCATTGCTTGTTGGAATTACTTTCTGATCAAGATAAAACTTGTACAACTCCTTTCAATTACAGAAGTGTTGTGCCAACGTCTGAACCATACTTGACTGTTGGAAGGTTCATTTCAGTACTTGGAAATATCAAGTGTTCAGCAGCTTTATCTGAGGTGCGAAAAATTCCCACATAAGTGGACTTGGATCTCATCTGTTCTTGCAGTTTTTTTCTTCCTATGAATCCCTATTGATGAATAATGCCATCTATTTCGTTAGATGGCTTCAGATCCGGCACTGCAAGAAACATATCTACCAAGTGATAAGAATTCAAAGTGGCCATTAAACGGAGGAGTTCCTTGCCATCTGTCACTTCACGGAGAGAGAAAAGTTGAAAGACTCTACATAGCTGGATACCAGGATGGATCTGTTAGAATATGGGATGCAACTTATCCAATACTGTCTCCTATTTTTATTTTTGATCTGGAGGTTTGTCTATTGTCTGAAAGCATTGACATGATATTACTGATAGATGTATCTCGCTATATTATTAATGACATCTATTATGATGAAGTGTTGGATTCATGCTAAATTGCTAACCAATATCAGGTGGTGGTTGTAGGTCAGAGGTATTACTAATGCTGGTGTAAAAGGATCAGTTTCTGCTTTGGACTTCTCTTCTGAAACTCTAAATATAGCGACTGGCGATGACTGTGGCACGGTGAAAATTTAACTCTTCTGTTTGTATATATTTCTACAGGTCTATATGTAACTCTATTCAATTGCTTGCAAAACAGGTTTATCTTCATCATCTTATTAGAGATTGCAATAAGACCAGACACATTACCAAAACTGAAGGTGTGGCCTGAAGCGATTACTTACTCCATTATTTTGTTACCTGACTTGCTATGTCTTTGTTTTTAAAAAATCATTTATCTGTTTGCTTCAGATGTATACAACCCATTCTGATCCATCATCTTTTGATAGATAAAATCCAATTGAGAAGAAATTTGGCTGTGAATGGATGGAGGAATATGAGTCACATTCATTTTTTGGAGATAATAATAGTAAAGTCTTATTCCCTAAAAAGAATTTTACTCAGAGTGATAAAGCAAAAAAGTTGTTAATTACCTAAAGAGTTTTAATCTAGATTCTGGAAATTCTGTTGTCATGGTTCAATATTTCCCTTGATCCATCTTGCACAATTATGCCAATTGAAGTCTTCCAATTTTGGGATTCTTATTTTTGCAAATGTTTGTCAAAGCTTGTTTCTTACCCCCCCCCCCCCCCCCCCCCAAAAAAATCTGTATATATTACTGACTCTGCTGTGTATTGTTGGAACTTCAAAGTACACGATTTCGAACAGGATAAAGAATCTCATGTCTCAGCCGTGTTTACTTTATGTACTTCTCCTGTATGCAACTTCAGATACACAAACCTTGGATCCAGGCTTGCAGTTGGATACAAGAGTGGGAAGGTGACTGCATTTTCATAATAAACTGCATTGAAGAATTCCTGTCATACATATAGTTGATACTAGACAAGCTGCATTTTTTAAGATTTTGCTGATTGTGCTTCCTTTCAGGTTGCAATGCTGAATATAAGCTCACCGTCAGTATTGTTTCTCATAGACACTCCTTCGAGCCCAAATTCCCATGTTGTCTCATTTTCACCGGCAATATCTTTAGGAAATCATGGCTTGACAACCAGCTTGGATCATTCCAAAGCTCATGGGATAAGTGACCCTGCTAAAGAGCTTATATGTGCCTTGACAAATGATTTTCATATTGCTGTTCTAGATAGCTCTGATGGAAATGTGGTTGGATCTGCATCTAAAAACCTCAATACAGAGTCAACTGCAATTTCCATGTACATTTTAGGCAAGTATTACTCCAGATTTTGGCACTTAAGTTTTTCTTTAAATATAGTGGCTTATGTAAATACTTATTGCAATATCGTTTTTGTAGAGGGTATCAATTGCATCACTGGAGTCTCTGGTGGAGAACATCTGCATTTCTTATCTCAAGAGGACCAGGAAAAAACTGATCCTGCACAAGTTGGTGGTCATAGTGATGGGGATCTTGATAAAGTTGACCAATCAACAGACAGTGTGCAGACCTCAACGGACTTGCAGATATTAGTTTGTTGCAAGAATGCATTACTGTTATACTCGTTAAAGTCTGTGATTCAGGTTCTTCCCTTAGACATTATTTATCAATCTTTCAAATCTTCAGTCATCCCTTCCCTTTCTCATGACTGCAATTTTTTTGTTTTTTTTTTTTTTTTTTTTTTTTGAACAGGGCCATGTTGACTCAATCCATGAGGTTCATCTTCAGAAAACTAGCTGCTGGACAACCACTTTCAAGAAAGACAATGAGTACAGGCTGCTTGTATTTTATCAGACCGGCACTATTGAAATAAGGTGGCTTTTGCTTTAAACCCAGTTCTTCTCACTAATTTTCTAGAGCAAGAGATTATGGTGTTCTTCTATGGGCATAATTGCTACCTCTATGCCAGAAATAGATTTCATAAAATTCCCTGTCAAGAAACTTGGGCATTGACAATGCTTACTTATACGGGTTCCTGATAACCATGTCAACCATTGAAAAACAAAAATCAATAAATAACGGTAAATGTTGATGTTATCCTGGATATCTTTTCTTAGGGTTTTAGAAGACTTTTAGAGACAGATAAAATTTGCTTGATCCTCCAACCTTCATAATTTTGACAATTGAAAGTACTTTATATAGAATATTGAGTGACTTTTACTATAAAATAAATGGGAAGGACTCATAATTTTAGATGTCTGGGTGTACACCCAACCTTATGGAGCACCCGACAGGCCGACACTACTAAACGAGCACATATTTGACCCGAGTTCACTCTTTATGCATTTTAGCTTCTGATTGTAGAATCTGAATTATTTATAACTCTATACTGATAAGAAGATGAAGGTGATATATTGATTATATTCTAGTGGTTAAAAACTTAAAATTCTTAATTACAGGTCTTTGCCAAATCTTGAAATTTTGGAAGAACTGCCTCTACTGTCCATTCTACGATGGAATTTCAAGACCAACATGGATAAAACTATAAGTTGCACAGAAAGGGGCCAGATTACTATGGTTTGTTTCTTTCTTTCTTTTACTGTTTATTCATATCTATCTATTTTGCTTTTAATTTTTTATATTGTATTTTACTTTCACTTAAAAATATCAGCGGGTGGAAAACCAGAGGTAAGATTCAGCCCACAGCTTGATGCATCCTCTTTGTAGAAGGATTTTTATTTTTTTTAGAAGGATTCTCTTTGTAGATTTTGGCAAAGGGAGAAAGATTTGCATGGATAAATTCTAAGAATGACACTTATCAGACTATCACTATCTTTTTATGGAGGCAAATATCCTGAATTTTGAAAGTCCGCCACGACAATTTTGTTCGGGTGGTAATGGAGTGGAACCTTGAAATTATTGGTACTTGGTAGTGATGGTTTAGGTTCCACCATATGTTCACCAAGTTCTTACCTAGCTACCTCAACCAGGTGTTTACACCGTTCAATTCATAACAAACCTTTACCTGAAATAACAGCAAATCTATTTTTGGCAAGTTGGGAACTAAATTAATTTTGTGCCTCCAGTCTGCATTTATCTTGAACATCATCTGTTTGTCTCTTCAATTTGTAGATGTGACTATTAACTGTTATCCTTTTTTCTCATTTTGTACAGGTAAACGGATGTGAATTCGTCATTCTTTCTCTTTTGGCTTGCGACAATGATTTCAGGTCTTTACAGTGCACCTTGCCCCTTCATCCATATACCACCCCCTCTCCACAATCCTGAGAATTGGTGTGCAATTGAAATTAGGCAAACTCCTTACATTTTTTTTCTCATTTCCTGTTCGTTACTTCTAATGATAGGATCCCACAATCTTTACCATGTCTGTATGACGAGGCCTTGACAGCAGCTTTAGATCTGAACTTCTCTCCAAACCAGAAGAAAAATAAGGTAATTTGAGTTATTTTTTTATGGAACATGCTTCTCTCAGTTGCTCTTAACTTTGAATCATCGAACAAAAAGAAACTATTAAACTAATTTTTGGCCTCGCTAACCAATGCTACACATGATTTCATGTATTGAACTTTGTAAATGATCTCTCATTGATTTTATTAAATCGTAAAGTCTCCATTGTGTATTGAAAATGGTAGTTTCTATTTGCATCTATGGTTCATGATTTCTTGCATATTAACTTGCATCAGCAGGAAACATCTTCCGGAATTTTTGGTGGATTAATGAAGGGCTTAAGAGAGAGTAAAGAAGCTCAGAATAAAGATCCTGTGGAGGGCTCAAAATCTCTCCTCTCAGTAATAGATAATGTATTTTCAAGTTCTAAAACAGATGCTTCTGCAGCAGCAAAAGATGCTAGAAAAGTTGTAGAGCTTAACATTGGTCAGTTTAGCTTTCTCTGTGTCATTGCTCCTTCGATTCTCCCGTTCCTCTCTTTCTGAGTTTGTTCTCTTTCTGTTGACCCAGATGATATAGAAATTGATGAACCTCTACATGTCTCACCTATAGCTCACAAAAGCGGAAGTGAAAATAAAGGTGTGCCAAAAATCATACAAGTTTTTAGCAGGTAGGTTTTTCAGATGCTTAGCTTGTGGCTTAAAAACTTGCAGATAAGAGCACGGAAAAGCAGAAGCTATTTGAAGGTGGAACCTCTGAAACAAAACCAAGACAGAGAACAATCGAAGAAATCAAGGCCAAGTACAGAAAGCCTGAGGTAAAAACTGAAGTGGATTTCTGATGATTGTTTATGATGATGCTCCATACAACAAAATTCCTGACATAAGTCTTTCTTTACAGAATGCAACCTCGGCTACAGCTTCTGCTGCATCAGAAGCTAAAAACAAGCTTCTAGA
Organism: Chenopodium quinoa; assembly: GCF_001683475.1. Lineage (NCBI taxonomy): Eukaryota > Viridiplantae > Streptophyta > Magnoliopsida > Caryophyllales > Amaranthaceae > Chenopodium > Chenopodium quinoa. The sequence goes on along the minus strand of NW_018744582.1, from coordinate 2,042,213 downwards.
AAGGCAAGAAAAGCTTGAGGTATGGTAATCTAATACTGTGCAAAATTTTGGTATGAAAGTGCCAAACTGAAAATACATGAGCAAAAGACGGTTTAAGTTGATGTTTCTTTACCTATTATATTACATTCTTTGGGCTCTAAATCAAAGAAAATACTGAATGTAGCCCTAATGGTTATGTTCCTGTGTATAATTAAGACGGTGAAGGCAGAAATACCTAACTTTAAATAACACCAAGCAACCTGTGATTTTTCATAAATAATGTATATAATAGAATTACTGTTTAAAGAAATAGCATAACCAGTTCAAAAGTTAAGTCTTTCACCGAACTTTGAAATTGACCTTTAGCCACTCTTTAGGTACATTATCAAATTTGTTTTTTTCATGCAGTGGCTCTCTCAAATAGCTTTAGGCCTTTAGATGCATTCAAATTCATTATGTCTTGGTATCTGCTGTTACTTCTTTGAAATCCATTTGCCCTAATATGCTACCCGTGCAATATTTCAGAGGATCGGCCTGAACAGCGAAGAGCTAAGAAATAATGCAGAAAACTTTTCCTCCATGGCCAAAGAGTTGGCAAAGAAGATGGAAAGTCGTAAGTGGTGGCAATTATAAAGCAAGAACAATCAATGACTATTTTCTGACCTACAATACTGCCACCTTCAATAAGTTGATCTTATTAAACGACTACAACCACATGGTTAATTCCTGAGGTTCGACTCTCACAAATACATTCATCCGATTGGCCAGTGATCATGTTATTATTCATCTTGATAACTAACCATGTATTGAAGCTGTATGTTGCATCAAGATCCGAGTACATTGCTCAACTAATACTACCATATTTGTATATACGGTAAATTTCACAAGTAAGTGGTTTCGCTAATTCGCTCTGAAAATAGGGTTGACCGGTCACTGTAATACTGCAACCTTTCTGGATTTCTACCTTATCATGTATCTAATTTATGTATCCAAATTGTATGTTGTATCCAATTTTTACTTGAAACGGACGTAACCAGACTGTTGGAACTCCGCCCTCTAGCTAATCGGTTCATCCCACTCCGAATAGCCCTCAGTGAGGATTCGAATGTGTGACCTCAAAGCCACAAGCTTAAGCTCGGTAAGTTGGTAATAGTACTCTGTATGTCGTAACTGGACAAGTGTACATCATGCGATACCTTACTGGTTTACGAAGAAATCTGGTTAATGGGTGTAGTGTTACCATTTACAAGTACAATCTTCCTCCTTAATTGGCGGACTTTGCATGTTATATTATAGGCATCTTGTTTTGGTACTTGGTCATTGACATTACTGTATTCAATGCAAATCTGTAAGCTATGCAGTTATGAAATGCGCAGTGATGCACACTATTCAGTTTGGTGCTGTTTCCATAATAACTTAAACCAAACCGTAATTATACGTTTTTTTTTTTTGCCTCACTCAGCAAATGACGTGAACCTTTTAAATCAATTTTTTTTTTTTTTGTACCCTCAAATGATCATATATGGGTTCTAGTCTTGGGGTGAAATCAAATTGGTGCTCTAGCATCTTCTATATCGATCGATCTAATGAACTAATATAGAATTTCCTTCAGTCTTTAATTGATCAAAAGGGAACAAAATGTTTAATCCGTTTCACCTTTCTTCCATTCCCATATGTACCTTTTTGATGCAAAACGTGCATAAACAAAACAAAAAAAATAAGGACGAGACAATGGACACAACACAAATAACATACATGCAAAGTGACAAATTTGGGTAAAAACTTATACTTCCTCCGTTCTTTTTTTATTGCACCATGAGAGATTTTACACTTCCCAATGCATTACTTTAACTATTAATATCTTCAATTTTACTTTTGTAAAAATTATAAAAATTTGATATTTGAAAAGTAAATTTCGAGACGAATCTAACTAGATCCCACATGACTATATTTTTCCTAATGGATAAATCACAAATGATGGTCAAAGAAATTAAGTGAATAGTGTAAAAGTCCTTATGGTGCAATAAAAGAAAAACAGAGGAAGTATCTAAAATGATGCTGACCAGCACGTGCATGCACAACACGCATGCACGAGGGGGACACATCGCATACATGCGTCCCCTCAACATACATGCGTATAATGTACATGTTTATAAAATGTAACCAGATTAACAACTCTTATAATTATTTTAGTTATATTATGCCTAAATCCTTCCTTTCTTATGGCTTGAAAGAGTTTGCAATTAACTACAACTATTTCAAGCATCTTAATTCTTGGAAACTACCTACTTCACTTGTGAATACCGAGTCTATTTCTTATTATTAATGTTACAAGAAGAAAAAACTAAGTAACGCAACAAAATTCATCACATAATTTATTTCGTGTCAACCAAATTAAATATCATACCAAAACCTAGGTTTTTGTTATGCAATTAGAATATATAACTTCCGTGTCATACTACATCTCTGAATCTTATACAAACTTTTTCAAATTCCACACAAATCTATTGACTGCATACATTTAATATTCGCATATGGATGCTACAACGACTAGATTGAGTTTCGCGTTTTTAATATTTTACAACATTTTTTTGGATTTTTGTATCACCAAACTTAATTTTTGAAATTTTTAAATATTTGACTTGAACATGGACGGCGAATACATGTGAAATGTGACAACGAGTAGCAAGTTCTAGTTTAACTATTTTTGTTGTAAATTAGAACATTTTACAATAGATTATATAATAAAAGAAGATAGAAGATTATTATAATAAATAATATAGCATGTAATTATTGGTTGTGTTGTGTGTGAATTATACAAGAAAACTTAATTATTCATAGTCGTTGTTTTATGCATGGAGTATCAAATGTCAATACTCATTAATAGTAATTTTTTTATTTTTTTTTTTTTAATCATGTCAATTATCCCTCCGAAAAATCTCATAAGCATATCTGGAAGACTGGAATATGTGTGTTTTTTCTTTAAGTTAAAGCCTATAACACAACAATGCTATATACTTCTCTAACATAAGTCAAATTGAAACTTGAAGTTTTGTTCATCATAAAAAATGAATATAACTTGGATATTATCATATAAAATAAAATTATTTTGAATAATTAAAAAAATTATAGTGTTTTTATATGTTTCCAAAAACTATCTCTTTTTGTTTTTGTTTGGGTCCAATTTAGTCCAATTGGGCCTAGGCATTAAATGATCCAATTAAAAGCCCAAGGTCAAGGTTCAACTCTTCAATTGTGCTAAAGTCAAAGGTCAGCCCTCAAAGCAAGTCAATTGGGCTAAGGCCCAACTTCTCCATGTATGAAGAGGTATAAAAGCCATCAATATTCATATATTCACATCCATTCAGATAGTCACATATATTCTCATATATTCTCATAGATTCTCATATATTCTGATATATTCAAGCAAAGCCTCAAGCAACAAATTCTCTTGCATAGTGTTCTCTTTCTACACATTGTACTGAGTTTAGCATCGGAGGGCCTTCCTCGGCAACACCCCCGAGGCTAGTTTACGTGTGTTTACTGTGCAGGAACCTTCGGCCCAACATTACTTGGACCGAATCTAGTCTTCTCCGTTTCAGCGGACCTTCGGCAAGGTCCCATTGTTTTCACCCCAAACAATTTGGCGCCGTCTGTGGGGAAGACTTTCAAAAATCTTTAAGCCAAATTTCTAACCAAGATCATCTTGCAATTATCTTAGTAGCAATGGCTAAGAACCGCAAGAGCAAAGGCCTCCGTCAAGGAGCGGGCGAAAAGCCTAAAACCCCTACACCATCACCCTCGCCGGACCGGAACTCTCCCAAGGGTGCCAGCTCGGGGGGAGGATCATACAAGGAGGATTCCCTTTCTCCCGTAATTCATGACTCTCATTATAGGCCGAGTCACTCTCGGTCTAGCAGGGGTGAGTCCGATCATAGGACACATTCAGTGCCTCAAAGCCAACCATCGACTATGCGCCCTCATTCCCATACTCGGCCGAGGACCCCTTTGACGGAGCCGAGCTCGGAAGAGGTGGCAAGAGCGCTGGCAGTACTCATGGAGGCGATGAGGGCACAAAATATGCCACCACCTCGTGATCGAACTCCTCCGCATACCCGGCATCAGCGGAGGAAGTTAGACCATGATGGTGGGAAGCTTCCTTCCTTCCGGGAACTGGAAGAGTGGGAAGAGGATACCTGGAAGAATGAAAAAGAGAGGAAAAAGAACCCTCAATTTTTAAAAGGATCCTCATCCTCACGACCAGAAACGCATAAGAGCAGCAGCTCAGCTTCTCGGCCAGAATCTACTCACCGAGAACCTGAGACGGTTCGCCGAAGCGTCCTCGACCGACTCGGCGGCAAGGAACCGAGTGTGCGCAGTCGCCTCTCGTTCCCTGCAGCCGAGGCCCAGACTTCCCAGCCAGGGACGAAAACCACTCCTACCTCTCTAAGAGGGCGGAGCGCGGTCCCTTCGGACAGGAACAAGGGCAAGGCCGTTATGCTACCCGCCAGTTCACCATTCGAGCAATGGATACTGGAAGAGCGCGTACCCACGGTTAAAATACCGTCGCACATCACATATGACGGGACCTCGGATCCGAAGGATCACGTGGCCTCGTATGAGACTCATATGCATCTTTGCCCCAGATCCGAAGCGACTTGGTGTAAATATTTCCCAACCACTCTCAAGGGGGTCGCGCAAGCGTGGATCTCCAAGGGAGTAAAGCAAGGCTCCATAACAGGGTGGGATGATCTGTCCTCCAAGTTCAGGAGCAAGTTTTCCACGGCAAACCGCCGAGAGAAGACTACTGCAGAACTCATGAGTCTACAACAGGGGGAAACCGAAAGCCTCCGAGACTATCTGACCCGTTTCAGTAACGAGTCATCTAGCGTCTCTCAGCTGGACCAGGGGCTAGCCGTTTTTGCAATGCAGAATGGCCTTCAGCCCAAAAAGTTCCTAGACTTCATGGTCATGCATACCCCGCAGACCTTGGAGGAAGCTCTGAATGCCTCGGATAAGTTCATCCGAGCCGAAGAATGGAACAAAGCGAAAACCCAACCTCAATTTGGGGGAGGGAAACAAAGACAAATACCCTTGTCTGAAGGCCAAGGCCATAAGGCAAAGGGAAAGTCAAAGGCCTCGGAGCAATCTTCGGCCAGCGACCCAAAGAAGGAAAGATCTGCCTCATACACAGGCAGATACGAGTCCTACACTCCGCTCTCTCTTCCACGCGCCAAAATTTACAGCGTGACGAAGGAGGAGCAGAGTTACCGAAAGCCGAGACCACTCCCAGAGTGGTATCAGCGAAAAAATAAAAATCAGTGGTGCGAGTTCCACGAGTCTCCGGGACACAACACTGAGGAGTGTATCCAACTGAAGGACCAGATAGAGGACATGGTCCGGAAGGGATACTTGAAAAAATACATCGCGGATCACCGCGAGAAAAAAGAATCCGAGAAGTCAGCAAAGGACTCTCGGCAAGACCTCGACTTCCCCCGGAAAAACAGTAAAAAGCCGGAGGGGAAATTCCCTCCGATCAATGTTATCTCGGGAGGAATATACTCTCGGAGGGAGCACAAGCAACACCTTAGAGCTTTGACTCACCAGGTGAACAACGCTGACATTCAATCTCCCCAGTCGCCGGTGCCGAACATGACGTTCACAGCCGCCGACTGCCGGGGGATTACGTTCCCTCACGAGGATCCGTTGGTGATCATCGCCACGATGGCCAACCATGACGTCAGTAAGGTCCTTGTTGACGGTGGCAGCGGAGCAAACATTCTGTTCCGAAAGGCCTACAATCAAATCAAGCTGAAGCCCAAGCACCTTACGCCGGTACCCTACCCGGTATCCGGGTTCAACGGGGCTTCAACTTATCCAGATGGGAAGGTGACACTTCCTGTCACCATCGGCTGCGATGAGGCAGCCAGGAACGTCATGATTGAATTTTTGGTCATTGACGCTCCTTCAGTGTACAACGTGATTTTGGGGAGACCCATAATTCATGAGATCCAAGGGGTCGTCTCAACTTATCATCAGCTGATGATTTACGTCTCGGACGCCGGCTTCCCCGAAAGGATACAGAGTAACCAAAAGGACGCCCGAAGGTGCAACTACCTCAAGCCATCCAGTAGTCGCCCAGATGACGACAAGGATGAGGAGGAGAAAGAAAAAGAAAGAAAGCCAAGCACAAAAAAGCCGAAAGGCCTAAGTGCTTCGGCCCAAGGATCTGTACCCAGAGGTAAAGGGCCCGAAAGGGAAAAGGCTAGCTCTTCAGCTGAGCCGCAAGACTCAGAGAGCCAGCCGAAGAACAAAAAGACTGGGACACCTGCTGACATTGGCAGCAGGCCATATTATGAGGAGTCCAGTCCATTAGCAATGGACATGGACCAACAGACTGAAACAGTTGAGTTGGCCGAAGGAGACGTTGAGAAATGTGTAACAATCGGGATGGACCTTGATCCGAACACCCGTTGTGAACTTATTCAGCTCCTTCGGGACAACAGAGATGTGTTTGCTTTCTCGGCAGCTGATATGCCCGGGATAAGTTCAGACTTCATCTCCCATAAGATTAATGTTGACCCAACGTGTCGACCAGTTAAGCAAAAGAAGCGGAATTACTCCGCTAATAAGAACCGAGACATCGCAGCCGAGGTCAAAAAATTGCTGGAGGCAGGATTCATCGAACCTTGCCAATATCCAGAATGGCTGGCAAATGTGGTGATGGTTCATAAGCCCAATGGTACCTGGAGGATGTGCGTTGACTTCACGGACCTAAATAAGGCTTGTCCGAAGGATTTCTATCCCTTGCCGAGGATCGATCAGTTAGTCGATTCAACAAGTGGCCATGCCTTGCTTAGTTTCATGGACGCATTCTCGGGGTATCATCAGATCTTCATGCACCCCGACGATCGAGCAAAGACAGCATTCGTCACGAACGCTGGGGTGTACAATTACAAAATGATTCCCTTCGGATTGAAAAATGCGGGGGCAACCTATCAAAGGCTGGTGGATCAAGTTTTTGCCGATCAAAAGGGCCGAAACATGGAAGTCTATGTTGACGATTCGATCGTCAAAAGCAAAAAACCTGAGGACCATGTAAAGGACCTGGCTGAAACTTTCGCCACCTTGAGAAAGCATCAAATGAAGCTGAATCTGAAGAAGTGTGTCTTCGGCGTGAAGTCAGGGAAATTCCTTGGGTTCATAGTCAGCAAAAGAGGGATTGATGCCAATCCCTCTAAAGTCAAAGCGGCGCTCGACCTTCCTGAGCCGAAAACAAAGCGGGATGTTCAGCGGCTCACCGGAAGAATGGCAGCCCTCTCGAGGTTCATTTCCAGAGCTTCGGATAAGGGGTTACCTTTCTTCAAAACCCTGAAACTCCCGAAAACAAAAGAGCTCGTTTGGGAGGAAGAGCAAAAAGACGCCTTTAAACAGCTTCGGGAGCATCTGGCTCAACTCCCAACGCTGGCTAGCCCAGCTGAAGGAGAAACTTTGTACCTATATGTGGCCGTTAGCCCAGCCACCATCAGCGCAGTATTGCTGAAGGAAGAAAGTAAAAGTCAGCAACCGATCTACTTCGTCAGTCATACACTGACGGATGCCGAGACTCGCTATCCTCTACTCGAGAAAGTCGCTTTCGCGGTAGTAGTAGCTGCTCGGAAGCTGAGGCCCTATTTTGATTGCCATCAGATAGTGGTCTTAACTGATCAGCCGTTGAAAAAAGTTCTCGGCAAGGTTGAAAAATCTGGTAGGCTAGCAAGTGGGCTTTTGAGCTCACAGAATTCAGCATCAGCTACCGTCCAAGGGCTTCCATTAAGGCTCAAGCTCTAGCGGATTTCTTGGCCGAATGCTCATACCAAGAAGCGCTAGGCAGTGAAAAGAAAGTCTGGACCGTGTTTACGGATGGATCTTCCACCGAAAACGGTTCGGGGGCAGGAGTGGTGATAACTTCTCCCGAAGGCAAATCCTTTGAGTATGCACTAAAATTTTCTTTTAAGGCCTCAAACAATGAATCCGAATATGAGGCAACAATCGCCGGCCTAGAATTGTGCATCTCCGTGGAAGCCGATCATGTCTGCCTGAAAACAGACTCTCAGCTAGTTGCATATCAGATCAGCGGCAGCTACGAGGCCAAAGAGCCCTCCATGATAGCTTATCTTGCCAAGATCAAGTCAGTCATTGCAGAGCTTAAAACTTTTGAGGTTCAGCTGATCCCAAGGGGTCAGAATACTCAAGCCGATGCACTCTCCAAACTTGCCAGTTCATCTCTTACCGAGCTGAACAGATCTATATATGTAGAAGTGCGTCGAGAGAGAAGTGTCGACGAAGCACCTGAAGTGTGCTGCGCTGACCCAGAGCCTAGTTGGATGGACCCCATCCTAGCTTTCAAGCTTCGGGGAGAAACTCCTGAAGATAAAGCTTTGGCCTCCAAGATGAAGAGAACCAGCTCTAGGTTCATTGTCTTCAGGGGGGAACTTCTGAAAAAGTCCTTCTCAGCCCCATTGCTGAAATGCGTGGGACCAACAGATGCAGATTATATCCTACGGGAGATTCACCTCGGCATCTGTGGGAACCACATTGGGGGAAGAACCTTAGCCCACAAGGCATTGAGGGCTGGATATTACTGGCCCACCATGATCGCAGATGCTAAGGAGCTGGTTCGGAAATGCGAAAAATGTCAAAAATACGCTCCAGTTATCCATCAGCCAGCAAGGGATCTTCAGCCGATCCTTAATCCACTCCCGTTTGCCCAATGGGGACTGGATATATTGGGACCATTTCCAGAGGCTGTGTACCAGAAAAAATGGCTGATAGTTGGAGTTGACTACTTCAGTAAATGGATCGAGGCCGAAGCAGCCTCGAACATTACAGAGCAAACTGTCAGAAAATTTATCTGGCAGAATATCATCACTCGCTTTGGCATCCCGAGAGTATTTGTCTTCGATCATGGGAGGCAATTTGATAACTTACCGCTGAAGCGGTATACAGATCAGTTCGGCATCAAACTGGCATATTCAGCGGTATGCCACCCGCAAAGTAACGGACAAGCCAAAGCTGCAAATAAACAGATCTTAAATGCCCTCAAGAAGAGGGTGGAAGATCAAAAGTCCAAGTGGCTGGAGGAGCTCCCTGGAACCCTTTGGTCCCTTCGGACAACTGAAAAAGAGGCAACGGGCCATTCACCTTTTGAACTGGTGTATGGTGCCGAAGCCGTCCTTCCAGTGGAAATTGGCTCTGAGAGCCTTCGAGTGCACCACTTCTCGGCTGAGAATGAGCGACTGATGAGGGAATCTCTCGATTTCCTCGACGAAGTAAGAGACTCAGCCCGAGACAGAATGGCCGCTTATAAGCAGAGAATCAGCAAATTTTATAACCGAAGGGTCCATGCAAGGCCTCTCAAAATTGGAGACCTTGTCCTTCGGAATGTTGCTGCAGTTCAGAAAGGTCGAATCCATGGGAAACTCTCAGCTGCATGGGAAGGACCTTATGAAATCTATGATGAGCTTCAGCCAGGGACATACCGACTTCGGCAGTTGGATGGAACTGAGTTGAAAAATCACTGGAACGCTGATGTACTGAAAAAATATCATGTGTAAACCCTTCGGGGCAGAACAATCTTTGTAAGTACATTTTGAATTAATGAAAGGCCTTGGAGCCGCCATTTATATAAATGTTTACAACTTTTTATCCTTTCAAAGTTTTCTTCGTTCTATCTACTCTTTAAGGGTTTTTTATTCAGCCTCGTCTGAAACCTTCGCCTTCGGGTAACTGGGTTTCAGATTGCTGACAAAACTCGTCTTTTTAAAGAACACTGGTCTTTCAGCTGAAGTCAAACTTCAGTAAGACTTGTTCTCCAAAGACATGAGTCCATGGACAATTCTGGGATATTGCCTTAACTGAGCCTTGTATCCCAGAGAGCCATTATCCGAAACATTGCCTTAAGTTGGCCCTGTGTTTCGGGTATCCATTTTTCAAAGATAGACAGAAAATCAAGGATAACAGCAACAGTTGAAAATTGTTTAATCAACCTCGTATGAAACCTTCGCCTTCGGGTAACTGGGTTTCAGATTGCTGACAAAACTCGTCTTTTTAAAGAACACTGGTCTTTCAGCTGAAGTCCAACTTCAGTAAGACTTGTTCTCCAAAGACATGAGTCCATGGACAATTCTGGGATATTGCCTTAACTGAGCCTTGTATCCCAGAAAGCCATTATCCGAAACATTGCCTTCAGTTGGCCCTGTGTTTCGGATATGCGTCTTTTAAAGAACACTGGTCTTTCAGCTGAAGTCCAACTTCAGTAAGACTTGTTCTCCAAAGGCATGAGTCCATGGACAATTCTGGGATATTGCCTTAACTGAGCCTTGTATCCCAGAAAGCTATTATCCGAAGCATTGCCTTCAGTTGGCCCTGTGTTTCGGATTTCCATTTAAAAAAAAAAAAAAAAAAAAGAACTCTAGTCTTTCAGCTGAAGTCAATCTTCAGTAAGATTTGTATCCCAGAAGCATTGCCTTCAGTTGGCCCTGTTTTTCGGATACCCATTTTTAAGAAGTGAAGAAATTGTTTATTCAGCTTAAGCCATACTTCAATTTCTGGGGGGGCAAGAAGCACTATCAGTGCAAGTTTATGTTCAGCAGAATTGAAGAAACAGTAAAGCATTCAAAAACAAAGTAGCTGAAGAAAAGAACATCAAATTAATAATTTATGCTCAGAAATTGAGCTACAAGTTCAAATAAACTGTATCGGCAGCCGCCCACAAGCGGAAAATAACAGCTGCCGAAATACGTACAGAAGCAAAAAAATTTAACTGTTTTGTACGACAAGGCAAGCTGAAGCAAAAAACAAGGCAAAAAATTCAGAAAGCGGCAAGTCTAAAGTTAAGCGCATGATGAACCGCAAGATTCTGAAGACGACTGCCTGAGTTCCTATGCTTCAGCCCGAGGATCAGACTGATCAGCATTGTTGAGCCCCATGGTGGCCTCAACCCCAGCAGCAGAAGAAGAAGGCTTTGCACTCTGCCGAGCCTCCCTTTCCCTCTGTTCAGCCTCTAACTCCATTCTCTCAGCTTCTTCTTCGGCTTCCTCAGCCTTAAGAATTTCAGCTTCGACTGGAGTTGCATACTTCATATGAGGGTCTTCGGGATTCTGGACCCATTCAGCACACTTGGACCAGTCCAGCTTCGGCTCAGCATGAAGGCAGACTCTTTGGCATACTCTGAACCCGTTTCTGAAACCCATTTCATATTCTTCTTGGGTATAGACACGGACTTTGAGTAGAGCCTCAGCATCAGCCAACTTCTTCTGGGTCTCCTCCAAGTCTTCCTTGGATTTCTTCAGCTCATCGGCGAGCTTGGAGGAGGAACCTTTCAGCTCATTCAGCTCCTGCTGAACTTGGGAAGCCTCTGTCTGAGCCTGGGCCACTTCTTCTTTTTTGGCCATCAGCTGATCCTCAGCCTCCTGCAGCTTAGCTCTTTGAGCTTCAGCAGCAGCAGCAGCCTCTGAGAGTTGGACATCCCTGGCTTGGAGCAGCTCTTCAGCAGCCATTCTGCTGGCTTCAAGAGCTTCTAACCGTTGCTGCACTTCAGCTTGTGCAGCAGCCCCTTCCTGGATTCGGCTCTCAATGGCAGCCTTGAATTTGGGGACGTCCACTCCCATGTGCTCCTGGAGGAATTTTTCCCCTTCCATCAGTGGGGGAAAAACTTCCTTCTCCATAGCGTCACAGAAGGTTTTGAGGGCTTCAGCAGCTTTTTTCTCATATTCCTCACCCTTCTACTGCTTCTCTTCAGCTGCTGCTTGCTTCAGCTTAGCAAGCTTTAATTCCTCTTCAGCTACCTTCTTGTCGTGCTCGGCAGCGTCTACCCTATCTTGTAGGGTATCTATCAGCTCTACAGTGAGAGTCTGATTGTGCACGAACTGAAAACAGGAGCACAAGTTAAAAAAAAATATAAATAAAAATAGAGCTGAATTTTAGAGAAAATAAAGGCAAGGAAAATCACCTACATCATCAGCAGTTGGTTAGACCTGGCTGGGTCAGGAACTGATCTGCTGGATTCGCCCATCCCAGCAGTGGCCTTCAGCGACCAGATTCTTGCCCTATCTACTTCGGACATGCCAGCAAAATCGCCGAAGTAGGCTGCAGCACCTTCACGGTTCTGACCCCATATGAGGTCCCAGATGTGATCTGGGATTGGAATTCGGGGGGCCGAGAAACCCATTTCTCCAGATTGCAGAGTCTGGAAAGAAGGAAAGGATGACGATGGAGCTTCTTTAGCTTTGGATGGCTCAGCATCATCCTTCTCAGAAGAGTCAATTACTATGACCTCTTCTTCTTCAGGGGTGAGGACGAAAGCCTCAACCTCTCTTGCAATGTCTGCCGTGAAACCCTCAGCACTGGGCATCACGACATCCTTATTTTTGTGCTCAGCAGCACTCTCCTGAATTTCTTCTTGGACCCCTCCCTTAGATTCGGGAGTTCTCTGATCCACCTCCATCTCAGGAGGTGGCGGAGGGGTCTTTTGAGGTGATTGGGGTGGTGGCCAGGAACCCTCGGCGATCCATTGCCTTCCTCGGGTTCCCTTATTTCAACGCCGATGGTCATCGGCCTCCGCTGAAAGTCATGAGGGTCGATGATGGCCATTCTTCGGCGCCTTTTCTGAAGGGGCTGCTCGTCCATGTCTGAGTCTGAAGACTCTTCTTGTATTTGGTCTTCGGGACGAACAGGGGCTTTCCCTTCTCTGTGTCTGTTACTCTCTTCAGACTGTAACAGACAGGGGGAGGAAGAATGTGAGTACAAAAAAAAAAAAAAAAAAAAAAAGAAAAAAGAAAGACAAAGTTAAGTCTGAAAGCTCACCGAGGTCTTCAGCAAAGCCTCGTCTTCTTCAGCTGCCCTAGCTGCAGCTTCTTCTTTAGCAGCTCTGGAGGACCCTTCTCCTCCTTCGCAAGCTTCGAGAACCCGTGCAACCTCTTCGGCTGTACGGGCAGCTTCAGCTTCTTCGTCCAGCAGCTGAAACCAGGGGTCTCTCTTCTTCCACCAAGGCTTCTGCCTCTGATACAGAGCAACAGCCTCAATTTGGAAGTGGGAAGAGTCTAGATGAACTTCCCTATGCCTCAGTTCAGTGATAGACGGGGCCCGATCAGTTACAACTCGTTCTCGGTTGACACCAAGACGAGCGTAGTTAATGCCAACGTTGGTCTCGTCCCGCTCTGAAAAAGAAAAGGGGAAAGGCCAGTTCAGTTAGGTTGGCACAGCATAAAAAAGCGAAGTGAGAGAAGAAAAAGAGATAATTAAAAAGCCTCGGCCCCAGCCGAAGAAGCTTACCATCCTTAAACTTTCGGCTGAGGCCAACAGCTGCTAGCATGTTCTCTTGGAAAACATAATGCGTATCGGGGAGCCAAGTCTCCGGGATATGCTGCATTCGGCCGCTGCCCCCCCCAGTTCGGCAGCTTGCCGAAGATATTTTGTTGATCAAGGTTCGGATCCGGCCCGTTATCTGCGGGGGACATAGACTTCCCATGTCGGGATCAGGCTCAGCAAGGTACTGGGGAGCGCTGAAGACGCAAGGGTGGCCTGGATCCGTGGGTGCCATAACCCAAATCCATTGACCTCTCCAGTCCTTGTCTGAAGAGTCGTTCGGCCACATGGTTAGGTACTGGGGCCGAGACTCAATCCGGTACCACCCAGAACCATGGCTTCCGTGCCCACTTTGAATATTTGGCACTAGCCGATGAAGCTATTGAAGCAGTGCAGGTTCGGCACATACTTGAAGAACTTGCAGACCCATAAGTATGTCATCACCCTTCGGATGCTGGTGGGAGTTAACTGACATAGGGAGATATTGTAATGGATCAGCAAGTCTCGGACGAATACGTCCAAAGGGAACCTCAGCCCATACTGAAGCTGTCTTGTGTACACCCCCACATACCCCGGGGGTGGACGATGGATTCTATCGGATGCCACGGGCATTCGGCACCAATACCCATCAGCTTCAAAAATGTCGTAATGCAACTCAATTTGCTCGGCAAACCGATATTGTTCGGCATTCTCCACCCACCATGAGTAGGGGCGGTTCTTTATCATGGCCGAAGCTACTTCGGCATTCTCCCACTCTGAAAACCCGGGGAGGATATCCCAAAGGACAGCGGGAACTTCATCGTCCCGTCCAGAAGCGCTCGGCCCCTCCGTTCTCTGAGGAGGAGCCGAGGAAATTGGAGTCGCCCTAATCCCTTCAGCAGGGTCAGACTCTGGCCTTTGTCCATTCCAGGTCCCAATCCTGTTCCTAGGATCGGGAATTGGCCTTGCTCTTCTTGGAGCAAGGGCTCTACCTCTAACTCCTCTTGCCATTGATTATTTCGAAGAAAAAAGTCGAAAAAAAGGGAAGGAGTTCGAATTCGAAGAAAAATAAACTGAAATCAAAGGAATTTACCTTAATCTGAAGCGAAAGTTGCCGATTTACGAGTTCGTAGTGGCAAGTCTCAGTTTCTAAGCTTAATGCTCGGGGAATTTGCGAAGTTTTGATGCGGGTTCTTGGGTTCTCTCGAGAATTCTGGGTTTGTGTTGGTGAATAGGTGAGGAGAAATGACGCGCCTCTGATTATATCTCCAGAAATGGGAATACGGGGAGTCCGCGTTTCAATTTCTCTTAAATACCCCACTAAGTAACCGTTAAACACACGACCTTGTGATTAAGCTGCCCATTATCCGTCCAACTTCCACAATCATCCGCCTTAACTGTTGTTATCTTATTAATTACGGTTTAAATTCAAATTTTTGGATTAATTAAATCATTTACTTCCCTCCTTTTCTGAATTAAATCAAACCCGACCTGTCATCCTTTCAAATCGGGTCTGGGGGGCAAGTTGTTTGGGTCCAATTTAGTCCAATTGGGCCTAGGCATTAAATGATCCAATTAAAAGCCCAAGGTCAAGGTTCAACTCTCCAATTGTGCTAAAGTCAAAGGTCAGCCCTCAAAGCAAGCCAATTGGGCTAAGGCCCAACTTCTCCATGTATGAAGAGGTATAAAAGCCATCAATATTCATATATTCACATCCATTCAGATAGTCACATATATTCTCATAGATTCTCATATATTCTGATATATTCAAGCAAAGCCTCAAGCAACAAATTCTCTTGCATAGTGTTCTCTTTCTACACATTGTAATGACTTTAGCATCGAAGGAGCCTTCCTCGGCAACACCCCCGAGGCTAGTTTACGTGTGTTTACTGTGCAGGAACCTTCGGCCCAACATTACTTGGACCGAATCTAGTCTTCTCCGTTTCAGCGGACCTTCGGCAAGGTCCCATTGTTTTCACCCGAAACAGTTTTTTATTAATAGCTAACATGCTATTTATGAAAAGGTTTACTTGTTAAGTTGTTAATAACCTCATCATGTCTTGGTTCTCTTGAAAGATAAAAATAACTCTATTTTTTTTTTCCTGAAACAATAAAAAAAAATATCTCTATTTAATTACTAGTGAAAGGGGAACATTATACTAATGGGTGTTGCCTTGTTAAGAGGATAAAGTCCTAATTTTCACATCAAAGAGCAAGGGGAAATCAAAGGGGAGCTAGTACTTTAATCGGAATTGCAGCTAATTAGCTTTACAAGAATTCGGTTAGAATAATGCGTTTGGGATGATTACTCCCTCCGTCTTTAATTATTAATCGCTTTTCTAAGCTTATAGCCAGAGTTGTAGTTAGAAATATAACACCTTAAATTCACACAATAATTGCATTACGAAGTACTTCGTATAAGATATGGTCATGGTCCACATGCATTGCAGTCTTGTTTAGGTCTTACTTCAATAACATCAAGTTATTAGCCAATACATGATCATTTTACTAGTCCGTTCCGTACCATGTAAGGTCAAGCACGCCTAATCTCTTTTCCCAATTTAAGATTAATTAAGTTGGGGCTTTTACCTCCAAATTTTTTATTTTTTTTTTGAAAGAAAGGGTCAAAATTCAAACTTTGAGAAAGTATGGTAATTAGTTACATGTGTATATGGACACATTCACCTGTGGTATTCTCCACACTAGTTTTAACAACAACGACCATAACCTCATATATGACTCCACAACCACTAGAATTTTATCCAAGTTAACATATATATTTGTTGTCTTAATTATTTTCTAAACGTAATACTCATGAGCCTCCATAATTTTAATAAGAAGCATATTGCATTACAGAGTACAATACATCTACGCCACATTACAAACTTGCAATAATCTACACACTCGTTTAATTTAAAGCTCAAAGGAATTAATTGTTATGAAGTGAGATTTTTTTTTCAAATACAAGATTATCGGAAAAATAAATGAATAAACAAAAAAAAAAAAAAAAATACTCCCTCCGTCCCGAAACTTCGACCCTTTTGGGTTGATTTCGCGGGTATTAAGAAGTTAAATTGAAAGTGTAAGAGTGTATGGGGAAACTAAGAAAAAATACATTGAAAAGGGAAATTTACATTAGAATTGCAAAAAAGTAGAGAGGGAAAGTAATAAAAGTATATAGAAAAAGCAAAATTTGCATGGAAAACTAATTTTGCACAAATATTATTGCAAATTAAAGGGTATTAAAATGTAAATGGGATGAACATTTTGGAACTAAAATTAGACCATAAGGGTCGAAGTTTCGGGGACAGAGGGAGTACTATTTTTTGGTTCATATTTTACCATACTCTTGTAGAGGAAATATATTCAACATGAATTGATTTTTTTTTTTTTTTTTAATGGAAGTTTACCATATTGTACCTAATTAATAAAAGCTTAATGATTATAAGAAAGGTTGTATGACTATTAGGACGAAGATGAATGGATGATGTCTAATATCCGTGGTCACTAAGGTCAACAAGAAATCCATGGTGTTTTTTTTATTATTTTTTTTTTTGACGGGATTCATGATTTTTTGCTATTATTTTTGTATTTGTGCTATGAAAAAGTGGGGAAATGGAAAGAAAACATCCGCCGAAAATATGTAAAATGTGTGAATGAACATGTTTTGACCACGTCCACAACTTTCCACCATCACCATACCATGTTGTGGTCCGTGTGGATCCGCTTTCATATCTTTTTTTTTTTTTTTTTTTTTATCTTTTTATTTTGTTTTTTTACAACACCAAAAGATACTCCTTGACATATCATATTCAGGGGCCGTTTGGTTCGCTGGAATGGGGAAAGAGAATGGGAATGATTCCCTTTGTTAGTGTTTGTTTTCACAATTTTGTCATTCTCATTCCCCCGTTTTATTTTTGGGTTTACCCAAAAATCCCCTAAACCCATTCCCCACCCCCTACCTTTTGCATTCCCATTCCCCTTCAACTCACGCCCCTTTCTCTCTCCTCTCAAGCCTCTTCACTATCGTCGTCGTCTTCTTCTTCGCCTCTCCAGCGTTGTCGTCGTCCTCTCCACCGTCATCATCTTCTTCGCCTCTCCATAGACGTCGTCTACTCACGAATTTGAGCTCGTCGTCGCAACCATCATCATCTTCTTCTTCGTCGCCGAGGAGAGAGAAATAGGGTTAGAGTTGGTTTAAAGGATTTGGGGGGAAATGGCGGTGGCAGCCATTGATTCAAGCTCAAGAAATTGGGGTTTTGCTTTTGCAATTAGGGATTGTGATCTTCTTCACCACCTTCATTACTACCAATTGATTCAAACCTCCCACCACCGCCTTCATCACCGTCGACTTTCATGTCAGAGTAGTTTTCATTTTTTTTTAATTTATGTAATTTTGTGGATTTGTCTTGTTTTAAACTAATATTACTCTTTAATTTGTTCATAAATGCCTTCATGGTGATTGAATTTTCTATAGAATTTTCCATTGTTGAAAGTTTTTTGCTATAGCACGAATGAATTTGTATGGAATGGTTTGATTCCCTAGTTTGAACCAAACTGTCTTAAAGGGAATCAGTCAGCATTTCATTCCGTTTCCTGGATACAACCAAACAACTAGGGCAAATCAGGGTTAATCCATTCTTTTCTCCTTCATTCCCTTTTTGCATTCCATTCCGATTCCCCTGTGCAAACCAAACGGCCCCTCATTTTATTCAACTATAGCGTCTATAGGTTTATTATAATCATTATGGAGTGCTATAGATTTTCTAAATTGGAGAAATATTTTCTTGGTTTCACTTATACATAATTGGTTACTTAGGCACGACTATTGCTTTGTAAATCGTTGATTGTTAAATAATAAAATAAGATATAAAAAGTTGATATTTACTTCGCATGAAGTATAAGGTGGATCTAACAAAAATACATGATTGTGTAATTTCTTAAGTACTAGTAAATTAGTAATTATTAAAGATAATTAAAGTAATTTATTTGCATACTACTGTATATGCAACTAAATATAAAGTATTAAATCATATCATATACCATATATAGGAGCAACCCAACCAAAAGGTTAAGCCGATATTTGAAGTCTAAGATCAGTTTATATATTCTATCATGTCATATAAAATAAGATTCTTCAAAAGTAAAACTCGGTGAACTACAACTCTCTCTAGATTTTTAACGCCGTTTTCATCAACACTCTCAATAAAAAGTATATACATGTAAGATTATGTTTAGTTTATCTTGATTTGTCCATAATAGAGAGAATAAAGTTGTTACTTTGTATTAGAGTATGCACAAGAGTATATATACTGTTAGGGTTTACAAAGCAATTCTACACAGCAAGAATCACTAAACAATGGTGGACAAACCCTAGAATGTGTATAAATTCCAACAAAATTTACAACACCAAATACTTAACGTAGTATTACAAACCAAGCACTAAATTAACAATGTAATCCAGAAATTACAACAAAATAACACTAATGTGAAAGGTTCTTAAACTTGCCTCACTCCAAGCCGAACACCACCAAGAACATAAGAAATTCAATGACCGCGTGAGACTTCTAAACCGGATACTTGTCTAAGGCGTGTATACACTTTCCTAGAGTGATAATTCCCCCACCACGGTGCTTGGGTTGAAACCGGAAACTCACTTTGAGATACAATAGACAACACCACACACTTATCACAAAGATGTGTGATAAGATGGTTAAATTCTCAAACAATAAACTTAGATGATAGAGAATTAATGAAGAGTTTGCAAAGTTCTTCAATAAAAGTGTAGAAAAGGAAAAATATTCAGAGAGGAAGCAGTTTTCTATATATCGAAAACAAAGGCCCCAAATACAATATAAAGGGAATAACCGCAAAAACCGAAGACGAGCGAGGAGGCGCAGGCGCACCACCACAGATGCGCGGGCGCGCCACCCCCTGCGCGCGGGCGCTCCCCCTCGTTCTTCTTAAATTCCAATTTTTCCAGTAAGGGTCGCAGTTTTAGCGCGGACTGGAGCGCGGGCACGCCATCTGGAACTGTCAGAATTTTCCAGTAGGGTACGCGGTTTAGGCGCGCCTACTGCGCGGCCGCGCCTCCAAAGCGCAAGCGCTTCTTCATGGTCGCGAACGCAACCATCAACACTCTAAATATCTAACATATACAACCTAAGAGATTAGGATTATGGCCGTATATATTGGCTCGTAAACTATACATTACATACGGGCTTATCATCCCCCCCCCCCTCAAGTTGGAGCATGCAAATCACAAATGCCCAACTTGCCAAGTAAATACAAGAATTGTTGTTTACTCAAAGCCTTTGTGAAAATATTCGCCAACTGATCCGTTGTCTTTACATATGACGGATTAATAACACCATCCTGAATTGCATCCCTAACATAATGACAATCAACCTCAATGTGCTTAGTACGTTCATGGAAGATCGGATTCTGTGCAATATATAATGTTGATTGACTGTCACAAAACAAACTCATTGCACGCGGATGAGAGACACCCAAACTGTGTAGGAGAGCCTTTAACCTTTTCAACTCATCAGTTATATTAGACATTGAATGATACTCTGCCTCTGCGGAAGACTTGGAAACTGTATGTTGCTTCTTAGTCTTCCAAGAAATAGGGGAACCACCAAGAAATACCAACCAGCCAGAAATGGATCGTCTCGTTAAAGGGCAACTAGCCCAATCCGAGTCACACCAACGTGTCAAGTGTAGATCACAAACCGCAGACAATAGGATACCTTGACCCGGACATCCTTTTAAGTAGCGAACCGTTCGTAGGGCAGCTTCTCAATGATCTTGACGAGGTTGTTGCATGAATTGAGACAAAATATGAATTGTATATGCCAAATCCGGCCTAGTGAAAGATAAATAGATCAGACGACCCACAAGACGCCGATACATTTCAGGGTCAGAAAGAAGAGGGGTCTCGGATTTTGCCAGAGTATGGTTTTGCTCAATGGGAGTACCTTCCGGGCGTGCCCCTAGTAGACCAGACTCTGCTATGATATCAAGAGTGTATTTTCGTTGACATAAGAATATATCCTCCGGACTCCGGGCAACCTCAATACCAAGAAAATACTCCAACACACCCAAATCTTTCATATGAAATTAGTCACTCAGATATGATTTGAATGTTGAAATTATAGTTGAGTCATTACCCGCAATTATTAAATCATCAACATACACCAGAACACTAAGTTGAATAGTACCATTTTGCAGAGTAAAGAGACAGTAGTCAGAGTACGACTGTTTGAATCCGTACCTTTTCAGAGAGTTGACCAATTTTGAAAACCAACATCGTGGTGTTTGCCGTAGCCCATACAGAGACTTTCAAAGTCAACACACCAAGCCAGACTGTGAGCCGTGGAAGCCAGGAGGAGGCTTCATATAGACCTCCTCATCAAGATCGCCGTGCAAGAAAGCATTATGGACATCCATTTGGTGTAATTCCCAATTTTTCGCAGCTGCAATTGCTAGAAAAGCACGAACAGTAACCATTTTGGCAACCGGAGCAAAGGTCTTGTTATAATCAATACCCTCAACTTGATGGTTACCAAATACTACAAGACGAGCCTTCAATCGTTCAATTGTGCCATCTGAGTTAAGTTTGACTTTGTACACCCACCGGTAACCAAGAGCTTTCTTACCCAGAGGTAATGCTACCATAACCCAAGTTTCATTGTTTTCAAGAGCTGTAATTTCCTTTTGCATAGCCTCACGCCACCCCGCATGTTGCATAGCCTCATTGAAGTTGCGAGGTTCAGTCATCGTATCCACAGTTGCAATAAAAACATGGTGTCGCACAAAAAATTTTATCACAATTCACAAAATGTGCTAACGGATAGGGAGTACCTGAGGAGCCCGGAGGAGACGATGAACATGAGGAGATAGATGGACTTGAGATAGTATGTGCGACGTAGTCTTTATGCCAACCCGAAGGATGTCGAGGTCGTTGAGGTCGAGCCAAGGCAAAAGCATGAG
This sequence comes from Chenopodium quinoa, assembly GCF_001683475.1. Classification (NCBI taxonomy): domain Eukaryota; kingdom Viridiplantae; phylum Streptophyta; class Magnoliopsida; order Caryophyllales; family Amaranthaceae; genus Chenopodium; species Chenopodium quinoa. The sequence goes on along the minus strand of NW_018744582.1, from coordinate 2,020,913 downwards.
GCTCCGGAGTAGCCCTTCCTTGTGCTACCATCCGGGCTATCAACCGGAGCATGATAAGGAGAGACTACGGGGGGGCTGCGGGCAGCAGTGGCAGCCACGGGTGGGTTGTGGTATGTAGTAGCCGTAGCCAGGCCAGCAGGAGTAGGAGTGGCTGCAGTTGTAAGCTTGGCACCATGGGCAGTGGAGGCCTCACCTAACTCGAGCACATGCTCTAGATCATCCAAAAAATCCACATCGATCCCATTGTCAACATTAGACACCCTTTCGACACCTTGATGAGAGGTAGTCGGTTCATCATTATGCATGAATGGGAATTCGTTTTCATGAAACTTAACATCGCGGGAGACAAAATATCACCCGTCTCTAAGTCATAGACCTTCCAACCCTTCTTGCCATGAGGATATCTCACAAACACATACTTTCGACTTCTAGGAGCAAATTTGTCCCCCTTAGCTTTTTGGTTATGGGCAAAACAGAGACAACCAAATACACGTAATTCATCAAAGTTTGGAGGTTTGGTAAAAAGAATTTCATATGGGGTTTTATTGGCTAACAAGCGGGATGGAGTACGGTTAATTAAATAAATAGCCCCAAGAACACATTCACCCCAAAAAGTGATTGGCAAGTTGCCTTGAAACATCAAAGCACGACTAACATTTAGGATGTGCTAGTGTTTAAGCTCAACCCTCCCATTTTGTTGTGGTGTACCAACACAAGAGGATTGAAAAAGAATACCACATTCATCGAAATAAGGAAGCATAGGTTTGAATTCCGTACCATTGTCACTCCGCACACATTTCACATAAACATTGAATTGACATTTGATCATAGCAAAGAAAGAGCGAAAAGATGAATAAACTTCTGTTTTGTCATTTAATAAATAAACCCAAACACCTCTTGAATAATCATCGACAATAGTCAAAAAATAGTGTGCACCACAAGTAGAAGGTGTCTTATATGACCCACACAAATCACAATGTATCAATTCAAAAATACGACTAGCTCCACTATCACTATCAGGAAAACTATCCCTTAATTGTTTAGCTTGCGAACAAACAGTACAAGCTTTATTCAACGATTTAGTACTAGAACAACCACTTACAGCAGGCACTAACTTAACAATATTTTCCGACAGATGTCCCAAACGACGATGCCACAACTCAAATGTAGATATTGTGTCTGCCACCGCACATACTTTAGGAATACGCCGGAAGTAGTATAGCCCATCTATCCGTTCACCGGCTCCAATCAGGTTCCCCAAGAGTTTGTCCTGTATAGCACACAAAGAGTCTGTGAATTGGACAAAACAATGTGAATCATCAATCATTCTAGACACTGATATTAAATTGCAATTTAATTTGGGGACAAACAAAACATTCTTAAGAATTAGTCCATCCGCCAAATATACTTGCCTCTCCTCCGTAGCCATAGCATGGGCACCATCCGGGAGTCCTACGGGGCAAGGAGAAATAGAATGTATGTCCATCAAACAAGAGTTGTCACCAGTGATGTGATGAGAGGCTCCGGTATCCACTATCCAAGACAAAGAAAAAGGCTCACCAGTCATCTTATTTTGTTGTTGTTTATTAACCATATTTAATAGCATTCGGACAAGTTCCGGTTGAAGCTCGGATAAAGTCGCAAGAGTATCATGAGGGGGCATAGTAGCACCACCAGCAGGGCTGATCACGGCATGAGCCCTTGCCTAGGGTCTGCTGGAATTAGTGGGGGCAGCAGTAGGAGAAGGCAAAGCAGAGGAAGCACCTCATACGTACAGAGGAAGCAGTAGCAACGGTCGTAGAAGGCCTAGAGCTAAAGGATGCAACACCTCCTTTCTTTGCGTATTTCTCAAGCCACCACGAAGGGTAGCCATGTAGGATAAAACATCCCATAGTGTCATGCCACGAGCATTTACAGTGAGAACAAAACAGCTTCGTTTTATCAACCCGAGAAGAGTGAAACTGGCGTTGATTGGAAGGAGGAAGAGCAAAGACATGGGCATCCTCCTTAGCCACAGGAGTCTTAGCTTGAGCTATACTCCGAGAGCGCTCCTCTTGGTGGAGAGCCTGATAAGCACGGTCTAGGGTCGTCGGAGGTTGCTGGACAGGAGGTTCGTTTGAACCATGGCATATTTTCCATCATCAATACCAACCAGAAATTGATACAAGATTTCCTCATCCCTGTCCTTCGCATACTTCGATGCGATATCACGGGAACACGCACCACACTCATAGCCATGAGGTGGTTTGAGGCGCACAAGATCATCGAAAAAACTCATCAATTAAGTATAATACTCCTCGACAGCCATGGTGGGGAGTTGCTTGCAATTGGTGATGGAAGCCCTCAATTGTTGCAATCGAAGACCGCTAGCCTCACAATACCGTTTCTTAAGATACTCCCACAATCGCTTGGCTTCATCGAAATAGGGAATTGAAGCAGCAATCTTTGGCTCGATCGTCCTCAAAATCCAAGAAACCAACATAGAGTTTACGGTATCCCAATCGAGCAACTGTCGTTGTTCAGTCGGTTTGGAGATGGTTCCATCAACAAACCCAAACTTGCGCCTCAATATCAAAAACAAAGAAATAGCCCTAGACCAAGATAGATACTTATCACCCTTCAAGATTACATGAGTAATCAAGCTACCGGGTTGATAACTGGAACCAAGATAGAAAGGAGATGAAAGATTGATTTTGCCGTCATCCACCATTGTTAAGGAAGCAGAGATTAAAAAATAGAGAAGAAGAGGGAAAAAAATTTAGAGTATTTAGGGTTTAGAGTTGTCGTGGCTCCGATACCATGTCAATAATAAAGAGAATAGAGAGAATAGAGTTGTTACTTTGTATTAGAGTATGCACAAGAGTATATATACAAGCTAAGAGATTAGGATTATGGCTGTATATATTGGCCCGTAAACTATACATTACATACGGGCTTAACATGATTTGTAGTTTCTACAGTTCAATTGTATGTATTTATACTTCTTAGTTTTGTACAATAGGTAGCTCTACATACTTGAGCATTAAAAATTACGAGTAACCAGTCATAAAACTAAGCATGTTTGGTAAAATTGGTGGGAAATCACCTTGTGATTTTGTAGTCACAAGTTTGAACTATACCAAATACATTTGCTTGAGATTAAAGGGATTGGTTCAGTAGAGTCTCATTTTACCTTTAAAAGAAATTATTAATAATAATACGAAGTAATAATAATAAAGGAAATAAGAGCATCCACAATGGCTAGCTACATGTACATGTAGTTTTGGGTTGCCACATCATTAATTTTCGAGCTACAAGATTTAAGCTACAACCTCTACAATGATAAGTACATCCTTTTTTAATAAATAAATTATAAAAAAAATAAAATAAACCAACAAATCCATAAAAAATATTAAACAAATTAATATATTCGTATTCTCTTAGTTTGACTTAGCTACAAGAGGTTGTAGCTCTACAATGGCTATGGCTAACATGTAGCTAGCAATTATTTAAAAATTGCTAGTAGATCCTTATACATAACCATTGTGGATGCTCTCAAAAACTTAAAAAAAAAATAAAAAAAATACGAATATCAACATGGTCTCAACCTCACGCACGTTGACGAACCAACAAAGTCCAGGCGAAAGAGTGAGTCAGCCATATTAAGCTGTCTTTCACACCAATCAAATTCTCTGGATTCTGACTTCCACATTTCCTATGTCACTAATGTCAGCCAATTACCTTAAAAAGGTTCTTTCAAAAAATAATTAAATTAATCATATTCCAAACATTTTATTTATAATAAATATAATCCCTTCGTCCGCATAATTTTATTATTCCCTTTGTCCCTATTTTTTTTGTTGTCTCATTGACAATGTAAGATCTTGTTAAGTTCGTTTTAATTATCATTTTTTTTATGTTTATAGAAATGAAGATATATGTGCTTTAAGATATATTTTAAAAACCGTCAAAAATCTAATAATGAACAAAAAAAAAATAAGGATTGAGAGAGTAAATATGAATACAAAGTACCACTATATAATGACATAATGTCATTGTGTTGTGGTCTTGTGGAGTTGTGGGTCTCTCTTTGTTAATGCCCTCTTGTTACTCTTTTGTTAAATTGCCTTCAACCTCTTTCTATGGATAGATATTTTGTATGGATGTCAACTATTTTAATATTATAAATCAAATTATATTTACATGCATACAAAGTAACCCTTGTAACACTGATCGGATAACCTCTATAACACTAATAAAATAACACCATAATGGTTGACCATACGGTGTGGTCAGCTGCATATAAGAATTTGTGTTATTCATCAGCTATCAACATAGGTGTGAGTGTGTGACCCGCTAGCTTGAAGTTTCAGTTCACGTTTGAGTAGATTGAGATTTATTTCAAGCATAGAGCGTGATTTTTTAAGGCCTAGATAGCGATTTTTAGGCTATTTTAATATTAAGATTTGAAATCCAAACCAACACAACTCAACTCGATTTAGCAAGTTGTAGGCATCTCTTAGATCAACACAATGCACATCGATCATATTCTACAAAGTGTGGCTTGCTTCTTGTATCACCTCTAACTAAAATTGACTTTGATAATTAAATTATACTAATCATATTTTGTCAATTTTCAATTGATTTACCATACATATGTACAATTTTTGTTGGTTTAAACAAGTTATATACTACCTTCGTTAACAATTATTTGCAACAAATGTACTTTTCGCGGAGGTCTAGGCAAAACTTTTAAGGCATGATTTTATTGAAAAATAAGGGCATGTACTTAAATACTAATCCAATTATAAAAAAAATCCACAATTAATTAAAACCACTAAACAACCAAACCCAGAACCCAGAATCGCCACCACCACCGCCGAACCCACCGTAAACCACCACCACCACCGAACCCACTGATATCTCAGGCACCCACTGGAAACCACCACCAAACCCATGAAAACTACCGTAAACCACCACCACCACCACCGAACCCACTGAAAACCCAGGCACCCACTGGAAACCACCACCAAACCCACCAAATCCAAGCGAAAACCACCAAAACCCAACGAAAAAAACCACCAAAACCCACCGACAACAACACCAAAACCTCGAAAGCCCCAATTAAACCACCACGAACCAGCCAAAACCACCACGAACCCATCAAACCACCATGAAACCCAATAAAATCGGAACCACCACGAATTGAATTATTCCCAATTAAGCCACCACCACGAAACTAGATCTAAAACCCCTAAAACTACCCCACGAAACTCACGCCACCCCACGAACCGGATCTGAAACCCATCCCCACAAAACTCACGCCACCCCTAAAACCAGATCTGAAACCCCTAAAACCCCCACGAACCAGAAGATCTGTTGATCTTGATGAGATCGTCGAGGACATGTTTAACCGATTTTCCATTGCTATTGAAAGATGTGATGATGAAAAAGAACAACAACAAGAAGAGGAGGAGAGAGAAAATTGAAGGAGGAAGAAAATTGGGGAAAAACAGAGATCTAGGGTTGGCTCAAAACGAGGATGAGAGAGAGAAGAGAGAGAAAGTGGGAAGATGAACGATTTTCGGTGAAAATAACTACAATAATCAGATTTTTTAGGTAAAAAGTTAAATTAGGTTAGTGATTTAATTAGATGTCTAAGTTGTTTAAGTAAAGGTAATATAGGCATTTTGTTGGCAAAAAGTTACTAAAACTCTAAAAGTGAAAAGAAAAAAAATTGTTGCACATAATAGATATCAACCGAAAATGGCAAATGTTGCAGATAATCGTTAACGGAGGTAGTATACAATTTTGTCATTGTTCCGCATATGTGCCCTTAAGCATATTTCACTTATTATAAAATGACTTGTCATTTCGAGCCATGTCATGCTGTGCCTCGTGCTTTTAAAAAAATATGACCTAGGCTGGCACGCACAGTTTCATGTCAATTTTTTTCCGTGTCTGTATCATCATTAGCAAACCGCCAAACCCTAATGTATCGTGTCGTGCTTTTTTCGTCTTTACTCTTCTAATAACGTTTCATTAATAGCAAACCTACTCTAATAAGCAGGCAATGAGGTTGAAAAGTGCAACTACATACATCGTTTTATAATTCCAGCCACCTTATTTTAATTTTGATGGACTGATTTCCGGCCACTTTAAACTAAAAGACTTTATTACTTGCAGGAACTCAACTGGAAATATCCCCAAAACCTAGAAAAAACAGAGAACCCAATTTATTTTATTTTCTTCCCCTTTTCTTGAAATCAGTGTATTCATACATACACGTAGATTACAACCTATGCTATAAATAACACCATTATCTCCATTAAAAGAACAAAAATACAAGGAACAAGAGGGCAACAAGTAGAACAAGGTCCTCAAAATTTGCTGTACTTTACCATATTTTTGTTATCTAAAAATCTAAATTCTCAACTTGTAGATTTTGTGGTCACTAAAAACCCACTATTGTGGCAGAAATTAAACCTTATATTATCTCTTCAAACCATTGACAAAATAATTAAAATCTCATTCAATTTTCTCTCTCCTCAAAACCCCTTAAAAAAATCCCTCCCATTTTTGTTGGGAGGGTATTCTGAAAGTACCCTAAAAAAAGCTTCGCACTTTTCCATAAAAATGGCGAGTTGGGTACTCTCAGAATGTGGTTTAAGGCCTCTTCCTAAAACCTACCCTAAACCCAGAACAGGGTTTTCCTCAACTTTCAATAACAATCCCTTAAAAATCAAAACTTCCCCTGTTTTTCCCCCTGTTTTATCAGATCTGAAATCAATTTCTTGTTGTTCTAATTCTAGAGAAAAAAAGTGGGAGGTTAATGTTAGTGCCCCATTAAGGGTATCTAACCCACCTCCAATTGAAGAAGATAATGATGAAAATGATAATAAAGTTATTGATGAATTTAATCCTGGTGCACCACCTCCATTCAAATTGGCTGATATTAAGAATGCAATTCCTAAACATTGCTGGGTTAAAAATCCTTGGAAATCAATGAGTTATGTTTTTAGGGATATTGCTGTTGTTTTTGGATTAGCTGCTACTGCTGCTTATTTCAACAATTGGATTGTTTGGCCTCTTTATTGGATTGCTCAGGGTACCATGTTCTGGGCTCTCTTTGTTCTTGGTCATGACTGGTATGTTTTTCTAGTTCTTGGTCATTATGTTTCGTACTTTTTGTTTTTTCCGGGTTCGTCCTGGGACACGAACTGTAGGTCTTGTATACAAAGCGCGTATTGTGTATGACGGTATATAATGGGATTCACTTAGTCGTCTTCAATCACATAAAAGTTACCCATTTGCGAAGTTGAGTTTTATGTGATTTGGAGTGACAAATGCCAATTGATTCTTTGCTTGTGATGGGGGTTGTTGTGATACTCTAATATTAGCTTTAAAATATGTAATTTATTGTTAATGTGTGTTAATGTATTTTTATTTTTTGTTGCATGTAATTGCAGTGGACATGGAAGCTTTTCTAATAATCCAAAGCTTAATAGTGTTGTGGGCCACTTGCTTCACTCTTCAATCCTAGTTCCTTATCATGGATGGTATGTTAATTTGCTGATTAATTGTAATTTTAATTTATGTTTAGACTATTTTATGATTAATTATGTTTGATCATATGAATTATATGTTGATGATTAGTCTGAAACTGAAATTTAGAACTCTTTTTATGATCATATAGGAGAATTAGTCATAGGACTCATCATCAAAACCATGGGCATGTTGAGAATGATGAATCATGGCATCCAGTAAGCTTGTTGAACTCTACTTTCATGTTATTGCCAATTTTCTGGGGAAGTTTGTAGTTAATTCATTATATTGTGCTATATTTCAGATGTCTGAAAAACTATACAATGGTTTGGACTATTTGTCAAAGAAGTTAAGGTTCACTTTTCCATTTCCCTTGCTTGCATACCCAATTTACCTGGTAAGCTTGAGTCCAGCATGTTTTTAGCTATGTGTCCATTTCACATCGATATTTGCTGTGTTCGTTATATTAATGTTGTGATTGATCGTATTGCAGTGGGTACGGAGTCCTGGAAAGTCAGGTTCACATTATCATCCGGATAGTGATTTGTTCACTCCAAGTGAGAAGAATGACGTGTTAACCTCGACTGCTTGTTGGTCAGCAATGGTTGCATTGCTTGTGGGTTTATCTTTTGCCGTGGGTCCTATGCAGGTGCTCAAGCTCTATGGTGTTCCCTATGTGGTGGGTTTTGAAGTTTTATCTCGAATTTCTGATCTTATTACCTAAATAGTGAATGCATAATTGAATGTATTGGATTAGTCATTTTGTTTTTGACACATTTGCTGTTCAATTCAGATTTTTGTTATGTGGTTGGACTTGGTGACTTACTTGCATCACCATGGACATGAAGACAAACTTCCTTGGTACCGTGGACAGGTATGTTATCGGCTTAATTATGCCTTCTAATATTTGTAACTCAAGATTTTCGTTGAAATTTGACAAACATTAGTATCTAGGATGTTTAGTTCAAAAAGTCTGATTGATTTGCCCGTTTCCTTGAGTAGGAATGGAGTTACCTTCGAGGAGGTCTAACAACAATTGACCGTGATTATGGATGGATCAACAACATCCACCATGACATCGGAACTCATGTCATTCATCATCTTTTTCCGCAGATTCCACACTATCATCTAATTGAAGCAGTGAGTATCCATTTTAAACAGCCTGATTAGTAGACTTTGTTTACCTTTGTTATTTTTTCTGACGTTTGGTCTGAATCTGTTCTTGCAGACAGAAGCAGCAAAGCCGGTTCTTGGAAAGTACTATCGCGAACCAAAGAAATCTGGACCTCTTCCATTTTACTTACTCGATGTTCTCTTGAAAAGCTTTAAGAAAGATCATTATGTTAGTGACACTGGGGATATTGTCTACTATGAAACAGACCCAACTCTGTAGTCTGACAGATTCAAGTGACTGCAAAGACAATGAACCCGGTGAATGTATTGGAGGTGCAAGCAGGAGGGATACAATTAGATTTGTGATTGATCACGACTTAAGTATTAGCAGCCCCGAACTGTATCCTAGTTTGTCCTCCCTAAGCACGGTGAGGAGGGCATAGGACAGATGCCTCGGATTGATTACTATCATTGTACTGATCACAGTGCAAAATTTGGATAGAGGGGGAGGGGGTGGGAAATAGGGATTAGGCAAATTATATTCATAATATATGAGTATAATTGTGTTTATTGTTTTACTTCCTTTTTAATCAGTCTGTATCATACATTATCCGCAACTTTTTGTATAGATTATAAGGGACTCCAATTTTATAGTAGTAGTAATATGCAAGTTTTGCATATTACTTTACTACCCCAATAAACTTGAAAGGCGCTCATATTTTTCCCCTAACAACACCCCCTCTTGGAGTCCTGTATCAGTCCGATGATATGTACAAAGTATTTTAAGCATATCACAGTTATACAACGTACAGTCTAAGCAACTTTGTTTAGATTATGACTGATTTTCTGGTTTTCTGCCAACAATTATACTCCATTCGTTCTCTAATAAAAATCTCATTTTACGCTCAAAAACCTTGTTTCTTTCTGTTTCTTTTTAAAATATCGTTTCATCTTTATGTGTTACTTTATGTTTTTATTCACTTTAAGTTAATCAAACATAATGATCTAATTTTATTATATTTTACTCACTTTTAATATCTTGTTTATATTCGCCTAAATCAACCCAGATTCCATTAGATTACCTTTTTTTTTTTTTTTTTTTTATCCACTTTTCTTAAAATAAATGAAAAAGGTAAACAAAACTGTTAATTAACTTAATCTAGGGACGGAGAAAGTATATCGTTTTCATTGCCGAAAAATGAACAGCTTATTGATCCATAAATTGTAAGACTAAACACTTAAAGGGTTGTTGAGGTCATATTAAAGTAATAATATTCATCATTAGTTAAGCATTTAGGAAATGTCAATTCTAATGAACATGCACATGGATAATGCAGTATCTAACCAACCAATGATGCTTGTTCCTACATCACTATGTGATGCAATTTGGACTGTTTTCTAGTGCTAAACAATTGGCTATTGTTTTTTCAAAGGGTCATAAGAACAAAATTATTCACTTTGGCCTTGTTTGGCAATTAAGTTTTGCGTTTAGCAATTACTACACAGATGTTTGTATTGGAAATTATATACTTTCCCTTTTTGTTGAAGCAAATTTTGTTCATATATAAAACTTGTTCAATAACACTTAGCTGATTGTTAAAAGCCGATAACTACGAATATTTGTTAGTGTGATCGTATTATTGACAAAAATGTCTTTTATACTTTCGCATTAAAAAAAGTTGAATAACTCTTTTAAAATAATCAAAGGTTTTATCTCCATCCTCTTTCTCACAACTCTTTGTACCTCTATTAGAAGTTTTGACTATTCAAAACGACAACCCTACAAACACCACAAAACTCTATGGGGTTGTTACATGCCGCTCCCAATTTATTAGGCGTCGCTCGCATTTTTTCCTTGAAATTCCGTATGTACCTCTCATATATAAATACTCACGACACTTACAACACATTTCACGCTCATACTTCTCTCTCTAAAATTTTATCTCTCTAAAATTTAAAAATCTCTTCAAAAATTAAAAAATCAGAAATTTTAAGAAAAAAAACCTGAAAAAAAAAAGGAAAATTCAAAAGAAAAACACCCACAACCCACCACCAATCCAAGGAGGGTAAAAGAAATCCGGTGATGGCGGACCCGCGACGAATCAGGGTGACGTACGGTGGTCGTGGCGGCGGCATTGGAGGCGGCGAACAGGTAATTTACGGAAATTTGTTGTATAAATTGGAAAAAAAAAAATTTAAAAAGTTTCGGAAATTTGGGACATCCACCTGAAATTTCCGGATTCTCCTTGGGACATTCAGAAATTTCAGGCGGATGTCCCATATCCGATTTTTTTTTTTTTTGTGATTAATATTTTTTAAATAACCGATTAATATTATTATTATTAGTAATGTTATTAGTATTAGGATTGTTATTATTATTATTAGCAATATTACTATTATTATCAGTGTTGTTATTATTATTATTGTTATTAGTATTATTATCATTATTATTATTATTGTTGTTGTTGTTGTTGTTGTTGTTGTTGTTGTTGTTGTTGTTGTTGTTGTTTTATAATATTGTTAGTAGTATGTTGCGAAATTTGTGGTTTATTATTATTATTATTATTATTATTATTATTATTAATATTGTTATTATTGTTATTGTTATTATTGTAATTATTATTTGTTTTTTTTTTGAAATTATTTTTTTGAAATTTGAATATTAGTTGTTCAACTTTAATATCATAGTTATATTTGTAATTATTATTGATATTTGATTTTTTACTTATTTAATGTAGATTGAGGGTTCGGGTGCTCGTCATGCAATATCAAGACGTTTGAATGCGTCTATTAGGAGGGAGTCAGGTTGTTCAGTAATCATGGGGGCACCGTTTCATTATGAGCAGCAATATGGGTTTCCTGGTACTTGGTCGGGAGAGCATCAGTCACAAGGGAACCTCCCCATGTACTCGTCGGGTGGAGTGCCTACATCTGACGATGAGGACAAAGAGCGAGCAAGTCATGCTGATCGAGATGAAGAGTATGACCCTCAGGATTATCATACGGTATATAGGGGTTAGCATGAGAGATTTGTTAGTAGTAGTCAAGCGAGTCAACCTTCTACCAGCTCAGCAGAGACATGGTTAGTGCAGCAGCCTACGCCAGGTGGTCCTGAGGATGGTACTGTTATCCCTAGTTTTGGTGGTCACGTGGCTGCATATATATGGGCGGGCAGGAGCGTAATGTTTTGCGCTGTTTGAGCAGGACACAATTGTGTTTTGAATTGGTGAACCGGCGAGGTCGTCTTCCACAAGAGCACCTGAAATTGATTGATGGCAGTGGTCTGTCTCACTTACCCGGGATCATGTTTAGGCGTTTTGACTGACCGTTGATTTAATTTCTTCTTTTGTTGAGAGATGGCAGCCAGATACGAACACGTTTCATATGCCATTTGGGGAGATCACAATCATGCTGCACGATGTATACCATATTCTTGGGCTTCATGTTGATGGTTCCATGGTTTCCACTACTCCTAGCACAGACGTTATACGGGACGCGTGCTCGGTTACCATGGATATGACTGTGGAAGAGTTGAACGAGAAGTGCGGTACTAAATCCATTTGGCAAGGTAGTGGGGTGCTGACCGAGAGGATTTTGGATACGACTATGGAAGCGCAGAGGCCCTTCAGTGTCCATTATAGTGCCTACATGTGGTTAGTACTAGGCGGATCAATGTTTTTGGACAAGAGTGGTAACCGCACTTATCCTTCCTTCCTCAACGAGCTTGTTGTTGATGATCTCCCGATTAATGATTACTCTTGGGGTTCAGCTGCTCTAGCCTATCTGTATCGGCAGTTGGGTACGACATCACGAAAAGATGCAGATTCGATCGCTGGTTGTCTCACGCTTCTGCAAGCGTGGATCTACGAGTACTTTTCGTGTTTTCGGCCTCAGCAGGTACCGGAAATTTCAGGCAGATCCACCATAGAGGATCCAACAATTTTAGGCTCATGTCCCCATTTCAAAAAATAAAAAAAAAGTTCGACGACTTACCGAATCCTCTGACGATGCCTCCGGTGTACGATCGTTGTCGTTGTCCATTGTCCTAAACCCGTCGTTAAAGCTTAATAATTTTTTTAAAAATAAATCGGGTTTTTGTTGGTGGGCCTCGGCAATTTTGTGACTCGGGAATTTTTTTAAGCAAGTGGTGAATGTAGGGTGTCGGGATTAATATTAAAATGCTCGGGAATCTTTTTAACCAAGTGTTGGACCCTTATATAGCCCAAGTTATGAAAAGGGCAAAATGGTCATTTCATCTCAAAATGAGAGCGACGCCCGATAAATTGGAAGCGACGTTTAGCAGTTCATAACTCTATTTACCAAACAAAGTTTGAACTCGCATTACACAGTACAAGTTTCACATTTTAATTCATCATAGGTTATAAATTACTCCGTACTATGTACAGTAGTAAGTAATAGTGTTAGTTACTGTTTGCCTAGGTTGTGAAAGAGATACTCACACGTAGGTGAATTGGTCATCAGTCTCAGCACTGGCCTAAATTGGTCGAAAAGGCCCTTCAAACTGGACCACACCTTAACTAGTCCTGTCCAAAATGGGCCCTTTTTCTTTAATTTTCGTTATGTTTTTTATACAAATTACTTTGTATCTGTCTTTGTCTCTAAATAAGATCTCATTTCTCTTCCAAGATCTCGTTCTTAAATAAAAGTCTTTAACTTCACCTATATTTATTTATTTTATTCACTTACTAACCAATCAAATTATCTTGATTACCATTATTATAAGGTATTAACTTGTAATCAATCAAGTCCCTTATTATATATCTACACTAACTTAGGCCTGCATGCACGGTAAGTGTAATTTTAAAAAATTAATAATTATATCTAACAAATAGAAGTGTTGCTTTAAGAGTTTAAAGTAATTTTTTTAATATTAATAATATGAATTAATTTTATTACGTAGTATTACTTTTTTGGCAAAATTTAATATTACTCCATTTATATAATTAAAAATGAGTTGGAATAATATTCTTGGTAAATGTGTATAGAAGAATTATGAATACCAAATAAAAAGGAATAATTTTGTCATAAAAAAAAAAAAAGATTTGAAATGATATTATTATAATTGTATCAAATATTCACACACAAAAAAAAAGGTTAAAAAAGGAAAAGGAAATTTTAGAGGGAAAAAACAACACCAAGATGTGACACGTGTCACTCTCGATATCTGTTTTAGTATTAAGTTGTTGATCGATTGATGATTCACATATAATCAACCAAATTCAAGAATTTTCTTTTTAAATTCTTCTTCTTATAAACTTGCGTATTGATGTCATTATATTACCTTTTCATGAAAATTACAAATGGTTCTCTATTTATTGATTCCCTTCTTTATTGTTATGCATTTCTTTACTTCACAAAATTTTAGTACCTTATCAAGTTCCCTCACAAGCATGACATTTCCAATTACGGCAAGTATCCTAATAACTGTTAGATTATTTACAAGGAAAAATAATGATGAATATATTATAAGTCAAATAATTCACAAATTATTTTTAATTTCTTTTTCGTTTTTGATAAGAAAGCTAAGTGGCTATTAGACGTTTTTATTAAATTATTAAAAGCTATACAAAAGTCTTCAACAAAAACAACGTTAACATTAATATCAGGAGTACTCCCAAGTCCTCTCGGAGTGTATATAGGCGCATAGGGCATATGTATTTTGCATGCATATAGGAGGACAATCGAGGATTCGGTGGTACATTTTCTCTCTTTTAATGGTACAGTGGTATATTTTTGTGTAGTATTATGCATGTATAATGTATCATTAAAATATAAGTTGTCTGAATACTACTTTTTATGTACAATTATGCATCTAGTGGTACTTTTTGTCATCATATTTTCTACCACCGATTTTTCTCAGATTCCCATTTTTTACAAAAATCCCATTCTATTTGCAAGTGAAATATATAGGACCTATGCGCCAATACTTATTCAAACTCTCGTAGAATAGTCATTCATGTAAAGGTTTTCCATAACGTGAGCTGTCATGTTTGATGGAAATATGATGTTGTTACCACGAAAATAATAGAGAAATTAGGGCAAAAATACAATACTTAATTGTAGATCTCATATAAGTTGTGACGCGTTTTACGGCTGCCCTAGAAGCGTATTTCGCCACCACCGGTACGAGGCTCTTCAGTGACGAATGCTCCCCAAGGGTAACACAGCTACCTTCCAACTCCATACCCCGATTGGAAGGTTGGAATTACTTCAACAACTGCTCAGATCTCTTTAAGGATGTCTTTGTATTTATTGTGTTTAGGTTTCACAATACTCTGTGATATATCGTAAATAATATAATGAATAGGCACAATGGGTATTTATAGGTTATGAACACGGGGTCAAAACCGCTGAAAAATCACTACTCATACTTTGGCCCGACTCAAGCCCGCTGGACCGGACATGTGGGGTAAGAAATAACATGAAGTATATTAATTTGACAATGACCTTACTCTTCACCGCCCTACCTCCCAGTGCGACACCGCCCTATAGGGCGAGAGGGGTAAGAAATCCACGCCAAACATAGTTCATCAAAATAATCGATTCGTTCGATTTGTATTACTCCCAACAATCCCCCACTAATACAATCGGACAAGAGATCTAGAAATCTAAGCAGTAAATGAAAGGTTTAGCGCATTAGTGATATATATAACCCGTAAGGATTGAACTAGCACATTAGTGGAGTGAGGTGTTCAATAATCTCTAAAGTATAAATTGAACTTCAAGACAATTGAAAGAACCCGACACCACACACTTTACCTTTAGAAGCTTGAAATAATTCCGCGTCTGTATGAAACGTCATACGAGGCTAACTTTCCCTTGGATTTCTAGTGAGTGTTGTTAGGAACCTACACATAGGTTCCATAGGAGGATGCCAACCCTGCTCACTCACATAGGTGCCTCATCAAGTCTATATACCCCATAGACCACCCAAAAGGGATATGAAACATTAAGGACAACGTCCAACCTATTTGTTAGTGTATCCATCAAGTCCGATTACTTGGACCACCTAACGAGGCTATGGATACATCAAGAACATTGATGTTCAATCTCACAAAGCACATAGGTGCTTTATCTAGGCTTCTTATAGTACCACCCCTTCTCGGATGACTATAAGGCTAGATGCATTTTGACATGAAGCTCAACTTCACAGCGATGGTAAATCTATCAAGTTCTCTCATAGAACCACCCAATTGGGGCTATAGATTCATCATGAACAATTACGCTCAGCTCAAAAAGAAATTTGCGGTGTGTCTATCAAGTCCTTCACAACAGGATCACCCAATTTAGGCTATAGACACATTAAGAGCATAAGCTCATCCTCACAAATAATTGCCATAGGAATGACATACCACGTGGGTTTTTAGCTCATTCCCCTCGACAAACTCGAACTAAGTCATATTTTATTCCTTATTTAAGGACTTGTATGGTTCTTTTCTAGCTTCACATCTCCAAAAGGAGTATCACTTCACAAGAACCGCCTCCATGGCTTGCAATTCATGGAATTGAATGTGTCTCCCATTTGCCATCAAACACTTAGTTCCTGACAACACACATCAAACTTGTGAATTAGAAAATGTAAAGCAGTGGAGATCTCATTACCCCCACACTTGCCAAGTATGTTCTGCATTAACTGATTTCCATATATCATTAGCATAACTCAACCTAGATCACATACTAGGTCCCTTAAATAACATAAAGGCTTATGCTAGAAAAACACACATTCCACATGAATGAATTGAAAAAGATCACTCACATGAGTGAATAAATAAGCAATATTAGATTCATGTTTAATAATCACAACATAGCAGAGTCTCAAAATAAAATGCATAGCACAATAAGAAACATCTCACCTTATAAAGAGACCCCCACACAACAAGCATTTTGGTTATCACACATATAACCAATCTGTTAATCAAGAAGGGCTTAAACACATTCTCGTGAGACGAGCCATTAGCCAACATAGAGAGCCGAAAATAATAAAATTGCTACCCCCACATAAACTACATTAGCCAAAATTAAGACCCAGGTGGTCATACCTTTCCATTATTCCGTTATGTGGAGTTCTCAAAAACTAACCTTGACCAATCTAACTCTTATAGGCTTTGGTCAAGATAACACTTTTACTTCTGCTATATAAACAAGGAGATATAAATAATTGTCTCACTTAGACCACAAAAGAAGTCATGCCTCATGCAAACATCAGCAAGTAGAATAGAAACACATTTACAACGATACTCAATCTCCAAGATAAACAAATTAACTAAGTACACATGAATTAACTCATATAATTCAACTACCCTTTAAGTCACATACTTCTAGGGTTCACACAAATGACTTAGTTTAATTAAACAATCATTATATCCATTAGCCATTGGATTAGGTATTAATATTAACAATCAAGGGTCACCAAGAGTCGCATAAACAAACCATAATCAATTAATGCACTCAACAATGGATAATTTCCAACACAAAAAGCAGAAGTAACTCACAACTTGACAAATCAACTAAGCATGTATATAGCAATATATGAGCAAAACGAATGGAAGTCTCGCTCTCTCCTCAACACCCTTACTAAGGTGAAACAAACCAACCTACACGTTAGTCTCAAAACCAAACACAACTCACCCCCACATTGCAAAGCAATACATCATAATAATAATTATGCTTATAGGGGGGCACATAATGAGACATTATGTAAACTTAAAGTTTGATACCAAAATATTGAGAGGAGAACTTAACCTTGCAATAAGCAATAGGAGATGTAAATTTTTTCCACAAGAAATACGCCTAGCAAAGCCATATGTATAGTCATTCATACTTGTGGCTCCCGAATCAAACGATCATTCATCTGAGTCACACCCAAGTCAGTTTCCATATGCAGAGCTATCCCACATGCTTGTTGTCCAGAGGCCTGGCTTGCTCTAAATTTACCGCTTCACATCCGAGAAACTAACGAGCACCTCAATTAGCCTCCACTCGACATGTTGACGCTGATCACAAATCCTCAAAATACATGACCGCCAATCCACTAAACAACATACACAAAATCCTTTAATACATACCCCAACTTGGACTTGCACTTTTATCACGTTCCCATATTAGGATTTAATCATAGGAAATTAATGCCTTGAGTTTACTTTTAGAAATCTGGAATTAATTTCCAACAAAATAAGGAAACACACGCAGCACTTCAATCAAGTGCCTCACATATTGATGACGCAACATCTCACTCAAGATTCCACTCGAATTAATTGAATTGTAGGATACTCCAATGTAGTAATCCAATGAGAAATAAGTGAGATGATATAAGTCCATAATATCAAAGCACGCAGATTTTTCCTTGACCCGTGCCATATCGGAACTGATTATATCCAGGGTTTTTGATGATCAAAATGAACGTATGGAAAATCTACAATCGAAAAAATCAAACCTAATTTCATCAAATTAATCAAATAATCCATGGTAACAACTAAATACGCTTCTAGATTGTTGGGAATATGATGTTGTTACCATGAAAATAATGGAGAAATTAGGGCAAAAATACATACTCAATTGTAGATCCCATATAAGCTGTGACGCGTTTTACGGCTACCCTAGAAGCATATTTCACCACCATCGGTACGAGGCTCTTTAGTGACAAATGCTCTCCAAGGGTAACACAACTACCTTCCAACTCCGTATCCCGATTGGAAGGTTGAAATTACTTCAAAAACTGCTCAAATCTCTATAAGGATGTCTTTGTGTTTATTGTGTTTAGAGTTTCACACTACTCTGTGATATATCGTAATATAATATAATGAATAGGCACAATGGGTATTTATAGGTTATGAACACGAGGTCAAAACCGCTGAAAAGTCACTACCCATACTTTGGTCCGACTCAAGCCCGCCGGACCGGACATGTGGGGTAAGAAATAACATGGAGTATATTACTTTATTTGTCAATGACCTAACTCTTCATTGCCCTACCTCCAGGGCGACACTGCCCTATAGGGCGAGAGGGGTAAGAAATCCACGCCAAACATAGTTCATAAAAATGATCGATTCGTTCGATTTGTATTACTCCCAACAATGTTATCTCCCTAAATATATGGAAAACACAAAACATTCAAAATTACAAGTTAACGAAAAATTCTCTCGCAAATGACACTCAATTTTTTTTTTTTTTTTTTTGAAACAATGACACTCAAAATTAATTTATTCTTTATAGTTCATTTCAATATTTATTTATAACTATTTGTTAGAGCGCGTACGCATGCCCAACGGTTGGATATGTTGTATGGTCGGTTTGTTTTTTGCTGTTATGTATCTAAGTTAAAGGAGTACTTGAAAATATGAAGTGATGTTGAATGTATGAATGTAGTATAGTTTAAGGTAGAGTGGTATGTGTGATGGAGTTATTAACTGAGTGTAGGATATGTTTTTTCCTTTTAGTTCATTGTTGAGGGTACTATTTTGCTGTGATAGGTGTTAAATTTTGAGAATTGTATTTAAGAGGAAGTACCTTTTTTGAATGTTGAGGTGGAGTTGTAAGTGTCATTAGTCAAACTTGTATAGAGAATCTTGGCAAGTAACGTTGGCTATTTTTGGGATTAGAATTGTGTATATGGTCAGTCAAAGATGTATTAAGTGATGGTTTTTGTGTATTTAATTGGATGTTAGTGCTGAGCAATAGTAAGTATGAGTATTAATTATTTTTGTTGTTACCTTTTATTGCAGTGTTATTGCCTTTGCTGATTATATATTTTTGAGGTTGGTTATGTGTTGATAAATATATGTTGGATTAATCTGCCAGGTATGTGTAACCTATAATCTTTTCTTTCCTTTTTTTTTTGAAGTATTTTGAGAATTTCAAAGAAAGGATAGTTTTTCTTGTCCATTTATAATGTAGTTGGAGACAGATAAAAGGCAATGTTTTTTTTTTTCCTTCTTTTTTTTTGACATTACTTGGATTGGATCACTGATATATAAATCATGTTTTTTGTGCTATCATTTCTGTGAAAGAATTTTTGTAACCATATTTTTTTGTTGTTATTGTCTTATAAATATGTTATTGCAATTTTATTTAACTTGCAAATTGTATTACAAGTGTTCTTATTATCTTACAATTCAAAGGTTTGCTTTGCAGTAGTTGTGAAAATGTACAAGGATTTTCCAAGTCATTTGGTTTTTTTTGGAGGTCATTGTAAGAATACATTGGTATGTGTCCATATTTTTTCTGCTTGTTTGCTTTTCTTTTGAAGTTCTTTTGTTTTTGATGGTGCTAAGTAGTTTGGATGTGTTATTGGTATGAGCAGTGGCAGGTATTACCAGGAAGTTGGACTTTAATGTTGAGTGGTGTCCATAGTCTTGTAGAGGTTATTCGTGGAAGTAACAGCAAGGTTTGGAAGGTGCAGTTGTTGAAATACACAGATGATAGGAATTGTAATATGATTCTTGATTTTGGTTGGGAACAATTTGTGAAGGATAATAACTTAGTCATTGGGGAAATTATTATGATATTATGGTGGGGACCGAAGATTTTGGGTAAGGATATTTTCTTCTTCAATGGATGAAAGGTTTTCTGTTTGTGGAGGAAGAGTTGGTAATGTAGGAGAGTATGCAGGAAGTGCATCAACTCCTACACCTAGAGAAATCTTAGGTGTTAGAAGCAGACTTGGCTTTCCCCTTTTAATCTCATCGACATGCTATGAATCAGAGTGGCTGGTTTGTTCAGTTTCCATTGTAGTAATTTTTTTCATTTGTTACATTGGTATGTGTAAATTAATGTGTAGATTGCTATTTATTCTATGCAGACTTTGCCATTAGATTTTGTTCCTGAGCTTTTTCCTCAGGCTAATATGTTCACACCAATTCGAGTTTTCTATTGTGGCCGGACTTGGAATGCTTTAGCGGAGACAATAGTTAATCATAGGGATGTTGTGTGTGGTCAAAGAATTAATGGGTTTTCTGGAATATTATCTGAAGCTTGTATAAAGGTGGGTCGACTTGGTTACTTGTTCTTAAACAGTCGTGATCCGATTGAACTGAAGATTGCACTTCTTCGTGACTAAGGTGTGGTTATAAGTATTAGAGTGGTACTTGCTTGGAGATTATTTGGGTCATACTGGTTTTTAAGAATAAGGAATAAGGTACTTGCTATGCTTAATATGGATGTAAATGTTTATGTTTCTATTTAAGAGAAGGGATGTAATAGATTATGCACTATTTGTTTTGTTTATTTGATAGAATGCAGTTTATTTTTATTATTATTATTTTTTATTTTTTTATTAAGGATTTCCCTTTTTTTGGTACAATTTACCAATTTACATTTAACGGTGCTAAGTCCATACAAGGTCGAGCATATATTTCATATTGAGCTATATTGATAGTCATGGCAAAATTAAGTTTATAAAGAACTAATATTTCATATATGTGAATTGACAGTTTATTGTTTTAGGATAATAAAAGAAGTTAAGTAAATCTAATTAAGAAAGTACTCAAAGGAACAAGCCATTATAAAAGGTTAAGGAAATGAATTTTCTGATAACATAATACTCACAGTAAATTTTTCTTATCTAATGCTACTTAAGTACTATACAAAGAAAAATAGGATCTCAATCAATGACTGAATAGAGAATCTAGAATAGTGAAAGAGGATTGTTTTTTTTTTTTTTTTTTTTTTTTTTTTTTTGTAGATTTCATATGGTACATGTAAAAGTTTTTTGGGTATTTTCTTTTTGTTTTTGCTTGTTTGAACAATGGAATTGGAATCTTGTGTTGTTAGATTAGAATTTCTTACAAATTCTTATGGAATGCAGTTTCTGAGTTCATTGCTTGTATAAATCTTATGCCTTGGCTTATAAAAGTATTGAAAAGTTTTATTTTTTGAGCAGGTTTACCATATGCTTTTAGTAATGATGATTCTATTAGGATACTTTGTGAAAGAAAGCCTAGTGGTAAATCTACTTTAAGATTTTGTAAGTAAAGATTCCTTACAAGGAAATGATGTAAAGTATTAATGTACAAATTGTATATATAAAAGGTATAGGTGTTGTTTATATAGTAGTGATATGTAGTAGTTGATTTGTATATGAAGTCTTGGCAGTGTAGTTGTTTTTAATCATCTTCTTTTGTGATAAAAATGAATCATAATCTTAGTCTTCCAAGCTATAATATTGTATCTTGGAGAGAACAATAAAAATGAATTGTAATCTTATTACGGTACCCTACTAAGTTTTGTATCTAAACTTTATGATCTAATATTGTACTAATATCTATGTGTCTTATGTATTTATTATGTTTATAATATATGTGTTAGTTATTAAGTATTGTGATATGTTACTTGTCCTGTGTAAAGTTGTGTTAATAATAGGAAGTAATACAATAAAATCTGCTAGTATAATGTTGTCTGAAAGTGTTTGAAGCATATAAGTAATAATGATAAACTAATGAAAAAGCAAGTAAGTACCATAATAAACTTATTTTATATATCATTGTAGTCTGAAATAACAATTCTGTACAAGAGTTTAGATTTCATACTAAGGCAATATATGCCATTACTGGTATGTACATTAGATAGCTGCTAGGCTAGACTATCTTCTTACGTGGTGCCCAAAATACTAATTTAGCTGCATTTAAGCTTAGCATTACATACTACCATGCATATCAACATTGTTATATACAATATTGATGTTTATAGGGAACAATTTTTATGGCCTATGTTCCTTTTAAACACCCAAAAGATTTATGCCTTTTAATACGTAAGGTAATATTTAGATTAGGAGCTGCTGGATCATACTTACTACTGAGATCAGGTCATTAGGGTAAGCAAAAGATACTGCCAATATACAATGTAGGCTTCCTTGGAATTCATTCTTTGTCAAGAGTGCTAGTAGGTGAAACTTCTTCTCCAGTGGATTCTTTCTTATCAGCTTGAATAGGAACAACTAGCTTGCCTTCTTCCTAGGATCATGTTCCATAGGTGCAGAAGTTAGTTCTAAAGTAGTGTTAATGGGTGCTTTGTCCTTGCTGATGCTTTGTTTACGAGAATGTTATGCCCATGTTGGCAACATTCTCATTGAACTAGTTGGTTCAAAGCTTTCTGGTTCCTTGATTTGAAGGGGCTTGAACATCATTTGTTGTGGTACTGGGTTGTTAGCAATCTTGGTGTACTCTTCAATTTGAACAAGCTCAGCAAATGCGGCGTCATCAATTGCATCAGGATCTTGGCTGAAACCAGAGTTGTTTCATACTCAGTAAGCAAAGGTTGCTCACCATGAGCTTTCACTTCCAGATTAAGTTCATGTTGAACTTTTTCCAGATTTTCAATTGAGGCTGCTTCTTCATTTGTGGAATGAACAGCAGATACTGTATGTGCAGTTGTAGGTTGTGCAGATTCATCTTCAACTTCAATTGCTTTCAAAATATGAGCACATTGTTTGATGACAGTTCAATTGTCGGGCCCACTTTAATGAAGAAAGGTTTTGTTGAAATGAGTGCTGCTATCTCTCTAAAAGCAATTAAGCTTTCCTGTATGTAATGGATTATAAAGGTATTTAAGTGCTAAAAGATTTGCAGTTAACTTATTTATAATCTAAAATGAAAGCTAACGTAGCTAATTGAAAATAAGTTATGGTAAAGGCAAATCAATTTTGTAATTTTAAAATTTAGCTAATTGATGAATTCTTACATTGTTCTTAATGCTGCATATTTCAATTTCTGGCTTTTTGAAGAGTCTTTTTGTGTCGTTGTTGAAAGAAGTGAATGCCATTGTACCAGTGTCATATTTTGCTTCAAACTTGAAAGTTGCTCTGATTATGGTAGATAAAATTAGTGGATAAGCAAGTTAAAGACTACAATTAAAATGGATTAGAGGTTAGGCCTATTACCTATAAGTAGAGTAGCTGTCTCCTTTCTTTCAAGAAGCATAAGGAAAAGGAGTGCCTATATGAAGATTAGTTCGTTTACTGCAATTGACACAACCAGCATATGCATAAACTTTGCCCAGGTCAGGTTCTGGAATAATCACTTTGATCCAGAATGTTTCATCTTGCTCAACACTTCTGGGCTATAAATGTGTTTAAGTATTAATTAACCTTGGTTAGTAAGGTACAGTGATATTTGCAGCACGATATAAATGTTATATCAATAGCAGTAGCTGATTATATAGTTTGAAGGAAACTAACCTTTTTGTTCCTCAAATCTACTATAGTGATGATTGTTTTCTCAGCACTTAAATATCTGATATTCAAGACACTTGCTTGCCTATCTTGTAATACTTGTGGGTATAACTTGATCTTGCATTTAAGAAAAAGGATGACTAAGTATCCAGTGTGCATAAAATTACTATATAACAATGCAATGTGAAAAGTGTAAATGAACTACCACTCACAAAGCATATCTGATTTACTCTTGTTTGTTCTGGTTCGTGGATAATTCGAGTAGACATAGTAGTTGTCAAAGTAAATCCTGCACAATAGATTTGTATCCATAAATAAGCATATTATATGTTGTATACTTTGATTTGTAATTTAAAGTTCTGATGATCAACCTCTTGCAGTTAAGGCTTTTAGAGCAGTGAATCCAACAATATTGAATGATGCAGCCTAATTATTTAGTTCATTGCAGGCATTGATGGTAAGATCATTCCATGTAGAAACTGTCACAGAATGATCTTGGCTGGTGCAAGGAGGAAAAAAAAAAGGTTAATGATATGTTGTATTTATTTATAAAGAACCAAATACAATTGTAATGAAATTCATGAATAGGTGAACCTTGAGTCAGTGATGACTATTTCACGAACAGGACTTTCACGGCCCCGAGAATTGGGAATCATTTGTGTTTGTTCTTCAACAAAAAGGACTACTGCAACTACATCTAAATTATGGAGAAAAAGGTTAAATTGGAAAATTGTAAAAGCATTAATATATTGGAGATGAAATTATGTAATGATGTTGTTTAAGATATTACCATATCTAGCATCAGGTTCAGGTGCCCTTGGAATACTTGCTAGGGGATGATATTTAGGCAGTATAGGACCAGTTTCAGCATCCAAGCGCTGCACAACAGTCTGATGTCCAATTGTCATTTGATATGGAAGCTCTTCCAAATTGATCTTGTATTGATCATCAACAGGAGAAATAGGTGCTTTAGAGATTTCATATTTTGCAGTTGTGTGGAAAACATCGTGGTAAGCTTGTACTTGTTCTCCAAATAAAGCACAGCGCATCTTATTTTCCTGTTAAATATGTAAATAAAAAAAGATGATCATTAAAATCATTATGAATAAGTATTTTTCATCAAATATTAAAACTTGGTATGTGATTTTTTTATTTATTGCTACTTATTAATTCTAATTGTTGAGTTCATAATATTGTGAAATGGTGTGCAGATGATGTGGTTAATTCTTCTTTCCCTTTTTTTTTTCTTTTTCCTTTTTTGTCTTTCGTTTTGTAGATATAATTTAGAGTCCAACTTAGTAACACATGTTGTGTACATGGAATTTGTATGAACATGTAAGTATTTTTGTGAAAAATATAAACATAGAAATCATGCTACATATAACGATGCATCAAATCAAATATGTTTAAAATTTCTAGACTTATTGCATAATAGCTAGTAATTTTAAGGAAATATATCAAATAACTTGGGGTTATCAAGATTTCAATAGAATATAAAATACAATAAACATATAAACTTGGTTATAGTTCTAAGAAATTGATACCTTCTCATCTTCAAGGATCAATGTCTAATGTAGTGTCCCTGATTTTTTTGGAGAAGGCCGTGCTATACCTTTTTCAGTCACTGTAACCTTTACTCTATAATCTTTGCTCTAAGGAGTTAGTTCATCTAAGTATACTAGTTCCAGCTTCACAGTGCACGAGTTTATGGTTAACTTAGCTGGATATGTTTTTGCAGAGCTACAAATAACAATAGGTTAGATTATGAATTACTGAAGCAGCTAAGAATCTGCACATGCCTAATGATTTAGAAAGGGGATAATATATGATTGCATGTTACTGAGGTCCAATGGTGTAAGTGGTGAAGGTTTTTGAAAGGAAAAGTAAAGCTAAAAATACAGGAAATGATAAATTATCCCAAGAAGTGATAGATTATTCACAAAAGTGCTAATATATATATATATAAAAAATATATATATATATATATATATATATATATATATATATATATATATATATATCCAAAACTTTCAAGGAGATAGTATTATATTTTTGTCATTAATTGCATTATAATTGTTTACTTCACATGGATAATGCAAATAGAGAAAGAATCATGTAAGGCAAAGATGCTTAAGATAGTGTAGACACTGAAGAAATATGTAGTGCATGTAGGAAGTAGAATCTGAACAACTAACAAACTAAACTTTTAAAGAATATGGAGAGCACAGGATTCATGCAATTATGATACGTGTGTAATGGTTAGCTTAAAGTGCAACATGCAAATGAGAATGAAAACAGAAAGCAGGGAATTTAATAGCATGGGGATCTTAGTATGGAAAGTTGTATAGCAGACATGTATAAAGAACAATTTGACATAAATGTGGATATTAAATAACTAATAGTGAAGCATATTCATGTCAAGTAGTTCAATTCAACGTGTAAAATATCTATAAATAAAAAAGAAATTAATAGTGAGTGAAAGGTAGAAGATATACCTTTATCAAAGAAGAGTTCTCAGCAGTTGAAGTGGTAGTTTGAAAGCAATAAGTACTAAAGCATTTATAGGCAAAACGAAGCTATCAAAGTCGGTGCTCTGTAGCAACAATTACTGTTAAGGACTGTAGCAGCCATACTTAGTATGTCTAGCAACAGTAGTGTAGTACATAAGAGGTAATTAATTTACTTGTTTGATTGGTATTTTGCTTTTCTCTTACATTTATAAAATAATTAACAAGTGATAGAGAGTAGGTAATCTTTTAAAATTTGTTTATTTTTTGTGGCTATAAAATAGATAAAGTACAAGATATAAATTTAAGTAAGAAAATTATCTAGCAAAAGTACTTATACTATATACAAATTTTACAAGTGTTATATCTACAGTTAACTTGACCATTCTCTATGTTGCTTGTAAAATAAGATAACTACAATTGTACTTGTATAATTCAACTCTTTTTTTTATTTTTTATTATTATTTTTTTTATCCTGTAACATAACATTTAGCCATTCAATCTCAAAACAATATAGCCCAGGCCTTTGGATATAGCATTTTATCATTGTGGGTTGCATGTAAATTGGTTCTAGGTCATACCCAAATTGTAGCCATTAGTTGAGAAATAAATAATATAAGAAGGAACTCATTAAATACATTTTTTATATAAGCATATTTGTATAAGCTACATGTACTTATCTGATTGAAACTGAAAATTTAAACTTCTAATCTGCACTAATACAAACATTTGTTCCTATTTTACCTATACAACATAAATAATAGCTATGTAATCAAATACTCTTAGTCTGTAGAATACTTTTTAAAAGTACAGTAGGTTCTTACCATAGCAAGCTCCATACATTACAAGTTTAGACTATTTTTATTTACCTTATTCATAGCATTCTAACCTTCAGTTTGAGCAGAATCCAAAATATGAAGACCCTGCAAATGTAAACCAGTAATTGTCAAAATTAATGAATTAATGTGTAAAGCAACATGACATTGAAATCAATAATTGAATGTAATTGCAAGCATATTTATTTGTGTTAGAAAGATAGGAAGACTACCTCAAAATTGAATAACCTTAACCATGGTGGAGAACATGATGAAGTACTAGTTTCCATAACATATTAAATAATACCAGCTAATCGCAAAACTTCATATGACATTACATTTTTGATAGCATTATGTGGATATTGGTCTGGTGGTTTAGCAGATAAGACCTGAACATCTCTTGCTTTCTTGGCATGAGAGAGTGTAACATACAATTGACCATGAGAAAAGCAAGAGCGAGGTAAGTATATTGACACTTGATTGAGTGTTTGTCCTTGAGACTTATTGATTGTCATTGCAAAACTCAACTTGATAGGGAACTGCGGCCTCCATTCAAACTGGAACGGATAATTAGTAGAACTTGAAGGCCTTAGATTAATTCTGTGAATGAAGACATGTTCCCCTTTATAATGTCCAACTGCAATTACACATTCAATCACATTTGGAAAGAATCTTTTGCAAATAAGTTAAGTGCCATTACATAAGCCTGATGATGGTAAGATGTTCCGTAGCAATATCACTAGGCAATTCTTTTTCAGTACAAGTTCGTGTGGACTCATACCTCCTGGACAGAGTTTGTTCATAAACTCTGTGGGATATATACTGCATGTATCATTTAGCATAATATCAAAACTCTTGTAAGTGACAATGTCACCAGGGAACTTGTCAATCATAACTGAATTGATAGAATCAACATCATCATTCATTGGAGTTAAAATTGCCCTTGTTATGAAAACATCATCCACAAAGCCACCTTGCATGATTTCAGGGAATGTCGTTTATGTCAGATTAGTTATTAAGCTTGTGTCATCTTCAAGAGAATATGTAACTTGAATGGCAAATCAACAAATGCGATTTCAGTGGACTGTAATTGACCATTGCCCAAGGCAAGTAAGAAAGAGGAATATGCAGGATCTTCTCGTGCTCAAATATTTTTTGTAAGTTTAAACTTAATGAATATCTCCCATAAATGTGAAGTGACAATACTTGTGTCTACCTGCCTCTTTCATTGTTTTTTGAGGAACAACTGGTAGAAATTGTCTGAAATCACCTCCAAAGACAACTACCTTCCCACCAAAGGCAGTTGTTGTGTTACATATATCTTGTAATAATAAATCAAGGGATTCAATATTTTGTTTTTTTTTTCCATTGAAGCTTCATCCCATATAATTAATGTGGTTGCCCTTAGAAGTGCTGCTAAACTACCCTGTTTAGGAACAACACATGCTAAGGATATGTCACTGTCAAGAGGTATTTTAAACCTTGAATGAGCTGTACGGCCGAGGGAATATTTGCTGCAGCAATACTTAAGGTTGTTGTGGGCAATACAATTTTATTCATCAAGCGAATCTCTGCATACAAGGCATTATATAAGAAAGTTTTGCCCGTATCTCCAGGATCATCTATGAAAAAAGCACCTGATTTCCCTTTTGTGACAAATTCCATGATACATTTGAAAGCAGCATTCTGTGCAGAATTTAATCTCGATCGACATGTAAGGCACTCCTCTGGAATAGGCGCATCAAGAGCATCTATAATATCCTTTGTCTTCTGAAATTATCATCAACTTGGCTATTTAAGTGATCTAAGCCAAATGTAGCTAATGATTTTCCCATTGCTTCAAGATGTTGTTCAAGAGACCTAATAGTCAGCTGATGGACTTTTTGCATATCATCTGGATATCTGTAATAGATATCCTCAGATAAGGAAGGGAAATTTTTTTCCATAAACCAGATGGATCACTCACTTGACAAAATATGAGCACTGTTGCAAACAAACGGTGCAAGGCTACTGGGTGTTGAACTTCAGAAGCTTCAGTCAAAGCTAAATCTGCTACATCATCTTCTTCTACTAAGCGTAATTTAAGAGCAGCCTCTTGAAAAGTAGGACAAACATAACCATTTACAGTTTGTAAGTTCTCAAAAGATGTAGGACTTCTAACGTTCAACAATAAATGGCGCAAGAAAAAACGTTCACCTTCTACAGGGTATACAAAAGCAAATCTTCCTACTACATGTCTATTTGTAGCTCTGTCAGTCCATTCTTTAGCCTTTGCATCCCATTTGAAATGTTCACAGAATTCACTGTATAGATAACCAGTACCACTTTCTACTGCAACATTCATTGCAAAGAATTCGGTTAGTTGAGTCCTTGAACGCTTAGAGTCAGAAATAACAGTGTTTAACCTCTCATGTGGCCAAAGATGAACTGTCTGCATATTGGGTAGCTGAACTTGTAAAGGTAATACTAATGAAGACATCTCAAACAAATCAAAACCAAATATTCGCCAAGCAGCTTTACATGGAGAAACCCATCTTCCTAACTGATATAGTTCAATTTCATCTACAGAATCATCATCAGCAGGGCGAACATTATAAGAAATCCTGTCATATCCCTTGTAAACATATTTATAGAGATATTTTACTGCCTTGATTGTAGAGCAAGCTTCGACGTTAATATGACAATCAAACAACATAGACAAATAAGGATTGTAAGGAATCACCCATTCGTTGTTTAGCTGTGCACCACGAATAGTGACATTTTCCCCAGTGGTTCTTCTTCGATATATAGGATAACCATCCTTATTTGTACTTGTTTTAGATGCATATGGTCTAAGAAATTTATTCTTACAGTTTAGCTTTTGCCCTTCTTTTCGCATACATGGATAATGCGGATTTAATGAGCCACATGGACCATGCATCATGTGTGCTAGAACAATCCTGTGAAGAATAGGGTTAGAAGTATCTGGAATTTCAGCACATACAAATATATCATAATCAGCAGGACACTTCAGCTTGAATTCTGGTTTTAAGATTATCAAGAAATGAGCATGTGGAAGGCCTCGTTTGTGAAAATCTACAACATACACCATAGCTGCAACCGTATCAAATACCTTTTTCTCCATAATTTCTCTTTTCAATGCAAGTAGTTTTATTCTAAAGATTTGTGTTACTAAATCAGGACGATCTTGGGCTG
Source organism: Chenopodium quinoa (assembly GCF_001683475.1). Taxonomy (NCBI): domain Eukaryota; kingdom Viridiplantae; phylum Streptophyta; class Magnoliopsida; order Caryophyllales; family Amaranthaceae; genus Chenopodium; species Chenopodium quinoa. The sequence continues at coordinate 1,990,575 of NW_018744582.1, read as the reverse complement.
CTTCACCAGGTGCTAATTCGGACTTTATTGCTGGCCAGTTAGCATTACATGTCATAGTGACAAACAAATCATGCTTACCAAATCTCTGCACAAAAGCCATGGCATTAAGATACCGTTTTTTCATATCCCGAGGACCTCCTATGAAACTTGGAGGCAGGATTACTCTTCGACCAACATTGTGCACTTTAGTTTCTCCAATATCTAGAGAATCAAGGATTCCTTGATATAAATCAACACTAATGGTTGACTGGTTATTGCGCAGATAGTCAAGCCTTGTATTCTCTATCTTGACATACATGTCAACAATGTATTGTTGTAAACATCTACCAGCTCTCAGCAAGAAATTGTTAGGCTGTATTTGCAATCTATATGCATAATATTCTCTTGGAGGAATGAATTTTTTAGCACGCGTATGCTTCGTCTTTGCTCCTGTAAATTGTAAATGCATGTTTTTAAGTATTTGAATATAATAATACACTTAAACATAAATATAATCATGTACTTACGTATTTCTTCCTAACTCAACAAGTCTTCAACAGCGTGGACAACGCATGACATTATTGGATCAGGGTATAAACTTGCTTGCCTTCTGTCAGCATGATATGTTTTCTTTAGCCCTTGCATCCAACCACATTCTCCACGAGGAAATAACAATGGATATTGTAATGGGTCATAACACCCATAGTTGTGATAGATTCGATGAGATTCACAAGATTTACCAGATACAAGTATGTGAGGGCTTAAAGTATCACTTGATGAAGCACTGTCTGGCCAAATCACAGCAACATCATCAACAACTAGGGCATTGTACAAACGTTGATCATATACTATATTTTTATTCAATACAATACGTGTGTCTTCAGCTACATCTCTTTCTTTTAAAGAACGAAAAAATGCAGCGTAAGGATTCTGCTGAGAAACACTCATAAGAATATCAATCATATCTTGCCTTAATTATGGAAAAGACCCAACCCTATTCTCAGCTTCATGTTGGCCATCATAGAAATACAGTTGCAAGCTTTTAGGTGGCCCATCATCAGGTAATAAATTAGGTACAAAATGATATAGTTGGCCATGCAACTTGAACACATAAATGCCCTTGTATGTACTTGTATCAAAGTTTCCACCTATGGAACTAAATGCAAATAGATTATTATATAACCGAGCATACTTTCGAAAGTGTACAACATCTTCTTCCAGTGATGTGTATAAGCGAATAAGTTCAGGAGGGTACTCATTTACAGCTAGTTGGATATCTCCATCACCACAGCAAAAATGGACAGTCTCACTTTCAAAAAAATTTAGCATAGCATTTTAAACAATAATGAGGTGCACACAAAGTATGTGACTTTTAGGGTAGTGGCTGACCAATCATTTCTGCAAGTATACCTATGTACAATACAATATATAAATGGAAGTACATAAAAGCTTCTAAGATACAAAACAAGACAGGGTAGTTGTGCCTGTAATTTTAAAGCATACACTTTTCTTTTTGTTTTGGAGCTTTTTTTACCACCTTCTTAGCCACAGTAATACCTTTTCCACTGCAAGGTAATCAAAGACACTTAATATGTAATTAGTCTAAATATCATTACAATTGATATTTATATACACATACCTCTTTGCATGTACGCTTCCATTTTTTTTAGTGCATCGACTACGTTTAGTCAACTACATTTGAGATGTGCTACCAATTTCTTGTTCACTGCATATTTACAAAGGCAATAAGAACAATAAATTTTAAAACCAATTTTAAAATATCCCTTCTTCTGCTCTTCCTCCATCCCTCAGATGTCGAAAAGAGAGGAAAGGAAATTAAGCTGAAGGCTATGATTCTAATTCTAACCAGTGCATAAAGTAGTTGTAGTAAATTACAAATGGACAATGGTATGCAGAATTTGCAAATCCAAAAATAAACAACATGCACAGTAATCTGGTTAATTCTATAGGCAAATATTGACAGATTTTGAATACAAGTGCTTCTCTGAGTTATGATTAGCCTTTAAGTTATAATTAAATATTAGACACAGAACTTTAACTAACAACAATAGTATACCTATATTTGTAAAATTAAGATGATTCTTCAATTGAACGTCTTTTTTTAGACACTCTTCGAATAAGCTGAGTTGAATCATGTATTGATGGACTATATGTAGAAGTTAAATTGTTGCAGTCAGTATGAAACATAGAACTAATTGTAATGTAAATACTAATCATTGTTTCAGTACCTAACAGATGATGATTCAGATGACTGTTGTGCAGCCTGATTTAATCGCTGACAACTCTTACAAGATAACCGTGGTATTCCAGAATGACAATCTACCATACAAAAGGAAGTTCCAATAAAAGGTTTACATTATTCATATTAGTATTGTCCATAAGTATAAAATTCTTGATATAATGAGTGAAGAACAGAAGGAACTACCCATTATAATGTAACTCTGCAAAGTGATTACTGAAAAGGCAATTAAGCTATCTGCAGTAACCTAACAACCATAAATGATTTCAGTGCTTTATCATCTGCTGACATCAATGAATATAATTTCAAACAATAAACAAACACCATTAAACATCAAGGGCACAAGTACAAAACACAGTGAATAAGTACTTTTTCTTATAATTAAGGAAATGATTACATGGTTTCAAAGCATGCTCTGCGTACAACTTCCTAAGAAAAATAGGCTTCCCTTTGCAAAAGGTAACACTACATTAAGTACCCCAACCTTCCAAAAAAAGAAATATATATTCTAAAGCCATTGAAGTACATCAATGACATACTACAACATAAATCTAATCTAACTTAGGCTTTTTAAAAAGTGTTGCTAATTCAAGAATATCAGCCACCAGGCCTTCAAATGTTCCAATCCTCAAGGCTGTTGGGCGATAAACATTGTCAACATTGGTGCGCTTGATTGGACAAGGAGGAGGTACTTCACTAACAAGGATCTTTGTTGCATCATCTGTTGGAGTGACACACTCAGCATTGGCAGCAACACCTAAAGGCTCAGATTGTCTAGATTGCTTTCCTAGACAATCAAGATGTTCTCTTAAAATGAAATACTTCTTTTGAACCAAAGAGCATTCTTCACTTACTTTTGCTGCAGTACCATAGTTAGCATCAACTATCTCTAAATTATATTGGCAGGCAATGTAAAACACTGCTCTCTTTGCCACCTTCTGTTGAGCAATGGCTGCTGTCAGACAAGGTTCGCTGAAAATACACTCCCTCCTCATGTTAGTAGGTGGACAAGTCACCACAACCCAGGCTATGTAACCATGGCCATCAACCCAAGTATTTTCAACAGCAGTTGCACAAGCACCAGTTTTCCTGACAACAACTCCTAGGAATTGTGTACAGTCAAGTGAAACATCAGCATAGTCCAATGCTGAATGCGTTCTAGAGTCAACTCTCCCAGCAGGCCTACATGAACAACTTCTAGTTATACATGGTTATCCAAGAAATCAAAGCATATGACATAGAACCAGCTTCTAGTTCGGTGCAAAAGTACAAGCACTTACAAATGGAACACTGTCTAAAACTAAATCCTGATCTACCAGAAACCACAATAGAAACATGCACAAGCTCATCCAGCACCAAGCATCTATATATATATATAGAGTAAATTCCCAACCCTAACAACACCGCCTTAATTTTTTTTTTTAAAAAAAATCTAAATCAGTCAAAGTAATCGTACAACAGTGCTACTACCTAAGTCACCTACTCTAATAATAGGCAACACTAAAACAAAGCAAGAAAATATGGAATTTGCAACTTGGGATCACCGACAACAGACACAATGCTAGCTAAATTAACAAGACTAACAAAGGCCAAATTGTAAATTAATCTACAATTAAACCAAAACATGAACTATACCCAAATAAAAAATACAACAATGAAATCCATGTAAACAAACCTCGTGACTTCCGCGGTTGCCTGAGCCTTCGCCACCATTCCTGTAGCAATTTCTGGCAACCAATGAGTAGTACCACCGCCATGGCAACAACAACCTCCATTCTTCTGAAGACACCTCCCTACCTAACCCGGACAATTTGGTTGTGCAAAAAAAATCGTTGCGTAATAATAAAATTTTTAAAATTCATTCATCAGAAAAAGCAGTTGGCACTGACCAAACATGCAACGTGCCCCACAGAAGCAGCTTGCAGCATACATACTATCAAAAAACAAAAAAAGAAAAGGGCAAATTGGGCAATTCATTATTGTTGGGGGCAGTAGAGTAATAGCACCAAGAATCACTGTTCATAAGCACAGTAGAGAGCAAGTTGATGGAAGTTTTAATGTTTATATGGGTTATAGATTTTGATTGTTTTTAGGTTAAATTTTACTCTTAATATTTTTTTTTCCCTTAAGAATATATACTTACATCTCTCACTATTCACAAATTTGAAATTTGAAGTATGGCAAGTGCCCTTTCAAATTTTTTGGTGTAAACTACGTTTTTATTTGTAAATAAAAAGTTTATAAGTTATTTAAAATTTCAAAAACTAGGGCATACAACACCAATTACAATGTTTGATACGCTCATTGATATATATTGCACTATTCGATTATGCTGTAATTAAGATAATTCTTTCTTTTGGAGATGGGCCAAGAGGAGTAATGGGAGGAGTAGAGGGTTGTGATGGTGACTAAATATGGTGGAATCCGATGGACTTAATGTTAATTAATCATTGGGATATATGCCAATACAGCAATACATTCGTTGTTGATTTTGCTTCTAACATCAAGTATGCAAATTTACATATAGTTATTTAAATGTTTACTTTATAGTAAAGTAAAACGGAATACATAAAGTTTACAACCGAAATTCCAAAAATAATATTTGAACTTTGATTTATTCTACATAAATTAGAAACACATCAAAGTGTATTACTTCGTATATAGTAATGAGATTGTTTTGAAAATGAAAGAATGTTATTCCAATTCCAAATGCCCTACATAAAGACCTACCATCTATTTCATTGTGGAAAGTAAGTGTCTCTATTTCACAAATTAGGGTTCAGAGTAACCGTATGAGGCCTTTGCTAAATTTAGACAAGAGTGCATAAAACTTTCACACGTTATTTAGTGATTTTTGCAGTTGATTTTATAGGTAGACGCAATTTATGTTCACTATATTTCCATGATCAAACAATTCAACGAATTTTAGGCTTGTAGCTTTTAAATGCAATTTTGTTATTGCATTTTCAATGCACATTAATCGCAAAAGTTAAACTACTAATACCAAATCAATCCGTCCCATACACTTATAGACTCATAGCCATGTGGCTCTTAAAAAGTTGAATTAGTCACAACAATTTTTGTTTGTTTTTGTTTTACTGGTACTCCCTCTATCCTATTTATTTGCCCCCACTTGACTTTTTACGATTTTCAAGACGTGTTTTAAAACGATATAACTTCATTTCTATACGCGTAAAAATTATAAAAACTTAATATTAATAAAATATATAAAGCGACGAATCTAACAATACCACACATAACTATATTATCGCTTGTTGATTAATGAGAATTTATGATCAAAGTTCTTAAAGTTTGACTCATTTATCTGCAATAGGCAAAAAAATAGGGACAAATGGAGTATTATTCAAGCAGCAAATTGCAAAGGGTAGTGTTGTGCACGGAATTTGACCTCAAGGTTATGATAAAATCCATATTTTGTTAATTTTTCTTACGAAAATATTTTGTTTACTAAATAGCATACAGAGTATTTTCCCCGTGCCACAGATTTTCCTTGTAAGCTCAACACAGCACGAGAAGCACCCACCTAAAAGGTCATGGATTATGTATGGACATCATTTTCAAAAGTTTACAATAACACAACAAAATGGTTTAACCCATTGACACAAAAATTGACACAAGGCTAACATAGCACAACTTTTTCTTGACTGGTTCGAAACATACATTGATGACTTGACACATGGGCTTGCATGTCCAAACTCATGGCCACCTATATACCTAAGTTTAATAAACCTTAATTCTCTGAGTGATACTAGGATAAAACCTGCCATATGTTGCTAGAGCCGCCAAGAGGGTATGGTATGGCTCATCTAATAAACGTTACAGTTGTACACTTGTATACCATTCATATACTTAAGCTCTCAAATTTTTCCAGTTAATTCAAAAAATAAAATAAAATAAAATAATACTTTTTCTATTCTTTTAATATAGTATTACTTGTCTTTTAGACAACTTTCACAAATATTACATCACTTTCATTTTTGAACAAAAAATATCTATATTCACACTGCAAATACCCAACATACCCTTATTTTTTGCACACTTACTTTTTAATTTATATTTACATTACATGGACAATTTTGTATTTTTACGTTTCTTTCTCTCACTTTTTTCACTAACAAATTTTGCCTTCAAAACCCTTATGATGCAAAAAAAAAAAAAAAACTGAGAAAGTATATAATTTGAGAGGTAAAAAGAAAATGACGTTAGGAATCCCTTATCGTGGGGGAATTAGTAATGCAAAAATAAAATGATAAGTTCGGTAGAAATTGATAAATATAAACAACTAAAACTCCATAAATGTATTAAATGCTAACAACTGTCAGAATGTCAGTATAAATTGTCATGAAACCTTGATACTTAATTCACATAAATTTTATTTTTTGGTTTTATATAAGAGAATCTAAGAAAGGAAATCTCTCTTTTATTTTATTTACAAAAAATATATACTGTATACTTGTACCTAGTTTTAATTAGTAGCCGAATATTAGCATATGCTACTTAGTTCATACAGAAAAAATGCTCAAAAACAATGAAAAAAATCTTAACTTTAATGGGGTTTTTGAAGAATTTAATCCAGGTGCACCACCTCCATTCAATATAGCTGATATTAGAAATGCAATTCCTAAGCATTGTTGGGTTAAAGATCCTTGGAAATCTATGAGTTATGTTGTTAGAGATGTTGTGGTAGTTTTTGCATTGGCTGCTGTTGCTGCTTACTTCAATAATTGGTTTCTTTGGCCTCTTTATTGGATTGCTCAGGGTACTATGTTTTGGGCTCTCTTTGTTCTTGGTCATGATTGGTGAGTTTTTAATTTTATTGTACGAGTTCGGGGTACGTGCCCTATTCGACCCCAGAAAAGATTTCATTATTGTTTGTATGTTGCATTTTTTTATACCAAAGTAGCAAAAGAAGTACGTATTTTTTTGGAAAATGTTGTATTAAATGTCAATTGGTTGTACATGGTTGCAATGTAGGTTGTTGTGACATTCTAATTTTGCTTCGCTTTGCTTCTATTTTTGTTGTAGAATATGTTCTTTGTTGATATAATGTGAGTAATTTTTTTAGTTGTTGCTCTTGTTGTATTTGACAGTGGACATGGAAGTTTTTCTGACAATCCAAAGCTTAACAACATTGTGGGCCACTTTCTTCACTCTTCAATCCTTGTTCCATATCATGGATGGTATGTCAATTTTGTTTGTTTAGATGAAAAGTTGTAAAGTTATATATTTATACTAATATTATGCTTAATTTGGTTGGTTAATGGATACGGAGTATTATTATTATATGATGATTATGAGTTTGAAACTGAAAGATTGAACCTTTCTTTGCTAATTATATAGGAGAATTAGTCATAGAACTCATCATCAAAACCATGGGCATGTTGAGAATGATGAATCATGGCACCCAGTAAGCTTATCAACTCTACATTCCTTGATTTTTTTTAGAAATATAAACTTTTATGGCGAACTTACAAGAACTTAGCAAAAAGTAGATTGCGTATTTAGTAATTTATTCTAAGGGTTACTTTTTACTTATTTTGAACGGGTATGATTAACTTTTAATGTCTCACAATATAGTAAGTTCGCCTCATCCAAGACTTGTTTTTGTAGCAGGATTTGTCATTAACCTAATCTTTTGTGTGTGCATTTCAGTTGACTGAAACGATATACAATAGTTTGGATTTTATGACAAAGAAGTTAAGATTCACTTTTCCATTTCCCTTGCTAGCATACCCTGTATACCTGGTGAGCTTACAGTCCAGCTTAATGTTTACAATTGCACGTTGATTTTCGTTGTGTTTTACCTATTAACTGATTAATCTTACTGCAGTGGACGCGAACTCCTGGTAAATCAGGCTCACATTACCATCCGGACAGTGATCTGTTCACATCGAAAGAGAAAAATGATGTTGTAACTTCCACACTATGTTGGTCAGCAATGGTTGTATTGCTTGTAGAAATGTCTTTTTTCATGGGTCCTATTCAGGTGCTCAAGCTCTATGGTGTTCCCTATATGGTGGGTTCTGATATTTCATATCCAAAATTCATTTGTTCTTTACCAAAAAAAATGAAGAAATGATTAGCTTATTGAACTAGTCATCATGATTTTCACGCATTTGCTATTCATTTTAGATTTTTGTCATGTGGTTGGACTTGGTGACTTATTTGCATCATCATGGCCATGAGGAAAAACTTCCTTGGTACCGCGGTGAGGTATGTTATCAGCTTAATTATGCTCTTGGACAGTACGAATTCATGATTTTAGTTATAATATTGTTGCAACAATTTTCGGATCTTTGATTCAGAAGTCTGATATATTTGTCTGCGCGTTTTCCTTACTAGGAGTGGAGTTACCTTAGAGGAGGGCTTACAACACTTGACCGTGATTATGGATTGTTAAACAACATCCACCATGACATTGGAACTCATGTTATTCATCATCTTTTCCCACAAATTCCACACTATCATCTAATAGAAGCAGTGAGTATATTTATGTAACCAAGGAAAGTCTATTAAGTACAAACTTATTTCTTCCCTGTTTTCTGACATTTAGTTTGAATTGTTCTTGCAGACAAAAGCAGCAAAGCCAGTACTTGGGAAGTACTACCGCGAACCAAAGAAATCTGGACCTCTTCCACTATACATATTCGGTATTATCTTAAACAGTCTTAAGAAAGATCATTATGTTAGCGACACCGGAGATGTTGTCTACTATCAAACAGACTCAAAAAATCTTTAGCAACAAACAACTGCAGGCCAAAGATCAATTCCTCGAGATCATCCTTCCTGTGATGTCCGAGCTATAAGCATGTTTAATGTTTTACTCTAGCTTATTTGGTAATTAGAACTGTACGAGAATATATCTCACATAATTAGCATGTACCCGTGTATCACATAGACTAGTAATTGTTCCTTATTAGCAAATTTGTCTGTTGGTAGTTGCCTAATTTAATCGGCGAACAGAACCTTTCATTCAAGTTTATATAATTTAATTCTGATGCACTTGTATTTGGGTAATGCAGTATCTAATCAACCAACTATGTGTGTTACTACATAACTTTGTGCAGCATTTTGAGTTCTGCCAATTTACTAATTGATTTTTCAGACTGAAACTAAGAACAAACTTTATCCTACATCATAGAATTAGGTTAACTTCCATAAAAATGCATCTTAAATTATTGGACGAGATTCATTCTGTCATAAATTTATATAAAAAAAAAAATACTAACTTCAGAGTACAGAATTACTGATATTTACTGACATGTTCTTGGTTGTACACTTGTGCTGAATAAAATGTTGAAGGGCTAATTAGTGGACTGATGGTTTAAAGTGGTCCTAGCTAATGGCCCCTTAAACCTGAACCACATCGTTGCTGGGTGGTGGTCCAAAGTGGGCCCTTCTTTAGCTGTCTTGTATGTCGTTTATTGCACTTTTATAATGTTCTATTCGTGTGTTCCAAATTATTACTCATATTCGACTATTTGTGATTAAAGACGTGCACTCACCGCCATTTTTGTTTATCAATTTACTTAGGTTAGAATCAGTACAATGCATGGTTTAAATAAAACCTTGTACAAAAAAATAAGTAATTTTAAAATTTTAGATTTTCATCAAAATTATGATATACTAATTCCGTTAATTATTATGTGCAACAAAAATGTATTATTTGTAAGACATAAAATATTCCTTTGTTGCAAATAATAATTCACGGAGGTAGTAATACGATTCAACGTCAACTAATACATATTTCAATGTAAGAGGTCATTTATTAGTATGCCATTTAAAATTATTTTAATTTCCTAAAATAAATTGATACGTTTTAGCTGTAATGTGGAAGCTTCCAATATTTAAATTTTAAAAACGTTAAATATAATAGCTCAAAAAAAAAATGACGTCATCTTTGCATTTAGTCTGGAATAATTTTATTAAGAGAGCAACATGTAGGCCGTGGTAATATATTAACTATTAGTAAAACTATTATTAACTTTGTTTTACTAATAGTTAATAAATTATACATAAGTAATATTTGTAACTATGAACTATACACATATTAAAAATTATCCGACCTCCAATATATACGTATGCTTGTGAAGTTGTGAGTAGAAGATTCTCTTACCTTCTCTCTCTACTCTCAAAAGTTGACCTAAATAGTTAAGATGGTTGACTTTTGAGAAGTGTTTTTCGTGAAAATTACTCCGTAATTTCATATATAAGACGAAGATAAATTATTAGCCCGTATTCAACAAATTGTACCACGAAAAGGTAATTATTAGCCCGTGTTCAACAAATTGTACTTACATAACCAATATAGTAATATTTCTGGGTGGAGGCCCAAGGGAGTAGATCTTCCTCCCTCTTTTTACATGCACATAACAATTACTTGTTACAAATTTAAAGGCCAATCTAACAACTTTTATTTATGATTATGAATTCAAAATAAAGGCCAATCTAACAACTTTTATTTATGATTATGAATTCAATATAAAGGCCAATCTAACAACTTTTATTTATGATTATGAATTCAAAATAAATACGAATTACTATGGAGTACATGTTTATTTTGGCTACTTGAGGTTAGACAAGTTTTATTTGACCTCCCTTGAAAATATAAAAAGTTTTATTTGGTCATTTTAATTTTTATTTTCACTTCGAAAACTTGAGATCTATCATCTACAAAGTACTATATATTGTAATTTCATTTATCACCAAATATAAAAATATATATTAGAATTTCATTTTGGTTATATCCTTAATTTGACCTACTATACAATCCTAAATATAACAAATTTACTACACCAACTGGCCTACTAATCTAGTAATCTACTATACGATCCCAAATATAACAAATATACTAGACCACTAATTTACCAAACAACCCTTTTTTTTCTTCTTTTATTTACGAAAAAGTCATATACAAAAATTAAAAATACTTCAACATACGCTTATGAAGCAGTGATCAAATGTAATGTTTACCAAAAAAATCCTATCTAAAATTTAAGTTAATATTCGGCAAAAAGAAATAACACTATAAATCAGTAGCGGAGTGGGTGCTTTTATATTTTCAACCATCTATATTATTGTTGAAAAGTAGTAAGGTCCAATTTTTGGCAATGGATCTCTTGTGTAATTGTAATTGCAAAAAGACATTTTGAAATCTAGCTAAAGCTAGTGTTTTGCCAAATAAAGAGAAGATAGCATAGATTCACACTTTCGCCTGTCATAATTTGCTTAAAATTTGGGGCAGACACAATATGTATTATGTGTAATGTCTTTGCACATGTTTATTTTATGCTATGAAATAAAGTAGCTAGGGTTCTAGATGAATGATTATGTGACTTATCTTTGATTATTACACCTCCATATTCCTAAAAAGAAAAGGTAGTGGGCTAATTAGTTGATTGAGTTTTCAACCAATGCACATTAATCACATTGAGGGCAATACTTGCTGCAAACTAATCACTGTCATTTTGATGCGACTCTTAAAAATTCGAAATAGGTACAAGTCACACAAGTGAATAATTGGTTTATTTTAGATCAAAATTTGTCCTAAAAGAAGTTCTTTGCTCCTATGTACGAGTACTATACTCCACGCAACTAATTTAATACTTCTTCCGTTCCTTTGTAAAGTTCTCATTTGGAATCTTGACACTATTCATAATGTAAGAGAATATTTTAAATTACTCTTAATATATCAGACATAACATAGTTATGTTGGGTCTTATTTGATTCGTCTCGATGAATAAATTATTAATATTCAATTGTTATATTTTTTTACTATTAAGCAACTAACGATATTTATGATCAAAGTGTTGCATTGGCAAACGTGCAAGTCCAAATAGGAACTATAAAAAGGGGTGGAGGGAATAATTAACTTTATCGTACAAATAGAGTATTACAGTACTACAAGTAATTACTTGTATAGATTTTGTATCTATGTGAATTATGAGTATTATACTCCACGTAACTGGTTTGTTAACTTCATCATATAGACTGCATAGTACGAGTATTAATTTAGAGAAAAATTATTTTGCATTGATGTGAACACGTTTTTGAAACGGAGGAAGCATTAAATACTTCATTTTATGATTTTATGTAGTATGAGTACTATACTTCACGAAACTGGCTTATTGATCTAGAGAAAAATAATTTTGCATTGACTTGAAAAATTATTTGTATAATTGTATTACTATACTCCACGCAACTGGTTTATTGATTTGGTATCGGGCGACCTGCTATGTTGGGCAATGGCTAAGAAGAGTATTCCACGCAAGTACATTAACTAGTTAACGAAAAATATTTCACTTACGATTGGATCAAACAAGGACTCCTCTTTGCAACAGTATTATAGATGATATTGTGTTGATGGATGAGACTAGATACATTGAGGTTAATACTAAGAGGAAGTCAAGAGAGTGTGTAGTATAGCATTAATGTTAAGAATCTACCCAAAAGAGAGTGTTTTAAGCACATCGGGTCAGTTCCTCAAAGATATGAAGAATTTCACCAAAATATAACCTACAAGATTATGTCCAAAATAGAGGGCGTTTGGGCATGTGACTATGTTAGAGCATCCGAAAGGATAATAAAGAGTTGGGATCATGGAAATCTTACAAGTTACAGTACATTGAACGGTCGAAGGAGTTCGGAAATAACTTGGATATCTAGATCTAAGAATCACATAAAGAATTTGGGTTTATAGGTGCATGTAGCACTAGATAGAAAAGGAATAAAGAGATAGAAGTCACAAGATCATGATTGACAGTCAAAAGAGATAAAATCTTAGTTCATGTATCCGATTTCAATATTATTGTCATTATTGGGAACAAGTCGAGCAATAGGTTTCTCAGTTGAGTCGGCTCAACTTGGATTGGTGCAACACCTACATAAGGGGCTTGAGCTTATTGGAGCTTAAAATTTAAATGCTTTAATCAAATTCCAACATGAGCTAAAAAATTACGATCAAATTGAGCTTAGATTTGCTCAACTTATAAAAATCTTGAGCTGAGTTCCAGCAACTAGAGAGCCTAAATAATCCATACAGTGCTGGTTGGATGATTTTGTGTGAAATATTTTAGTAGTATCGTAAGTAAAATAGGCTCCATTTTAGGAGGAAGCTTGCACATGATAGCCTTCCGTAGCCTTCCTAAAAGGGCTGTTACAGTTGAAAGTTAGGCAAGTTTTCCTTACATCTGCTGTTTTTTTACTTAACAACGGCTTTGCTAACACAAACTTTTCAACAATTTAAGTTGGAATTACTTATTTTGAAGCTTAAAATCTAAGTCATCCTGATTTCATAATAAATCATTGTAAACTTGCCTCGTAATGTTTTGCATTAAGCGAATAGGTTTTTATTTTTTTTTTATAAATTCATAAACTAATAAAGCTTAATTAGGTTACCCAAATGGGCGCATTAAGCAAATAGGTGATGTCATGGAGTTTCACCATAATCCTTCCAAGTTCCAAGTCATATTTACGACCTGCTATGTGTTCAATAGCCTACTTTTTGCAAACTTAGCTGTGCCGTTTTCAACTCACTCTCTGCTCTTTCACCTTCACTCTATCATTCCATACCAGCACCCCATCGGCAACTGCCGAGATACAAGCAAAGTTCGAAAAACATTACACTAGCAATCATAATAGTTATGGGGCATGTATATGAGCTGCAACTAAGAAATATTTATCTTAAAGAACGGAGTAATAGAAAAAAAGGGAGAATTCAAATCATTGTTCAAACAAACTAGACAGACTAAGCTCCTTAATCTTGCCGAACAACATCAAATAGTCCCTTTTAATTAAAAAAAAAATTATACGTAGTTCAAACACCCTCTCACAAGGCACCTATTTTCCCAACCTTTTCCCTTAACAAGTTTCTCGAACCAAGGATCACCTTCAAATGAGTGCTCTACCAGTTCGGACACTAAGTAAACTAATTCTCATATGGCCTCTACATGAAATCTAGTACAAATTTCAATACATTCCTTCAATGACTGGGTTTAGAAAGGTCAAAATGTATCCAATACTATCCCTGGGAAGGGAGGTTGCCTACAAAAGAAAAAGGAAACTATTTGGGATGATAAATTAGACCTATCTAACACTAAAATCAGTACTGCACTGATTTTACTGCATTCATGAAAGCAAATATCCGTGACTCGTCCTTCTTGATGCCATCTGCAGCACAAATGCCACTACTAACATCAATTCCATTCGGACGAAGGATAAGAAGAGCATCCTGAGCATTCTCGGGTTTAATTCCTCCAGCCAATAGCCAACCATGTTTGCTATTTATTGATGGCAATTTAAACTGCGTCCAATCGAATCCTTCCCCACTGAAAATAAAAATTGGCAAAGTGAAACAAACCACAACTGTAAGGACTTTTGAACCCGGAAGGGGGAGGGGGGTTGAGAGGATATGGACAGATAAGTACACCTTTCCAGCAAAATATATCCCAAAAATCATTAAGCACACAGCTACACAGAGAAAATTATTTGGATTACTGTACTAATTGGAGGTTTTGGAGTAGGAATAGGAGATGGTTATAATATTTGAGGCTGCCTATAACTTCATCAATGGCAAGGAACAAGTTGACTTGCCAAGAATAAATTGCAAATATCAGTAAATAGAGTGTCCATCTTCTTTCATAAAACTAGTGGAGTGGATAACGAAATTAATTACATGAAAGAAGAAGCATCTGTAGGAAATTGGGGATCAAAGCAAAAGCATTAAGGAATTCAAGCTGCCTCCCAGTATTCTACTGGTAAAAAAGTCTTGTAATTAAAGTATTAAACTAAATATTTTTTCACATAGAGACACCCATCTATGGGTGGTGAAACAAAAATTATATCCAGCTAAGGAAAAATGCAAAACTATCGAGTAATGCAGTAATTATAAAGGTAATAGGTTAGCTAGGTGGGTGATTACAGTCAACTTGCCCTTGTGACTTCACCGGCAAGGCAACTTCGGAATCAACTCCAAAAGTTTCAGTCCTTAACCTTACACAATAAACCTAATAAAGTGAACTAGAGGATGATTAAACATGCCCTCTTAGATCAAAGACAGCGGTACTTGGATCAAGGAGGGCAACAAGCCAACAATCATTTACATTTACTCATAAATGTGTTAAAGGATTATAGCTTGGTGCTACTACAATAATGCTGGCTAATGCCATTTTATAAGCTGAATTATGCATAATGGTAAAAAGGGACATACCTTCCTCCAGTTGCACTATCTACAAGAATCCAATCTACTAAAGAACCTTCTTCTTGAGAAATATTATTCAGGAGCACCCCATCTTTATCAGAGTGAAGAACATATATAACTCGATTCTCCTTCACCAACTGCGGGAAATAACTCCGTGAACCATTCCCATGAAGCTGCATAACTTTAAAGTTGCACAGATTAGAATGTTGAAAAAGCTATGGGAAAAGTATTCATGTCTTGAATACCTGGACATATTCTATGTTCGATGCAGCAGCAGCTCTTAAAATAGTGTCAGCATCATCATCCACAAATACCCCAACCGGCTCAGCCCCATACTTCCTAGCAACCTCTGAAATCTCCTTTGCAGTTGCAAGAGAAACAGAACGTTTAGATTTTGGCCATATAATCATCCCAATAAAATCAGCACCAGCTTCAGCTGCAATTGCAGCATCTCTAGCAGACGTGATTCCGCACATCTTGACTAGAGGTTGATCTTTTCCATACTTCGTAGATATAGGAGGAACTTTCAACGTCTCAGATGATGCTAGAACTTTTTTATTCCTCAACTGAAGCCTTAATAAATGTTGCTGTCTCTTAAGCATGCCTACAAGTAATGAAATAGCAAGGACATGACGTAATCACCCAACTATCGGGTAATAGCATCATCTTAAATTCTGCCATCCTGGTAAAGAACTGAACCATAGTTCTTGCATCAGATTCTTTATAGAAAATGACCATACAGTAAATTATAATTTAAATTTACTAAGTTAACAAGACACAAGTTTGACTTCCATGCATGACATATGACGAATCAACAAAATAAAGCATTCTTCCCAATCCAATTTTTCATACATCCACAGTAACATGAAACCTTCACAAGACTTAACAGAACATTAAAATGAAACCAAAAGCACAAGATATTACAATATGGCCTACTAATACTAAGGTTACATCACAGATATCAAATGGAATAATTAAAATAATTACCACTGATAAATGATAAACAACACAGCTATAGTCATGCTAAGCAAAACTGGCATAATTATTAGCATGGAAAAAAAAAAAAAAAAAAAAAACAACTTACCAGCAAACATCCTGTTAGAGGTATTTGCAGTTCCAAGATGAGTATGAATTTCCATGATGAACCTGAAATTAATTACAACATTAAAACAGCTCAATGCCAGAAAGAATACTCCATCAAATGCAAGGCACCAACAGACTAGAATAACAATTTACTACGTAGTCAGCAAAGATCACTCAAGAGCATTTGTAACATTAGTGGTTCCCACTTCTCAGACTCTAGCCATTATGTGCATTACAAAGTTGATTACCTTATAACAGGATACGTAATGCAAAGTACTTCCTCCTATCTTCTTCGAATGGCCTAAGTTGACATATATGGTCAGCACAAGTCAAGAATAGATCATAAAATTTTGATTACCCTGTCCTGAATCCTGAAGACATCTCTTAATTGATAAAAATAAAGACTTTGATAAAATCCAATGTCTGTTTGTCAAGCATACATCAGAAAAGATAGATATATTCAACCATGAATTATATTGCAAATCGCCTCTTACCAAACTGATGATTGTTTTCAAGTTTCACTCATCCCATCTCAAAATAATATTGAGTCATCAAAGATCAAACCTTGCTAACTTTGATCATTATTATTTATCACTACCTATAAATACAGCATATAAACCATAAAATGATTTTCTTTTGGATTAATTTATTGAGATGAATCTAATTCTAACTGTATCATTGTTCATTGTTGGGAGAAGAGGTCCAAATTCATATTTCCAATTAAACAGTAGTAGTAATGGGAGAAGAGGTCCAATTTCATAGTTCAATTATCAACCAAATTTGTTTCGGTTATTAAATCACATAATTTGAGAGAGAAAAGGAACATTTGATTCAATTATCAAATCAGGCTCATAATTTCTTCTCTAGCAACATAATCGCTCCGTAGTAACTAGAACCAATAGTTCAAAAATTGAAACCCTAAATTTACTGTAATGACAATTAAATCAAAGTAGATCAACGATAAACCCTAGATTGTGAAATTGATATTCGATGATTACAAAAAGAAATAACAACTCACCTCAAAAGCTGCTTCAATGGAGGATAGTAATATCAGTGGAGAACTTGGAGTGCGCTTCAATGGAAAAACTGAGAGAAAGGGGCCTGTAATTCCCGTGTAATTAGAAGGGTGTTTGGTTCACGAAATTTAGGTATAAGCATGAGTAGACCTGTTCAACGGGCCGAGCTGGGCCGGGCCAAGCCTAATCTAAAATGGGCCGAGCTTGTCCATGGGCCATTAAGCCCATCCCGGCCCATTCAGAATGTATAAACAAACTACAACAACCATGAAGTAAACACAATATAAGAGAATTATAAAGGGCCTTTAAGGGGCCTTATAAAGGGCCTTTAAAGGGTCTTAGTCAACAACATCATAACAAAACCACAGACCATTAATAATCTAACATATAACCAGCCTCCTCTGAGCCAACCTACACAGTTCAAGCAGACCATTAATAATCTAAAATGACAAATGGTGCTCACCACATTTTTCTCACAACATGTTCTTCTACGCTTAGACTTTCCTTCAGACATTTACAGTATCCTATACATCATTGCAATGAATTGTATGATTTAATACTAGTACTATTCAACAACAATCGCAAATGAGGATTCCTCAAGATGACCCGATTACACAACAACAGTACCAATTCCAGTAATTATTGGGATTTCAATTAATTATTCGAATTACTATTCCTGAATCCAAGTCAATTGAACATTTATATTGGGGCACAACGAAACAAACAATCCAAAATTGAACCAAAAATTATATCAACAAACTTAAGGATCTATCCATGAATTTATTCCACAAATTCAATCCGATTTCAATTCAATTTCATATTGAAGAAAATGAAAATCGAACAATTCCTAATTTCATTAAATAAATACGGGTACTACAAATAAACCATCAATTAAAATCTAAAATACTTGTTCAAAAAAAGGAATTACCTTCGTCACTTGTTAAAAAAAAGGAATTTCCTTCGTCACAGTCGTGGATTCCACCGTCGTCGTCGAACAACCAGCCAGCAACTCCAACTCGAACAGCAGCTCAGTTCAAACCTAAATTCTTTGGAGCGAAGAATTAGAGTAGCAATTTGTGAGAATCAGAGCGAAGAACTCGAGTAGCGATTCGAGTAGGAAAAAGAATTTAGGGTTCATACATTTTTGCTGGTGAATAAGAAAAGAGAGAAAATGTTTAATTTTTTATTTTTGGGGGAAATTGGGAATTTTTTAGGGTTTATAATTTGGGAAAATTGAGAATTTTTATTTTTAAGGTATTATAATTTGATGTTAGGAAGTTTTAGAAACAGAAAAATTAGGATAAAAAAAGTCTTATAAGAGTTACCCAATTTTAACATTTTTAACTCAGACCTAACACCCAACCCTTTAAAAGTCTATTATTTAATAATCCTTTAAAAGCTCGTCCCATTTAAATATTGAATGGATAAAGTCCTTTTATAAAATGGCTGGGTCAGGGTTTTAAATAGGCCCCTAACCCATTGAACAGGTCTTAGAATGGTTCAAAGTCCATATCGTATTTGTGTTTAGTTATAATTCTAAGAATTTTAAACTCATTACTCTTACTACATCTAACCGTCAAAAGGCAAACCAAACATATAGTATTAAGAATCAAATTCTAAACTTGTACCATTATGGTTCAATCCTATTTTTAACCCCGTATCACATTGCAAATCAAATGCTCTTATGTGTTTCTTTGATTTTAATTATGAGAATGTCTCGAGCAATGCCCTGATTGTTATTTTTCATAATTTTTTTATCGAAAAATTTAACTTCATTAGCTACCTCCTTAGCAAATTTGACAATCGGAGCATTCGTCGTATATATCGAGAGGTAAATAGAGCGACAGCTACGGTTACTAACGTCAGTCATTTACTTATTAAATAGAACTATATACATTAGTTTTTGTAACAACTCTTCTTTAAATTCCATCCTCTGTTCAGACACATTAGGAATTCCCTTCATACGAATTCTCCTCATACGGTGAATTTCCTATGTTCCTCTTTCTTCTTACCTTATATTAAAAAAATGTACCTTTGACAAGCTAACAAGCTACAAAGAATTTGCAGGCTACAACATTGTTGCTCATAAGAGAAATAGAAAATTGCAAGCAGTTCACAACTAGCGCAGATGCTCTTAATAATAGTTCGTGAAAAATTATCTACTCCATTTTCCTACTTGGCTACTCTCAAGATTGCTAACTAGTCCTGAAAATTTCTAAAGGCTAGAATCACATGTTCAACATAATCCATTTCATTATCTTACAAAATTAAAAGACACTAAATTATCTGTAGGAACTAATCATTTAAAAACCTACTTTACTATGTATTCCATGAAACTTCAACCTAAAATCCAAAATTGTGTTCCCATGTGGGCGGCTATAAAGTAGAACCAGCTCATTCCATTATCTTACTATTATTGAAATTTTAGTAGGACTATAACAGAAAAATAATTACTTTTTGGGACCCACGCGCCATTTGTTGCAAGTGACAGCCTTTTGCATTTACTTTCCTCTCATTCTCCAGCATAGACCCCACTATTATTAGAAAATTTTGACTCTGGGTCCCACTTAGATTATATTGCTACTACAATTATGTTTGATTATTTTGCATCATTTGGTCATGCATAAGAAATTTGTACATACATTTTTATTTTATTTTTTTATATATATAACAGAATAAGAAGAAAAAAAAGGGGTAAGAATTCAACAAAATACAGCCCATCATTTGGTTTTCCTTACCCTGTTTTTATGTGGACAACAATTATGTGACTTTTTCCTCTTTTCGAAGACTTTCAATAATTAGAGACCCTCATTATATGTATTAAAGTCAATTATGTCATTAATAATTTGTTTCTGGTCTACTAATATGAGGAATTGGTTGGATTTAGCTTAATGGAACTAGTTCTGACAACAATGTGTCCATGGGGATGTTAACAAAATATAGATTTCTTTACTCGAGTAACATAACTACTATCGTCAACTAATTATTTGGGTTTTGTCAAGCTTACATTTATCTAAGTTAGTAATATGCCATTTTAAACTAAACCATGCTCTTATGAAAATTATCTATTGATTATCGTGTGTGTCCCATTGACCATAGAATAATAATGGATTTAAGAATGATAGAAAACTTATAGGATATGGAAGATACTAGTATGCGTTAAACTATCAAGATTCCAATTTTGAACCAACCTAAAACCATAAAGGGATGTAGTTCATAAGCTTTCATCATCTTTGCTTGTCAACCAATTCTTAGAAATTGCTTGGTGACATTGATCAATAACTCCAAAAATGCCTACATTTGACTTTCAAAAGAAAATCTTCATAACTCGAGAAATCTTGCTTATTATTGTATAACTGTTGATCAATGTGTTTATATAAGGTATAATAATAACAAGAGATAATTATACTGATTAAACACATTACTAGCAAAAGATAAACAATCAAATTCCATGAGAGGAAAGAATTGTCCTACAAACATATCAAATATCCTTATTCTAAAAGAAAAACAATGAAATGAATAGATTTTGCTTAGTACTACTATACAATCAGAGAAAATCCCTTAAAATTCTTTGAATCTGATCTTCCCTCAATCGAATTTTCCTCCCCTAATCCTTAAAATATACTCTATATAACAATAAATTCAAATAATAGAATTCAATAGTTTAGTTAGCATAGGCCTAAAACCTCCTTCAATTAACCAACTGCTCTTCTATGTACATTTGCTCCCATGGTAAACACATATCCTGACCTTGAGCACCATTTCCTGCACCACTACGACCATAACTCGGCGACCTTGCTCCCAAAAACCCGGCACCAGCCTCGTCTTTCACCAGAGAATTCACCCAAGAAACATCCGGCTCATTGAAGCCGGGTGGGGAAGTTCTAGTGGCATTGGCATTGTTATTGTTGGCACCACGAAAACCAAATGAATTCGATTTCCTTAGCTTGTTCAACTCTTCTCCATGGATCCCCCAATCCAATGTTCCATTCGGCGAGCCCCAATTGGACATAGGGGTCGACATTGGATTTGACATATTACCACCCATTGGTGATCCTGGAGCTGTCCTGTCAATGAAGCTCTGGCTACGCTTAACAAAGGCTGCAGCTCGCGAGTTCAGCATTGCTGCAGCCATTGACTTAGGGGAGTCAAGAGCCCTTGGAGGTGACAACTTCCTTGGAGAATTGAGAGGTGAATCCAATACACTTGGGGGTGACATCTTCCTTGCTACATTGATCGAAGCAAAAGCTGATTCGAGATTAGTAGCCTGCATCATGTCATTAGCCCTGCCCATATTGTTGTTGTTCCACCTAGGAGACGGCCTAGGTGAAAGAACTTGCTGATGCTGGTGTTGTTGCTGCTGCTGGTACTGATGTTGTTGGTTCATGAGCTGCGACTCGATTTTGATCAGCTCTCTTTCCAACTCCACATCTCTAGCACTAAAGCTAGACCTTAGTCTACTACCAGGTAATTGTAGATTAGGAGGTGTGACACCAAAACCCGACTTCCCCTGATACATCCCTCCTGCACCCCCTGATGCTCCGTTGCTAGGGGAAAGCGGAGCAAATGAAGGGGACATCGGAGGAGTGGATGTACAACTAAACCCACCACCAGGAGACGACGACACATTCACATCAGGAATCGCGGAACCAGTAGAAGCATACACAGGGCGCAACTCCTCCCTCTTATGAGCAAAGAAGCAAACCTTCCTAGCACACCCAATCTCATCCTTACACAAACGAGTCCTATACTGCGCCGGATGCAACCACGACTCGAACACACCATGAGCAAACTCACACTCCTCTCCCTTCTTGCAGCTCCCCTTCTTGAACTCGGGGCACGGCACGCAAGTGTACTGGTACTTCTTCGGGTCTCTCCTCCTTGCATTCTCACCGGGGTGAGCAAACGGGCACTCCGTCCAATCATGAGTATACGCCCTCGAACACGGCTTAATCTTGAAACAATACATCCTAAAATCATCACTTCCGTAAACTCCATTGTTAATATCCGGCAGTTCAGAAACTGCAAACTCCTTCTTGGAATCGGACTCGGAATCAGAACTGAACCCGGAAACTGAACCAGAATCTGAATCAGAATACCCAGATTTCAGCAGAACATCAAGCTGCTGCTTATAACTGTTCTTCGAGGGTATTTTTGGAAACATGTGGATTAAATCAGACGCCCTATTACCTGAACAAAACAACAACAACAAAAAATAATCAATCACTAATTCAAAAGAAGACAAATAATAAAAATATTCCATAACAATAATACAAGCAATTGATAAAGATAAGAAATAATACCGTTAGCATCAACGATGTTGGTGTTAGCGGAAGCCGAAATAAGGCGGTGAACGACATAAGGAGAATTGTGAGAGCCACCAGCCACTGCACAGTGAAGGGCGGTGACCCGATCAGACCCGGAAACTCGGTTAACATGAACCGAATCACCACCAAATTGAAGTACAAAATCAAGAATATTGTTACTACCATATTGAGCGGCCACCATAAGTGGTGTCCGCTCTTCGTAAGACATTTTGTTGGTTCCAATTCCACGAGTGTACCAAACACCCACCTCATCAATCGGCAGACCACCCGACTCAACGGCGAGTTTAAAGCTGTTAATATCGTCGGAAGCCGCGTATTCGAGTAATGTTGATGTGTTATTACAGACTTGTTCTTGGGAGATATCCATACCCATGACTCCAAATACGGAGTAAGATTATAAGTTGTTAGAGATATGAGATATAATCAATATGGAAAATATATATGATAGGTTTGACTGAGAAGAAATTGAGTGAATAATGAATGAGTGATTCTGGTGTTGTTTTGGAGGAGAGAGAGGTAAGGGCGGCTCTTATAAAGGAAAGGAGCACCGGCCAAAGGAAGAAGGGAGGAAAGTGTGACTTTTCTGCTTTCGCCCTTCTTTCTTTTAAGTGCTTTTGGATTGATTATTAATTGGAGTATTATATAATTAGTTTAATTTTCTTTATAGGTTTGAAGAGTAATAAAGGGGGGGTCAATAAGTCAAAGGGTCAAAGGGGTACTACGCGTGTGGGCGTGACTCTGCCTTGGTCTACGAAATGAAATTGGCATGAAATCAAATGTTGATTCTTATATCTTAACTATATCTTCACTCACAACTATGTGATTGCTTACCTTTATTTTTGTATATTTTTATCATTTATTAACTATTACTACTATTACTAAAATAAAACGTTGCTGACGTTATTACTGTCGATATGTCACTCTCATGATAAAAAAATTTCCGCCTAAATACAAGAATGATGTCATATTTTTTTTTGGAATTATCATATTTAATAATTTTGAAATTTGAATATTAGAACCTTCTACATTACAAATACAACCTATCAATTTATTCTTAAAAAATGAAATAATTTTAAGTAACACACTAATAAATAGACTCCTACATTGAAATATGTATTAAGTGACGTTGAACAGGTATTATATCATAATTTTGATAAAAATCTAAAATTTTAAAAGTACATATATTTTTGTTCAAGGTGCATAATTCTTATTTACATTTATCCATTTTTTAAAAAATGTACAAATTATAAAAATAGATTTTATATAAACCGTGCATCGCACGGGTTCTAACCTAGTTAGTTAATATAGTAATCCTATTTTATAAGGAGTAGGAAGCTAAGAGTTGGAAGTCTTAAAACATTGTCTTTGTTTTTACGGAGTTATATTATATGGATTATTTCTTCTGTCCTGAATAAATAAATTATCGTGTATTAGCATAATTTTTATTTTTTAAAAAAAAAGCGCATCTATTATGAAAGTATGGTAATGGATGAATTTTCTAATTTTATGCCGAATTATGTGATCAAAGAAAAGACGGAGATCAGTGGCGTATCCAGGATTTCCGAACTGTGGGTTCGAAATCTTAAAAAAAAACGATGACCATATATTGATTAAAAATTCAATACATAAATTCAATTTTTTATTACAAATGGATGGATTACACAATAAAAAAAAAAAAAAAACTTCTTCTAGTTAATCATCAATTATAATCATAGTAACAAAAGCTCTACAATCTACAATAATACACAAAATACACAATTAATTATCAATTAAAATCACAAGTCCCCAATAAACACAAATTTGACAATATAAACTTCTTCTAATTATCAAATTTCAATTAACAGAACAAGTAAAAATTTATAATTCTAAGTTTCTAACTTCTAACTTTCTACAATTCAATTTCTCAACAATTCAAGAATTCAACAATATATCAAAACCATAAACCAATTTAAAAAATAAAACAAGCAAACCAAGATTAAGAATTAATAGGAGTAGACTAGTAGAGGAATAAGAGATTAAGAGGACTCACAATTGTAGAACTAGAAGAACTTGAAATCTGAACTCAGAAGAGTAGAAGACAGAACAGTCGTGAGTCGTCCCTCGTCCACTCGTCCGTGTCTCCGTCACTCCGTGTGGACGTGAGGTGGTCGTCGGTCGGTGTCTCGGTGTGCGGTGCCGCGGCGGCTAGTGGCTACTGGCTAGGGTCATAGGGTGTCAAGCAAGGTTAGGGTTTTGGTGTTTGGGAATTTGGGGAAAAAAAAAACTTCTTCTAGTTATCAATAATACACAAAATACACAATTAATTATCAATTAAAATCACAAGTCCCCAATAAACACAAATTTGACAATATAAATTTCTTCTAATTATCAAATTTCAATTAACAGAACAAGTAAAAATTTATAATTCTAAGTTTCTAACTTCTAACTTTCTACAATTCAATTTCTCAACAATTCAAGAATTCAACAATATATCAAAACCATAAACCAATTTAAAAAATAAAACAAGCAAACCAAGATTAAGAATTAATAGGAGTAGACTAGTAGAGGAATAAGAGATTAAGAGGACTCACAATTGTAGAACTAGAAGAACTTGAAATCTGAACTCAGAAGAGTAGAAGACAGAACAGTCGTGAGTCGTCCCTCGTCCACTCGTCCGTGTCTCCGTCACTCCGTGTGGACGTGAGGTGGTCGCCGGTCGGTGTCTCGGTGTGCGGTGCCGCGGCGGCTAGTGGCTACTGGCTAGGGTCATAGGGTGTCAAGCAAGGTTAGGGTTTTGGTGTTTGGGAATTTGGGGAAAAAAAAAACTTCTTCTAGTTAATCATCAATTATAATCATAGTAACAAAAGCTCTACAATCTACAATAATACACAAAATACACAATTAATTATCAATTAAAATCACAAGTCCCCAATAAACACAAATTTGACAATATAAATTTCTTCTAATTATCAAATTTCAATTAACAGAACAAGTAAAAATTTATAATTCTAAGTTTCTAACTTCTAACTTTCTACAATTCAATTTCTCAACAATTCAAGAATTCAACAATATATCAAAACCATAAACCAATTTAAAAAATAAAACAAGCAAACCAAGATTAAGAATTAATAGGAGTAGACTAGTAGAGGAATAAGAGATTAAGAGGACTCACAATTGTAGAACTAGAAGAACTTGAAATCTGAACTCAGAAGAGTAGAAGACAGAACAGTCGTGAGTCGTCCCTCGTCCACTCGTCCGTGTCTCCGTCACTCCGTGTGGACGTGAGGTGGTCGCCGGTCGGTGTCTCGGTGTGCGGTGCCGCGGCGGCTAGTGGCTACTGGCTAGGGTCATAGGGTGTCAAGCAAGGTTAGGGTTTTGGTGTTTGGGAATTTGGGGGAAAAAAAACTTCTTCTAGTTAATCATCAATTATAATCATAGTAACAAAAGCTCTACAATCTACAATAATACACAAAATACACAATTAATTATCAATTAAAATCACAAGTCCCCAATAAACACAAATTTGACAATATAAATTTCTTCTAATTATCAAATTTCAATTAACATAACAAGTAAAAATTTATAATTCTAAGTTTCTAACTTCTAACTTTCTACAATTCAATTTCTCAACAATTCAAGAATTCAACAATATATCAAAACCATAAACCAATTTAAAAAATAAAACAAGCAAACCAAGATTAAGAATTAATAGGAGTAGACTAGTAGAGGAATAAGAGATTAAGAGGACTCACAATTGTAGAACTAGAAGAACTTGAAATCTGAACTCAGAAGAGTAGAAGACAGAATAGTCGTGAGTCGTCCCTCGTCCACTCGTCCGTGTCTCCGTCACTCCGTGTGGACGTGAGGTGGTCGCCGGTCGGTGTCTCGGTGTGCGGTGCCGCGGCGGCTAGTGGCTACTGGCTAGGGTCATAGGGTGTCAAGCAAGGTTAGGGTTTTGGTGTTTGGGAATTTGGGGAAAAAAAACTTCTTCTAGTTAATCATCAATTATAATCATAGTAACAAAAGCTCTACAATCTACAATAATACACAAAATACACAATTAATTATCAATTAAAATCACAAGTCCCCAATAAACACAAATTTGACAATATAAACTTCTTCTAATTATCAAATTTCAATTAACAGAACAAGTAAAAATTTATAATTCTAAGTTTCTAACTTCTAACTTTCTACAATTCAATTTCTCAACAATTCAAGAATTCAACAATATATCAAAACCATAAACCAATTTAAAAAATAAAACAAGCAAACCAAGATTAAGAATTAATAGGAGTAGACTAGTAGAGGAATAAGAGATTAAGAGGACTCACAATTGTAGAACTAGAAGAACTTGAAATCTGAACTCAGAAGAGTAGAAGACAGAACAGTCGTGAGTCGTCCCTTGTCCACTCGTCCGTGTCTCCGTCACTCCGTGTGGACGTGAGGTGGTCGCCGGTCGGTGTCTCGGTGTGCGGTCCCGCGGCGGCTAGTGGCTACTGGCTAGGGTCATAGGGTGTCAAGCAAGTTTAGGGTTTTGGTGTTTGGGAATTTGGGGAAAAATGTCTGATGTTTGATTTTTGAAATATGAAATATTGAAATGTGAATGTAAGGAGTAATAAAAAAAAAAAAAAAGTACAAAAAAAAGAGGGCAGTAGGAGTCGAACCTAAGACCTAATATATTAAAGGGGCGCGACGCTCTATTATTCAGAGAATTACCAATGCACCAAACTTACCATGTGATAATTATTCTCACAAAAATTTCTTTTAAACCTTTTTATTTTTTTTTAAAAAAAAATTAAAATTTATAATTTTTTTCCAAAAAATCTGTGGGTTCAATGAACCCCCTTGAACCCCCCCTAGATCCGCCCCTGACGGAGATAGTATAATACATTTACTTGCCAATTGAAATCAAAAGTGAGCTTAAAAGCAATTAGGAGAGCAGCTTACAAATTGTCAGTACAAACTATCAATAAAGTCAATGAACTCTTAGAGATAAAGGGGTGTGGGGTTGCATTTAATGATGTGATACTGTCTTGTTACAAGTGGATTGCAGCAAAATGCAAGTTACTACTCTGGTTAAGCTTAAACGCATATAGATCATTGATGATCATACTTGTTCGCTAGTTGCCTTTGTATACATGATAATGTAAAATCTAATGACTATTCTTGATCTTTCAAGTACCCTTTTTTCTGATACAGTTAATTTACTCGATCTTGACATGGACCTAATAGAGGGCATTACTTTCACAACTTTAGTGGTTCGCAATCAGGATAAGGCCAGTAACACATCAAATTAAAGTCTAATTTTTCACGCTTTTGTGTGGCTCTATGTATTATGTTTACTGAGGGACCTCTTGGTGCAATAGCACAAGAGGTCGCTTTGCATCCTCGAGGTGCAAAGTTCGATCCTCGTCAACAACAAATCTCACCCCATACCCCTCTAGGGCATTGTCAGCTAAGTTTCCAGTGATAGGAGCTTGCAATTGGGGTCCGATACCATATAAAAAAAAAAAAATAATATTGCCTTAGCTTGCATATCTAGTACTCAACAATGGGAAAATCAAATGCAAATAGCTCATTACGGAGTAGTTAATTAGTTAGCACCCAAGAGTTACAAATGACTTTATGTAAGAGGAAACCGTTATTTCTAAATTATTACTCTGTACGGAGTATTATATTAAGAAACTACCGTCATTATATATATGTGTGCAAGAGAATATTGGCAAAATAACGTAATCCTTACATAAAATTGACTGTGTTTTAGTAAAAATGGTACGTTGTCCTTGTTGGAAGTTCTTGATATAAAACAAGAGTGTTGGAAGAAAACAAGAGAGAGACTCACAAATAAAAGGGAAAAAATCCCACATTGGTTGGGGGGAGAGGTTTTGCCTTGTTTATATGTTGTAGTGTCTTACAACTACTTTGTTGAGTGACTTGGAGGTGGGTGTTGTACGATACATGCGCGCGCTGAGCCAGGTCGAGCTCGGGCCTTGGGGAATGCGATGCGCGGGCGTGGGTCCCTCTTATCTTTTTGGAGAAATTTTATTTCCTTTCTTTGTTGATAGAATATTCCTTAACATTTATTCCGGTTTTGACTGTTGAGATTTTCTGACTATTGGGAATGTGTTCAGCGATTAATTCCTTGATTATAGCTGGCCGTTACTCTTTATGATTATTGCTCTATATTAATCGACTTAAATAATCTGGACGCTTTTCTGGCCGAGCAATTTCCTTCTTTTCTGCTAGCCATTTTCCCTTTGCTGCCTATTTATACTCGGTTTTTCTTCGGCCAAAATATACAACAATTCGTACCTCTCTCTCTTCTCTAAAATACTAAACATTGTTCTTTATTTTTCTGGGCAAGTATTCTGAAATCTAGTCGGGGTTGTGAGTGCACATAAACTCCGGCGCCGTGCTTATCCTGGAGGGCGACCGCTTCTTGTCTACTGCATCGGGAGGTAGTGCAGAATCGTCTTTTAGGCCAGTGGTTTGCCACGACATGACTACTGTCAATTTTAGTTCACGCATCAAGAGATAAGTAATTTCTGTTTTGCTGCTTATAGTAAAACAGTCCCTCAAAGCTAGGCCAGACTTAAACAATCTTGTCACTACTCACTAAACAAGTGAAAAACAGGTTGAGCTATCTGTGAGCTGTCGAAAGTTTTCTTATTGAATAGGATTAACACCTTGCAATTTTGCCTTGGTACTATCTTGTCTATCATATTATGGTCTGCGTTTAATTGGTAAGTACTACATATGCAAGCCTAGTTGAGCAATGATCTTTATTTTTGCTTCGTCCTAGAATTTGGTTTAAACTCTGTATGTAGCTAAGAGCTAACTATCCACATAGCTTAATACAGTGATATATTGGTAAGTCGTAGCTAGTTGCATATGTTGCATAGATCGATTACGAGTTACCTGGAAAGCGTAAATAGAGTAAACAACTACTTGTATATTATTTAGAAGATAAGGCTACAACTTTATAATTGTTGAGATCACCCTTACACGGTACATATTAAAATTCTTAAATATTCGTTACATTAAAAAAGATGGGAGAATTATATTACATGTTGAACACGAATTAGAAAAGACAATTATTGATTTGGAGTGTAACACATCATCCTTGCACTGTGTGCATCATCTGAAGAATTAATTAAGTATGCAGCTGGCTGGAATAATGCAAAAGCTAGCTTTGGTGCCTGTGTCTCCTAACCACCCAAGTATAGGGTGGAAATTAAATTATAGACGTACTACTAGTATTTGCATTAACATAAAGCAGTCCAATAAATATTATGCATATATATGACACAAGTCCAATGTTTTTCTAGTCTAAAGTTTGATTCCCTTTGAGCACGGCAAGCTGCATATATTCAACTATATCAAGTCCAATCTACATTCATACTCCAATCCTGAAGAAAAACAAACCAATTTTCGAATAAAGTTAGTTATTCATATTTGACTAATATATATATAAATCATATCAGAGTATATATAGTAGTATAAGTTTAACTGTGCTTTTTTTCGTCTCGAACTGTTTGTTTTGTTTTGTTTTTTTTTACTTGGTCGTATTTTTAATTACTAAACTAGAAAACAACAAATCATTAAATAGATAGGTTGCGTAAAAGCTCATTTCAATGTTTAATTTAAGAATTTTACGTTTTGAATGCATTGCTTTTTTATTGTTACATGATAAAACATATCCATACTTTATTTAAAATCAACATTGAAGATTGTAAAAATCATATTAAGAATTTTGACAAAGTAATTTAAGGTTTAAGGGAGTTTGAATAATTTAAAATAACAAATAATTTGTAATAAGTCCGTAGTTATTCACTTATATATACAAAAATTAACATATAACATAAAATAATTATAAGGAATTTTTTTTTTTTGATGTTTAGAGAGCCACAAGGACGAGTGATAAAAATCGATCTCAAGATTGCCTGAAACCGGGAGAGAAGATCTAACCACTAGAGCTACGCTTACTCTCAGGAAATTCATTAAATCGTCAGATACGAAGTATTACTTGGTATGCGCGCTTAGGAAATTATAGGCACATATAAAGATGGCTCTGGGCCGTGCCTTGTGCCAGACCCACGTGCTTTGGGGTTAGTTAGGCCCGTACCTTGGCCCGGCCACGAGTTACGTGTCGGGTCGATATTTTCAAAAGGTTGGCCCATGCCAAACGGTGCTTGCGTGCCTAGGCATAATTTCATTAATTTTAGCGTAGTTTGTCGGGTGCCGGGCAAGGCCGTGCCGTGTCTTATCTTGCTTCTCCCAAATGAAGGCGGTCTAGGCCTGACACGTGCAGTAACGTGTCATATCGCCGTACTAACCCTACACCGTGCCGTGCTTTTTTCGTGTTGGGCCGGGCCTGCAAACCTGGCCCGACCCAGTGCTACCTTTAGGTACGTAGTAACGTTGAACATATTTGCATAATTTTTGCTTTTGAAAAATAGAAATCATTGATATTTAGATAACTTGATGTATACTTGTATATTTTTATAGCTTATTTTCATCAAACACGTGGGTTAATGTTTACTTGCAGATTTTAAATTACAAAAGCCAAAAATAGTGACTTAGCACTGTGTTAAAGACTTTGAGGTCATCAATCTGAAGAACTTTAATTTATATAATCAGTAAATGAGCAACAAAAAATAAAATGAAATTAGTAGCTAAATTAATCAGTAATACCCAGTTGCGCGTTTTTTGTTTCCTTTTATATTTTAACTTTTTAAAAACGATCAATTTGCGCGTTTCTAAATGCATATGGATATAGAAATAGTGGTAGTCTTACGTTAATTGTTGATGCAGGACTTTCTTGCTAATGGAAATCTAGTGTTAAATTATGTTGTCTATATGTGGGACGAAGGTCCGAAGAATTCACCATATTGAACGACATTTGACTTCTAGTGCTACGGCTGCTATCCTTACTATTCACAGTTAAGACCTTAATTAAAGATCGACGTTATAGTACATACGGATTGGATCATTGGAGTAGTAATACTCGTGATGAACTCGTACTGGTTGGCTACTATTGTAAAACTAAACATCCCGTTTTGAAAGAGACTATTCTAAATTTTAATACGACGTATATTATGTTGTTGATTGGCAACTTGTGTGAAAAACAAAGGCTATTTTCTTGATTAGCTTTAATGTCGTTGTTAAGTCGACAATAAGTTACGTTAGTTCATCTATATATGCACCATCTTATTAATTTTGATACAAAAGGCATGCTCTCTATTTTAACGTGTTTTCTATTAGATTTTTTTAAAAAAAACTTATTCATGCAAGCATACCTATTGTGTAACTTATTTGAGCTTAATATATCTTATCGGAACTTGGTGATTTTGGCTCTATTCGATTTTTAAGAAAAAAAACTTATTCATAAATGCATACCTATTGTGTAACTTATTTGAACTTAATGTATCTTATCGGAACTTGGTGATTTTGGCTATAAAAAGTAAAAAACAAGCTAAACATAAAAAACAAAGTCTTCTCTAAACATAATTACCAAAACGCACTTTTTTCAAGATATCTTATGATACATGTAGCCGGTTTCAACACACCCATAATGGAAAACACCTAAAAGCTTGAATTGATAGATCGATACTAACTCTAATCCATCGATCCCCTTCTAGTGAATATACTCATCTCACGTACTTCGTAAAAGGCCGGGTTTAAAACTTTGGTGTAGCTTGCATTGTAATGGTGGAATCTCAAAGGTAGATAACAAAATACATACAACTTAGTACAATGTCTATCAAACTTATAGACATATATAGATTATAGACAGTGGGGAATGACATGTGAGATTATGAGGCCTTTCACATAGTCATCACAAAATACATATGCAGAAGATACCTCAAAAACAAGCAAACAACTCGATCTCATTATATGCATGCATGGGAGCCCATGATATTGACAATACTAGTGGGACACTAGTACATGGCCAAATATATGGGTATAAAAAAGTTGAATTGGATACAACCCTTTGTTTGTTTAGTACGAAGTCTTTTTTAATATGATATTAGGTCACCGAACAAGCCACTTGAGTTGGAATATCCTTTTGGAAAATATTGCTCAATCAATCACATTAGTTACATACTTACATTACGTACATAGTTACTTGTTGATAAACAATATATAGTCACGCCGTGTGAAAATCTAAAACTCAAGCTAAATTTCTCAATGCATAAATATATTTTCGCCAATGCAAAACCTAATAATGGTATCAAGTAAACCAGTCAATTCCTAAGTCTGATCGTTACATGCAAACCCATTATCAAAGAAAAATGATGAAGATGAGAGGTGAAATCCACTAACAAATTCTTCTTATTGTTGTTTTCCTGTCTCCGATAAAGATTGAGCTATGGGCGCTTTATACTCGTTCCTTCCCACGAAACCAACATATTTACTATCAAATGCACACGGAAATGTTGATTCATAAGAGATCTCTAAAAAACAATAATGAATATGTATGTCAGCTAACATTATTTACTGTAGTAAATCTACCGATGAGACCTTGGCCTAGTATTAAAAACTAAGGGCCGCAACCAGTCACAGTTTTGATCCCCCCTCCTCTATCGGAAATACTACCTATATTTTTTTTATTTGCAATAAATGAGTAGTTTATGTAAGATATAAAAAAATCTCATTTGTTGCAAATAAAAAGAAACGTAGGTAGTACAGTATATATTTGTATGTATTTTGCAATGCTCTTATGACCTTTTTTTTTTAAAAAAAAAAAATAGTAAACCTTGAATGTGATTCTAGAATAGTATGATACTCTCATTAAAATTAAAAATAATTATAGAAAAATTAAAGTAAAATTGGGTAAAGTCTCAATTACATTATCCTCCAAACATTTAAATGCACACTAAACATTTAAATGTACTCTAAACTTTAAAGGTTTAAAAACCTCATTGAACATGTTTTTTGTTTATCGCACGCCCGTGTGGCTCCTTAGCCCATATGACTATGTTGCATTGTGACCCAACCAACCGGTCCATTAGTACAATATTGAGCCGATAAATGGCATATATTGGATACGAGTTTTTTAAAAGCACTTTTTGTTTCAATTGGCCCATTTGTGGAGTTAAGAAAGCCCAATATGTTTTTTTAAGTTGTGTCTTGTGTGATTGGCTAGACTAGACTAATAGATCAAATTCTTCTGCACTGGACTTATAACAGTCTTTATCAAATGGCAAGCTTCATAAAAAAAACCATCCTAGTATGTTTGATATGAACTCAGTTTTTGTCACTTATGATCTTGTGTTTTTGGGTTGGTCACCAATATCAGCCCCCCAAGGCCACAAAACATAAGTTAGCCTCGGATGTGAACTTGATGAGGAAGTTCGAGAAAATTGTCGTTAATGCCTAACTAAGGTTATGTTTAGTTTGCCTTATTTAAGTACAATAACTTATTTATGATCAAATGAGAAAAAATAAGTTCAGCTATGACGTATAAAAAAAAAAGGTTTTCTTTATCTTTTATGTGCAAATTTCTTATCTATAACTATTTTTAATTCTATGATGAAAAAATTTAGAAAAATACATATTTGGAAAATATACATTAATACAAATTAAATAATACATCATTTAATGCTTATTTTTAAGATCAAATATAAGGTTAAAATTTAGACAATTTGATCAGTAAAAAAAAAAAAAAAAACACATTCAGATTAGAACTGATAAGCAAAAATAAGGTAAACTAAACATAGAGCAAAAATGAAGGAGTCATTTTTGTACCCAAACACAAACTTAATGGATGAGCTGCCCAATTTGACTAGTTATAAATTTATATCACAATATATAACAACAAGATTAGAATTTTGAAAGAATCCATTTTTGTTTTATAGGATGAAATTGGATTTGACAAATTAACTTACTTCGACTTTAACTCACTTATAATGATACCACAATTTCCACTAATTTTATAAAAGCCAAGGACAGTTGTTCTCAGTTAGAAAGAAGAGCATATGGACAGTTGTTCTCATAAAGTTTCTAATGCACTAATACTCTATAATATATACTGAGAGTGAGGGATAGCTCATATGGTTAGAGTTTTTCTCCCGATTCCAGAAGATCTTGGGATCGATTCTCATCATCCGTCCTTATGGCTCTCTTAAAAAAAAATCTATATTATACTTTGTATATATGTATGAAGTATAATATTATAATTGTTTTATTTTAGAACGAAAGGAGTATTGAATAGAAAGACAAATAAGTTACGAGGAATTTGCTCAATCTCTTCAATTGGTCTTATAATGTGGATCAAATGCTCATTTAGCGTTGCCAAAATGCCAATAAATAAAATGCTCGATTAGGGGTGGAACGCTAGTGACTTCAAAAGGATTTTGTCACGGAATGCAATTAAGTTTAGCTATTGCTAGGTAAACATATTACAGGTGGCCAAAAATGTAGAGTATGTGCACACAAGGGCTTCCAAACGGAGGGTTGTTTGTGAGACAATTTTGTGAGACAATGTAGAGTATGTGCAAAATCTAGCTATTTTGCTCCGTTTGTGAGACAATAAAGCCATGTCTCATAAGGGTAATGTAGGCATTTTAGGTGTCATTTTAGAGGTCTCATTGAGCTATTAAATACTTTCTCCGTTTCATATTAATCGCAACATTAGGGTGTTCACAAAGTTTAAGAAAATTTATAGGGCGGGGCCCAAAAGAGGATTTTAATAATGTAAAGTAGGGGTGAGCACGGGTCGGGTAATCGTACCGTTAACACTAACGGTTCGGGTAATCGATAACAAATATCACTAAAAGTGATATCCATTAACCGAACCGATAAGTTCGGGTACCCGGATTTTCGGATTAGTTATTGGGTACCTAATAAAATATCCAATATTGATAATTAAACTTAATAATGTAGTTATTATGTTATTATTCAACACTAAATAACAACAATACCACATGATCTTGACCAAATTATTTTTAATATTACTAATCATTGATAATATAAAGAGATTATGAAGTAAAATAAGAGTTTAGATTTTGGATAAATAGATTTAAGTAGGAAAAAAAAAACAAAAAATTGTTTATCGGATCAGATCGGATCGGGTAACCGTTAATTTTAAAATGATACTGTAACACCCCCAAATCTCTCTCTACGTAGGTACTATAATTATACGTATAAAATATCGTAGAGATAGACTTGGGCGTATTACCGCCACGTGAAAACGTAAGGCTTATTAACTACTAATAACGGCAGCGGAAAAAAATAACTGACTTTATTAATAATATAATAATCATATTATATAGTTTGAAAATACTCCAAATAAAACTTGTCTGACTCGTGAATGAATAAATTCCAAACTAAGTGATCCCGATCCCGATTCAAGTATGCGCACGATCAATTCCACACCTGAAAACAAGACTGCTTACCAATAATGGTAAATAGGGCGAACCAAAGAACAAAAAGGAAAATGGATTAGCAAAAACGCTAAGTACTAGGGGTGAGCAAAGACCCAGGGTACCCGGTACTGGACCCGGAACCGATTAGGACCCGTCGGGTCCGAACCCGGAACTAGTCTCACCGGTTCCGGGATCGGGTCCAAAATATTGAATCCGGTTATAACCGGTTCCGAGACCGGATCCTAAAAATTCAGACTCGGTACCCACTGGATACCCGGTTCAGTTATAAATTTTTTTAAAAAATAGCCCATATATATATACTGATATACACTTATACAACTTGCTAAATTGCTAACCCTAAAATAAAAACAGCCTACAGCCGCCCCTTTCTTCCTTTATCCTCTCTACTTTCTCTCTACTTTTCCGGTTTTCCCCCTCTTCATTAGATCCACTTCTCTCCTCTTCCTCCTCCCTTCATCTTCTTCCTTCTTTCACTTTCTTCTTCCACCCTCTTTACGTTAGAAATCGCTGCTTTATTTCAATCTTAGAACCCTAAAATTGCAGAAGCCTATCACAATTTGCTGGAGGAGCGACTATCGGAGACCACCTACAGTCGACACCGGCGACCGAACATGCTGCTTCATTCAATTTCTCGAGCACTAGCGAACCATCAAACGATTTAGACCCAACAAATTGATTCGGTCATTGATAATGAAAGGTTCGTTGTTGAAATGGAGGTCGAGTATGAAGAATGCATAATATTCTATAATTAATTATTAATTCGAAATTTAAGGGTTTATCAATTCAAAATTTTGCATGTAAAATTTTAGGGTTTATTAATTCCAAATTATGTAGTTATGTAGATTATTAAAAATCTATTTGGTGGGTATGACATTGTAATTCTGCAATTATAATTCTGGGTATGAAATTTAATGTGTATATATGGTTTGCTATTGTCTTGAATTGGCTAATTTTGGTTCAACTTTGTTATTAGTTGAGTGTATATTGAAAATTAGTGGAGTATTCTGGTATTTTGAGCATTACAACGTTGATTTTTTTTACTTTGTATAAGCCAACCGGGTACCCGGCTTTGGACTCGGTTCCTACCAGTTCTGGTTCCGAGTCTGAAAATTAAGGACCCGGTACTAAACGGTTCCAGGACCGGGTCTTTAGTTTTACAGCGGGTACCCGGTAGTGCTCACCCTTACTAAGTACATATAAGTGCAAGGCATCTAAATGCATTTATTAGACAAACATGATTTCAAAACAATTATTCCAATTAAAACTTGCTATAAGTCACTTCCAAAATTGGACTTTCCAAAATTTAAACCATCCAAAAGTAGTAACATCCATTAATATAAACTTTCCAAACCAATAGATTTCCAATTTAAGCTGAATTTCCAAAATCAATTTTCCTCACCTAGGTGTGCATACCCCTCAAGTAAGTTAAACTCTACTCGAAGAAAGACCAGATCATACAAAGTTCATGGTCTTACTTAACCAGTCCCGGGTAGAGGGACAATTAAAATAATAAATACTCAAGCCCATTTGAGCTGCAAGTTTAAATTAATCCTTTGATTTGATAACTTGTAATCAAGTGATTTATAAACAAATTTTATTAATTAATTAGCACTTTTAAAGATCAAACTTTTAAAATCGAAAAAATTATATTTTTAACTCATCACAATAAACGTTCATCAAAACACGCATTCAAGGACCTAGCCACATATACATACCTTGATCACGAGAACAATTAAGGTACGACTACTACACTTGACCACGATCAAGGGAATCCTCTTACACAATAAAATAACCTTAATTAATATAAGGTTAACAAAATAACACAAAACCATAAACATCATTCTAATTGTGCACGAATTACCAAACCATCAAACTTGTATTACTTTAAAAACAATAATAACTTTGTTTTAATTTCAGAACAATAATTTCATACTTATAATAATAGAGTAAAGTATTAGTAATAAGGAACATAGTACTTTAACCAAAAGAAACATAGTATAGTACGTAATAGTATGAAATAAAATAGAAGGGCCTTTTTTTTTTTTTTTTTTTTTTTTTTTTTTTTTTTTAACGACGCATGCATGTATGGCAAGGAGGGAAACAAAGAGCAACTAAGGCAACACCTATCTTGCGACAGCAACTTACAGCAGCAACAGCAGGTGGAGGAAAGAGGGCGGCAGTGGTGGCGGGTTCGGCTTTGGTTGTTGTACGCATAAGAAGAAGCAAGGTCGGTGTTTGTACGAGTGAAAGCTAGGAAAAGAAGCAAGAACTTGGAAGAGGAAGAGTACATGGGTTTCAAGGGAACTAAAGGAGAAGAAATTTCTGATTTTGGTGTGAGTAATTGAGGAGGATTAAGGGTCTATTTATAGTGTTTAGAGTGTGGAAGGGATAGAGATTAATGTATGATATGATTACTAAAAAACATGATTAGTTTTGAGGTTTGTTAAAGTACTTAAATCAAATTAAGTCTAGATTAATATTTGGGTGTAAAAGATGAGTAGAAAAATTGGATAGAAGTTCATTTGATTGGAGGATTAGAAGAAGGAAGATAGGGATAAAATAAGATTATGGAGAGGGTTTAATGGTTAAGTAAAGAATAAGATAGAAATCACAAAATAATCATAATTAATTTTTTTTTTTGTTTATTAAGCTTTCGGCCAGCTAATTTTGAAAAAATCTGTTTTTTTTTTTTCTTTTTTTAAAAACGAAAATTATAATTAAATGGATAAAATAATTGAATTTGATATTTAAATCAAGTTATTATACAAATATATAAATATTTTAGATAGTATCAAAACTAAAATTTGCTGTAAATCATAATGTATATTAGGTATTATCTTTAAAACTCTTGAAATTTCTAAGATAATAACATACATATTGAATAAAATATGGACTGACCTTCAAAAGATAATTAAACCAATATTATTAATTTAGAAATCCGAAAATAATTAATTGTTCAAATGATTAAATGCATATATTTGGCGCCAAAATTTAAAATTCATTTTGGCTCCAAATTAAATAATTCAAGAAATTATTAAAATATCGGAAAAATTGCTTTAAATTATACAACTTTTTACCCGTTCGCTAAAAACAAGTCCACCTTTTGTTTATTTCAGAATAATACGACCTTTGGGGGGTGTCCGCTTTAAACAAGTTGTAACCTGTTGGTAACCTGATTAATAGGTTATATGGACACGTGTCATCATTTTATTGGTCTGAAAATATAATTTTTTTTAATTACACAAAAATTAAAAAAAATATAAAAAAAACCAAATATATTTAAAAAAATTCAGAAAAATAATAATAAAAAAAACAATTAAAAAAAACTAATATTATTAAAAAAAAACAGCCCCCATTCCCATCAGTCCATCACCACCCCACGCACCACCGCCAGCCTTCACCACCACCCCCTCCAGCCGGCCGAAACCCCAGCCCACCTTCACCACCCAATCACCCACCACCGCCACCCAGTCACCCAAGCCCCGACAAAATCCCACCCCAGGCCGTTGAATCTAACAAATAATCTCGGCGTTGCGGGGAAGAGAGAGAGGGAGGGGGAGAGGAACGATGGCGTTGTGGGTAAAAAAAAATCTCCCAGCCCCAGCCCGTGTACGACCACCCTCTTCATCGCCAGACTGGAACGGCCCGCCACCCCTTTATCACCACCATCACAACCCCCTGCCGTCGCCCCTTACCACCATCACAACAAAGTCTCACCTTCCTCCGCAGTTGCTGCCACCACAACCCACCACCACCAAGCGAACCCACACACACCAAATCGCCACCAATCGCACCAAATCGCCACCACCGCACCAAATAGCCGGAGTTTAGGAGGTGAGGGGTTTCGCGGTGCTGGTGTTCTCAATTTTAAAGGTTAGGGTTTCTGGGTTAGGGCTGGGTTGGGGTTTTTGGGTTAATTGAGTTGTCGGGAAAGGGAGGGAAGGGGGAGGAGAGGGGGCTGCCGGAAAAAGGGAGGGAAGGAGGAGGAGGGAGCTACCGGAAAAAGAGAGGGAAGGGGAGGATGGAGGTGGAGGGGAAGAGACAACCATTGATGAAGGTGAAGGGGAAAAATAAAAAATAAAAAAAATTATTAATTAAAAAAAATTATTAATTAAGAGTTAATTAGATTATTAAACGAATTTATTGAAAATTTTAACCGGTTATTCAAGTTGTAGGTAAAATAACTTGTTTAAAACGAACACCCCCAAAGGTCGTATTATTCTGAAATAAACAAAAGGTGGACTTATTTTTAGCGGACGGGTGAAAGGTGGTATTATTTAAAGCAATTTTTCTTAAAATATCTTCCCAAAATTCGGGGTATTACAGATACCCAATAACAAATTACCGAATCGGGTATCCGAACCGTTCTGGTTATCGGATTGGGTATCCTAATTTTCGGATCGGTTACAGATCGGGTTTTCAGGTAGTTATGCTCAGTCTTAATGTAAAGTATTGTTGGTAGGAGAATGAAATAATAAAAAAGTAGAATAAGTGGGGTTGGTAGGAAAGAGAAATAATAATATATTTGTAAAAGTGGGGTTAGTAAGAGAGAGAAATTATAAAATAATACGGAGTAGTGGGTCATTTCCAAATGTAGAAGTGTTGCAATTTATATGAAACAAATGTAAAAGGAAAGTGTTGTTATTAATACGAAACGGAGGGAGTAATACCACTGGAGTTTCAGTAGTACAAAATTCTTTACACTCTCAGTAATATAAAATATAGTCTCAGTGGTACTTTAAGAAATTCCACTGGAGTTTCAGTGGAACAAAATATCGACTCAGTGGCAGTGGTCCCCATGAACATATGTCTGAAAAGTATTAGTGGGGCCCACATCACCTTTTCACTCTTTATATTTTTAATAGTTGTGAGACATTTCACCATGTCACACAATACTTCATTTATACTTTCTCATGTGCGCACATTCAAGTATAACTAGCTTTTGAGCCCGTTTTTACACACGGGTTGTCAAATATAAAGTTTTTTCTTTCTTTTTTTTTTTCTTTTTTTTTCTTTTTTTTTACCAAAATATTAGATTATGCTTAATATCTTGAAAATAATATCCCAATGACATCCAAGCAATGTTATATTATGAAACTCTTTATTTTTCTTGACAAATGCAAATCCCCTTTCTTTACGGCCTCAATTTTTCCTTTTCAATTAACATTTTCATTATAGTAAAGAATTTACATAGAATTTTAAGAGATATTTATCTCTCTCTCTCTCTCTCTTTATTTATTTATTATTTTTTTTAGAGCTTAGGTGATGTGAAAAAAGCCTTAATGAAAATTTGTATTTATATCAGAGATTGAAAGGTCCATGAATTAAATGACGAATGTGATTAAATTGAATTGAAAGATGGAGGGTGAAGAGGATTCATTTGTTGAATTTAAATGGAAGTTATAGCATATAAAGGGTTATTGAGAAATAAAGGGGGGGGGGGGGGGCTAGAGACGTTCTATGTAAATATAAAAAAAATAATGATTATAAAGAAAGGTAAAATGAGAGGACACGTGGCAGTTTCGGTTTGTGTTTTTAATTACTCACTACTAGAAAATTGGTCTTTAGTATCGAAAATTAATCGATACTAAAGGGTTGTTTTCCGATACCAAAAGCCATAGTATCGGAAATGATTTCTGACACTAATATGATACTAATACCTTCGTGGCTAATGTGTTGATATCGATTCTTCAAACCAATATTATAAGGGGTCGGGGTACCTTTAGTATCAGAAATATCATTAGTATCAGATAATTAGTAACAAAATTTCCGATACAACTATCACATCATATGGTGTCAGAAATAATTGATACTAAAGAGTTAGATCCTTAGTATCAAATTGGTTTCCGATACTAAACAATCACTATAGTATCTAAAATTACTATTACAGTAGTTTTTCGTAGCTTCGGAAAGTCCTTTTAGTATTGGAAATTTCTGATACTAAAGATAGACTTCAAAA
Source organism: Chenopodium quinoa (assembly GCF_001683475.1). NCBI lineage: Eukaryota > Viridiplantae > Streptophyta > Magnoliopsida > Caryophyllales > Amaranthaceae > Chenopodium > Chenopodium quinoa. The sequence goes on along the minus strand of NW_018744582.1, from coordinate 1,948,362 downwards.
CGACAAAAGTACTTTTATATTGGAACTTTCAAATACTAGAGACTCTTTAGTATCAATGTCTCTAATATTATTATTTAACAAAAGAACCCTGTTCAACAAATTTATATATTATTCAAAATTAAATACATAATTAAATAACGGATTTTTTTTTTTATTTTTTATTTTTTATTTTTTATTTTTTTGTTTTGTTGTTGTAATGTTAATAGTACAAAATCTGATGTATGTATGCTTGTAATACAAAGTGCACTTTACATCTCTTAAAAAAATGGATTATATTTTACATTATCACCTGGTCACCTCTATTCAAAATATAAAGTTGTTGTCTCAGTTCACACTAACATCAACAATCTTCAAGCTAGGACATTCCAGACCACCATTATAAATTGAAGTTTAAATTGCTCACAGATAAAAGAAAAGGAATTACATGTAAGAGCCCCCAATAACATAATTAACATCTTAAGCATACATCATACAATGAAAACATACAGTAATATTCTAATCTTTTTATTCTTGATACATTTTACGAACTGATAATGGTTGTTTCAACTTTAAATAATTAGGCTCAGATTAAGGCAGTCACTAATTAAGGTCCAAAGGTGAACCAAATGAATCTACTAATTTAACTCAATTGTTCACACCTTTTCTTTATTTTATTATTTATAAGCTGCAAAGTTAATACCAATTGAAAGCCACACCTTTCATATCTACACAACCAATTCTCAGTCAAGATATGATTAGTGAATTGTCAAGGTCACTAGATTAATAAAACCCCTCCACAACTTCACTAAGAGTAAGCACAAACCTAATGTTAAGCTATGATAAAGGAACATATCCAATCACCTGCAAAGTTGTACAACTAATGTACTAGTGAATTACATAACAAAAAGCTGTACACAACCCAGCCAACATGCCTTATTTGAAGCATTTTATTAAGTAAATAAGGACTCAAAAGTACTGAAACCAAATTATCTCTAACATTGACATGTTATCAGATAAACAAAGCATAAGCTTCAATATTGACAGGTTATCAGATAAATAGATGCACAAAACGCTGTTGCTGGCTTTTCTTAGACAACTTTATATATCTTAGGGCCAACTTGACTGACCTGAATCGAAGCCAAATTGTAATGATAAACGATCAAATTCCTTATGATATCTAACAAATGATGAGTGAATTACCCAAGTACTATCAAGGATCATTCAATTAAATTATCTTGTATCCTTTTATAAGTGATTTAGACTGTGAGTATGATTACACTTCACAAAGAGGTCAAACAATGACAAACACAAATCTCAAACCATCGTTTACCATTTAACAACTCAGATATGTTACATAAGTACATAACAAGAAAGTAAATTCAAAGGCACAACAACAATAATCACAGTCCAAAGTCTCTAAACCAGTAACTTCAACCGAGTACCTAATTATATTTTCTCCAAATAAAATATAAAACACAATTACATGAATACTTAATAGTATATTAGACAAAATACTAATAAAAAAGATGTACAAGTAATATTGTATACCCTAATACCAAGGTTTAACCAATATAAAGTCATTAGCAGGGGTCAGATCATATACCTTTAAATATAAGGTTGTTCGTTCTTTCTCTCCTTCATTTTGCTCCTTCCTCCCAATCTTATCTCCTTAAACTAAACCCATTTAATTCCCTCCTTTATTTTCTTCAATAATAATCAAACACATGCAACAAAATTTCCATAAAAAATATTAAACATCCAAAACATATACAGGAAATATGGAGATAACTAAGTACCAAAAATTTAATGAAATTATCTTTATTTTAAGGGACATTGAAGTTTGAGGCAAACCAATAGATAATAAAAAAAATTAATTAAGTCTAACACACCTTCAACCTTTTAGAATGAACATATAATTTGATATTGCACTGGCCCCAAACTATACCCAGCAAAATTACACGTCTCTAATAATACAGCGTAATTTTCATTCAGATTCATCCAACCTGCAGCAAAATTGTAGCTTAAAACAGCAAAAATAAAGAAGTATTTACACAATTCTAGCGATAACAATTAATTAATTTACTCAATTTTATTGTTTCAAAAATCCAAATTCAAATCTAAATCTAAAATCAAATAGATTAAAAACTCTTCATTGAATCCTTATTTCACAGCTCTAGCATTAACCAAAACCAATAAAATTGTTCAATTTTTTCAATGTTAAGCTATGATAGATCGAAATTTTCAGCATAGTTTTCTTGCCCTCGGCGATAACTACTAGAAATAGGCTTAATTCCGACGGACTGAAATTCCCTCGGAAAATTCAAAAATTCCGGCGGAAATTGGAGTTGTCGGAAAAATCCGTTGGAATTATTCCGACGGATTTGAATTCCCTTGGAAATTTCAAGTTCCAAGGGAATATTCCATCGGAAATTTTTTTCCGACGGAAATTCCGTCGGAAGAAGACAATTCCAAGGCAATTATTTCCGTCGGATGTTTAAGCAAATTAAAAAAAAAAAAAACTGGAGTTTAATTCTTGTTTTGCGACAGAAAAGAAAGAACAGAAACAGGAAGAGAGCGAAAGGGAGAAAGAGGAAGAGAGAAGGAGAAAGGGAGAAGGAGAAATAGAGAAGGAGAACGCGCCTCCACCACCAGCCGCCGCTTGGCCGCCGCCAGTGTAGGTAAGTCTCGTTTTTTTGGTTTTTTTTTTTTTTTTTTTTTTTTTTTTTTTTTGTAAATGTTGCGGAAAACCCTAACCACCACCACCACCACCACCTAGGCTTCACCGGAATTCACCATTAGCAGCGCCGATTTTCACCACAACCACCTAGGCTTCACCGGAATTCACCATAAGCGCCGCCGTTGGACAGTGGTAAGTGTTTACCTTTTTTTTCTTTAAATAAACTGTTTTCGGGTTTTTTAGGGGTTTTTTTTTTTTTGGAATTGCTACTAACAGCCACGACACCAGCCGGCCGCTGTCTGCAACCAGAACGACGCCCAGCCACCATCGACAGCAGGTTGTCTTTTTTTTTTTTTTTTTTTTTTCTTTTTTTCATTATAACTTGATAGCATTTATTCATTTTTTTTAAAATAAACAGGCAACACAAACTTAGTTACTAAGTTTTGAATTTGAATTATTTGTAGGATTGAGATTTATTTGGTTTTTTGGCGATAACAACTTCAAATCTACAGGTTAGAGAGTATATAAAAGCTATAATTATAAGTTTAGTTTATACTTAGCATGTTAGTGACTAATGATATGTAGATATATGTTAGTTTATTATTGTTTTAAGTGTAGTGTATACAATTTGTTGTATTTATTTTTTAATATGTTGAAATATATGAAATGAATGTGTTTGTGTTATGATATGTTAGTTTAGTTTATTTATGTTTAGTTTTTAATTGTTGTATTATAACATGTTAGTTTATTTTGGTTTAGTTTAATATAATAATGTATGTTAGTTTAGTTTATTTTATTTTAGTTTTGTGTTATATAGTATATGTTAGTTTATTTTTAATATTTTTGTTTGATATAATGTTTAATATAATATTTAATAATTGTGCTTATTTATTTGCTTAGTTTAGTTTAATTATGATATATCTTTGTTTAGTATAATGCATGTGTCCTTCACTTTATATATATATATATATATATATATATATATATATATATATATATATATATATATATATATATATATATATATATATATATATATATAATAAATGAATCATTTGCATAATCATATGTCTAGACACCCGTTCAAGGCATACACATTAGGAGTATGTCTTGAATAGTCCCCGGTTGGGACTATCCTTGTACGCTAATTCTCACTTAGGTGGTGAATGTAAGCCTTGTTTTTTTATTCTAGGGAAAATCCTGTCTTTTCATTTCTCTACAGTGTTCTATGGGTACATATGTAGGTGTATTTAATCGCCTACATCGTGTACTTGGAGAATTGTAGGGAAATGCTGGCGGATTTTCCATATAATTGAAAACCTGGCTTATATTCACTAGTGAGATTAAACGTACAAGGATGGGTTAGGTTGGAGTGATAAGGACCCTTTGGAAGCATTTCAAATCTCATTTGCATTTCCATAACGCTTTGGTGGATAATGACTATGAAATACAATTTATGACTAATGCGATTGTACATATGCGTGAGTTGTGTAGAAGTTGTAATCATGAAACGAAGAGAACATAGCTGGATGTATGAATGGAAGGTTGGTCAAAGTATTAATCCGGAGTTCGTGAAAGGGGTTGATGAATTCGTTGAGTACGTCACAGATCATCCCGAGAGTAGTAACCCGAATGAAGTTAGGTGTCCATGTGTTAAATGTAAGAACAAACGGCTTTGGAATGTGGATACGGTTAAAATTCATCTATACCGCAAGGGTTTCATACCTAACTACTATTAGTGGATGTGTCACGGGGAAGGGTTTCCGGGAGCTCCTGAACTGCGGTCCAACGAATATCGTGAAATGGTTTTCGATGTTTTTGGTCATAGCCAAGATCAGGGACACTCCAAGCAGGCTAGTGTTTCATCGGTGGAGGAGCCTAATGCAACAGCTAAGCATTTTCTGGATTTGTTGCAGGCTTCTGAAAGGCCATTATACGAAGGGAGTTCTTTGTCTGTGTTAGAGATGGCCGCTAGAATCACTAGTCTAAAGTGTGAGTATAATTTGCCTTACAGATGTGTTGATGGGTTTGCTTCTTTGCTAAGTGAAGCGATTCCGAACAACGGCCATATGGCCGACACATTCTATGAGGTGAAGAAGATTGTGAAGGGGTTGGAACTGTCTCATTAAAAGATTCATGCATGCCCGAAAGGGTGTATGATGTTTTGGAAGGATGATGCTCATCTGTCTGCGTGTAGGGTGTGTGGCAGCGACCGATACAAGCAGACTTCCAAAGGTAGCTTAGTGTCTTTGAATGTTCTGTTTTATTTCCCGATCACACCCAGGTTGCAAAGACTGTTTGCAACCAAGAACGTCTCGAAGGAAATGACATGGCATTCGAAAAATCCCCGAGTTTAAGGCACAATGGCACACCCTAGTAACAGCGAAGCTTGGAAACACCTCGACAGTCGCTTTCCAGAGTTTGCCTCTGAGCCTCGTAATGTGAGACTTGGCTTGTGCACAGATGGTTTTTCTCCTCATGGCAAGTTTGGGGGACAATATTCTTGTTGGCCTGTCATTTTGACCCCTTATAACATGCCTCCCTCAACGTGTATGAAAAAGACAATTCATGTTCCTTTCGTTGCTCGTTCCTGGTCCTAAAAACCCTAAGGGAAACTTGGATTTGTACATGCAACCGTTGATAGAGGAGTTGAAACTGTTGTGGGAAGTTGGCACGGCTACGTACGATATTTCGATGAAACAGAATTTCAATCTTCGAACAGCCATCCTATGGACCGTTAGTGAGTTCCCGGCTTATGGTATGTTGTCCGGTTGGGCCACAGTTGATAAGAAAGCTTGTCCACATTACATGGAGAAGAGCAAAGCATTTTAGCTCGAACATGGTGGTAAAGTTTCTTGGTTTAATTGCCACCGCCAATTCCTTCTGACAGATCGCCCTTTTCAGACTAGTAAAACTACATTCTGCAAAAACAAAGTTGAAAAAAGGTGCCCCTCCACACATCACGTCAGGAGAGGAGCTGTGGAAATGTGTGAAGGACCTTCCGAAGGAGACAAATGGGCCCGATTCACTTAAACGGCTAAAAAAGGAAAAGAAGGGGTGGTTCAAGAAAAGCACACTGTGGGAGCTCTCATATTGGAAGCATTTGCTCATTCGTCACAACTTATATGTCATGCACATTGAAAAGAACTTCTTTGATCAATTAATTCACACTATAATGGATGTGAAAAAGCATACGTGTGACACACCATCAGCTCAAAATGACATTGCCAGATATTGTAAACGTCCGCAGCTTCATCTTCAGGAGGATGATAGAGGAAAAGAGGTCATGCCAAAGGCTCCATTCGCTCTTGACAAGGCTCAGAGAAAAGTTTTGTGTGAGTGGGTTAAACAGCTGCGGTTTCCTGATGGTTACGCCTCTAATTTGAGCAGATGCGTAGATTTGCAAGCATGTAAGCTCCACGAAATGAAAAGCCATGACTGTCATGTGTTCGTGGGGAGGCTGTTGCCCACTACTTTGAGGGAATTGCTCCCTTGCTACATTTGGAATGCAATTACAGAGATCAGCCAATTCTTCCGCAACTTGTGTTGCTATACAACATCAGTTAGTGACATGGAGCGATTGGAGAAAAACATACCTGAGATCCTTTGCAAGCTTGAGAAGGTTTTCCCTCCTGTATTCTTTAACTCCATGGAGCATTTACCTATACATTTGCCATATGAGGGGAAGTTATGTGGTCCTGTTCAATACAAATGGATGTATCCCTTCGAAAGGTAAATCAAAGACCCTTTCACATCCTATGTTTTACATCCTATTCATTGGCATGACTTGTTCAAAATTTTACATAACTATAATTGCAGGTTCCTCAATCATTTGAAACGGAAAATTGGGAGCTAGGCTCGAGTTGAAGGGTCCATATGCAATGCTTATCTCACTGAAGAGATAGCAAACTTCTGCTCCAATTACTTTCAGTCGACAGTTGACACTAAAACACGAGATCCTGGTCGAAATGTGAATCTCGTCGTCGACTCCACATTGGACGACACTGAAATTCCATAGTTGTTCAAGGAGGATAGCGGTCGTGTGTCAAATGAGGGTAAAACTCGGTTCTTAGATGACAAAGAACTCGAGTGTGCACATTTGTTCGTGTTACTAAACACCGGCATTTTTGGCGAATACGAAAGGTATATTTGGTTTAGGTATGCAATGTATTCATATTTACGAACAACTACAATGATTACAATGTTGATCTACATTGTGTCTTTGGCCTCGTAGGAAGTTTGAGGATTACATTCTTAGAGCTCGTCCTTATTTGCGTAGAGAAGAAGTCATGGAGAAATGCAAAGCTGAATTCTCTGATTGGTTTCATCACAAGGTGATATCCATGGTCTAACATTGACATAATTATGAATTTTACTTATTTCACTTCAATTCATTTAATTCATGAACTGTGACGTTGATAATCAATACGTTCATAGGTGGTTGAAGAGAATCCAAATTCGGATGTCCTGCGAGCGTTGTGCATGCGTCCTTTCAAGCGAGTTCGAACTTGGAGGCAGATTTTTGTCGGTGGATTTAATTTCCATACACATGCCCATGGCAAGCACAAATCTACAATGAATTATGGTGTGTGCGTATCAAGTGAGGATGGTGGAGAGTACTTCGGCATTTTAGACGACATAATCGAACTTGTCTACACTGATCCCAAAAAACAGTACAAGACAATTTTGTTTTAGTGTAATTGGATGGATTGTGGTAGGGGAATGAACATACATGAACAATATAAGCTTGTCGAAGTAAATCATACTAAGAAATACCCCAAGTATGATCCATTTGTCTTATCTTACCAAGTGAGTCAGTGTACTACGCATCATACCCTAGCCTGAAATGGGTCCGAGTTCAATGGTGGTATGTGTTTAAAACACATGCAAGGTCAGTGGTTGATGCTCCGGTGAACTTAGAGTTTTTGCAAGCACCATCCCCACAAGTACATGCAAAGCTATGCCCACCAAATGACATTCCAGACTACGCCAAAGATGATGATGAGGAAGATGATGACGATGGCTTTATTATCTCAAGCGATGAAGATGATGAATCTAGTATCGACTCTAGTGATAGTGATAAGGATGATGACATGGATGTATTATTAGATGAAAGTAGTGATGACTCTAGTAGTGATAGTAGTGATGAGAATACTGAGTAGGAGAATATGTTAATTTCTGTTAAGGGACATTTCTTATTGTAAAATATAAATGAATTGGTCTTATGTTAAGTTTTTACTGTTTGTATAAAAGGCATATTACATTGCACTACACTTGTCATTTATAGTATCGTGTCATGTTACTAACATGTATTTTAGGTGGTCATGGCCGAAAAAGAAACTGGAGAATCATCAAGGAAAAGAAAGGCGAAAAAGAAAGCTGCCGCTACTGTCATCGACAACCATGATGAGGAAATGGTTGATGCAGAGGCGCATGATTTGGGTGCCGACGAGTCGCCCCCCTCCACCCCTACCGATGATCAGTCACAAGATGAGTCAGAGCTACCGGTTTTGGATCCTACTACGCTCTGGTACGTACATATCATGATATGGAGGATCAGACACAAGACTTATGTTATTATTTTCGAATTTGTAACCTATTTATTACTTCTAACCAGTATATATCATGTTGTTTCTCGTTTCATGTAGGTTTGATGATCACAAGGTGAGGAATGTGGTATCCGGTACGATTACTGGATACTACCGAGCCCCTTAGAGGAACTTTGGAGAAGTAGATGAAGCTACAAAAGAACGTTGGTGGAACTTGTTCAGCGTATGCTTTTTGTAACTTAGTTAATACATGTTTTATTAATTGTATTGATTTAGTTGAGTTTATAACTTTTATATGTTATAATTTGCAGGCACAATTCAGATGGGCACCTCAGTTGAACAAGCAAGTGAAGCACACATATTGGAGGAGGGCAGCAACACGCCTGCGTGACATATTCCACAGAGTCACGCACAAGATGAATGGCGCCAAGCCAAGTTGGCTGAGTGAGGACGTCCACAAGAAGATGATGGACATTGTTGCCATGGATCCAACTTACAAGGCGAGGTCGGCGCAAAACAAAAAGGACAGAAAGGGCGGTTCTATGGAAAATCCCGTCCAAGGAACCTACTTTCATGGTTCATTGTCAGTTGTCCAACATGAAAAAAGGATGGTAAGTTTGTTTATAAGGCAAGTATAATATAAGGCATTTGTGTGTATTACAATGTAATGGGGTGTGACATGTTTAATGTGTGTTCCTAGCTATTTTTTTCTATAAAAGGCGGCGAAGAACAAGGGACAGCTACCAACAGCTCTTGAGTTGTTTCTGAAGACACACTTCAAGGAGCTGCCTGGGAAAGGCATAGTGCCAGTAAACCCCAAAGCTAAGGAAATTGCGGTAACAAATTCCCGAAACTTAGTTCCTTGGTTAATTTTTCATGAATATGGTACCCAACACTTATTTAATTTGGTTTTTTTTATCATTTCAAGAACTATACACCTAAAACTATCAATAATTGACATGTAATGAAAAAAAATGGAGCTCATTTGCTAAGACATGAAGAAAATGGGCAACATAGAAGTCACCTAAGCTAGTTTTGGTTCATTTCTCATGAATATGGACCCAAAACGTAGTTTCTTTGTTTTTATTGGTCATTTCAAGCCCTACACACCTAAAAATATGTATAAGTGACATGTTAGGAGGAGAAATGAGAACATTAGCTTAGAAATGGTGAAAATGGGCAACATAGAAGTCACCTAGGCTAGTTTTGGTTCATTTCTCATGAATATGGACCCAAAACTTAGTTTCTTTGTTTTTTTGGGTCATTTCAAGGCCAACACACCTAAAACTATGTATAATTGACATGTTAGGAGGAGAAATGAGAACATTAGCAAAGAAATGGAGAAAATGGGCAACATAGAAGTCACCTAGGCCAGTTTTGGTGCATTTCTCATGAATATAGACCCTAAATTTAGTTTCTTTGTTTTTTTTTGGTCATTTCAAGCCCTACACACCTAAAACTATGTATAATTGATATTGAATGAGAACAAAAGAGCTCATTCGCTAAGAAATGGAGAAATTGGGCTAAGTAGAAGTCACGTATGCCACACTTGGTTCATTTTTCATGAATATGGTACCCAAAGCTTATTTATATAACTTACTAACTCGTTTGCTCATTTTCATATGTATATCTTGTAGGAGGCCTACCAAAATAGGTTTGATCAGGCTAGCACTCAAAGGACTCAGAAGAGTCCGAATGAGCTGTACTAGGAGACCGTGGGTGGTCGGAAAAAAAAGGGGCGTGTGAAGGGACTTGGCGGAAGTGCAAACCCTTACTACGACAGTCAGATGGGTCGACTTTCCACATCTTCCAAGCAGTACACGCCCTCCCTTGTTTCTTAGATGCAGGATCAGATGGAAAACAGGGTGCAGGCTCTTCGGAGTGAAATCCGGAGTGAAATGAAAGCCGAGATGGAAGCCCGGATTCAAGCCTCAATTCAAGCCCAAATGGAAGCCATGGAGAGGAGAAACCAGGAGAGGTGGGAACAGTGGATGATGAGTATTTTCCCTAATGACACATGTTCCACCTTGCTACCTCCTCATCGAGACCCCAGGGACGACGACCCGGGTAGTGGCAAAGCAGGGCAAGGTACTTCGGCAGTTGCTTAGCTTTATTTTATGTAGTGTTTATATGAATTCAAAATTTTGATTACGTTTTATGGCTGTATACAACGGAATTATTATTATTATTATTATTATTATTATTATTATTATTATATATAAATATTTTTGTAAAAAAATCAAAAAATTAATTTTGTCGTGATATTAGGTGCAGGAGATATAGGTATTAAATGGTAGCAATTTCCCACCAAAAAACACAATTACATTGTCTAATTCCGTTGGAAATTCCGTCGTAACTTTCCTACGGAAATTATTTCCGTCGCAATGCACATCACTTTTCGACGGACAATTCCGTCGTAATCTTCCTACTGAATTTTATTCCATCGCAACGTTGCGATGGAATTAATCCGTCGCAAGGTTCCCAAGTTTCCGAGGGAAAATTCTGTATGAAGGTTCAAAACCTTCCGATGGAAAATTCCGTCGGAAGCTTGGTTTGTTGCGACGGAATTTTTCGTCGGAAGGTAACTTATACCGACGGAAAATGTTCCGTCGGTACGTTGCGGCGGACTTCCCAATTAAGTCAAACTTGACTCCGACAGACCAAAATCCGTCGGAAATTCCGTCGAAATGGACTTTTTCGACGGATTTTCCCTCGGAATATTGCGAAATTCCTACAAAATGTAATGCAACGGTGCGTTCCGATGGAATTCCGTCGAAAATGGGCATTTCCGACGGAATTTCAGGGTTTTCCGACGGATTTTTTCCGTCGTTGATTGGTTGTTTTCTAGTTGTATAATCAAGAAGCTCAAAATACACCTAATTTACGAATTTTCTTCATATTTATATATAAGTCAACAATTCCTAACCAAACAGGTTTAAAGTAAAGAGAATTCTAAGTAGATTAGTGAGTTAAACTTACCAAATACCACCAGTGAATATTAGTTGAGATTTTGGTAGAAGTTGAGTAGCAAATCCCATTCGATGTGTAGAAATTGAGAAATAATATGAGCAGCAATTGCCATTTTTTCAGAAAATGAGAAGTAATTAAACTTCGAGCGTGATGGGTAGTTCGTGAATTTGAGTAAATTGGGTTTTGGTGTAAACCCTAGCTTCGTGAAATGGAAGGAGGAGAGATAAGAGTGCTCAAAAGCTCATATGTTTTTTTTTACTGGTGAATTGTGAAGAAAAAGGAAGGACCTTTCTTTTGAATTTGGTTTTGGTTACATGACCGAGGTGAAATTTTAGAAATGAAGTGTACTATGAGTATTTTAAATTTTTCCTAAATTTTAGTGTACCGCCCACGTCAAGTTTGTAAATTTTTCATTAAATGTACTAAAATAGACTTAATATCGGAATAATTTGTTACTATAGGCAACTATTTGTAACACTGTTAATTTCGATAGTAAAAATTCTATTAGTATCGGAATGTTTCTGATACTATTATGTCATTAGTATCGGATAAAAAAAAATCCGACACTATAATAAAGTCTAATATTGAGGTTGAGTCAAAACCCAAGAAATAGTGTCAGAAAAAAATTGTTCGATACTAATGAATCTTTTAGTATCGGAAATATTTATCAATACTAAAATTTCTGATACTAAAGACCCTTTTTCTTGTAGTGACTACTCCTGTCATATAATACATAACACAGTCAAACATTGCACACATGCCAATGCACTAGTTTGACTTTATTTTTATATAATTAAATATTAATGAAAATTATTTTAAAAATTATATTATGAAACTTTATGTTAAAACCTATCTAACAACATATTTTATGATAAAATATATATTTTGATTATGTTAGTAAAAAATTATGGTCAAACCTAATGCATGAATAGTGAAAAAAAGTCCAACGTCTCATATATTATGGGACGGAGGGAGTACTTCGCAAGTATAGATAAGTATAGATGAGTTTTACTACTTTTGTTATTGAGTGGAGTTATGCTTCAATAATGTATTTCTGCTCCAATATTTTAGTTAGGTTTATTTATTGCTTTACTATCTTATATCTCTTTTACCCTTGGATATGTAACATTTTCATACTTTTTATAACTGTGTATTCTTTTCACTTCATTGCGTGTGTGCACGTAATAAAAGAAACATATAAAGCTTCATTCTTCACTTTATTTTAATAAAAAAAAAATATATTAGTGGGTGAAAATTTTAAAATTGTTAAAAAAAATAACTATTAGTAAAAGAAAAAAAATATATTAGTGGGTGGAAATTCCTAGCTTGTTATTCGTTTTCGTGTTCACCAAAAAAAAAAGAGAGTATTTTTTTTATTGAGTAATTTAAAAAAAATGGTTGATAAGTACTTGTATAATTGTACTCCATATTATCTTATAAAGGTAAGATAGCGTTGTAAAAAAAATAATAAATAAAATAAAATAAAAGAGTTAAAATAAAACGGTAGATGAATTGTTCACTTAGTAATAAATAGAACTAGATGAAAGCTCGTGCGATGCACGGTTTTTTCATCTAAGATTTTTAATTATTTGATTTATTGTATTTAATAATTTCAGACAAAATTACAAAAGTTTAAATTTAATTTTTGTTTTTACTGTAATTTCTTTAGTGAGCAGACGATTTGCTGCTCTTCTAGTTAGAAAAGGACTTAGACCTACCGGTAATAATACAACTTTATTCATTATAATTGAATTTATTAAATATAAATAAATTGTAAGTATGATATTTCATCCGTTAGTTAAAATCTTTAATGTGAAAAGATAAATTTTTAATTTTTTAAATAATTTAAATCCTAAATAATTATTCATTGTTAATGTTAGCAAAAATAAAGTTGATGCAAATTAAATCTTTACATTTATATAAAGTAAATCAATATATTTACTAATAAATGAATTTTTTTTGTGAAATTGAACAAAAAAAATTGTAATTGTATAAAATCAAATCTATGCATTGGAATTTTTTCATCATCTCCAATAATAACGAAAGCCATCTATATAATAAGTATACAACATCATATCAAATCGTGTGCCATTTGCCTTAGCTTCTTCTTACAATTTTTAAAATTAATTTGAAATAGTTGCATTAAATATATGTATAAAAGCTAAAACATTAACTTGAATATATAGTTGCATCAAATCGAGTACTTTACAAATTAATTTCAACCACATATGCTTGACAATGCTCAACATAAAATTTCTTAGTAACTAAACTAAGCTAGTCAACAATTAGCTAGCTTCCACATTGTTATATTTTGTCTACAATGTCGTGGAGAATATACATCCATTACATCTTTAATCAAAAGTATTATGATATGAATTGCATCAATGAGATCAAGACCACTAATTGCAATTGAAATGCGGTCCATCCCTGTGTTTATTCATGCATGGAACTTTTATTAAAATCAATATAATGACAAAAATCAAGGTATTGGATTGGAACGATTGAAAAGTATCTAAAGAAGTAAACTTTTTCTTCAATCAATTTTGGATGAAAGTGTTGAACAAAGCTGGTGTTAATTGAGGCATGAACGTAATCGCCCTATAATTAAAAATAAGAAATTAAGTTATTTTAATAACTTGATTAAGCCACTTAAATTACAAATTTTATTTATTTTTAAAAAAATTAATTAATAAAAAAACTAAAGATGTTTATAAAAAAAATATAATAAATGTAAATTAAACAATTTATAAAAAATAAAAAAAAAATAAAAAATAAAACCTCCTCTTCCATTAGGACCATATCCAAACTTTTAAGCTATGTTGTTTACAGAAATTTAATACGTCAAATAGGCGAGAAACTTGTATTTTGATTTTCCAATCATTTTTGCTCGAATTTAATTCTCTAATTAAATTAGATTTGCATGTAAAAACAAAATTCAGTAAACAAAACATAAACAGATAATCGTTAACTATCTCAAATAAATACAATATAAGTACTAATTACAAATATAAATTTAAACATAAGATTTTAAAAATTACCTGGACATTAATGACCTAAAATTAACACAAAATTATTAACACAAAATTCCCTTGATGGGGTTTTGTATTGATACAAATTTTGTTGGTGTCGTATGATGCGTTAGATGTGCATGTAAAAACAAAATTTAGTAAATAAAACATAAACATATAATCAATAAGTATCCCAAATTAACACAATGTAAGTAATAATTACAAATACAAATTTAAACATAGGATTTTAGAAATTAAGCTAAAAATTACCCAACCATTGATGACCAAAAACTAACACAAAATTCACATGATGGGGTTTTGTATTGATACGAAATTTTGTTTGTGTCGTATGATGTGTCAATTTATAATGGTAGGTATCACAAATTTTGATTTAATTATAATTAACGAACAATTTTTATTTCTTATCATAAATACTATTAAAATTTATCTTGTAATGGTAGGTATCAAACTTTATTATAATCGTTTATCATTTGAATATTTTTTATTTATTTTATTGGGTTATCATGAAGTCATATTCTCATTCCATGTATATTTACATGTACTCATAATTTGAATCCATCATATTTCTCCACCATATCATAAATTAAAAAAATTAATATTTGAACCCACCATATTTCTCCACCAAGTTTAGTTACGTGGAGATAATTTTCACCATATCAAAATTTTTTTTAAAAAAAAAATAATATTTGAACCCACCATATTTCTCCACCAAGTACAGTTACGTGGAGATAATTTTTGAATAGTAGGATATTTTCATAATTTAAACCCAATTAAATATCTTTTTGGAGATTTATCTTTTCCTATATTTTTTTGGACTTCTTATACTAGTAGTATTCATTTAATGAATTTATCTTTTCCTATATTTTTACTTTATTTTTTTTCATTAAAATAATTTAATTGTGGATTATAATCTACGTGGCATTAAAATTTTAGATATATCAAATCTAATTCGTTACTTTTATCTAGGTGGCAACATAATTTTTTAATAAAAAAAACAAAATACAAATCTTTTTTTCTTATTGGTCGAAATAATACCTACTTTATTTATATATATATTAGATTTAAAATAATAGAGGAAGTGCATATAATCTTTTTTTTTTTTTTTTTTTTTTTTTTTTTTTTTTTTGTTAAAAGTACATATAATTACCTATGATATTATTGGATTTGTTTTAATGTGTAATTTTTCATATTTTTTTGTAATACATAATTAAAGAATCTAATTATTAAATTAAGTCTTGAAGATCATACAAAGTGAAATACAAAGCAAATCCATTATACTCGAGCCCTCGAGGACCACTAAAGAGATTGTGCAAAGCATAGACCGTGGAAAGTATTTTCTAACAGCTAAAGTGCGCTTATATCGATATAAATATATATTTTTTTATGATAAAAACGGTTGACCAGACCTCAACCCTTACGGATTTTTTGGTCTAGTTTTTGTGGCCCAGACACTTGGAAATAGAGGAAAGGGTAAAGGTATCCTTATCCCCAAGTACCTTTACTTGGTACGATTTGAATCCCAAACCTTTAGAATTTGAGGTATGAAACTTACCAAGTGATCCAACATTTTTTTGGTAAAAAAATAATTAAACTAAACCAAAAAAATCCTTTGAATAATTTTTTCTTAAAAAACAAACCGCTTGTGTAATCTCTCCGTTTCATATTAGTTGCAACGATTTGACATAAAGTATAAGGGCAAAGTGTCATTGCAAATAATATGAAACGGGGTACTGTTTATTATTATTATTATTATTATTATTATTATTATTATTATTATTATTATACTGATACGTCTTTGACATATCAAAGTGTTTAATCTTGCAAATTCTTGTACATAATTTTTATTATTACACTCCGTATATATTACTGTTGTTAAATTTCAATCATCTTGCTCTAAACCTAATGCCATGTCCAACATTGTTCTTTAGTAATTGTTTCAAGTTGCTTGTAAGTCGTATCTTCATTGTGTTACGAAATATTATTGAATTGGTGGTTGTTGGGAATTTCGCATGTGTATTCACAGGGCGTTTGACAAGTGAGAATGAAAATTGGGGGATTAGAGGGTTGGGAATGAGATTGGGATATATGGTTGGGAATTCAATAAAATATTGACAATCTCTTGTTTCGGTTGTAAAAGGAATTGATTGGGAATAAAATAGCAAATTTACAATAACACCCTTACTAATGCTATATCCTTGTGCTTTCATTAATGGCAAAATGGACTTTTTCTCTTTATTCCCAATTCCCACCTCTATTACTTAACCCCCTAGGTAATAAAATCATGGGAATAAAGCAATTTTATTCCCATTCCCAATCCCACCTACAATTCCCCTTCCCACAAAACAAACAAGGCAATATATACTCCCACATCCTCTATTCTCATTCCCAAGCCCCAATTCCCACATACCAAACACCCCCTCAGAAAAATATTTCCTCACGTCGAAAAATTGGTAGGAAAATGACTAACTGATACCCAACGTGATATATTCTATTTTGGGTTTGAAATGTGGATACGAAAGGGCCCTTTTACCCAACGCGAAATATTTCACTTGAAAGTGGGGGTGGATGAGATTTGACCCAGTAACTTTTGTGTCCTAATCAGCTTAATTTTGGATCGAATTGGTCCTTTAACATAATTGAATCTCATAATCGATTTATATACTCTTTCTTATACAAGTGCTTCATATAATGGATTACAATTCCTATTGTCGTCATGTGAATTTGTATGGAACTTTGCTTAGTTTAATTTGTTTGCATGTAGTCTCTCCTCTTTTCGTGGACCCTTGATCCAAGGTCGAATCGTCCAACAATGGTATTGTTCTTGACAATAGTGGATTCCAGATTTTATGATTTTATGGATGTTGTGTCATCCCACCCATGGAACGTATATCAATTAATAATTAATGAATAAATATTCTAAAAGCTAGAAAAAAGTCATTTCAAAAGTATTAGATATCTTGTTGGGGGAGGAGGAGGAGCATTTGTGCCGGATAATGACAACTCACCAATGAAATACCAAAAAAATTTAGAACGATGAGCTTTAACAAACTACTTTGTGAGAACTAAGAAGGTAAAAGGCAACAAGCTACCTTGTGAGAACTAAGAAGGTAAAAGATGAAAAAAAAAAAAAAAAACACTGCCCGTAGGTATTGAACCCATAATCTTTGACAAAAATTATAAAGCCTCAGCTACAACATTGAGCACTTATTCATAAAGTATGCATTGTCAAATAATTAATATTTATATTTAAAGCTTTACTTGGTCTAAAAATACAAAGAAAGAATAAAAAATGAGTCGAACACATGACCTTTGTCTAGAGGTGTAAGGCCTCTACCACTAGACTACTGAGCGCAAAGTGCATGACATTAATAATTGCAATGTTTAATGTTTTAAAACTTTTTTTTTTTTTTCCGTATGTCACGTGACCCAACAAGCATAGTTCCCAAAGGAGATGAATTGGGGTGAATTAGATGTCAAAGTTCTTTCTTTAATTGTGGGAACAATCTTCTTCGTTCTTACATTCTCGAAACCTAGCTCTCTACACCATAGTAGCTATTAGCTAAGCTAAGTTTAAGGATTTCTTCTCAAATTTATATGATGACAATATGCATGTATGTATGGATTATTTTGAAAGCCAAATTCATCTACTAATCTTTAGAAGTTTTCGTCAATATGTAATTTCTGATAACATCATCTTAAAATGCTTGTTGGTTAACTCTCTCTTCTATGAACTTGTTGTTTTCATCATCCTAGAACACTACTAGATCTAAACTTCTCAATTCTAACTTTTTACTATTAATTTGCTAGTTATTAGCCTTTAATTAACCTCTGATTTGCTAGTAACTTACTAGAGTTGAGGAAATTATCATCTTAATTAATAACCGTTTTTTCAAGGTTGTAATAAGAAGGTTGTTACGGGGAAACAGGGAAGAAAAGTTCGGAAGGGTGAATGTTCCTCTAAACAAAAAGAAGAGAGTAGAAAAAGTTTTTCAGACCAACGATGATATAATAATAGTCAAAAGTACGAAGGTACAATCAAGAAGCTCTCAAACTAATAAATCTCCTTAACACACAAGATCAAGTGACCAGCAACAAATTACAAACCTCATCAATTCCACGTGTTTATTTAAAAACTTAAACTTATATGCTCCACTTTAGTGAATGATGCAAAGAAATTCTATGTACAATTAATTATGATCATTTATACGAAGTAATTACTAATCTATTCTATTCATATCAAATCCAACTACCAATCTTTATGAATTAGTGTTCCAATAAAGCAATGATTCTGTTCATACTACATTTATAAAATATTATTTTTCTTTAGTATTTAGAATTTATTTATTCCTTTATTTGCCATTTCATATTCCACTATAATTAAATTTTCTAAGGTCAGTAAGGTAAACAGCAAAAGCCCAATGCAACTTTGACATATATATAGTGGAATTTTGATTATAGGCTTTATAGCATAAGGGGACTGCACACTTTCAGCTGGACATCACGTGCTTAAATACTCTTTATTATCATTATACATTTATACTTTTTGTTATTTTTGGACCAAAATGCATTATAAATATTGGTGCTATGGTGCTACCTAATATTGTGAAAAAATGATCATGAGGATGACAATTGACAAACCAATTTTTAAAAATAAAAAAATTAAAAAAATGACTTTGCAATGCCTTGTGTTTTTTCAAACAATTGAAAATATATCTACACTGCGAAAAATAAATACAAAGTATACTTCTATTCACCTTGCTCAAGTATAGTCTCCACATATAAACGAATATTGAAATTTGTTAAGGATGTGACATTCTTATTAGAGCAGTTATTCAGTTACTTTATTTCATTTCAATTCAATTCAATTTGTTATTATTATTCTTTTATTATTATTATTATTATTATTATTAAAAAATATTTAGTGTAAATGTCAATTCAATTCAGTTCAACCCAATTCAGCTCAAAAGAACCGGTTTAATTTAACCAAAATATTAAACTGATGATTGAAGCACATAATTAGTTTTCATACTTTATCATGCCTTATCTAATCTATTCATCTAACTTTTGTTGACATGTACTATCAAATAGAAATATAAAACTAGATTAGTGTCCGTGCAATAAGTAGTAATAGTCTTTTTTTTTTTTCTTATAATTAATTTGTGATATAATATAAAAATGAGGCAACTTAAGTTGAATAAATAAATGCAATGTATATAAAAAAGATGAAATAATAAGGCAAAAATTATTAAAACTACAATTGAGAAAAAAAAATATAATTTTTAATTAGTTGTGTTGAAAATATTTAAACAGTGTATACATTATGTTACATTAATAATGCATGTTATTCCCATAAAACTATACATGTAGATGTTTTTTTTTTTTTTTTTTTTTTTTTAATTTTTTTTTTTCTCATTGAACCCCAATATCAACTATATAATGGTAATTAAATGTTAATATTGTATTTTTGGCCTCGTTATTTTATACTCTCCACCATATTTCAACCTTCTAAATTATAGCTTATTCTCAGTTAATTAATAAGTCTCAAAATCTTATGTAACTATTTTAAGTAAATATAACATGAAATAAAAAGGAATACAATTATTTTAAAGACAATATATAACATTAGGAATAATATATTATTAAAGTTGTATTATACAAATATTCCAAAAATAAAAGATTTTTGCTAAAAAGGAAGGGGAGAGTTTTTGGAAGGAAAAAACAGCACCAGAAAATTAACATGTGTCATTCTTAATGTCTATTTTAGTATTATGTTATTGATTGATAATTCATAAACTACAAATCTACAATCTACATGATATTGGCAAAGAATGCTAAATCTTTGCAACAAAACTAGTTGAACCATATATAGCCGCTTGAAAAAAAAAAAAATGAGACAACGACATTTAGATGATTTGAACGAATGACGAACCACTCGAAGCCAAGTTTTACATTAGTAGATTTGAGTTACCTCCTTCCATGCTTGAAATCTTTTTCTTTAGTGCAATATATACTGTTTCGGTCCAATTTAGTCCAATTGGGCCTAGGCATTAAATGATCCAATTAAAAGCCCAAGGTCAAGGTTCAACTCTCCAATTGTGTTAAAGTCAAAGGTCAGCCCTCAAAGCAAGCCAATTGGGCTAAGGCCCAACTTCTCCATGTATGAAGAGGTATAAAAAGCCATCAATATTCATACATTCACAGAGACATTCATAGATTCATATATTCTCATATACTCAAATAAAGCCTCAAGCAACAAATTCTCTTGCATAGTGTTCTCTTTCTACACATTGTACTGACTTTAGCATCGGAGGGGCCTTCCTCGGCAACACCCCCGAGGCTAGTTTACGTGTGTTTACTGTGCAGGAAACCTTCGGCCCAACATAACTTGGACCGAATCCAGTCTTCTCCGTTTCAGCGGACCTTCGGCAAGGTCCCATTGTTTTCACCCGAAACAATTTGGCGCCGTCTGTGGGGAAGACTTTCAAAAATCTTTAAGCCAAATTTCTAACCAAGATCATCTTGCAATTATCTTAGTAGCAATGGCTAAGAACCGCAAGAGCAAAAGCCTCCGTCAAGGAGCGGGCGAAAAGCCTAAAATCCCTACACCATCACCCTCGCCGGACCGGAACTCTCCCAAGGGTGCCAGCTCGGGGGGAGGATCATACAAGGAGGATTCCCTTTCTCCCGTAATTCATGACTCTCATCATAGGCCGAGTCACTCTCGGTCTAGCAGGGGTGAGTCCGATCATAGGACACATTCAGTGCCCCAAAGCCAACCATCGGCTGTACGCCCTCATTCCCATACTCGGCCGAGGACCCCTTTGACGGGGCCCAGCTCGGAAGAGGTGGCAAGAGCGCTGACAGTACTCATGGAGGCGATGAGGGCACAAAATATGCCACCACCTCGTGATCGAACTCCTCCGCATACCCGACATCAGCGGAGGAAGTTAGACCATGATGGTGGGAAGCTTCCTTCCTTCCGGAAACTGGAAGAGTGGGAAGAGGATACCTGGAAGAATGAAAAAGAGAGGAAAAAGAACCCTCAATTTTTAAAAGGATCCTCATCCTCACGACCAGAAATGCATAAGAGCAGCAGCTCAGCTTCTCGGCCAGAATCTACTCACCGAGAACCTGAGACTGTTCGCCGAAGCGTCCTCGACCGACTCGGCGGAAAGGAACCGAGCGTGCGCAGTCGCCTCTCGTTCCCTGCAGCCGAGGCCCAGACTTCCCAGCCAGGGACGAAAACCACTCCTACCTCTCTAAGAGGGCGGAGCGCGGTCCCTTCGGCCAGGAACAAGGGCAAGACCGTTATGCTACCCGCCAGTTCACCATTCGAGCAATGGATACTGGAAGAGCGCGTGCCCACGGTTAAAATACCGTCGCACATCACATATGACGGGACCTCGGATCCGAAAGATCATGTGGCCTCGTATGAGACTCATATGCATCTTTGCCCCAGATCCGAAGCGACTTGGTGCAAATACTTCCCAACCACTCTTAAGGGGGTCGCGCAAGCGTGGATCTCCAAGGGAGTAAAGCAAGGCTCCATAACAGGGTGGGATGATCTGTCCTCCAAATTTAGGAGCAAGTTTTCCACGGCAAACCGCCGAGAGAAGACTACTGCAGAACTCATGAGTCTGCAACAGGGGGAAACCGAAAGCCTCCGAGACTATCTGACCCGTTTAAGTAACGAGTCATCCAGCGTCTCTCAGCTGGACCAGGGGCTAGCCGTTTTTGCGATGCAGAATGGCCTTCAGCCCGGAAAGTTCCTAGACTTCATGGTCATGCATACCCCGCAGACCCCGGAGGAAGCTCTGAATGCCTCGGATAAGTTCATCCGAGCCGAGGAATGGAACAAAGAGAAAACCCAACCTCAATTTGGGGGAGGGAAACAAAGACAAATACCCTTGTCTGAAGGCCAAGGCCATAAGGCAAAGGGAAAGTCAAAGGCCTCGGAGCAATCTTCGGCCAGCGACCCAAAGAAGGAAAGATCTGCCTCATAAACAGGCAGATACGAGTCCTACACTCCGCTCTCTCTTCCACGCGCCAAAATTTACAGCGTGACGAAGGAAGAGCAGAGTTACCGAAAGCCGAGACCACTCCCAGAGTGGTATCAGCGAAAAAATGAAAATCAGTGGTGCGAGTTCCACGAGTCTTCGGGACACAACACTGAGGAGTGTATCCAACTGAAGGACCAGATAGAGGACATAGTCCGGAAGGGATACTTGAAAAAATACATCGCGGATCACCGCGAGAAAAAAGAATCCGAGAAGTCAGCAAAGGACTCTCGGCAAGACCTCGACTTCCCCCGGAAAAACAGTAAAAAGCCGGAGGGGAAATTCCCTCCGATCAATGTTATCTCAGGAGGAATATACTCTCGGAGGGAGCACAAGCGACACCTTAGAGCTTTGACTCACCAGGTGAACAACGCTGACATTCAATCTCCCCAGTCGCCGGTGCCGAACATGACGTTCACAGCCGCCGACTGCCGGGGGATTACGTTCCCTCACGAGGATCCGTTGGTGATCATCGCCACGGTGGCCAACCACGACGTCAGTAAGGTCCTTGTTGACGGTGGCAGCGGAGCAAACATTCTGTTCCTAAAGGCCTACAATCAAATCAAGCTGAAGCCCAAGCACCTTACGCCGGTACCCCTACCCGGTATTCGGGTTCAACGGGGCTTCAACTTATCCAGATGGGAAGGTGACACTTCCTGTCACCATCGGCTGCGATGAGGCAGCCAGGAACGTCATGGTTGAATTTTTGGTAATTGACGCTCCTTCAGTGTACAACGTGATTTTGGGGAGACCCATAATTCATGAGATCCAAGGGGTCGTCTCAACTTATCATCAGCTGATGATTTACGTCTCAGACGCCGGCTTCCCCGAAAGGATACAGGGCAACCAAAAGGACGCCCGAAGGTGCAACTACCTCAAGCCATCCAGTAGTC
The DNA here is from genome assembly GCF_001683475.1 of Chenopodium quinoa. Lineage (NCBI taxonomy): Eukaryota > Viridiplantae > Streptophyta > Magnoliopsida > Caryophyllales > Amaranthaceae > Chenopodium > Chenopodium quinoa. The sequence goes on along the minus strand of NW_018744582.1, from coordinate 1,925,208 downwards.
CGCCCAGATGACGACAAGGATGAGGAGGAGAAAGAAAAAGAAAGAGAGCCAAGCACAAAAAATCCGAAAGGCCTAAGTGCTTCGGCCCAAGGATCTGTACCCAGAGGTAAAGGGCCCGAAAGGGAAAAGGCTAGCTCTTCAGCTGAGCCGCAAGACTCAGAGAGCCAGCCGAAAGAACAAAAAAGACTGGGACACCTGCTGACATTGGCAGCAGGCCAGATTATGAAGAGTCCAGTCCATCAGCAATGGACATGGACCAACAAACTGAAACAGTTGAGTTGGCCGAAGGAGACGTTGAGAAATGTGTAACAATCGGGATGGACCTTGATCCGAACACCCGTTGTGAACTTATTCAGCTCCTTCGGGACAACAGAGATGTGTTTGCTTTCTCGGCAGCTGATATGCCCGGGATAAGTTCAGACCTCATCTCCCATAAGCTAAATGTTGACCCAACGTGTCGACCAGTTAAGTAAAAGAAGCGGAATTACTCCGCCAATAAGAACCGAGACATCGCAGCCGAGGTCAAAAAATTGCTGGAGGCAAGATTCATCGAACCTTGCCAATATCCAGAATGGCTGGCAAATGTGGTGATGGTTCAGAAGGCCAATGGTACCTGGAGGATGTGCGTTGACTTCACGGACCTAAATAAGGCTTGTCCAAAGGATTTCTATCCCTTGCCGAGGATCGATCAGCTAGTCGATTCGACAAGTGGCCATGCCTTGCTTAGTTTCATGGACGCATTCTCGGGGTATCATCAGATCTTTATGCACCCCGACGATCGAGCAAAGACAGCATTCGTCACGAACGCTGGGGTGTACAATTACAAAATGATGCCCTTCGGATTGAAAAAATGCGGGGGCAACCTATCAAAGGCTGGTGGATCAAGTTTTTGCCGATCAAAAGGGCCGAAACATGGAAGTCTATGTTGACGATTCGATCGTCAAAAGCAAAAAACCAGAGGACCATGTAAAGGACCTGCTGAAACTTTCGCCACCTTGAGAAAGCATCAAATGAAGCTGAATCCGAAGAAGTGTGTCTTCGGCGTGAAGTCAGGGAAATTCCTTGGGTTCATAGTCAGCAAAAGGGGGATTGATGCCAATCCCTCTAAAGTCAAAGCGGCGCTCGACCTTCCTGAGCCGAAAACGAAGCGGGATGTTCAGCGGCTCACCGGAAGAATGGCAGCCCTCTCGAGGTTCATTTCCAGAGCTTCGGATAAGGGGTTACCTTTCTTCAAAGCCCTGAAACTCCCGAAAACAAAAGAGCTCGTTTGGGAGGAAGAGCAAAAAGACGCCTTTAAACAGCTTCGGGAGCATCTGGCTCAACTCCCAACGCTGTCTAGCCCAGCTGAAGGAGAAACTTTGTACCTATATGTGGCCGTTAGCCCAGCCACCATCAGCGCAGTATTGCTGAAGGAAGAAAGTAAAAGTCAGCAACCGATCTATTTTGTCAGTCATACACTGACGGATGCCGAGACTCGCTATCCTCTACTCGAGAAAGTCGCTTTCGCAGTAGTAGTAGCTGCTCGGAAGCTAGGCCCTATTTTGATTGCCATCAGATAGTGGTCTTAACTGATCAGCCGTTGGAAAAAAGTTCTCGGCAAGGTTGAAAAATCTGGTAGGCTAGCCAAGTGGGCTTTTGAGCTCACCGAATTCAGCATCAGCTACCGTCCGAGGCTGCCATTAAGGCTCAAGATCTAGCGGATTTCTTGGCCGAATGCTCATACCAAGAAGCGCTAGACAGTGAAAAGAAAGTCTGGACCGTGTTTACGGATGGATCTTCCACCGAAAACGGTTCGGGGGCAGGAGTGGTGATAACTTCTCCCGAAGGCAAATCCTTTGAGTATGCACTAAAATTTTCTTTTAAGGCCTCGAACAATGAAGCCGAATATGAGGCAGCAATCGCCGGCCTAGAATTGTGCATCTCCTCTGGAAGCCGATCATGTCTGCCTGAAAACAGACTCTCAGCTAGTTGCATACCAGATCAGCGGCAGCTACGAGGCCAAAGAGCCCTCCATGATAGCTTATCTTGCCAAGATCAAGTCAGTCATTGCAGAGCTGAAAACTTTTGACGTTCAGCTGATCCCAAGGGGTCAGAATACTCAAGCCGATGCACTCTCCAAACTTGCCAGTTCATCTCTTACCGAGCTGAACAGATCTGTATATGTAGCAGTGCGTCGAGAGAGAAGTGTCGACGAAGCACCTGAAGTGTGCTGCGCTGACCCAGAGCCTAGTTGGATGGACCCCATCCTAGCTTTCAAGCTTCGGGAGAAACTCCCGAAGATAAAGCTTTGGCCTCCAAGATAAAGAGAACCAGCTCTAGGTTCATTGTCTTCAGGGGGGAACTTCTGAAAAAGTCCTTCTCAGCCCCATTGCTGAAATGCGTGGGACCAACAGATGCAGATTATATCCTACGGGAGATTCACCTCGGCATCTGTGGGAACCACATTGGGGGAAGAACCTTAGCCCACAAGGCATTGAGGGCTGGATATTACTGGCCCACCATGATCGCAGATGCTAAGGAGCTGGTTCGGAAATGCGAAAAATGTCAAAAGTACGCTCCAGTTATCCATCAGCCAGCAAGGGATCTTCAGCCGATCCTTAATCCACTCCCGTTTGCCCAATGGGGACTGGATATACTGGGACCATTTCCAGAGGCTGTGTACCAGAAAAAATGGCTGATAGTTGGAGTGTCGACTACTTCAGTAAATGGATCGAGTCCGAAGCAGCCTCGAACATTACAGAGCAAACTGTCAGAAAATTTATCTGGCAGAATATCATCACTCGATTTGGCATCCCGAGAGTATTTGTCTTCGATCATGGGAGGCAATTTGATAACTTACCGCTGAAGCGGTATACAGATCAGTTCGGCATCAAACTGGCATATTCAGCGGTATGCCACCCGCAAAGTAACGGACAAGCCGAAGCTGCAAATAAACAGATCTTAAATGCCCTCAAGAAGAGGGTGAAAGATCAAAAGTCCAAGTGGCTGGAGGAGCTCCCTGGAACCCTTTGGTCCCTTCGGACAACTGAAAAAGAGGCAACGGGCCTATTCACCTTTTGAACTGGTGTATGGTGCCGAAGCCGTCCTTCCAGTGGAAATTGGCTCTGAGAGCCTACGAGTGCACCACTTCTCGGCTGAGAATGAGCGACTGATGAGGGAATCTCTCGATTTCCTCGACGAAGTAAAGAGACTCAACCCGAGACAGAATGGCCGCTTATAAGCAGAGAATCAGCAAATTTTATAACCGAAGGGTCCATGCAAGGCCTCTCAAAATTGGAGACCTTGTCCTTCGGAATGCTGCTGCAGTTCAGAAAGGCCGAATCCATGGGAAACTCTCAGCTGCATGGGAAGGACCTTATGAAATCTATGATGAGCTTCAGCCAGGGACATACCGACTTCGGCAGTTGGATGGAACTGAGTGAAAAATCACTGGAACGCTGATGTACTGAAAAAATATCATGTGTAAACCCTTCGGGGCAGAACAATCTTTGTAAGTACATTTTGAATTAATGAAAGGCCTTGGAGCCGCCATTTATATAAATGTTTACAACTTTTTATCCTTTCAAAGTTTTCTTTGTTCTATCTACTCTTTAAGGGTTTTTTATTCAGCCTCGTCTGAAACCTTCGCCTTCGGGTAACTGGGTTTCAGATTGCTGACAAAACTCGTCTTTTTAAAGAACACTGGTCTTTCAGCTGAAGTCAAACTTCAGTAAGACTTGTTCTCCAAAGACATGAGTCCATGGACAATTCTGGGATATTGCCTTAACTGAGCCTTGTATCCCAGAGAGCCATTATCCGAAACATTGCCTTAAGTTGGCCCTGTGTTTCGGGTATCCATTTTTCAAAGATAGACAGAAAATCAAGGATAACAGCAAACAGTTGAAAATTGTTTAATCAGCCACGTCTGAAACCTTCGCCTTCGGGTAACTGGGTTTCAGATTGCTGACAAAACTCGTCTTTTTAAAGAACACTGGTCTTTCAGCTGAAGTCCAACTTCAGTAAGACTTGTTCTCCAAAGACGAGTCCATGGACAATTCTGGGATATTGCCTTAACTGAGCCTTGTATCCCAGAAAGCCATTATCCGAAACATTGCCTTCAGTTGGCCCTGTGTTTCGGATATCTCTTTTGCATTTTTATAATAACTTCAGTAAATTTTTAAAATGATATGACAATTTATTTGTTACTAGCTTGTATCAGAAAGCATAAAGCATCTCATTCCCTGTGTTCGGATATAAAAAAAAAAAAAAAAAAAAAGAATTAGTCTTTCAGCTGAAAGTCAACTTCAGTAAGATTGTATCCCAACATTTTCAGTTGGCTTTTTTTATTTTTGTGGTTTTTTTCAGCTTCATACTTCAATTTCTGGGGGGGCAAGAAGCACTATCAGTGCAAGTTTATGTTCAGCAGAATTGAAGAAACAGTAAAGCATTCAAAAACAAAGCAGCTGAAGAAAAGAACATCAAATTAATAATTTATGCTCAGAAATTGAGCTACAAGTTCAAATAAACTGTATCGGCAGCCGCCCACAAGTGGAAAATAACAGCTGCCGAAATACGTACAGAAGCAAAAAAATTAAACTGTTTTGTACGACAAGGCAAGCTGAAGCAAAAAACAAGGCAAAAAATTCAGAAAGCGGCAAGTCTAAAGTTAAGCGCATGATGAACCGCAAGATTCTGAAGACGACTGCCCGAGTTCCTGTGCTTCAGCCCGAGGATCAGACTGATCAGCATTGTTGAGCCCCATGGTGGCCTCAACCCCAGCAGCAGAAGAAGCAGGCTTTGCACTCTGCCGAGCCTCCCTTTCCCTCTGTTCAACCTCCAACTCCATTCTCTCAGCTTCTTCTTCAGCTTCCTCAGCCTTAAGAATTTCAGCTTCGACTGGAGTTGCATACTTCATATGAGGGTCTTCGGGATTCTGGACCCATTCAGCACACTTGGACCAGTCCAGCTTCGGCTCAGCATGAAGGCAGACTCTTCGGCATACTCTGAACCCGTTTCTGAAACCCATTTCATATTCTTCTTGGGTATAGACACGGACTTTGAGTAGAGCCTCAGCATCAGCCAACTTCTTCTGGGTCTCCTCCAAGTCTTCCTTGGATTTCTTCAGCTCATCGGCGAGCTTGGAGGAGGAACCTTTCAGCTCATTCAGCTCCTGCTGAACTTGGGAAGCCTCTATCTGAGCCTGGGCCACTTCTTCTTTTTTGGCCATCAGCTGATCCTCAGCCTCCTGGAGCTTAGCTCTTTGAGCTTCAGCAGCAGCAGCAGCAGCCTCTGAGAGTTGGACATCCCTGGCTTGGAGCAGCTCTTCAGCAGCCATTCTGCTGGCTTCAAGAGCTTCTAACCGTTGCTGCACTTCAGCTTGTGCAGCAGCCCTTCCTGGATTCGGCTCTCAATGGCAGCCTTGAATTTGGGGACGTCCACTCCCATGTGCTCCTGGAGGAATTTTTCCCCTTCCATCAGTGGGGGAAAAACTTCCTTCTCCATAGCGTCACAGAAGGTTTTGAGGGCTTCAGCAGCTTTTTTCTCATATTCCTCACCCTTCTACTGCTTCTCTTCAGCTGCTGCTTGCTTCAGCTTAGCAAGCTTTAATTCCTCTTCACCTACCTTCTTGTCGTGCTCGGCAGCGTCTACCCTATCTTGTAGGGTATCTATCAGCTCTACAGTGAGAGTCTGATTGTGCACGAACTGAAAACAGGAGCACAAGTTAAAAAAAAATATAAATAAAAATAGAGCTGAATTTTAGAGAAAATAAAGGCAAGGAAAATCACCTGCATCATCAGCAGTTGGTTAGACCTGGCTGGGTCAGGAACTGATCTGCTGGATTCGCCCATCCCAGCAGTGGCCTTCAGCGACCAGATTCTTGCCCTATCTACTTCGGACATGCCAGCAAAATCGCCGAAGTAGGCTGCAGCTCCTTCTCGGTTCTGACCCCATATGAGGTCCCAGATGTGATCTGGGATTGGAATTCGGGGGGCCGAGAAACCCATTTCTCCAGATTGCAGAGTCTGGAAGGAGGGAAAGGATGACGATGGAGCTTGTTTTAGCTTTGGATGGCTCAGCATCATCCTTCTCAGAGGAGTCAATTACTATGACCTCCTCTTCTTCAGGGGTGAGGACGAAAGCCTCAACCTCTCTTGCGATGTCTGCCGTGAAACCCTCAGCACTAGGCATCACGACATCCTTATTCTTGTGCTCAGCAGCACTCTCCTGAACTTCTTCTTGGACCCCTCCCTTAGATTCGGGAGTTTTTTTATCCACCTCCATCTCAGGAGGTGGCGGAGGGGTCTTTTGAGGTGATTGAGGTTGTGGCCGGGGAACCCTCGGCGATCCATTGCCTTCCTTGGGTTCCCTTATTTCAACGCCGATGGTCATCGGCCTCCGCTGAAAGACATGCGGCCCGATGATGGCCATTCTTCGGCGCCTTTTCTGAAGGGGCTGCTCGTCCATGTCTGAGTCTGAAGACTCTTCTTGTATTTGGTCTTCGGGACGAACAGGGGCTTTCCCTTCTCTGTGTCTGTTACTCTCTTCATACTGTAACAGACAGGGGGGAGGAGGAATGTGAGCACAAAAAAAAAAAAAAAAAAAAAAAAAAAGAAGAAGACAAAGTTAAGTCTGAAAGCTCACCGAGGTCTTCAGCAAAGCCTCGTCTTCTTCAGCTGCCCTAGCTGCAGCTTCCTCTTCAGCAGCTCTGGAGGACCTTTCTCCTCCTTCGCAAGCTTTGAGAACCCGTGCAACCTCTTCGGTTGTACGGGCAGCTTCAGCTTCTTTGTCCAGCAGCTGAAACCAGGGGTCTCTCTTCTTCCACCAAGGCTTCTGCCTCTGATACAGAGCAACAACCTCAATTTGGAAGTGGGAAGAGTCTAGATGAACTTCCCTATGCCTCGGCTCAGTGATAGACGGGGCCCGATCAGTTACAACTCGTTCTCGGTTGACGCCAAGACGAGCGTAGTTAATTCCAACGTTGGTCTCGTCCCGCTCTGAAAAAGAAAAGGGGAAAGGTCAGTTCAGTTAGGTTGGCACAGCATAAAAAAGCGAAGTGAGGAGAAAAAGAGATAATTAAAAAGCCTCGGCCCCAGCCGAAGAAGCTTACCATCCTTAAACTTTCGACTGAGGCCAACAGCTGCTAGCATGTTCTCTTGGAAAACATAATGCGTATCGGGGAGCCAAGTCTCCGGGATATGCTGCATTCGGCCGCTGCCCCCCCGGTTCGGCAGCTTGCCGAAGATATTTTGTTGATCAAGGTTCGGATCCGGCCCGTTATCTGCGGGGGGACCTAGACTTCCCATGTCGGGATCAGGCTCAGCAAGGTACCGGGGAGCGCTGAAGACGCAAGGGTGGCCCGGATCTGTGGGTGCCCTAACCCAAATCCATTGACCTCTCCAGTCCTTGTCTGAAGAGTCGTTCGGCCACATGGTCAGGTACTGGGCCGAGACTCAATTCGGTACCACCCAGAACCATGGCTTCCGTGCCCACTTTGAATATTTGGCACTAGCCGATGAAGCTTTTTGAAGCAGTGCAGGTTCGGCACATACTTGAAGAACTTGCAGACTCATAGGTATGTCATCACCCTTCGGATGCTGGTAGGAGTTAGCTGACATAGGGAGATATTGTAATGGATCAGCAAGTCTCGGACGAATACGTCCAAAGGGAACCTCAGCCCGTACTGAAGCTGTCTTGTGTACACCCCCACATACCCCGGGGGTGGACGATGGATTCTATCGGATGCCGCGGGCATTCGGCACCAATACCCATCAGCTTCAAAAATGCCGTAATGCAACTCAATTTGCTCGGCAAACCGATATTGTTCGGCATTCTCCACCCACCATGAGTAGGGGCGGTTCTTTATCATGGCCGAAGCTACTTCGGCATTCTCCCACTCTGAAAACCCGGGGAGGATATCCCAAAGGACAGCGGGAACTTCATCGTCCCGTCCAGAAGCGCTCGGCCCCTCCGTTCTCTGAGGAGGAGCCGAGGAAATTGGAGTCGCCCTAATCCCTTCAGCAGGGTCAGACTCTGGCCTTTGTCCATTCCAGGTCCCAATCCTGTTCCTAGGATCGGGAATTGGCCTTGCTCTTCTTGGAGCACGGGCTCTACCTCTAACTCCTCTTGCCATAGATTATTTCGAAGAAAAAAGTCGAAGAAAAAAAAAGGGGAAGGAGTTCGAATTCGAAGAAAAATAAACTGAAATCAAAGAAATTTACCTTAATCTGAAGCGAAAGTTGCCGATTTACGAGTTCGTAGTGGCAAGTCTCAGTTTCTAAGCTTAATGCTCGGGGAATTTGCGAAGTTTTGATGCGGGTTCTTGGTTTCTCTCGAGAATTCTGGGTTTGTGTTGGTGAATAAGTGAGGAGAGATGACGCGCCTCTGTTTATATCTCCAGGAATGGGAATACGGGGAGTCCGCGTTTCAATTTCTCTTAAATACCCCACTAAGTAACCGTTAAACACACGACCTTGCGATTAAACTGCCCATTATCCGTCCAACTTCCACAATCATCCGCCTTAACCGTTGTTATCTCATTAATTACGGTTTAAATTCAAATTTTTGGATTAATTAAATCATTTACTTCCCTCCTTTTCTGAATTAAATCAAACCCGACCCGTCATCCTTCCAAATCGGGTCTGGGGGGCAAGTTGTTTGGGTCCAATTTAGTCCAATTGGGCCTAGGCATTAAATGATCCAATTAAAAGCCCAAGGTCAAGGTTCAACTCTCCAATTGTGTTAAAGTCAAAGGTCAGCCCTCAAAGCAAGCCAATTGGGCTAAGGCCCAACTTCTCCATGTATGAAGAGGTATAAAAGCCATCAATATTCATACATTCACAGAGACATTCATAGATTCATATATTCTCATATACTCAAATAAAGCCTCAAGCAACAAATTCTCTTGTATAGTGTTCTCTTTCTACACATTGTACTGACTTTAGCATCGGAGGAGCCTTCCTCGGCAACACCCCCGAGGCTAGTTTACGTGTGTTTACTGTGCAGGAAACCTTCGGCCCAACATAACTTGGACCGAATCCAGTCTTCTCCGTTTCAGCGGACCTTCGGCAAGGTCCTATTGTTTTCACCCGAAACATATACTTTGTTAAAGTGTCTAAGAAATTTCGAAATTATGACGATGAAGAACTAAAGTAAAACAATCAACATGTTCGAACATATTAAAAACAAGAGGAATTTGAAGTCCGATACTTTGATCTGTTTGAGATCTCGATCTTGCACACACTTATTGTCTAGACTTTTAAAACAGTAGACATTCTAGTTACTTTACATCTTTATAGATGATTCATTTCCTTTTCAATTGACTAATTTCATGTAGTAGAAGGTTTTACGTGAGACCGGACTTACTGTGAATCCAATATGTCTGACAATAATTTTTTTAATATCTGTAATGATATTCTAATATCTAACAATAATAATCTAATATCAAACAATAATAATCTAATACCTGACATTAATATTTTTAGGGCTTATTTCCCAACACTCTCCTCTGATTTTCTCTCTCCTCAACCTTCTACCCAATAAACGCATCTCCTCTTTCTCTCTCCTCAAGATGAAGGTGTTGCCTCAATGGCGGAATTTTCGATGGCCAAAGAATCACTAACCATGCTTATGTCAATGGCGGTACCTTCATCATCATCATTTGGATCGTCTTCTTCGCGACACCTTCGTCATCATCATCTGGATCGTCTTCTTCGATCCTACTTCTATATGCTTCGATCTTCCTATGTCAATGGCGGCACCTTCATCATCATCTGAATCGTCTTCTTCGCGGCACCTTCATCATCATCATCTCAATCGTCTTCTTCGATCCTGCTTCTGTATGCTTCGATCTTTCTATACTCCGAGTCTCGATGAATCACGGTGATCGTATTTGGGCGGCGGACTCACAGTGAGTCTGTCTCACCCAAAATTTTTCGTTCATGTAGACACACTAGCTTGTTAGTTCTAATGCACAACATTATATGAGGTTTTTCCACTCCACTTTCTCGACACTCATACTTGTTAATGTATAAATTCAATAATATATTTATTTATCAATAAACAAACCTTATAAAAACATAAATATTTTTGAAAATATTTATTAAAATAAATCTTATCAAATTGCATATAGCTATATACTTCGTATTATAACATGTAAAATCCATATAAGATAGTTAAAGTAAAGTATGTAAAGAATACAAAAATCAAAACTTTACAAACAAAAAAATCAAAATAATGAATATATATTACAAAATTCATAATGCATATATACATTCATTTTCCCATCCTTGACTATTTCGATAATTGGAGCATTCGTCATATCTTTTGTGAACTACTATTAGAGGATTAGATCATAAATTTTGTGATAAGAATATGTCACACCCATGTGAACTTCACGTGCATATTCTTGTTAAACACAATATACTGGATTTTATTTGTCGGCAAAAAGTTGTCAACTTGTAGTATAATTTGTAATTGTTCATTTGTTCCCCACAATTAATCAATTGTTCATCCACATCCTTTGGATTTGGAACACTAGCCGAAATTTTTATTTATCACACCTTGATTATTAATATTCATAGTTCTTTGTTTTCTTATGCTTTCGAATTTAATTATGGGACAATGAATCATTATTGAATTGCCTCAAATCAATAATTTCAATTTACTGCATTTATGCCTTCCGAAATAATAATAATATTGATGTAAAAATCCAAACAATTCACCTCATATGGCGTAGAATATAGAATGTAGTCGTATAATTGATGAATTACTAACTATTTTATGGTTCATGTCTAATTTCTTGCATAGTTGCATATGTGGTAAAAATCTTATGCAATAATCACCAAATAAATTCTGCAAGAAGAAGAGTTTATGAAAATGACGAAGTAATGTGTCTATTCACATGATTTCAGGCATTTCAACTTATATGAACTTAACTGAATTTATATGAACTTTATTAAACCTCATTAAACTTAATTTAGTTATAATTTGAATTTGGAAGACCCTTATTTATTTTTTTATTTATTTTTAAACGGAACTTATCTAAATTTATTAAGTTTGAAAAAAGTGAAAATATGGTGAGCAAAACAAGCCCTAAATAAAATAAAGCATTACATTAATTTCAATTTCACAATTAAAAGGTTCATTAGCTACTTAAGAACATAAACTTTGTGCTTGTTGATGTGTTTACTTCTTTTTCTTTATTTTGATGGTGATCAATTGATCATCTGTTTATAAAGATCCGCAAACATGAGGTATAAATAATTTTTAGTGAAATTTACATTGTACATCAGAGTGTACCATGCTCATGGTACACCTTGATGAAAATTGTCATTTAAAAAAAATTGTCATTTAATATGTTCTTTTGATCTAAACTATAAGTTCTTTATAGTCACAAACTATGTTATTTAGATTTGAACTATATGTTGTTTACGTTATAAACTATGTTCATCTAATTGCGTATTTTTTTCAAAAAAAAATATCATCTAATTGTGTATATGTATATTTTTTGAAATCAAGATCATGAACGTTGATGAGGACGATATACTTTTGGGATCTCTTCTATTGATGATTGATTTTCCGATAGATCTAAAGAACATTCACTATATTAATAAAGAACATGATAATATTATTTAAAGAACATTATTTATATTATTTAAAGAACATTATTTATATTTACCCAACATGTTAAAACAAAATTCAGAAAATATTTCACAATAAGTAATGAACATTGTGTGACAATAAAGAATATTAAAATTACAATCAAAGAATATGGACATTTAAAAATCATACAATGAATATCATAATAGATACACATGACCAAGATGAATATTATAAAAAAATATAAAAATATATAATTGGTTATTCAGAGAATTTTTTTTTTTTTAAAAGAAAGAGAACAGAATAAAAAATATTGGACTTTGAAAATGAATTTCAAATTTTAAAATTTAAAATTTGAAAATGAAATCTTGATAAAAAAATAATTTTAGAGAGAGAAATTATAGAAAACTGAATATTTTGAAATGATTTGACATTAAATACATGGTAAAAATCAATTAGTAATTATCTTTTACCTTTTTCAAAAGTTGTTTCACCAAAATTATTACGTTCTTTATATTTCAATGTTGTGTTCTTTTATAAAGTCGTGAATCGTGATGTTCATTACAAATATAAGTTATATTCTTTTCGCTTTTTTTTTAACTAGTTTTGATCCGGTGTACCATGCACATGATATACCCGGATGTACCAACTAACAATTAATTTTTAGAACTTTGCATGTATCCTATAAAATTTAATCATTAAAAGCTCGTATATACTCAATAATATAGTATTTCACTTTTTAAAAAATGTTATATAAAAGTTACCATTTTGACCTTATAGGTGTCAATTCGGGTCACTGAGTTGGATTGGGCCTAATCGGGTCAGATTTAGTTTGGGCTTAAGTTATGGTAAATAAAAATTATTATGTTCACATAAGTCCAAATTTAAATTGTCTTACTTTTGAATTAGATGGGATCAAATCAGACAAGCTTAATTTTTTAGAGCTAGACGTTAATTCAAGCACTTAGCGTGGAGGTGTTTGGTTGGATATTGCATTGAATAAGTGTGGCTAAGAATAAAGATGTAACATAAAATGTGTTCGTTTGTGTGCAAGTATGAAATATGAATAATGCATCATTGCATCAACGCCATGTTGCACTCCTCTGTTGTTGCCGTTTTCTTAGTTATCTGGACTTCCGTGATCGGCATGAATTTCGGCTACTACTATTTAACTGATTCTACACCTTTTTATTTAATATTTCGGCTGCGGTTTTCATATATTTAATACACTTAAATACGTAGTATTAATGGTTTTGTAAGAGTTAACCTAGCCCGCGCATTTAAGTAATCGTGTCACGATCGAATTAGATACTCTCTTCGTTTCCTTAATTAAGTTACTTTATTTTAGAATTGTCAATTCGAATTGAGAAAAAATTATTAGTACTAATGTTATATTCTTTAGAGTAGCATCCAATTATCTTTAATTGATGCTTAAATAGGTTCATTTAAAAACTATGCAAAATGAAAACATGCATGAACAAATAAAGAAATAGGAATATTGGTTGTTGCATGTTAGAGGACTAATTCAACTAAGTTGTTAGTTGTTGAGGTCCAATACAATTAATCAAAAATTTAAGTCGATGGCTAAAACCCATGATTAATTTATATACACTATCACACGGGTCACGCCTCACTATATGGAAACTCTTAGGATTTGAAATGTGGATGAAATTTTTTTTTAATTTTGAAATCAAATACAACATTACTGTAATAGTTAATTAAAACGGAACTTTACATTTTTCAATATTCATGGAACGAGAAAAGCAAGAATTCATAGAATGGGAAGAGCGGCATACCCATACACGATACACTCATACACATGTTCATTTTGAATTTTTTTTAGTATATAAAATTGATTAATGGAAGATATCAAATGGTTCACGACTTCATTTGGGTGAAAGTGAAATGATCTCCACTTCAGCTTCTTTGAATCTTCACCAAATAAAGAAATAAATAATTCCATTTCAGCATACATAAGTGTAGTTTCGAACCAATCATGTATTGCCATTTTGGACCATTAATTGATACTAACTATTTTATTTGACGGGCATTAATCCTATCTTAACAAATAACATCATCTTGAAATTTCTTTACACGAATAATCTTGAATTTCACTCAGTTTATCTTTCATATTTTGGCGTATGTGAATGTAGAGGCCGTTAGCTGTTTACAGGTTATCATGAAAAGAATTTGTTTATCCATGTTTTTCTTATAAGTATCATATATAATTAATATATAAAGCTAAATTTTTAGTCAAATTACGAGACAACAACATTTGACATTTTAACTTTTCGTCAAGTGTCGAGCCACGTAGGTGACAATTACTTATTAATATAACACGTAGGATTTATTTATTTTTTGTAGAATAGGATAAAAAAAGTTGGATAGATTCAATAGGATAAAAAATTATTTTAGCGTTTTATTTTCAATAAAATTTGGATAATTTAGTAGGATAAAAAAGTTATTTTAATTTTATTTTCAATAAAATACCAATATTTCTATACAAATGACGGATCTAGAGAGGTACAAAGGAAAAATAAAAAAATCAAAGAAACCTATTCTTATATATAACCATTCTCTGAAGTCTTAACATGCAACCTGCCTTTCCTTAAATGTTTAGAGAAAATAAAAAGAGATCACAACTTTAGACAACCGTTCTTTTTGGTTGTACATTATTACTTCTATTGACAAGTGATTAATAATCCATAAAATACCCGTAAACGGACAAGTATGATCGTAAGTTAATTATTAATTCATGAGTAGAAAATTCAAATAACATATATATTTTAGATAAAAAGTTTTATTTTAAATTTCAATAAACAATCCGGGCATCACACGGGCACAAAACCAGTAAAGAATTAGGGGATAGGAAGCTAAGTTGTGCATGGGCGAAGCCGACAAGAAAATGGCCCGAGCCCACTACAAGCTTGATATTAGAGGAAGGCATCAACCAGGTTGGCACGAGGGCCGATTAGACACGGCACGAAAATGACCCGACTCAACACGAGCCCAACATGTCACGAGAGACACACTAAGCTAGTGGGTCATGGATCGTGCATGGAGATCATTTTCAAAGGTTGCACGAGCACGATGGGTCAACCCGCATATTGACCCACTATTTTTTTTAAAAAAAAAAAAAAAGAAATTCACCAAATATATAAAAATAACCAAGGAGCCCCGCTTGCATGGCATATGAGTCAGGTAGTACTATACATGCACTCTGTTTTTGAATGATTGGTACGAGCCCGTCACGACACGACTTTTTCTTGGTCCATTTTAGGTATGACCTGCTTGAGCACGAGGCGCACCAACACGACATGTGGACCTAAACCAGCCAATGCCCATCTTTACACGATATAACATGGGAGATACAATGGTGGCTCATAGACTGTGCATGAATATCAATTTGAAAATTTGGCACTAGTTAGACAAAACAGTTTGTGTCTAAGACCTAGTTCTTACTAATAGCCCACTAATACACGAGATATGCTTGCATGGCATATGGGCCTACACGACCCAACCCGTGTCCAGCTAGGGTATGACTCATATGAAGATGACACATATATAGTTGTAATGTTTGGAAAATTGCACTACTCATGTCTCCCATTTGACCACCTTAATTAACTTATATGTTGGGCAAAATAAGTCATGTAGGATCTTCTTACGAATTAGATTCATTTCGATTTATATTTTCACAATATATATCAAATTTTTATATAGTTTTTACTTGCTTATAATTAGATATATAGTGGATTGAAATTATGTACTGACAAACGTGAAAGTCCAAACATTGCAACTAAAAAAGAATGGTGAAATTAAGTATAATTCACGCATAAAGCTAGAGAGAGTGAGTATGTATGCATCGGGGGTTCACAAATGAGGGAAGAAAAATATTAAATAATATCGGTAGAGAAGGAGATAGATAAGATGAAGTAAAATATAGAAAAATAATTCTATATATGAAAGAGATACGTGCATTTATTAAGTGATGCAGTTATTCAAGTATACATGGTAATTTAATTAATACGAAAATTAATACAAAGTATAGTAAATTATACGATAAATTAATACATTATATTAATAAATAAATAAATAAATAAACCGAAGGAAGTATGTAACTCGAAGAGAGCGAAAACTTAGCCAAGTAGCCAATGCATGAGTGTGGTAGCTTAGGGTCTCTTTATCTCCAATGTCGGCCTGTCATGGTCAAGTAAAGACACTCCCACAAGGCCACAAGCACATCATCCTAACCCAAACCCAAATGTCCCTTTCTTAGTTAGTAGGCAGTACTACCTTTTATCACACTCTCACTAACTCGCACGTTTTATATTATTTTTTTACCCTATTTATCCCACGTTCCTCTTTCCTTTCTATCACCTCATCATTTCTTTCCTCTCTTTCTTTAACTCCCTCTCCCCCTCCTACAACACCACTATAAATTCCAAACTAATTCCTTCTCTTTTTTCCATCATCATCTTAAACAAATTTACCTAGCTAGAGATTTCGTATTTTTACGAAAAAAAAAAAAACAATATATAAGATCATGAGTTGTGTTCAGGATTGGCCTGAGCCAATAATTCGAGTCCAATCCCTATCAGATAGTGGATTGGACCGGATACCGGACTGCTACGTCAAACCAGTGACGGAGCGGCCGGTAGTGGAACCCGTGGTTACGGACAGGTTGGACATCCCCTTAATAGACCTTTCAGGCCTCTTCTCTAGTGATCCATATAAAGTCCAAGTCACCAGAGAAAAAGTAGGTGAGGCCTGCAGGGTTTGGGGATTCTTCCAAGCCGTTAACCACGGGGTCCCTCCTGATCTCATGGATCAGGCGCGCCAAACTTGGCGCGAGTTCTTTTACCAACCCATGAAAGAGAAACAAAAGTACGCCAACGACCCTAAAACTTATGAAGGGTATGGAAGTAGACTTGGAGTTGAGAAAGGTGCTGTTCTTGATTGGAGTGATTATTACTTCCTTCATTATCTTCCTTCTAACTTGAAGGATCACTGCAAATGGCCTGCTCAACCTCCTCATCACAGGTACCATTAATATTTTACTTAGTTTTTTTTTTTATATCAAAATCAACTCATTTTGCCTTGTGGTCTGTAGATATTAGTTTAATTAGCAAGGACATCACAAATAATTGTTTTTAAGACTTTTATCATTGATAGTACCATATATAAGTTTTAATAGAAAAATAATATTGTTAAAAAAACAAAAAAAAAAAAAATTGTGAAAAATCTCCATATTGGAAGATAATGGGGTTCTTTCCTGTCCTTGATACTATACGTTTTTTATTTTATTTTATCTTTTTTTTTAATTTTTTTTTTTTTTTTTTTTTTTTTTTTTTTTTTTTTTATGATGAGGCACATAGTTATTGACTTATTGTCCAATAAAAAATCATAGAATTTATCTTTAAAAGTGGCTACCGGATTGTGGGAGCAGATCAAGTAGGGACGAAGTTTATAAAGAGTAGTATTTATAGAAGAACAAACACGTTTTAAAAATGTTATTCTAACTAGAATTTATTTAAAAGGGTGACACTTAAAATTTGAGATAAGAGTAGGGACGTTCTTACAAAATTTATTTCAAAGCATCAACAAAGTCAGATCATACATTTAAGAGTGGCCAAAGGTTTCACAAGAGATAAAGCGAAGAAAGAGCATCTCAATTGTCTCAAAAAACAATAGAAATCTCATGATTAAATTGTTTTTAACTAAGTTTTGCTTACATTTTCAAACTCGTTTACATTTCTTTAATACCTCATTTACTATAATTTAAAATTCTTCCTCACATTAAGTTGCTCATTTCTATATTAGTAGTAAACAATCTTAGCTTAGCTTGCTAATTAAGTAAATAACTTCTAAAAGGATATACGTAATATAAAAGGTAGCAAATTTAAAGGTATCCCCTTATTTATTTTTATTAATTCATTAAGTCACAAAGGTCAGGTTAAATTTCCCTTTTTCACAATTTTTTAGTTGGCAGGTGTTCATTGTTGTTTAATTCAATTAACTTGTTCCCCTTTTCGTGACACTATCGCTAACTCGAATTTCATTATATAATGTATCAAATAGAGTTTTTTCAAAGTTAAAGAATAATTAAAATAATTCAAAAAAAAAAAAAAAAAAAAAGGAAAAGTTTGTTCAGTCAAACATTGTCCAATTGCTACTATATTATAATATTTTTTAGTTCAAGATAAATATCATTTCATGATAATTTGTAGCCAATATCTATATTAAATCACGCATTCAACATGATTTTAATATATTAGCTTAGTCATGCAATTGTCTTACACTCAAAAATTAAATTTAGATTTAATGACATTGCAAGGTATTCTTGATGATATATAAATAACTAAGATTTTATATTATATAACAAATTACTGTGTACAATATTTGTACGATAACTTCATGTCTACATACAGTGTATAGCTACACGCCTACATTGTTTATAATAATGTCGATAATTATTTTGATCACGATGTGTTAGTATAATGAAAGAATTTGCGGTTAATATAACACGATAATGTTAAGGATCAACATGTTAATGTGCTAACCTTTTTTTCTACTTGATTTTGCATGAATTTTGGTCCATAATATTCCACCAATTAAAGATCATCTTTCATTATAATGGATACTAGTGGTGCTAAATTAATACTACTCCGTCCTTGGTTTGCCATCAACTATGAACCACCACGTTATCCAATTTTTTCCCCCCTAAATTAAGAGCCACCCTTTGTGCTTTCTGAATTGTCATCCAACGTTTGACAATCATATGCAATGATTCCTATGATCTATAGTAACCATCAAAAGTCCTAAAATTTTGTTAATCATTAAATTAGTGTTTTGCTACTTTTTTTATGAATTTTGCATGTACGAGGCTAGATCCCTTAATTATCTTGTACACAAATGTTATCTTGAAATCAAGTTTATTCATTTTTACCCTTAATTAAATGCTTACATAATCCTTTGTACGTTTATCTTATTAATGATACTCGTAATTTGACTTTGTAAGTTAATTATATGACCATATGACTTTATTGATGTTACTCGTAATATTTTAATATAATTCATAAAATGCAGGGAGGTGGTCGAGAAGTACTTAAGCGAAGTGGTGAAATTAGGTCAAAGATTAATGAAAGTATTTTCGACAAATCTTGGATTAGAGGAGAATTATCTTCAAAATGCATTTGGAGGGGAGGAAAATGGAGCTTGCTTAAGGGTGAATTATTACCCAAAATGCCCACAACCTGACTTGACCCTTGGACTGTCCTCTCATTCGGATCCGGGTGGGTTAACCATTTTGCTGCCGGATCATGATGTACCGGGTCTTCAAGTCCGTAGAAATGACAAATGGATAACCGTTAAACCCGCTCAACATGCTTTCATCATCAACGTTGGTGACCAAATTCAGGTACGTAATTCTCTAGAATAGTAATGTGCTAAATGTCTAAGGCATAACTTTGGAAGACTTTTTTAAAATTTTGTCAACTTTTATAAAATAATACTATAATAACTTTCACTGTATAAATTAAGCATGTTTTTATATAGTATAAGATTAGTCAATCATTTAAGTTCAAACATCTTTTTTATGGTTGAAAAGAAGGTAATCTTCGATTTAATTACTATATAATCATTTCACTAACATGATTGATGAAATTGTAAACTCAATTTATATTTATGGCTGATAGCGTGGATTATGGTAGTAGTTATCTTGCACCACTTTTTTTAACTAATCTGTTTTGACTTGGGAACTAATGATATATGCATAAATTATATTATATTATTTATATATAATATCCTAAAATATACTTGTTAACTTAGTCAAATCACATTTGTAACACGTGTTACTATGTGTTTACTTTTTCATAGTATTTTATATGTTATTAGTAAATTGTTATTCCTATTCATACTCCATGGCATAATATGCATTTAAACGATACTTCAATTCATTCATTTCATATTACTTCTCATTTATATTTTATTCCAAGCAAACAATAAGTAGGGTGTGTCTACATGTGGCCAATGTTTTAAGAGGTGGGGTGGGAGAGATCCCAAAAAAAAAAAAAAAAAAAAAAAAAAAAAAAAAAAAAAAAAACCTTGTTGCACTAAATTGCTCTTTTTTTTATTTTTTTATTTACAGATATAATTAATTAATTATTTGCACTTATCAAAACTTACTTTTGCTTGTTTTTTTAATCGAATGATGTATCGTGATATATTTTTTCACTTATCCAAATGAATTTTAATAGTTAAAATAAATTTTTTGGATCAAAACTGATTTTGTTTATACAAAATAGCCTAAATTTACGTTAATAAACTTAGAAAACTATTTTTTTAATTAGTTACTAAACAACCTCATTAACCAACCTAATCGGCTAATAGATTTGCTATTAAATCCACTGAGGAAAGCTTGCCAATCAACACTAATTAAGAAGTGCAATGTGGAGGTTTTCTAGTGGACTAAATGATGACCTCAATCTTTTAATTTTTAATAGTATGTCTTAACTTTTACAAATAAATCAATAGAGTTCATCCTATTGGCCGATAACACCTTCTAGATATAAAGATAACTTGATTTATTGTTCACTTTTTCGGTTTAGTAACGTGGAATCTAACTTGACAAAACAAAATGTCTTATAAAATTGGGATGTGGAATCTAAGTAGTAGACATGAATGAAATATATTGTATTTTATTCTAATTTAATTTTATAGGTTAATATAGAATGTTTTTCCTATCATTGGTTGGGACAATATGTCAATATACGTGTTTGTGTTTCATTATTCCATCATGAATACATCTTTTGCTACTAATAGAATCAACATTACTAAAAATAATAGGAGAAAACAGAGTATCATGCAAAAAATAACTATAGGTGGTATGAAGAATGAGGAGATGAAATAGATAACCATCATGTAAAATCACTATATTATCCTACGATATAATTTCAAAATTTTGTAACCGGAGACAATTGTCATTTTCAATTTTATATAATATAAATTATAGACATTCACAATACAATAATTTATCTCCTTATGAATTGCAACTAATTTTATTTGTCGCGGTGTCAATACATAGATCAATCATTTAAAACATGGAGTATATTCCATGTTATTATTGATATATTTCGAATCAACCACCTGTCCTGCATATAAACCCTTATCTATACGAATTAATGGATAAGAAATGTACGAATTAACGATATTTTCAATTGCAATCACATCTTATAAATTGAACATGAAATCCTTTATATAAATTAACTTACCTCATTTTTGTCCTTTTTTAAGCAAGAAAGGCTACATCTATGATTTATTAGTCAAGTGATTTATTTTTATAAGAAATTTGTAATGTACATCACCTACTCAATGAAAAAGACTTAATTTGTCATCTTCAAAATGTACTAAGCATTTTGTTTAGGGTCCACCATGGTTCAGGTTGGCCCTATCTTGTTGTCTTTGTTTAGATTAGTAAAACTAAATATCAAAAATGAAAATATGAACGTAATAAATTGTTTTTAGTAAAAAATCATCAAAAAGTCCAACTCACCATTTTTCTCTTTTCTAGTGCAAATAAATCCACCTGGTTATTCCATAAAATTACGTGAAGGATTAGATCATCATACATCTAATATGAAATGATTGATAATAATTTTCCCAGTGGTTGTATAAAATTAATTATTCCTTCATTCTTAATAACATGGTCACCAAAATTCTGTCAATATGGAGCTGGGGAAGTAGTTTTATATAGTTTGAGGTGCTAAGCTAGTTGACTAGAAATTGATTAATTTATTAGACTTTTTTTTTTATAACACAATGATATGATAAAACATTTCTAGATATTAGACTTTTTTTTTTTTGATCCAATTTGGAATTTTTTTTATTTATTTATTTTTTTTTTTTTTAAGATGACGTATAAACAAATATTTTGAAATTTTCACAATTAAAAAAAATCCAGACAAAAATATTCATAATAAGTTTAGGAATTTATAGTATTTTTTTTCACCTTAAGAAAATACATTTCAAAGTAAATCTATTCAAATCTAATCCGGTCTAATAAGTTATTTAAAACTATAATTCAGTTAAGTTTAGTTTATGTCAAAATAACGCACCATTAGTATAATACGAAGTATATTAGGATTGCTCAATAAAGTCACCATTTGGTGTAATGTCCAATCATTTTTGTTGGCCAATTCCTCTGCTGTACCCCAAACTCCATCCCATGTGCAAGATTCCATAACTCGTATATGGACCAAATATATTTAGAAAGATTTATATCATGATATAAATACGGAGTATGAATGTATGATAACTCAATCGGAATTTGGAGTATTTGACATCAAAATTAATAAAACGTGCATAAAAAATTAAAGTTGCAACTTGAACCATATTTATTCGATAAATAGCAACTTGAAGTTGAACAACTTGTTCCATTGTTTGTTAACCATGCAATAGAAAGTAGAAACTATCGATTCACAATAAACCTTTCTAATTTCAGCTGCACTAGTTGGCATTCTTATCTTTCTTTATTTAATTAATATCATTTTACATGGAATTTGGACCCCCTCATAGGGTTGATGACACACTATTTTCACCCTTCAAATTAGTGGTCATACTATTTGAAAAAACATGAGTAGAATTTCCCATTAAAAACTTTTAAGTAGTTTTAATGCCATAATTTTTTAAATACGAAAATTATGGATCTTCTCAATATATCAAAAAGGGCTCTATCTATATCAATGTAAATACTTTGGAAAGTTGGTTCCTCTTTGTAAACCTCTAATTTTACTTTCAGTGATTCAAATACTAAGTCTTACTTTTGTAAGGTTTATTTGAATATTGTATAATTTTCTTATGTATACTAGGTACATTATGAGTTAATTCATTGTTCGTTGAATGATGTTTTTAAATTTATGATCGTTTATCAACAATTTACTTGATTAATTGATGTAGGTGCTAAGCAATGCTATATACAAGAGTGTAGAGCACAGGGTAATTGTAAACCCTAATATAGAGAGAATTTCGTTGGCATTCTTCTACAATCCAAGGGGTGAATTGTTAATTGAACCAGCAAAGGAACTTGTTAGTTCCGAGAATCCAGCATTGTATCCATCTATGACGTTTAATGAATATCGTCTCTACATTAGGTTAAAGGGTCCTCGTGGAAAGTCTCAAGTGGAATCATTGAAATCTCCAAGATAAAAGAAAAAAAAAAATCATCAAATATATACTTCATATAAGTTATTATCTAAGCATGAGTTAGTTTATTGTATATGTATTTTGCCTTTTGTGGCTATCAAATGTAATTTCAAGGAAATAAATCAATATAGTCATAATTATTCGTCAAGTCTACTTTTCTCTTTTCTTGTTTCTTCTATGAGAAAATATAGATACGATCGAGGCTAAATTGAGTGGTTCCGTGAGAAAATAGATTTATTTCAATCATTCATGCTATTATCGTATACACAAGCTAGACCCTTAACGATAGTTTATCAAATACTTTCTTTGTTTTTATTTACTTGTAACACAATCTTATGACACGCGCTTTGAGGCCGAGTATCAAATACTTTCTTTGTTTTTATTTACTTGTAACACAATCTTATGACACGCGCTTTGAAGCCGAGTTTATATAATATCAACGGACAAATTATTCAAATAATTTTTACACATGATACCTAACCCTACTCTAATCCTCGTGTTAAAAATATATTGATAAAATCACTCGTTTACTTTTACTAATCATCTCCTAAAAGTGCGTATCTAAAAGATGTGTTGCAAGTAAAAAGAAACGGAGGAAGTAATAGTATTATTATGAGATATTCGAACTTGAGATTATTTACACAACCAATCAATTAACTATAAGAAGACACATCTTGTTAACTTGTTAAGTGAGTAGTGTTAACTACCATGTCCTTTGCACTCTTGATAGAAAAATATTCGACTTCAAAAATGGTTGTCAAAAAAATTTACTGCTCGTACTCTTATTCGATAACAATAAGAGCCATGAGGAGAACGAGGATTTACACATGACAACTTGAAAGAGGATAAAGTCAATTTGAATGTACTCTAGTTGTGGCACAAAACAATATATAAAAATGGTGTCGCATACTCACATGGAAATAATTTAAAGATGACAACTACCTTTGTCTTGTAAATATTACTACAAAGTACAATTTATTTTGAAAAAAAGTTGTCCTAACCTTATTTAAATGTATATTTTCTTCTCGGAACAAATTACAACCTCTAAATATTGATATATTAACCATTGTTCACTTAATCTTAATGATCAAGTTAATTGTGCATTCAGTGGGATGTCACTTAATGGCACTAATTAATTTAGAAGGAAATCACAAGCTTTAACTTTACTAATTGACATATTGATGCTACATAGCACTGATTTTAGCTTGTTATGATTTGAACCTGGTCAAATGTTGAATTAAACCTATAATTTGCAATTCTAGTTCACATGGTCAAATGTTGAATTAAACCTATAATGATCTTAAGTGGTTGTTAGTCTTGTTACATCCGGAGTATCAATTCCAATACCACTTTACATTACAATGACAAATATCAAGTAATACGTAATATAATGTATGTTATGTTGATCGATCCATTATTCTATACACTATTAAATGAGTGTGATTGCAATATAAATTCTATACACAATTAATATAGGTCTTGTTTTTTAGAGCTGCTCTTTTGAAATTTGCTCTACTGTCTCAATCTACTCTGTCCAAGCTCAAAAGAACAGGACCTAAGCCTATACACAAACGAGAGCAGTTGCAATGGGATTGAAAGTGGCTTGCAAAGGATTGGAGAAATGCATCCATCTTATGGTCCAAATGGAAAATCAAGTAGTTATTTTCGGTATCTTGGTCGTCTTGAAAAGCAATGATCAGCCTTATTGAGGCGATTGTGTTCATCTAGTTGTACTTGAGCTATATGTATATGGTAAAATTAAGGATATTTTTTTTGTCTCTGTGCTTGTAATTTACAGATAGGGAAAAAATTATTGTTTGTCATACCTAACAAGCTACAACTAACCAAATGTACAATGAAAATCATTCCATAATACACCAAATCTTAATGATGGGCACCTTGGAAAAAGTTTTCTAGGACGAATTAGATGCGATGAAATGCAAATGAGAAATAATGAAAGTGTTAGTGGAAGACAAGTAGCTAAAATCAAATGTTCTTCAAGTTTCTGTTTCTCAGCCGAAAATGTGTGTACTACAACAGTTGAGGTGCAAATGCGGCGCATGCAAATTGTGAAATTCTGTAATGCAAGTCGGCAGAAAATAATATTCATCATTTTAAATAAAAATGAGTAGGAAAAATTGGTATTATTAATCTCAATTTTGAGTCATTTACTTTAATTAATCCCAACTATCGAGGGCATTTTCTTTCATCAAGTCAAATGACCTGATAAATAAGTAACTTTTCTTTTTTTCTTAAATGCCAAGTGTCGTAATTTTATTAGTAAAAAAAATAAAAAAAAGACCAAAAAAAAACAAACCCCGCCACCTGAGCACCTCATCCCACCGCAGCCCCACCTCCCTTCCTCCCCAACTCCCACCGGAAACCACCATCTCTTTTCCCAGTGCCTGCCTCAACTAGATTTCAGCAACCACAAACAAAAGAGTTTCACCCAAATTTCGGCAACCACAAACAACTGAATCATCGCCGGACCTTCTCGAATCCGGAGCCTGTTTAATGTCCTTGATGAGTTGGCGGTCGGATACACGAGCAACGCCGCCTTGAGCATGGATGTCGACAGGGACGCGTTCGAGGGCCATGACGACGCAGCGCCGACTTCTTCGGCGACGCATTCGAGAGCCATGACGTCCATGATGACACAGCCGCGGAGCAATTGGGCTCCAGATCCGGATCCCTGGGTCGTTTCCAGCAGGACGAAGGTTCGTTTTTCGGCAGGGAGAGATGGGATTCGTTTCAGGTGGAAGGCAGTGGGAACGCTGGTCGGCAGTTTTGGGATCAGGGGAACGATGGGGCTGGGTTCTGGCAGGGGAGGGAAGGGGAGAGGTGTTCTGGTGGGAGTGTTTCTGGCGAGGGGAAGGGGGGAAAGTGAGGGATGGTGGGTTTTTTTTATTTAATTTTTTAAATTTTTTTTTTTTTATTTTTTGGACAAATTACGTGTCGACACGTGTCCAATAACCTGGTATAACAAGTCATTGACTTTTGTTGACCGGTTTGGTCCCGATCAAAGAAAATGCCTCCCAAAGTTGGGATTATCCAAGATAATCGATAGTTGGGATTAATTAAAGTAAATGGCACAAAGTTAGGATTAATAATTCCAATTTTTCCAAATGAGTATTGTACTTAAATAAAGTGACCTTAACTCTCATTTGAGGCATAGGGGTAGACGTGATTTGATCATTTGAACTCCTGACCTCTTGTCACACTAGCTTTTAATATAATGTTAAAGGACTAACTCAACTTAAAGATTACTGATTACACTAATAGTTGAAATTCATTATCAATTTATATACTCTATTAGAACTAACCTATGTGGAATTATTATTATTATTATTAGAGGTCGTGGTCATGTTTAGTTATTAAAAGTATTTTTAAAATTATTACTATTATTATTTTTTCATCTTGTTATTTTTGAGCTAGCCTCTTTTGAGACATTAAAAAAATAATACTAATAAAAAAAAATTAAAAACTCTGAATGATTCAAAACTTAACACATCAATAAACAGATATGTCCAAGCAACGCCGCAAAGCAAGACGGCGGCAAGTTATGGAGTACTCCGTAGTAATAACAACCAAAAACAAAAGCAGTTCGTTGCATTATTGGTCGATTATACTTTTCTTTTGTTTATTTAGATTATCCCATTTCTTAATTCATATAAATGCTTAATTATCCCCTTTCTTCAACGCTAAAGGCCCAATGAAATATTAAAACTTGAAAGCCTCTCTTTTTCTCCTGTATATGCTTTGGTACAACGTACAACAAGCCAATAAGGATCTAGCAATAAGAGTGGTAGTGTGGCATGTATGCATTTTCTTTCTCCCTCCAATCCTAAATACTCACAATAATTGGTTTTTTTTTTAATTATTATTATTTATTTTTTATTAAGTACTTTTTCTGTCTCAAAATATCTGATATAGTCAATACTACACACATATCAATGCATTAGTTTGATTTTATTTATATATGATTAAATAGTAATGAAAATTATGAATCCTTATATTAATACCTATCTAACGACATATTTTATGATAAAATATGTTTTTTTTTTAATATTAGTAAAAAATTATGATCAAAGCCAAAACATAAATAGTGAAAAAAGTCCAACATTGTAAATATTTTGGAACGGAGGGAGTATTATAGTTGACACATTAACTTGATCCATATTTCTTACCGTACTATTATATACTACTATACTAGTATAAATTTTAAATGTCTGTGTAGTAATAATAAGCATGCTGTTAGATTAATCCCATATCTCAATGTATATTTTTCATTGTTATTTTTTAACTTTAGTATGTTGTACTAATGATATTTATATATGGTCAATCTTATATATTGACAAGTGTGTTAGTTAAACTCACACTTTACCAACAATTATGCGTTAATTGATGTAATTAATTTACGGAGTGTATATACTGTAATAGTTTCTTTCTAATAAGTATATATTAATTGGCTATGGGTCTCAATTGTTCACCTTACATCTATTTATTAAAATATAATAAGTTTAAATAAGGATTAATAAGCTTTGATAAATTTTAGTTACATATATAATACTTAATATTGCTCCATATAATTAAAATTTCTCACTTTGTGCAATGTGTAGTGTTGTGATTATTACGAAACAGAGGGATTAATTAACATTTTATTAATATACTTCACTTTATTGGCGCTAAATTAATAATATACAAGATCCTTTATATCACAACTAGGGTGCTAATCGAGCGAGTCGATCACGAGCAGAGGGTTGCTCGACTCGTGCTCATTAAGTTTCAAGTCGAGCTGAGTCGATCACGAGCTGCTCGGTTAAAGGTTTAGATCTCTTGAATTTTAAACATTTGTTGATTATATTTTCTTCTTTTATATAATTTTTTCCTACTACAGTGTATTAATTTAAATTTATTATGTGTCAAAGTAAATTTTTATTTTTAAAGATAGAAGAACAGAAAAATATTGTATTTCTTGTACACTTATCAAGTTTCCAGCTGATTTGAGCGAGTAAGAGCCAACTTGAGTCGAGTTTTGACCGAACTTTCACCGAGTCGAGTTCGAGCTGCTCGCGAGTTACTCTGCTCAATTAACATCCCTATCTGTAAATTAAGTTGGTCATATTCGAGACTTATTTTCCAAACAAGCACAAAGAGTAAACAATAAAATCACATGCAAATATATTAATATTTAAATGGAGTTGTATGTACTCTAGTTGCGTTGCTAATTAGTGGGTTCAGGCAAAAAGAGTTGAGTTTAGGGATATAATGGTCCCTCAAATGTCAGCCACTCGCAAGTCCTATCAACAACAACAACGTTCCAAAACACATGCTTAAAATACTTTTAAAATATTACTTCTCATTTGAGGGAATCAAAAACCAACACCTACCTAGACTTCTTAAAAAAAATATCTAGGGTTATTCACTTCTCAATTTTAACTTTAATTATATTTCCACAAGGGTGTGATCGGACTAGCTAGGTTTAATGCTCAGATTTAATACTCTGCAATAATCTGTGAACAATGGACCTACTTCAATAATTGTACTTGTTTGAAATACTTGGTTCTCTATTTTAGTAATAACAAGATATTCATTCCATTTCGACATTTCTACAATTTCTGGTGTAAGAATTATAAAAATTGTCTACTCACAAAAGAAGATGTAAAAGTCAATAAATTAAAATATTGAAATCACTATCTAAAACAAACTGATTCACGTATGATGTCAATCAAGGAAAACGATTAAATACATTGAATACATGTATATACCTAATATAAGTTTAGGGAAAATTCCCTGTTTCTCATAGTGAGAAACGAAATTTGTTTTTCATGGGGGCATTTTCGTGAATAAATCAACAACTTTTTCTTTATTGTGGGCTCCACAATTGAATAAAGTTGTTGGTTTATTTACAAAAATGCCATATGAGAAACAAATTTTGTTTCTCACTACGAGAAACTAGGGCTCCTTCTAAGTTTAGCCAATTTTTCATACCTACCTCATCTCAGCTTATGATTAATCAAAATCAGATATATTGATTATTGAATGTAATGATTTAAGACCTCCAATTTCACCTACATCACGATTCATTTCGTGGTATGAGATCAAGTTTCATTAATCACATGGCCAACAAATATTTTCGTGCTTAACCACCACCCCGACACACACAATGCCTATCAACATAGGCACATTGCTTTCACAAACAAGGCATTCCAGGCCATCCAAAATGTGTAATAATACAAATTGATAATAGGAATAAAGGTGGGTCCAGGAATTGTATATAGGGAGGGTCGTATGAAGTAAAAAGAACAATTTGAAAAAAAAAAATTAAAAAATTACAAGTTATAGGATTTGAATACTTGACCTAAGGCACTTTGATGGGGATGTTAAATAACAGCTTAAGTGGCACTCTTTTGATTTACAAATACAACATTTTAGTGTATTATACTAAGAATTCAGGGCATGGGGCAGGCCATGTCCCGGATAGGCCCGCCCCTAGATCCATCTATGAACAGGAGTGACTCACCAAGTTAGGTGGATAAATGGATCGAACAAGCCCAACCATTTTCCATTGTAAAAGGCATTGATAACATTTTTGCTAGTGGATAAGGAAAGCTTTGCTCCCCTCAATCCACAAACTTTTCCAAATTCCATTAAAAACAAAGCATGAGCTAAAAAAGTACACTAAATTGGTCGCCATTATTTCTAGCCAGAAATAATAGGTGCTATAGAAGACATTAGACACGAGTCTAAAAGATAAAAAGAAAGCAAAGTTCATTATAACTTCTACAAATTTGACCATATGATGTGATTTTTGCACGTTACAGTTTATGTGTTCGTACAATTACAAGTTTTAACTAAGTATTGTTTAATAAAACTAAAATGCAGAAAAGATTAAAAAAAAAAAAAAAAAAGATATATATATGCTTCCATAGATTCGATTGTGGTTTATAATATTTTTTGTGATTTAAATATAGAAAAAAAATCATTAACTAAGCTCTTGTTATACTTGTTTAAATACGTTTAAAAATATTAATTTTTATCAATTGATGTACGATTAAAGATATTAACAATTATAACATGCTTTGGGGCCGGTAAAAAACATACTTTAAAAACACGTAGCGAGTATATATATATATATATATATATATATATATATATATATATATATATATAGTTAGACAATTTGACTATCTTTTATCAGTCGGTATAGTAGAGTGTTATAAGAGAAACAAGATAGAATGAGATAAATGAGCATAGCATTGTTAAGAAAATAATGCAAATTTTCTATTTAATCAAATTTGAGGGAGAAATAAATTACATAAACAAAATGTCTATTTATACCAAAGTGCAAAAAACACAACCCCTCTTTTCTCTGAGTTATTTTTCTTCTCTCATATTTTCTCTTGAAAATTATTACATACAAATGAAGGAAATGCTCAATTTATAGTTTTTCCTAAAACAACCTAAGCCATTTAAAATTTAGCCTGCAATATTTATTACCATTAGTTATTTTTCCCTATATTTGGAACCACCTTTAATTTTCAATGGTAATGCATGGTTATTTAATAACCATTTATTTTTTTTCTTTATGTTTCTTAATTATCTGCCAACAATCTCCCACTTGAAGACTGATTTCAATTTGTCTTCACACCAAGGAGTAGAACCTCAACTAGTCTTCTGTCATTTTAAGACCAATTGATGTTGAGCACAATTTCAACTTGTCAATCGTCACTGTTTTCGTTAACATGTCTGCTGGATTCTTACTGCCAAGAATCTTTTTAAGAGTTAACACTTCATCTTCTAGAAGAGACCTGATAAAGTGATAACGAATACCGATGTGCTTTGTTCTTGAGTGAAACGCCGAATTCTTTACTAAATGTATAGCACTCTGACTATCGCTATACAAAATATTATTCACTTGTTTGAACCCCAGCTCATCTAACAAACCTTGAAGCCATATCATCTCTTTACTAGCTTCGGTCACTGCCACATACTCAGCTTCTGTAGTGGATAAAGCAACAATCTTTTGTAGTTGGGACATCCAACTTACGGCTGTATTTCCAACTGTAAATACATAACCCGTTGTGCTCTTTCTATTATCGACTTCACCGCCAAAGTCTTCATCAACGTAACCTTGTATTTTCAATTCACCTTTACCAAAGTACAAACACTTATTAATTGTACCTCGTAAATACCTCAAAATCCATTTAACAGCTTCCCAATGGACTTTTCCTGGATTGGACATAAACCTGCTTACAACTCCCACTGCATGTCCAATATCTGGTCTTGTACAAACCATTGCATACATCAAACTTCCAATAGCCAAGGCATAAGGAACCTTGGCCATATATTCTTTATCTTCATCTGTCTGAGGGGACTGATCCTTTTATAGACGAAAATGACTCGCCAACGGTGTACTAACAGGCTTAGCATCACCCATATTAAATCTCTGAAGAACACGTTTGATGTACTCTGATTGTGATAACTGCAAAGTGCCTCTCTGCTTATCTCTTGTGATTTGCATTCCTAAAATCTTCTTTGCTGGACCCAAGTCCTTCATGTCAAATTCCTTTGACAATTGATGCTTCAACTTTATAATATCATTCATATCAGAACCTGCTATTAACATATCATCAACATAAAGTAATAGGATGATATAACTGGATTGATATCTCTTGAAGTAGCAACAGTGGTCAGCGTTGCACTTCTGGAAATCTTCCTTGTGCATGAAGTTATCAAACTTTTTGTACCATTGTCTTGGGGCTTGTTTTAGCCCGTATAAACTTTTCTTAAGTTTGCATACCATCTGCTCTTTCCCACTTTTTATAAAACCTTCTGGCTGGTACATGTATATTTCTTCATCAAGATCTCCATGAAGAAATACAGTCTTCACATCTAACTGCTCGAGATAAAGATCTTCAATTGCAACAATACTCAACACTATTCTAATGGTATTGAGTTTCACAACAGGAGCGAATATCTCATTATAATCAACTCCCTCTTTCTGTTGAAAACCTTTGACAACTAGTCGAGCCTTATACCTCTTGGAATCATCGTGCTCCTTTTTTGCTCGATATATCCATTTGTTATGAAAGGCCTTCTTACCTATGGGTAACTCAATTAGTTCCCATGTCTGGTTTGAAATCAGGGATTGCATTTCATCTTTCATTGCAAGCCCCCACTTGATAGCATCTCTGGTCTGGGATGCTTCATAATAATCTTCTGGTTCCCCATCATCAGTTAATAACAAATAATTCATATATTTTCTATTAGGCACATGTGGTCGAGTACTCCTTCTTAGTGTAGGAGTTGGACAAGAAGGTTGTTGTATGTCATTTGATTGCGATGTACTGCCCTGTACAATCTGTTCTTCTTGTTGCGGAGTACTTATGATAGTGTACTCTTGCATCGTACTGTCTGGGACATAATCTTCATCAATGAATGTAGATTCTTTTTGACTTGTTTCATAACTCTCAATTTTATGCCTATCTTTGTACATGACTCTCTCATTGAAAATTACATCTCTTGAACGAATAATCTTTTTGCTTTCATCATCCCAAATGCGGTATCCGAACTCATCTTCGCCATAACCGATAAAAGTGCAAACTTTTGATTTAGGATCAAGCTTATTTCTGCCTTGATCACTAATGTGCACATAAGCTACACAACCAAATACCTTTAAGTGCGACAATTTGATCTCTTTGCCGCTCCATACCTCCTCTGGTAATTTGTACTCCAATAGGGTTGATGGTCCTCGATTGATCAAGTAAGCTGCTGTATTGACTGCTTCTGCCCATAATTGTTTTGGTAGACCTGACTGTATACGAATGCTTCTGGCTCTTTCTGTCAATGTTCGGTTCATCCGCTCAGCTATGCCATTATGCTGAGGCGTACCTGGCACAGTTCTTTCCATCTTAATACCATGCTCGTAGCAAAACTTCTTGAATTTGGTGTCCTCATATTCTCCGCCATTGTCGAACCTGAATCTTTTGATCTTCAGACCTGTTTCATTTTCAACCCTAGCTTTCCATATCCTGAAAACTTCAAACACTTCGGAATAGAAAGTAAACCCATACTTTCCTAGAGTGATCATCAATAAAAGTCACAAAGTACTGTTTTCCACCTATAGACTGGGTGGTTGTTGGTCCCCACACATCAGAATGAACAAGCTCCAATTTTTCTTTCATTGGAGTTCTTCCATATGTCTGAAAGCTTACCCTCTTCTGCTTTCCAAGTATGCATTCTTCACACATGTCTAAATTCACAGATTTTAGACTAGGGAGTTTTCCAATTGAATGCATGATCTTCATTCCTTTCTCACTCATGTGACCAAGTCTTTGGTGCCATAACTTGGAATTTTCATTCTCTGTTGCAACTGCAATCGAATAACACGCTCCAGCTATCAAATAGAGAGTACCATTCTTTTTACCATGAGCAACTATCATTGCTCCCTTTGAAATCTTCAAATTATCACCTTGAAAGATTATAGTGTAACCTTCACGAGCCAACTGCCCAACTGAGATCAAGTTCTTTCTTAGGTCGGGAACATGTTTGACATCCTTCAGCTCCCAAGCTGACCCATTTAACTTAATTTTGACATTACCTTGACCAACAATATCACAAGGTTGGTCATCACCAAGGTATACCTGTCCAAGGTTTCTATGGACATATTTCTCAAAAAAGTTTTTATTAGAAGTAGCATGGAACGATGCTCCAGAGTCTAATACCCAAGACTCTTCTTTGCTCTCCAATGAGCATATCAACGCATCATCACCTTCTCTGGTAGAAGTGACATTTGCCTCTGCCTTCACTTCTTTGCCTTTTGGTGTTCCCTTACACTGATTTTTATAGTGCCCAATCTTTCCACAATTCCAACACTCCACAGTCTTTGAGTTTTGGAAATTATTTGGATTCCTGGATTTTGACCTCCTATCTCTGGATTGTCCTCGATAGTTTGATCTTCCGCGTTCATTCCTTCTGATTAAATTTCTTCCTCTTGACTCTATATGCAATACTGAAGAGGATGAAGATTCACCTGATTCTCTTCGTCGAATCTCCTCACTAAGAACCAGATCACGAACGTCATCAAACTTCAACTTGTTATTTCCCGATGAGCTACTCACAGCTGTGACTGTAGCATTCCAACTATCTGGCAGGGAAGATAAAAGTATTAACGCTAATACTTCATCATCAAATTTGATTTCAACAGAACTCAATTGGGTTGTGACAGAATTGAGTTCATTAAGGTGTTGAGCTACCGATCCACCTTCCGACATCCTCAAACTAAACAACCGCCTCATCAAATGAACTTTATTGGAGGCTGATGGCTTCTCATACATATTAGAGAGAGCTTTCATGAGACCTGCCGTTGTGGTTTCCTTTGCAATGTTAAACGCCACATTGCGTGATAACGTCAATCGAATAACTCCGAGTGCTTGTCTATCTAAAAGCTTCCATTCCGCTTCTTGCATGCCATCTGGCTTTTTCTCTTCCAGAGGTTGATAGAGTTTTTTCTGGTATAAATAATCTTCAATCTGCATTTTCCAAAATCCGAAATCTTTACCATCGAATTTTTCAAGTTTAACTTCTCCTTTGTCTGCAGCCATTTCTCCCACTCAAATTTGACTTTTTCTTTTAGGATCGTTTTTATTTTTATCGTAATGTGGACTAATTGTCAACCAAGCTCTTGATACCAATTGTTAAGAAAATAATGCAAATTTTCTATTTTATCAAATTTGAGGGAGAAATAAATTACATAAACAAAATGTCTATTTATACCAAAGTGCAAAAAACACAACCCCTCTTTTCTCTGAGTTATTTTTCTTCTCTCAGATTTTCTCTTGAAAATTATTACATACAAATGAAGGAAATGCTCAATTTATAATTTTTCCTAAAACAACCTAAGCCATTTAAAATTTAGCCTGCAATATTTATAACCATTAGTTATTTTTCCCTATATTTGGAAACACCTTTAATTTTCAATGGTAATGCATGGTTATTTAATAACCATTTATTTTTTTTCTTTATGTTTCTTAATTATCTGCCAACAAGCATGACCCTAACTCAAACCTCACTCTCAATTTTAATAAAAATTTGTGGTTAGACTATAAAGGGAGATATGCAACTAAGTTAAAACTAAAAAATAAAAAATAAAAAAAGACCACTCCAACCTCATCACAATTTAGGCAAAGTTGGAGCAAAGACCTCTACAACTATGTTAGACTAAAAATAAACCAATCCAAAAGCAAGACAATCAGCACAAACTACGGGCTCTCTATGGACTCTATCTGTTGCATTTTGGTTGCCTCATTGCAGTTTTGTTACATTAAACAATAATAGTTGAATAAAGTTTATATGAGCCAAAATTTGTTTTTCAGGAGAACATATAGTCATATACTAAGGTTTTATACAAGATATATACTAATAACTACAAGTCTACAATCTATACATTATACTTATTTAGCATAGCGGTATCAGTATTCCTAAAGTTGTTTCAAGTCAAAATTATTTTCGAGGGAAGGCAAGCTTCTTGTACCTGCTGTTCTACATACTGCGCCTCACAGGCAGCAATCATAACAATAGAATGAGCAGTCAGTTCATATCTACTTTGAGCTTCAGCAAACCCTTTGCTAAGAACCCGACCAATCCAATCCTCGACCTCTTTATCTCCGTCACATAAGCAGGCAGCTGCGATTATCTGATCCATGACTTTAGGCTCAATCTCTAGCAAGCACTTCGATTTGATTACTTCATTAAAGCTTGAATGAATAGTTTTAGATATTTTTGTAGCCAATGTATCATAATCAAAAGGGTCAAATTCTAATTTTACCAAAATCTTTGAGAAATCCTCCAACCAAGAATCAGATCTTTCAGACAAACACCCTGCATCAATTTCTTCAATGTTGGTGTCATAAACTTCACTAGTTTCAGCCGGAAGGTTCAAGTCAAGGGACATAATAGATCTCCTGAGAGGTCGTTTGACTTCCATGCTAATAGATTGGTCAGTTTTTTCATCTGTTCCATTGAGCTTCCTCTTGTTTAAGAAGGTTTGACATGCCAAGTTATCTCCTGTTTCATGTGAAACACCTTTAACTACAATTTGAAGTGGCCAGCCTTTTGCCCTTCCAATTCTCTCCTCCGGAAAGTTTGATGGCTTCCCCCTCAAAGTGAGTGTTGAGCTGTTCTCTTTAGCAATCGAAGTCAACACGAAGATTCTATTGTTGGTAGCAACTTCCCTACCGTATGAGTCTGAAAATTTACCATCTTTCATGGCCTGCAACAAGCTGCATTGAAGTACTGGGTCCGCAGAATGGACATTTTCAAAGAGAACAACACAGGATGGTGTCTTCCGCAACTCCTCAGCAATGTGATCAACTATAGTCTTTCCTCGAGACCTTGCCTCAGACCCTTGGCAGAAAATCATATCTCTAGAGCATAAATCTACATGGATGAAGCTCTTCTTGCTTCCATATAAAATCTCAGCAAGGGCCACAGCAGTTTTCCTCTTAGCAAAAATGTCAGGTCCACTAAAGTTTAGCCAAATATCTCCTCTGAGACCAGATTTTTGGTGGCTTCCACTAACTGTCCAGGAATGAGCGACTATCTGACTGATCATTCTGAGAGCTTCACATTGCCGGCCAACTCTTTCAAATAGAGTTTTAAAAAGTGCCTTAGAATTATTCTCAGGCTGCTCATCTGCTTTCTTTTGTTGCTTTGAAGCTTGAGGAAACAATCCCAACCCCAAATCTGTGGCTACCGAAACAACAGATGAGGGAGATGTTTGACCATCATCCACACCTGATATGCAGAGACTGTAAGGAGAAGAAGATCCACCAGCAAGAGGATGCCCAGTTCTTGGAGAACTTTCTGATAGTTTGGCAGGGAAAATACCACTCTTTAGTGACCTTAAAAGGACTGGCTTGCTTGATGGAGACAATGAATGTTTCTGTACATCCATGGAGGTGAATGAATTGATCCGTCCATAATCACATTCCTTGCAAGATCCGCTAGTAGTGCAGCTGCTCTCATTGTTAACATTTACGACCTTTTCTTCAGGACTTTGGAAGCCTACATCAGTTGGAAGTTGAGAAGATTCTTGACAAACTTCTGGCTTGGATGATGGTTGAGTATGGTTTTGACATTGACATAAATTGCAATGCTTTCTCTGCAAAACTGCTACTGGAGCACTTAACAGCACTTTGCCACGTTTAGCCTGCACTGAAGAGATAAAATATGGTTTACTGAAAAACAAAAAATACAACACGAGCATCTATTCAAACATGACTAAAAAGTAACAAATGTCCAGGAAGTACGTCACAATTGTACAAGTTAATCATATTCATACTACATGATACCATATTCATACTGTAATAAAAACTCTGTACATACATTACAGCAATAACCTTCTAATAAGCCTAAAGCAAGAAACCTGAACAAGTCCCAAAATAAAAAAAAAATAAAAAAAAGAAGCCTGAACAAGAAATAGGAATCTTGTAAATTTGTTAGTTTGTCTGCTCCTTGTATGGACTATGGAGTACTGTATCTTGCTCTACATTTTTATTGAGGGAAAAAAAATTTACTCAACTTTGTCAATTGTTTCCGAACTATAATACCAAAAATAAGATGAAAGATGCACCCTAAATCTTTAATTCTATTTGAAGTGGTAAAGTATCTAAGATGGCCTTTTAATGAACTACCACCCTATCTCATAATTGTGATCTAGAAGAGAATGTTTAGAATAAAATGGTTTTTTATTGCACCGGAGAATACATCTCCCTCAGAGATTCCACCATGTCAGCAGTCAACAGATAGTTTGTTCTAATAAAGATATTATGATGTACGAGTATTTTGAAATCAGAATTCTGTAGGTAGCTTGTAGCTCTATACTTAGCTAGCTTAGTTCGCTTACCATTGTATTCAGAAAAGTCGTAATAATAAAAGTTTATATTTGCAGGTTCTTCTGAGTAGACAGTTCTACACTAATAGACAAAACCTGTGCTGCTATTAGAATGCTGGATTTTTTGTCCTGCAGAGTGCGCAGAAACACTCAGTTCTAATTAGATAAAGGTAAGAACAAAAATACCCAAGATTTCCAATATAGTTAGCAACCTAATTTACTTCTCTCCAGTACATGGGCTGATGGGCATAGTTATTCACCTTTAAGTAACAGGTTTTTACTGATTTCACAACATTAATTCCTTCTATAATGAGGTTACAAAGCAGCAATGCCTCTTGAAATGGTAATCTAGTCTCTTTACCATAACTTTTGTTAAACTTTCCACTAAAAGTTAAAACTCCCACTGTACCCAAAATTAGAATACAAATTCCCATATCTGTTAAAAACACGTCCAATGGCTGCTAGGACCCCTGTAGATTATTCCAATTCTCATCCTTTTTTTTTTTTTTTTTGGGCTCGTTGCACAGAAAAATGTTGACCATTGACTCTGTCATGGTCAAATAGGGCAATTCTAGTGGGATGGAGGGAGTAATAGTATTCTTTATTAAGGATAAACTTATCACTACACCTAAGAGCATATTTAGGATGCTTGGAATACTAAGAGGTCAATATGCCTTGTACTGTATGTTGGGCACATATAAAGGCAAGAATCAGATACAATGGTACACCCAATTACAGGTTGTTATGCTTGTTAGAAAGTGGAGGCTTCATCATGAATATCACTCTTTTCCTATATTCCTTATTTTGACCCATACAAGAGAAAATTTTGTTTGAATCTCTTATGAAAATTCAAAACAAAGATTAGAAATATAACGCATACCTTTAGGTTATCAAGTGCATTATGTGATCCACGTTGTTTATCAGCGATTGAAGTCATGCATCCTCTACTAGAAATTTCTTCCACAATTTTTTCACTGCTCATGCTACAGGGAGTGACACATTGATATGAGCTGCCGAATGGACCTTTGACTTCAGGAGATGAAAAAAACCCACCAAGGGGAACAAATGATCCCATCAAGCTGTTAAACATGATATGGACATGCAACTATGAGAATCTGGAGTTAAGATGTCAGAGCAGGCAGCAAAATTCAAAAATAGCTGACATTACAAAACATGGATGTCTATGGGACTGAACAATGCTAATAAAGACACAGGCTATTTGAGTAGAAAACGAACCGAATACAAAGCAGAACCTTGAATAGTTAATCAACAACAAAGAATATAGTCAACAATCTTGTCAAAAGACTACGGACTCTAGTTAAGAATGAATAAGTTCAAAGCATAAAATCAATGAGAAGCAAAAGGAGAGGTAACCCATGTTTGGCAGACTACGGAATAAATCACAGTTCACCAGATTCTTTTACAATAATGTATGGTTTCTCCGTCAAAAAAAATAAAAATTGTATGGTGCGTCTCCTTGTCTGTCAAATAGATCCTTAGACCAACAATCTGGGCATTCAACAGTAATTTGCAGACATGCTCATAACTACCGTTCCTCCAACATAACTTTTGCATAGAGGCATAGAGCTGCTACACTTCACTTGCTCTCTAGCAATTAAATTTCACATGAATGAAATTTACCATCACAACACCCCATCACAATGAAGGTAAGTGTAGTATAAACATGCAGAAATGCATGCTACTGGTCCTGAAGTCCCTGAATTGTCTAAGGGTGGGAGTACAGAGTTAGATTTTCATTTTAGGGTTCAGAACTAGACTGAGGAAACATCACTCTACATATATCAATTTTAGTTCCTCAAGAACCACAAGCACCATGAAGCCATGGAAAATGTTTTGTATTTAATTTTTTTTTAAGGAAATGTTAGAAACTATGCATGGATCAAACTCTTCCCTGAACTATCATGACAACTTTCATGTGCAAACTGACTTAGGCAACAACCAACATTGATACTAAAACAGAAACTTAAGAAACTATGCATTGTTTTTTTCACATAGTCCAATCTCCAATGGCAGGTAAGAAGATAAACACCACATACGGAGTACTCTGGAAGATATCAAAATAACAAATCGGAGTATATAGATGTAAATAGCATAGCACATAAGTTCTACTCAAGAACATTGGAAGAAATAATGATCAAACTTA
Source organism: Chenopodium quinoa (assembly GCF_001683475.1). Lineage (NCBI taxonomy): Eukaryota > Viridiplantae > Streptophyta > Magnoliopsida > Caryophyllales > Amaranthaceae > Chenopodium > Chenopodium quinoa. Next base: position 1,885,372 of record NW_018744582.1, on the reverse strand, counting down.
ATTTTATGCAAGAAATAATCTATGATCACAAGTATAAATTCTCATTGCTTTTAGAGGTTAAGTTATCAAATACACTGTAAGCCTAGAGCCCTAGAGCATGCATCATTCTATTCTAATAATGAAACAAAAGCTGAAGGCTTTATAAGTCCTGAAACTAGCAGCAGTCATACTAAGTACCAAAATTTATACTCCGTGTAACACTAAGATCATAGAATAGTAAGTCACCTCGACTTGAAGCATGATTCTCCCACCGGAGGCCTGACCGATGTGATCGGTAGAGGCTGTAAATCCCAGTCCTTGTCTATGGACGGAAATCTACGTAAGAACTCCATACACATCTGATCATTAGCAGCAGAACCAATCAACCATAATCTGGTACCATGAACCTCTAATAGCTTAGTCAATCTTCTAACAACACAATTTACCACATCCTTCACATACTCATTTTCCCCTCCAAGAAAACACTTGAGATTACCAAAACTAACCATCAACCCAGGCCCCAAGCATTGCTGCACCATCAAATCCATTTCCCTAAATCTCAAATTCACAGCCTCATAACTCCAACTCTCGGTCACAATTTTCGACACATCTTTCTCAATTGAAACCACATTGATCCCATGTATCTCCAAAGGCAAATAACCACTCTCCCTTCTTTTCTCTAAAACCTCTACAAAACCCTTAAGAACATCATTTGCAATAACCCCAACAAGCAATGGATTTCTACCCTTATGCTTAACAAGAACCTCCCCAATTCTCCTATAATCACCCTCTTCATCCCCAAAACCCGAAAACGGAAACCGAAACCGACAACTACCCGGCTCCGAAAACCCACCAAAAACACTTGGCGGGTACCTAAAATAACCCTGTAATGGCCTCAAAAGAGCCAACTTAACATCAAAACTACAAAACCCTGCATCACTAAACACCCTACTAACAATTGGATCATCAAGAATTGATATAATCAAGTGTGGCAACTCCACTTTAACAACCCCAGATGAACAACTCCCTAACTGTTCTTGATGATTTTTAACGAAGCTATCAGGGTGTCTCCTCTGATTAGCTTGTGACCGTTTGATTGCAGCCATCAAAGAATTTGAAATCTTGGGTTCATCAACACAAGGTTGTGAGATAGGTAACCTATCTAATGACACAGAAAGGCAAAAGTCCAAAGCTTTCAACTGAACTTTCGGGTAAAACGCAGCGTTTTTGGCTCTTACACATGCTTCCCGGAGTTGGGAAGGTGATAAAGAAAGAAAGGCGGAAACAGCATGAAGCGACGTCGTTTGAGCATGCCCACGGCGGCGCGTGACTAACACTGCCTCGTCAAGCGCGTGGGAAGCTTCAGCATTAAGACATTGCTTTGCTGTGTTCACCGGAGTTGGCATACTGTTGCCTCCCTAAAAGGGAACACCACAAATAAATAAAAATCAAATCTTGGGTAATTTTTTTTTCTTTTTGAAAAATGGGAAATTTAAAAATCAAAAATTTGATTGAAATGAAAAAAAGGGGTGGAAAATTTGATTAATTTATTGTGAAGAAAAGGTGGAGGGAAATGGTGAAGGTGGAGAATGATGGTGAAGAGGGTGGTGGAAAGTGGGACCTTCATTGAGGCATTTAGTCGAACACATGGTAGGCATATATTCGAGTATGATTTCATTTGAGATTTGGGATTCCTGTATTTTGATTGAAACACTGTTGGATTTGAAATTATGGATGATAAAAGGGGTCAATTCTAACATGGAGTAGTATCTTCTCAAAATTTATAGATTGAAGGGTTTTTAAATTTTTCTCCTCAATTGGAATCCCACTTTATTTGATGACTTCTTGTTGTATCTCCATTGGAATTGGACCAATTTGATAAATTTAGTCAATGATTCACTATCATCAAGTGAAGTAGTCAACTAGCCATTGGGTGGAGTATAATAGTGACTCTAGTGAGTGAGTGATGAGGTTACTTTTTGTTTATCATTACAATTCAACTAGAGGTGATCATTGGGCTGGGTGGGGTGGGCGGGTCAAGATTCGGGCCGAATTTTTTGTGTTCAAACCCGTCCAAAATGGTCGGGTCGGGCAAAAAAAATCAACTAAATATGCATAAAAACGCATTCCCAAACCCGTCCAAAAATAAATAAATTTTTGGGTCGAGTCGGGCCCAACCTAATTTTGGGCCGTAAAATTCTGGGCAAAACCCGCCCAAAATCGGCCCGGGTCGGGCCGGGCCAACTTTGATCACCTCTAAATTTAACGGCTATACATGAGTCGTATATAGAGTCATAGACTAGAGTGATAACCAAATTGTTTGGTTTGGGGGGTTTGGATTTGAATGGATTCATTTGGATCGTGATATATTTGGAATGAAAGTATTTGATATTATTTCACTTTATTTAAGTCTGATCATGAGGATTTTTGAATTTTGAGTCGAGTTAATTTTGGGTTTATGATGGGAAAAAGATTAACTTAAGTTATGTTTGATCAAAACGTTTTGGTTTGAATCAGTTCAACTCATCCACTTATGGATGTGCGCTGGGTAGAGCTGTCAAAAGCTGACCTGACCCGAAATACTGACCCGAACCCGATTATTAACCGATCCGTCTAAACCCGAAAAAATGATGACCCGAACCCGATATGATCCGACCTAAAACCAACCCTAGACCCGAGTATCTGAGACCCAAACCCGAACATGAACCGACCTGGAAATGACGCGACCCGAATATAACCCGTAAAATATTGACTTGAACCGAACCCGACCTGAACCGAAATTGACCCAAACCCGTTGTAACCCGTCAAAACCCGAATTTAACCCGACCCGAATTCAACCCGACTTATTCCTAACCCGACCCGAATTTAACTCGACCTATTACTAACCCGACCCGAATTTAACCCGACCTATTACTAACCCGACCCGAAATTCAACCCGATATGTCACTAACCCGACCCGAAATCAACCCGACTTGTTATTGACCCGAAATTAACTAGCAATCTAGGATTACGTCATATCTTTTTTTTTTTCCTAAATCTATGAGTGATTTTCCTATTTAAGCTTATTCAAATATTTTCAATAAAATTCTCTATTATCAAATGTATTACAATTTATATGTCTAAAAAAAACCTATAAAAATTTATGAGTACCACTACTTTTTGGATGCATGCGCATTCTTTATTTAAATTTAGTAATTACGATTTACGAATACTACTACTTTTTAGGTGCAAGTTCATTCTATATTTCAATTAAGCAATTGTGGTTTACGAATACTACTACTTTGTAGGTGCATGTGCATTAATGTAGTCAATTACGGTTTACAAATACTATTTAACCTTAGGCTTGTTTGTTTTCTCTTATATTTTATAAAAATAAATAAATAAATAAATAAATAATTAAAATAAAAAAAAAGTTAAAAAAATAATAATTTCGGATAATGATTGAATTGAACGTGATAATGATTGAATGCGAGCATGAGTATATGACAATGACCCGATGATAATCTGACCTAAATAATTTATTGTACCTGATCATGACTTGACTTGTCTGGACTCGAGAAAGTGGTGACCTGAACTAAGGTTGTTAAAAGGCTTTTATTGGTCTTTTATTTTCTAATTTTATTATTCATTTGCCTATTTAATCTTATTTAAATGTTTTGTATGATGCCATTTAAATGTTTTTAAAAAAATGACATTAAAAAAAAAAACTGGGAACTCGGATATGAACTTATAAAAAATAAATAAGTTTAGATAATTTCAAATAAAATAAGTTTAGAAAAATAAAATTATTGTATTTTAACTTATCTAACTAAACCTATTTTATCCGAATTTATATGAACTTATTGTATTTTATCTAAACATGTCATTTCAAATATGAACTTATCTGAAATTGTTATCCTTAAAATGAGTGGAATCAATGTGAATAGATTAGAATAGGGTTTGAACTTATCTTCTAAAAATATAAACTAAACCTATCTTATTGGAATTAATATGAACTTATTATGTAGATCTTATCTAAACTTATTACCTCGAATTTAAACTTATCTAAAATTATTTCTCTTACAATAAATGAAGTAATTGATAATGATTAAACGTGAATGTCATTAAATAAACTGTTAACAAACCGACCCAAAAAATGTACCTGAACCTGATATGACCCGACCTGAAATCAACCCGTTACCTAGATTAACCCAATATTTGAGACCCGAACTCGAACATGACCTGACTTGGAAATGATCCGACTTGATTATAACCTGTAATTTTTTGACTTGAATCAAACCCGACTTGAACCCGAACATGACCCGCTTGTAAATGACCCGACCTAATTGTAACCCACAAATAATTGACTTGAACCGAACCCGACTTGAACCCGAGAATGACCCGACTTGGAAATGACCTGACCTGATTATAACCCGCAAATTATTGACTTAAACCGACCCGAATCAAACCCGAGAATGACCCGACCTGATTATAATTCGCAAATTATTGACTTAAACCGATCCCGACTCGAACCCAAAATGACCCTAACCCGTTTTAACCCGTGAAAACCCGAATTAAACCCGACCTATTATTCACCCGACCCGAATGTAACCCGACTTGTTATTAACCCGACCCAAACCTGATAAGATGTATGACCCGACGTTACCCGACTCAAGCATGACCCAACCCGAACCCGACTCGTATAGGCTACAACATTAACCCGAAATGACCCGACCCGAGTTGACCCGAACCACACTTACCCGACCTATTTACCCGAATTGACAGCTCTAGCGCTTGGTGTGAATCTGTTTATCTTTGTCATATTCACGGGCCTCCATATTTTTCCATCCTAATCTTTAATTCATGTTGTTACCCTTTTACATCTATTTTTAATCCTCTATTGTCTTATTTTTCCATCCTAATCTATAATTCATGTTGTTGCCCTTTTACATCTATTTTTAACCCTATGTTATCTTATAATTTAGGTGAACATTGATCCCTTTTTCACTTGTCTTAAACATACATCTCATTAATGCTGTGAGAGTCTAATATGCAATAAGAAAGTAAACAAGCAAATAAAAGATAACAAAATTCTCAATACTTATATATTTGTTATACACCAAAAAAAGTAGAGATCAATAGGCTTACGCTTTCATAGGACAACCTTGGCTTATAACACTCGCTACTTAGTACGAGTAATGACATAATGTTATGTCATAAAACAAACTAGAATTAGCAAATAAAAATAAAAGTGACTAAAATTTAGCAATCACCATCTTTCATTTTCTTCCTTTTTAAATGCGATTAAAGTGGGATTACAATTGACAAGAGGATGGAACTAGCTAGGATTTTTTTGGTTCATTATTCATTTTGGTTCGTGGCAAAATTATAACCAACCCTTTTACTAAGGAACAAAAACATTGCTTTCATTTGTACATTTATCAGAAAAAAGAAGGGTACCCTATTTTTCTAGGAACCTTTTATTTGAAGGTGACTTTTAAGACGTGAGAAGAATGAGACATTATATTACATCATTTTTATTTTAGGGAAAGGCATTTTATTAGTACATCTTAGTAATGCAATTTATTCCAAAAAGTAAGAACTTTAAGCTTTTGAGGAAGAACGATTGTCAATGATAGTGAACAAAAGAAGGTTTTCTGACAATGCACTAAACATAAGGAAGAGAGTGAATATAAATTATAATGGAAAAAATAATAATTTGATGCAAAAATTACTTAATTTGAAAACGAAAAAAAAATGTATACACTGAGTACTTTGTACGAGTATTTAAGTGAATTTATTGTGAGATAACGCTATTTATTTTAGCTCGTAATATATAGAAAAACTATTTATTTAGATTATATATTGCCGTAAAAACAATTGTTCATATTTCAAAAATAGCTAGACAATAAGCATCTAAAATAAAATTTTAAAAATCTAGCTAGACATATATTGTTTATAGTCTTGAATTATCTACTTAATCAATTGCAATTTGTATTATTGATATCAATAACAATTATCTGATTAAATAAAATGAAGTAAATAGAAAAATATTTTGAAGCACAAATATTCAAGTACCCCCTATGGAAAACCATGGGTCACATAATATGAGTGAATGTGACCGAAGGCAAGAGACAAGTTCTTCATTTGACAATTTACACTAGGCATGTGTCAACATAGTACTACTTTTGTGTTGTCAAGTGCCAATTGACCCTAAGATGTCAAACAGTGGTTTTTCTTATATCAAATGTTCTTTCTTTTAGAATAAATAACACACCCAAATTAGACATACACACATTCGCTCAAACTCAGTGTTATCTTTCTTTTAGAATAAATAACACACCCAATCAAATTAGACATACTTAGCTAGACGAAGCAAAGCTTGTTAAAGTGAAAAGATTTGTCATCTAGAATCAAATCTCACTAGAGTTACTTTGGGGTGGAGATTTTCTTATCTTTCCCCCACTAATCTCAAATGGCTTATCCCGTTGACCTGTGAGAGGTTTTAGTCTGATAGGACTCTTCTCCTTACCTACCAGCTACCAGGAAAAAAAATTTGACGTACTTAATGCAATGCATCATACTCGTTTAACAAGTATTAATTAAACATCGGTTTTTACTTTTAGAAATTAAATTAGTCAAAGAGCATGAAATTTTAATAATAAAGAAAAAAACAAGTTCTTAAATTATTTTGTAAACTTATAAGAATTCACAACCTAAACTTCTTCCCACATGATTTAAATTTAAACTAGTTTAGTTTCCGTGCAATGCACGATTTTAAACAAATACATTGTGAAATTTGTTTATAATACAGAGAAAGAAAATTTTCTACTCCTTAAATTTTTTTTGTATACATGGTAAATAATTTATACTGTAGCATATTACTTGTAAAAAAAAAAAATATTCACAATAAACACTTTTGAACATTGAAATTTTAACATACTTGTAAAAAATAAAAAAAAAATAAAAAGATTTGGTACGGACAAAGGATAAAGCATATGAAAGGTTTATTAAATAAAAAAAAATGATGACGTCATCATAACAAAATGGCGGGAAAAAAATTTATGTAATAGTGACATGTGTATAATTTGGGGAAGGAATGATGTCAGCATGTTTTCGTCATATTTATTCCTTTGTAAACTTGAATGAAATATAAAACAACCATCCTCGATCATTATGGAATAAATGAGTAATAACATAATAGCAATCTTACTATAACAATTAACTTGTTTTTTATAAAACAACACCTACTCCCTCCGTCCCATATTATAGTTCCTGTTTTTCTATTTTAGATACCTAAAATGTTGTTCCTTTTTTTATTTTTGGATAGTATGTAGAGACCGTTATACCCTCATTTTTTTTTAACTTTATTCATTGTACTTCTTAAATTACCCTTGAATTTACCACTTGATATGTACTTTTTTCCATTTTCTCTCTCTGACTTTCGTCTATAATTGTACTTTTAACTTTTTTTTATGCACTTCATTCACTTTTTCCTCTCTAACTTTTGTCAATCATTGTATTTTTCACCTTCTTTTATGTATTTCATTCACTTTTTCCTCTCATTACTTAAATACCGTGAAAAAAAAACAAACATGTTCTATATAATGGGACGGAAGGATCACTATATGTTTTCTTACTTTTTAAATAAAGTTGAAAACGAGTGCGAAAATATATTTTCTTGTCACTTTTACGACTCTATTCATTAACCAAACAACTAACACCCATTATTTTCTTACTTTTTAAATAAAGTTATTAAAAGTGAGTACGAATATAAATATTCAACTTTCTTGTCACTAAACTTGATTGAGCACTTACACTATAAAGAAAAAAGTACCTTAAGAAATTTTGATCGACATGTGCTTATCTAATAAAGAGAACAACCATGGACATGACTGATGACTCCAATTTCTAAGTCATAATTTTTATTCCACTCCATGTAAAATAGACTAATCATTTCATGTATAGTGCTAAAATAAGAGAAACTTATTGATTTCTTTTTAGTAATAAATATTACTTGCATGTGAAGAGATATTTATTCACAAAGCCACAGTTATTTCCTTGGTTATTTTTACAATTGTCTTAGAATGATTATTTTTTGAAAAAGGATAGTGATATAGGTAGTTTTAAGGAGCTTAAATATTATAAATGTAAAATTCTTGACAATATCACGCCTAGATAGGTGATGTAATGTAATTAATGTTCAATTATTGTTACTACTTTCTTATTTAGCTTTTTATTTGCAATTCCGAATCTGATGGGCGTTCTTTAGCCGTTTGCAATTCAGATTATGTACTTAAAAAGGATTTTAAGGAGACTTTAAAGGGGTTAAGGCAATCCGTCTTACATTTTATTTTCATTAATCACGTGTAGCGTTAGTGTTTTATTAAAATCTGCAAGCATAATCTATGGCTTTTGTTAAAATCTATTATCACTTGATTCTACATACCTGTCATGCAAACAAACACGAGCCTCTTTGTAAAAAAAAAAAAAAAAAAAAAAAAAAAAAAAAAAAAAAAAACGAGCCACATTAAACCTTGGTATATACAATCCATCAATTCGAGCTCTACATCAATTCATCATCAATTGTTCAAGACACTATATACAATAAGCATGGTTTGTTTTCTTCATATTTTCAATTGTTGACATCAAAGAATGTATATAGATCTTGGTTTGATGTAAAATATTTTCCATGAAAAATTAATTTTCAAGGAAAACCACACTTGCAAGATAGTTTTCCTTTATTTAGTTCTTACAAAAAAAGTTACAAAGAAATTATAAATAGAAGTGAAAATGTGGGGATGGATGAGAGGAAAGTAAAAAATGGAGATATAAGGAGAAGGGAGGAAAATGTGGTTTTCCTCGTTTTAGAAAGGAAAATGTTTTCCACCATTATGAATACAATTTTCCACCATTAGAAAAATTATTTTCCACCCTTTCACAAACCAAGCAAAGGAAAATGGAAAAATCATTTTCTATGAAAATATTATAATCAAACCAAACGGTCATAGTGCAAACATGTAGAATATGGTTTTTGAATGTACAATATTCTTATTGTATTTGTTAATCCATGAACTTGATTTTTAAAAAAATTATTGAAAAGTCAACTTGTATATGTAGAAGTGGATAAAAATAAATAAAATGAAAAAGTAAGTTAGCAAAATAAATATTATCAAATGAAATAAATATATTAGAAAAATTATTCAATTTATTTTGACGGTCTTACTCTTAGCTTTGACTTGGAATAGGAGGCACCAATTCCTATTTCCTAGTAATAATCAAAGATTGAAGGTCCAAAATCATATTTAGTGTATAGTTGTGTGATTGTGCCCTAGTTGGGTGTGACATGATGTATAGCACAATACCGGTTCCCTTCCACAGAGGCCATGACAAGACCCCCAACAAAAAAGCTTGATTTCACTTTAAGATGTCATTATTCATTCTTATCAAAATTTCATAGAATTGAATGACAGAAAGAAATGCGCATATACTATAATTGATTTATCTAGGGCTAATTGGTCATGTTTCAAATGAAAGGTTTAGTCGATGATGTCCATCAAATGCCCTCCATTGACGTGCTTGTTTGTTGTGGCGGATCTAAATACATTAGTTGTAGATCTTTTGTTTTAAAATATGAAATAATGGTTATATATATATATATATATATATATATATATATATATATATATAATAAAAAAAAAAAAAAAAAAAAAAATATATATATATATATATATATATATATTTTATGAAACTAGTTTTTAAGTCTGGACGATGCCTCGAGTTACTGCATTATTTCCATGATTGGAATCCTTATTTATATTTAATTTTGATAGAGTGGCAAGTAATATGGTAATAGCTTAGTGGCTAATATGTTAGAATTTAACTTTAGGGTTGTTGAATCAAATCTTATAAGAACCATATTTTGGTTTAATATCAAGTCAAATCAATAATATTGTGTCGAGTCCAATTTTCGTTACGAGTCACAATGTTCGCCCATTATTTGGGTACAGATAGGACATGGGGCAAGTGAATCCCTTAATTAGTGTATTGTACTCGTACTTTTAATATCTAGCTAGTGTGATGGACTTCTTAGTATATAGAGTTTGGGCTCTTTACTTCTTTAGACATTTCGTATCATGTAAATTAAGCACTAGATGGGCCTTATAATACCCCCTTTTGTCTGTTGTCACCTCCAGATGAGTGGGCTGGGTGAGCCTGATATCAAAATCAGATGGGTCAGCCTTGTAGCAGCTTTACAGGCCTACCTGGGCACGGGCCGGGTTGGCCCGCGTGCCGCCCGGCACGGCCCGCCGTTCGGCGCAGCCCGGCACGGCCCGAATTCAAGCACGGCACGAAGTTCAACTCCCGTGCCACGGGTCGTGCCACGGACAGGGTTGTTTACAGGCCTGCATCACTTTTATTTTAACCACAATTTAAACGACAATTGGTCTAAGCTGCACCCTTGTGTAGCTATTTTAGCTGCAACACTATCCCACAAGCCCAATTTCAAACGCGCCACATTAAAAAAAGCCTCAAACCAAAACAAGTCCACCTAAAAAGCTGAACATATCTTTAAAATGCAGCTCACCCAATTGTCATTTATACAAAACCGTCACTTCCAATAATTTTTTTTTAAAAATATAATCTTTTTTAAAAAAACGTCACTTTCAAACTTAAATTTCTGAAATTTATTACTCCTCTCTTTGATTTTCTCTCTCTTACAATCAAATTCACTCTCTCTCCTCCAAAACAACCATGGATATTTGAGATGAGATGAAAATCAAACGAATTCTCCCAAAAAAGGTAATTTTATGTAAATTTCACTTAATTTTGTTTGAATTTATGTAAATATCACTTAACTTTGTTTGAATATTGTTCGATACTATGTTCTTCGAAATTTTTATTGAAATTGTTAAAAAAATTTAGTGAAATCAAACGGATACCTTATGTTCATAAAATGTTTTGAAATGTTCATAATATTATTGTTTGTTGTTCATATGATAAATATTCTTAATGTTCATAAAATGTTCTCAGTTTGTCTGTTTATGCTTATGTTCATATTTTGAATGCTTATGTTCACTTTCTGAAATGCATATGTTCATATTTTTTTATGCATATGCTCACTTTTGTTCTTAAATGCTTATGTTAATATTGTGAATCCTTTTGTAAACTTTCTAAAATGCTTATGTAAACTTTCTGAAATGCATATGTTCACCTTTTGAAATCCATATGTCATATTTTTTATGTATATGTTCACCTTCTAAAATGCTTAATTATGTCCATACGCATTCAAAAAATGAACCAATGCACATGTTCATATTTTAAATGTTGATGGGCGTTAGAACGGTCGTACATTCCACACTCAATCAAACACATTTATTAACAAACACCTTACAAACCAAGCATAATGACAAGTAAGAGTTCGGTCCACAAGGAACAGGATATGATTGCCAAAGATCTTTACACTTAAGCTAACTCGAAGTCAATTGGTGAATTGGGGTTCGTCAAGAAGACAAACAAACTATGGTTCTAAATCAATGAATTAAAGATACTAGGGAATGAGATCCACTCAACCAAGGCAAATAGGCAAACGGGGAGTAAAATAGACAAGATATAGCAAGGACTATATGTAAAATCAACCTCATGCAATTAGAAAACAACTCACACTACTAAACTTAGATTCCTCATTAGTTTAGCAATAGATGATACATAATCAAATTACAATAAGTAATGACGTACTCAATTTACACTTCCATGTCAAATTAGGCATATCATACTATCAAGCTCCTTAGTCAAGGGTAGCTAAACCTATCATGAGGAACTAACAAGCAATCTCATATAATCAATTTAATTGCAATACAAACATCAATGCTTCTCCCACATTTGCATAGTTAACCCAAAAGGTCGAGCTTCACCCAACCCCTAGCAAGAAAACTACTCACAACTCATGTTTATCAACATGCAATCAAGAATTAGGGTTCTAAATACTTCAATAATTGGGGAAAAGTGGTTAACAATTGAAATAACTATCATCCAATAACAAATTACCAAGAACTAAGAAGATTTAAATAACATGCAAATACCAAATAAAATCTGAAATTAAAAGGAAGAAGGTTGGAGAAATTACTAATTGAAGCTTCAAATGTTGAATACAAATTGCCAAACTTTGAGAATAATTCTTGAATTTCACTAATACAATGATTTGATTTGATGAAAACTAAGCTAAATTAATCCTAAGGAATGTTTCAAACTAAGAGAGGTTTCTGAAAACTAGGCTACTGTCCTCCTTCTCCTTCTTTTTTAAACGATCTCAAAAGGACCTTAAATAGTCCGTACAAAATTGGCTGAGATCGGGAAAAGGTCCGACCGAACTCTGGGTAGGTTCGGTCGGACTCAGGGTAGGTTCGGTCGAACCCTGTGTAGGTTCGGTCGAACCTCCTTGATCCTTGTTTGGTCGAACTTTTGAGGTTCGACCTCTCCTGCAAAATTGCTGAAAACTGGTTTGACACTGCCTTCACTGCACCCTGGAGGTTCGGTCAAACTTTTCAAAAGTTTGACCACACCAAGGTTCGACCGGACCTTTCAGAGGTTCGGCCACACCTCCTCTTGCACTTCCTTTTCTTGCTTCCTCTCCTTCCCTTTTGCTCCTCTTGCCTTTGTCCATGGCTTCCATACTTGGCCAAGGGGCCTCCCACCGTGCATAGGACCGTCACGGAACCTGCAGAAAATACCAAAGTTCACGAGAGCATGGGGATGATAAAATAATGCATAAAGATTATCAAAATAAGCATTACTTTTCATCAACACAAAAAGAATCCATAAGAGGATAATGAGGTGGAAAAACCTAAGAAAAATAAGAGGAAAAAGACCTAAATACTACCCCTAAGAGTGACATAAATGTCACTCATCAAATGCGTATGTTCATTTTCTAAAATGCATATATTCATATCTTTAGTTCATATGTTCATACTTTTAATACTTATAATGCGTATGTTTCATAATCATTTTATTTTTTATTTCTTCAATTTTCTTATGTTCATAATTAAAGGCTGTAAATTCAATTCATATGAATTGCATGTTCACAAACCTAATCAAATTGATCAAAATTCATTACAAAATCACCACAAAAAAAATCGAAATTCATTCATAGATCAAATTGATAGAAATTAAACAAAATACAATTACAATTGAATATAACCTAGAAAAAAAAACCTAATTACAATCAATAAAAAAAACACTAACCTGCATTGACGATCTCTTAAGGAATAACAACTAATTCCATAGTAAGCAACAAAATCAATCGAAAGAGTGAAACAAAAGAGAAAAATAAAGAAAACAAAGGAGAGAGAAAATGAAGAACGAAAGAGGAAAAGCAAAGGAGAATAAAATTTTGATGAAAATTATGATCGAAATGTTGATGAAAATTTTGATTAAAATTATTATAGGAAAGAAAAGTGAAGAGAAAAGTACTACAATCAATTTGTGTTCATCACCTATTACAAATTGGCAAATTACCCAAAAATTATATATGCAATATCAATCACAAATTCATAAAATATAACCAATTGAAACAAATTACAAATCAATAACATAAACTTACTTATATCAACAATCTCTTCAAGATTCCAATTAAATCCATCACGAATCAGCGAAAATACAAAAATGGAAGAGAGAGAAAATCTTAAAAGAATAAGATAATGCCAAACACAGTAGAGAGAGAAAATTTCAACCAAAATTAAGAATTAAGTAAAGAATTTGGAAAAAAGAGAAAAATTTATGTAAAAATTAACAAATAAGGAAAGAAATAAAATAGGAAGAAGATGAAGCAATATATACCAATACTCCAGTAGTACATAGTATATACGTGTGTTTGGTGTACAAAAGGGGGTATTTGATGAGTGGTGCAGCCAGCTTAGATGCACAAGAAATATGTGTTTAAACGGATCTTAATTAATGTATCTCTACATTTTCATAACGATCAATACTAAAAGTTCGTATCTCAATTCTCAATGATAAAAAAATGTAATTGTGAAAATTGATGAGGTCCTATAGCTTGTTAAAGGCTAGATTTTATGGTCACTAATTTTCTACTTACAGGTTAAGCTAGATCAGCTCCGTAGATCAACGTTTGAGAGTAGAAGGAGCCAGAGGGAGGTAAAGGAATCCCCCCTATGACTCTACTCCCAAGCAATTGTAATTGATGAGGCTCGAATTCGTGACTTCAAAGCTATAAGGTGAGTTCCCACCAACTCCACCAAGCGTGCTTGGTTATTATTTTCGCATATATGTCTTACATAGTCATTATGTGTTTCCCTCACATAAGAGTTTCTAAAAGTTCCATTTTCTTTAAAAAAAAATAATATTTTCGCAAATTCATTGGAAATTATTGTCATAAACATTTTTAATTAAAAGATTTAGATACTTCAACTTTATAAACATAAAGCTTTCATATGTTTAATGTTTTTTTTTTTTTTTTTTTTTTTTGAAAGAACGTTTAATGTTTGTAATACAAGTATTATACAAAAAATGAAATTAGCTCCATATAAAAATTTGTACTCCATATACAAGTACGTAGTATAAATTTTGCTGCTCTCACGCATGAATGCAATTTAAAATATGAAGAAAAAAAAAAAAGTAGTCAGTGAGATACTTTTGTCTTTAATTCAGCTTCAAGATTTAAAGAATTTAACATCCGATAATATAAAAAGAAAGTAAATATTTAAATGGTTGCCCCGCTCAACTAATTCAATATGCTTCGGAGAATCTACCGGATATTTTATACGAGTACTTAAAAAGTGATTATGACTTTTTTTTTTTTTTTTTTTTTTTTTGAAAAGAAACCAAAAAAAAAAAAAAAAAAAAAAATGCTCATATAGTGCCCATTAACCACAAACCCGTAACGGGCATTCGGCCGTATGTTCTTTATAGGGTATCGTGTGTTAGTGTTACTCTTCTTTTCCCCAAAAGATAAAGGTTGGAAATATTAAAGAAGTGATAAAATATACATCTTATAAAGTATGGTGTTTGCTACGAAGTGTTATTGTTAGATTCAAAATATATTGTGGTTATGCTCAAAATAAACTCCCAAAAGCCAGCATCGTCGCAAGTGCACGAGATCATCACGTGCACGATCTAGTATGTCAAAGGAGTCTTCCTTTCTTGGTCATGATCGAGAATAGATTTGTCCAAGTCCATTACATAAAATCTTAGCTGACCGCAAAATATAGCATTGCAGTTTTCATATTGTAAACGATTTTATGATACAATTAAGACTAACACTATGTTTGGATAACACTAGTGAAAGGAAAGGGATAGGAAAGAAAAAGAGGGAGGGGAAAGGGAGGTGAGGGGAGGGAGGAGCTGACCTTTGTTGAGTCCATGAGAAAACCCACATGTGAGTAAAAGTGTTGTCCCATATTGAAAGGGTATAACGGTGTGTTTGGATTGAAGGAAATGGACGGAAAGGAAGGGAAGAGAACGGAGAGATGTAATATCTTTCATTTGGATAACAAATGAGGAAGGAAGGAAATTGGAGGGGAGAGAAATGGAGGGATTAAATTGTAGGAAAATGATCCCTCTAACAATGGAGAGATTTGAAAGGAAAACTCACCACATTCTTCCCTCCCCTCCCTTTCTCTCCCATCCTCTTCTCCTCCCTCCCCTACTTTTCCTTCCTCTTTCTTTATTCAAACACACTGTAAAAGTGAAGAGAAAATTAGAATTTGGAATGTGTATCCCACATTGAAGAAAAGAGAAAGTCGTGTCCACTTTATAAGGCTAAGGGGCTACTCTCCTCATTGCCATATGGTTTTGAGGTGGAACCTCCTTGGACTTGTATAGTGGACACTTGTGACAGGTGTGGCCCAGACTCTTTTATCAACCTTCCATTTTTCCTCCAAATTTCTCCAACAATGGAAGGATTTGGTTTATTAACAGGGGAAGGAAAATTGATCCTTCTAAGTCCCTTCCCTTCTCTCCTTACATTAGGTATCCAAACAAAAGATGATGCATCCTTTCTTTTCTCTTCTCCTCCTTCCCCTCTATTTCTCTCTATCCAAATATAGTGTAAGTCTCTGCTTATCATCTTATTTGATGGGGTTTCAGTGGACAAGTGAGCAAAGAATGAGTAAGATTGTACATGGATGAAATAGTGAAGAATATACACATACTTAGCTTCACGCTACACCTATCACTCAAATGCATGATGCTATATTTATGTATGTATAAGAAAGGGGACACGAGCCCCATGCCACGGTAGCTAAGATCATGTACGATGCAGATAATGATATAACTTGCTACGAATAGAAATTTTGTCTGTCTAAACTATCATCAACATACTCACACAATCACACATATAAAGTTTATATGCACACAATCACACATATAGAGTTTATATGATGTATGAATTTTTGTATACTCAAGAAAATATCTAAAAGTTGTACTATTTTCAATATAATTAAATTCTCCTTATTAGACAATATAATTGTATAGAGCATGATGAATGAAACTAGTACTATTAATCAAATAGGCCCGACCAAGTAATAGTAGATCATAAAATGCACATGCGGTTCGATCACTTTGTTAATTTAATTTTGATGGCACTGACAAACTTCTTGATCAAGCATTAATAATAGTGCTATATATAGGATTCAATATTTTCTGTTTCAATATCAAATAATTGAATTATATGCAATAATATCCATTATTATGTTACATACTACTTGAAGTTTATGAATTAAGTTAATCATCATATGCTTGATTTGATAGCTTTAACAACACAATGTAAATAATAATAAAATAATTAAAAGTTGGAAAATACATTTATGAACTGTAAAGTGTACGTAAATTATAGCCAAAAAATGAAAAGAGGAACAAATATAGTGAAGATAATAATAAATAATAAAAAAAAATTATTCAAGTAAAGAAGAGAGATAGAGGGATCATCAAGTAATTAAAACCTACACCTTCACTAATGAGCAATCTAATTATTCTTTCTCCATCCAAAGGTTTAGCATATCAGATAAATTCTTTGCTGTTCTACCTATCACTTGCATATTCTAACTTCTACCATAACAATATTTTTCAAATATTTTTTGGTTCTATTAAATTTATTAATTTAGTTGCGTATAGTTTTGTACGCGTATTAATTTTCTAGTTATCTTACATTAATTTATTTTATTTATATTGACAAACCCGGTATTTAAGGATTCGTTTGACATTGTTGTGTTTTTCTGTTTTTTGGTTTTTTCAAAATCATATGATATATGTCAAATAATGAATAAAAAATTAGTCAAACTTATTAAAATCCTGATAATTTAGAAAACTGACAACAAAAAAGTGGAAACACCTTTTTCTTGTTTCATGTTTTTGGTTTTTGATTTTAAAAAAAACAGAAAACTAAAAAAAAAAAAAAACAATGCCAAACAAGCCCTAAACTATCTAATCTTACTCCACGTTTTTTTACACTTCATCACCCTCTTATTATTCTATATACTCTGTACAATACACTTTTTCAGTCAGTGACTGGCTAGATACTGTCAGTCATCGACCATTTTAATTATTTCATTTCTGCTTTTATTACCCAACCTTTTTTCTTACATTTACTCACTTTATTCCGAATTTAATTTGAATCAAAGGCTTTAAGTAGCTATGCATGTGTGTATTGTCATTAGCTTCATTTAATCTGTTTGCTTCATTAGCTATGATGTTTCAATTTCATATCTTCAAAGCTAATTTTAGTGCGTGTTTACAAAACAAATATTGTTGTGAGTTGTGAGTCTTGTGACACATATGTGTGTAGAGCTCTAGACGTATTATATTGTCAAACACTAATATTTAATTTGAAATCCAAAGCATTTTGACTATACTACAACAAAAGTTATTGCAAATTACGTTGATACCATAACTAGTCATAAGACGATTAGACATAAGAGTAAACTTAAATCCTAAATTTCAATTCACTATCAAATGTACAGAAATTTTCTTAAATGAGACACCAACGATTGTTTAATATGGTTCACCAAAGGACAAGGTTTGACTTCTCAACTATCAACCAAACGACATGAATTTAATCAAGTTAACTATAATACGAGTCAAATGACCGAGATGTAGGATCTGTATCAGCCCAACTGTCTTTATCTTTGAAAACGAGATAATTTCTACTTTCTTTATCTCATTCAAAAAAAAAAAAAAAAAAAAATAAAAAATAAATAAATAAATAAATAAAAAAACAAAAAAAAAAACCTTGATTAATTTAGCTAATTGAAATAATTAGAAAGTTCATTGAATTGAGCTAACATGTTAATGTTAATAGAAATGAAAACTTTTAACTTAAGGTAGGAGTTGTTCCATCAATTCATCAATTTCCTACACGATTCTTCTTGATAATTGTTTCATACTTTAGTTGTATAAGCATGTATTTCCAATTTTATACCCTTTTCTTTATTTTACAAGAGCTCTTAATCTTAGAAATTAACAATTGAAACAAGAATAAAAACAAAAATAATCTTGGAAATTTGGAATAATCAATTTATCTTCAACCCCATGCTTGAGCCTGGCTGCCTGGGCAAGAGGCCGGACTTTATGTACATGTTAAAATTAATACGAAGTACAAAGTAAGCAAATGAATATATATTCAAGTTTATGTAAAAATCAACCAAGATAGAGAGTGTACTCGTACAAATTGGTACAAATAATTCTTTACTCCCAATTAATTTTTATTTATGTTTTCGATGTTTTAATATGAGATGAATGACGAAGAGAGTAACTTATAAATCACTAGGTCACAATTTGAGTGCTAGTGTCAAAATTTTGCAGATATTTAAATAATAAAACTACTACTTGTAGTATATACGTAGTATGAATGATCGGATTGATGTAGAACTATTAAATCAAATAGTTGTGTGCATATTGAATTATACATATTGAGATCATTTTGTTTTTAAAATGAAGAAAATATCAAGATCAAAGTTGACTATTAAATAGTAAAATATATGTCAATATGTGTAACTCAAAACTGCCAAAGAATTCAATGTGTATATTATTTGTCAGTGAAGAATATAATAGTATGTATATCGCTCAAGTTGAACATGATCTCTCTGCCTATCGCTTGTAACTTGTAAGATATAAACTTTAGATTTTATATTAAAAGCAATACCAACTAATAAAAATTCTCCCTTTTCCTAGCTTCTTGATTATGTGCAGTAAGTAACACACTCACCTAAATGAGTTAATGTTGCACCAATCTATGAGACATAAAATAAATTAAAGGTTCTAAAGATTATAACATGTTAAAAGTTAAGCAAGCATATTATTGTGATTTGAATTTAGTATAGTTGAACTAGCATTGTACTAGTACTACATGTCTAGTTGTCCACATACGAGTAAATTCTTAAAAAAAAAAAAAAAAAAAAAAAAAGAAAAAAAGTATAGTTCAAACCTTGAGTGTAATTTAGGCTCAAAAAGTTATTTAATTTTTTATTTATTTAGTTTAGTCCCAAACATAATCCGAGCTCGACCAATAATATTATTTTCAAGTTTACTAACCTTTGATCACTGTGTGTTTTATTTATTCTTATCTACCTATAATACTTGATGTGAATGATCAATTAACTTAGTTGGTTAAAAGTCTTGTGGGTTGGTAGATCAGCATTCACAAGCTGTAATATTCAAATAATACATTGCTAATCCAAACTCAATCACTATATCATGCACTAGAGACTATAATGCGCATCATAATCCTTGATGAGTACATAACTCGAATATTATGAAATATACATGCTACATTCTACATTCTTAAGATATTTGTCCATTTTTGTACATGAATTATAAATAATACTCCATACTATGTATTTGAAATTTGTAAATCATTTGTTATCAAATTTAAACTACTAGAAGTCCATTTCTATTATAATACTATGTAATGTAATTCAAAATTAATTGTCTTAAAATGTCTAATCTTATCTAAACTTCATATAGATATTTACATATATCGAATAGAATAAAACATGTAGTGTTCGTAATATTTTCTCTTTTTTAAGCATATCTGCTCGAAAACAGAATGCACATCATGATCTCGACTCACACCCTGGAGGAAGGAAATAAAAAAGGCACCCTCGATGAAGGAAATAAAAAAGGCAAGAAAAGCGAACACTGGCCCCATCCTTTTACAAAGTAGGTGAAGAAAAAACTCAAATCTCCCGTTATTGTCTTGAATGTTAGTAGTACAACTTTTATTACGTCACAAACAAACAACACTACTACTACTTCCTCTTTCTCAAGTCGAAACTACCAAAATCCACCAAAAATAAAATAAAAAATAAAAAAAATTCTACAAATTAAAGCATCATTCGATTCGATTCTATGAAGAAAAAATCCCTGCTTTTATGTTTTTGACCCCTTACCATCTTTCTCTCTCCTCCTTCTTCCATCATCATCATCACCTATGACTCTTCTTGTCCCCTTTTTTCACTTTTTATTATTATCAATTCTATTGAATTTTATATTATTTTCCCATTTTCAAATTTCGAAGAATTTGTCAAATTTTCTATCTTTTTCTTCCTTCTTTAATGGAGGTTCAAGCTTTGTTGGAATTCTTCCGCAAAAATAATTTCCCAGAAGCTGAATTTGCCTTAAAACAGGATCTTACTGAAAAGAAGGAACTTTATGGTTCTTATGATTTCGAGAAGTTTCTTTTTCCGATGAACCCACCTTTGCCGCCGGTTAAACTTCCGGTCAGTTCTCACCGGAGGGCCGTTATTGGGCCAGTTTCGGGTTCTGGGTCGGGCCCTGATTCTTCTGGGGATGATGAGTTTAAGAGTTTGGGCTCGTCTACTTCTGTCAGTGCTGTCTACTCTTCAGGTTTATTTATTTATTTATTTGTTCTATTTAAAACACTTATTATTATTGGGTTTTTTTTTTTTTTTTTAAATATAAAAATTCAATTTTTATGTGGTTAGTATGATTTTAATGTTCTTAAATTTGAAAAAGTCAATTTGTTGGTTGATGGAGTGTTTGGCTTAAATTAGCAAGATCACTATTTTTCAGGAGTAAATTTATTTAATGCATTACTGAATTTAACTGTGCCCTAAAATGTAGGGGTGTAATTCATTATGTCCATGTTTAATGATCATCAATGCTGGTCCTTGATTAATTATTTATTGATCTTTCAATGGTGTTTGATTGTTTTAGTAAAAAAAATTCATAATACAAGAACTTATTTTTTTGTTTGGTGTGTGGAGTACCACAAAGGCAATCTTAGGTCTTAGTATTACTTTCTAGGCATTATCGAACTAAGCTAGTAAATCGGCGTCTTGAGACAAGGAATATGTATGTACAATTATAATAGCATTGCATGTCACCAAGTACTATGCAGATTTTGCACTAGTAGTTCGAGACTTTAAGGAACTTGGCTAATTGGCATCCAAAGCATAAAGAAATATGTACTCCGTACAACTTTAGTAGCATTGCTTGTCACCCGCCGAAATGCAGGTCTAGCAGGACTAGCACTAGTAGTAGTTTTGCTTGTTTAATCTCACCATATCTCTTGACTGATCTTTTCCTAATTTGAGACAAATGCAAACATTAACAAGATCACATAAACAACATAGATAGTGAAATAGAAGATGTTTGTAGAGAAATCAATGTGATTAATTTCTTAGAGATGTAGATGAGTTCAATTTAAATGTGTTCATAATATAGAAACTTTCTTTAAGAAATAGACGAGCATAAATCTTTAGTGAATTGTTTGCCTTCATGTCAATATTACTAATGTAGTAATAATAATTTGTGTTGAAATAATGGCTATCTGCAGACTTTACAAATCCATATGGACAACGTTCTACAACACAAGCGGATTCGGATGCTTCCTCTGATAGAATGTCTCAGTTTGGAACTGCAAGAGAGTACAATGATTTTGATATGCAAACTGACTTGTGGTATGATGATAAAGATGATGGACCTTATATGACTCCTAGCTTTGGTGGGTTAGACCCTTTTGGCTGCCCAAGTGAGGATAAGTATGTCATGACTTCTGGGATGGTAAATAATCTATCAAGAAGTCCATTTTCGTTTAATCGTTTATCAGAAGATTCCGAGGAAGTAGACCACCATTATATAGACTATCCCTTTCAACCTCATAAGAAGATGTCCACTGAGATTGTCGATAATGGTCAAGTTAAGGATTGCTATCATCTTGATGAGAAAAACAGCACTGAAGTAAGGATCACGTGGGATCTTGGGCATAATGGTTGTAGTGATCGTGAAGATTCTGATTCCAATCTTAAAGAGACAATCTTGAATGAGTTGGAGGCAAGCTTTGCTAAGCAGAGGCTTTCTAATACTGAATCTTTGGTAGAAGGAAATGGAAAAAATTTGGCTGAAGAATTAGATGGTTCTAGAAGTATCTTTGAAACTTATAAGCAGGAATTGCTTCTTGTTGACAGTTGCGATTATGGTTTTGGAGCTAATGATGAAAAGGAAGTGGTTAAAAGTACTGAAGAACCTAGCAGTGTTGTCGATGAGCAAGAAAGCACAACACCGGAAGATATTCCATATTGGGAGACCAACGAAGATGACTATGAAGTATTTAACCTAAGAATTATTCACCGGAAGAACAGGTTGGCTCTTGTCTTTCTTGTTGGGAGTAACCCTAATATGTTTCCTTTTTAATAATTAATTTATAAGTGTAACATTCCGTTCTTTTCATCTAACAAAATATGGTTTCACGAGCATAAGTTCAGATTTGTTCAAGTTCAAATAAGTTCAGATAAGCTCCTATAAATTCAGCAGATAAGGGCTAAAGAAGTTCAGCTCACAACTAAATAAAATAAGGTCTGATTAGTTCAGATAATTTAATGACAGGTGAAAAAGAATGAAAGCTGAAGCTTGCTCACTAAGTACAAAGTAGGAATATGCTCTAGATCTCATATAAACTTTTTTCTGTCTCTTACAGAACAGGATTTGAAGAGAGTAAAGAGTTTCCTATTGTCTTGCACACAGTTGTTGCGGGGAGATACTACATTACTGAGTACCTGGGCTCTGCTGCTTTTAGCAAAGTTGTTCAGGCGCATGATATTCTAACAGGAGTTGATGTTTGCCTAAAAATCATTAAAAATGATAAAGATTTTTTCGATCAAAGTTTGGATGAAATTAAACTTCTCAAGTATGTCAACAAGCATGATCCTGCAGATAAGCATCACATTTTACGTCTTTATGATTACTTTTACCATCAGGTTTGTATACTGTGTGGAAATCCTAGGCTCAAGTCCTCTCATTTATTCATCCCATGACATGGCAGCTTAGAGTTTTTAAATTAAATTTTTTTTGCCCTCTATGAAGTAAATTAACAGCAGAAATTCTATTTTTCATATGCAGGAACACCTTTTTATCGTTTGTGAACTTCTTCGAGCCAATTTATATGAATTTCAGAAATATAATCTGGAATCTGATGGAGAGCCCTATTTTACTATGAGTAGATTGCAGGTACTTATTTCTCAATTGAACCCATTAATCCAGTTTTTAACTATGTTTTTTAGTAAATGAGCTCATCTAAATCTTGTATTTGTAGAGTATTGCCCGGCAGTGTTTGAAGGCATTGGATTACTTGCATAGTTTGGGAATTATCCACTGTGATCTGAAGCCTGAGAATGTTTTGATCAAAAGCTATAGCAGATGTGAAATAAAGGTTATTGATCTCGGAAGCAGTTGTTTCGAGACTGACAACTTGTGTCTGTATGTCCAATCTCGATCATATAGGGCTCCTGAAGTAATTTTAGGGCTGTCTTATGGTCCTAAAATCGATATTTGGTCTCTTGGCTGTATAATGGCTGAGCTTTGCTCTGGTGAGGTAAGCTGAACTCTGGAACTGATAGTAATAATACATAAGATGATAAGAATTAAGTACTCTCTTTGTCCCTTATTTTTCTTCATTGTTTTCTTTTCGTGTTGTTACAAAATCTTTTTCACAATTCTATTTGGATTTATAGTCAGTAATTCTACTAAATGCATACATATATACCCTATTTGGCATCCTCCATCTTAACACTAATTTTTTTTAACCTTTTTATACTGTCTTTATTCACTTCCAATCACTTTAATTCCACCTTTACTCTACTCCAAATCTCCGTGAGAAATAGGGACAAAGGGAAGTAGTTATTTCGGTCTTCTAGTACATTGTAGGCTCAATATAAAAGAGGGTTGGGTGGATATTTTACTGCAAGATATATATCTTAATTAAATGATATTTATTTATCAGCCATTTTTCTTCAAAACTGTTCCCGTTGGCGGTAGAAACTTTACTCAGTGCATTGCCAAGAAAAAAAAAAGATCAGGGGTTAGCCTGTTAACCTGTTTGGAAATGGATGGTGTGGTAAGCTGGTATGAAGTTGGGTGTTGTAGATGGTGTAAAGTTTAAGGGAAAGAACATAATTGTTACTAATTGAAAATGTTTTCCCTCATTATTGGATTTGGTTGAGAGTTGTTAATAACTTCTTCTCTCTGTACCTCATAATTGGTGCTCCAATTATGACAATATGGAGGAAAATATTGCCTTCCATGATTGAATGGATCCTTAATTAGGTTCATTTTTTGTCGTGTTTCTTGCTGATAAAATAAGCATCATTTAAACTCATGTATATGTATATTACTATTTTCTAATAAATAACATGGATTGCTAGGTACTTTTCCCAAATGATGGTGTTGTAATGTTGCTGGCCCGCACGATTAGTCTGCTTGGTCCTATTGATCTGGAGATGCTATTGAGAGGACAAGAGACACACAAATACTTCACCAAGGAGTACGATCTTTTCCATATAAATGAGGTTTGTGCTGTTTATCTTCTTACCAAGTTTACCAGCTTTATCAAGGCAGATCACCACATTGCTTTAAATTATGAACTGTATCAATATCTGAAGGTGTATATTATGCATTGAAAAATCCTATTGGTGACTATACTATCTGGATTTTATGTGATTACTAGTCCTTTTAAATTCTGTGATGGTGTTACCATTTTAAAAATATCTGTTATGGCCGTGAATGATTGTTTACTTATGGTAATCACCGGATCTGAAGATTTACTTTATCTAAACACAGCACCACCATAGCATACTTTTTTACAAAAATCAGTATGAAATTATCTTTTGAATATAGAGTTTATTACTTAGGACAAGTGATGAAGTGAACTGTAACATAG
Source organism: Chenopodium quinoa (assembly GCF_001683475.1). NCBI lineage: Eukaryota > Viridiplantae > Streptophyta > Magnoliopsida > Caryophyllales > Amaranthaceae > Chenopodium > Chenopodium quinoa. The sequence goes on along the minus strand of NW_018744582.1, from coordinate 1,860,225 downwards.
ACATACTAGCTCCTTTTCCGAACCAATGCAATATATCGGCACTACAATTTTGCATCTTTTTGGGAGTTAAGTCTTATTTACCACCACCTTTGAAATATAATGTTATTCTTTACCTAATCAGAGCATTCTTTTGTTAGGATACAAATCAAATGGAGTACATAATTCCTGAGCAATCCTCCTTGGAGCAGCACCTTCCAGTTTCTGATGCCGGCTTCATGGACTTCTTACGGTATTTGCTTCAGATAAATCCTCGAGGGCGCCCTACAGCAAGACAAGCGCTTGAGCACCCTTGGCTTTCCTTACCATATACTTCGTAGTTGTTAGTTTCAGCATCACCTGCAACTATGGTTTTGTGTCTCACCATGTAATTTTTTTATTCAGTGAAAGGTAAAAGAAAAATTAAAAAGGAAAATCCTTTTCTTTTTCTTTTTGGAAGGTAGGAAGTGGGCATTTGCATACTTGCATTTGAAGGTGTTCTTTCTGGTTAAGTGCATCATCTTTGCAAAATCTGTGCAAGATACCGATCTTGTGTCCAAAATAGTGTAAATATTACAGCCAAAGGATGCTGTACATAGTTTTAGAGTTTAGTGTTGTGTTTTTTCTTTCTTGTTTTTTTGTCTTGGCGGGTTTCGACTGTTGTACTTCATCTCCCTGCTGTTGAGGGAATTGGTTTCCTGATCGAATGGAGGCTAACCAACGTATATGTTACAGCTAAATTTACTGTATTGTACGCCCAAAATTTTGCTGTTTTGGAATGCTAATCATCAACTCCATGAATGCCAGTTTTTTTTTTTTTTGGTTTTCTGAAAACCATTGTTGATTTTCATTGGGATTGCTTGGGACATTAAAATAGAACATCTCTCCTTCCCAAGCCACCCCAACCGTGAATCGTGGCAGTAAGTCCTGTAATCCTTACATACTGACCTTATATTTTCGCCTAGTCTGGACCCAATGACTTTCATCTATGGCCAAATGGGGCTATTCTTGCTAGTGATTGGTGAAGACCAATACGTGTTGTTAGGACTTTGCCGGTCCATCAGCAAGCCCCGCCGATGACTGAAATGTGTTGGGCACTGTGGTACCTACCATCTTCTCAGACCAACTGTATCAGTATCAGCCAGTCAGACAGAACCTTGGTGCTATTAATCTGTCTTTGTGTTCCATATTTGGCTCGTGGGCCTTGGGTATGCTGTGTGATGGGCTTGTATGAATTATATTAGTCATGTCACATGGGCCGAATTCCAGCTTTGGCATGTCCGTATGCATCGCCTTTCATAGCAAGTGATGTTGGTGCTCAGTTTTTTTTTTTGTTTTTTTTTTTTTTTTTTTTTTTGGTAAGAAAAAGAAGGAAAACGTTAGGAAACTCTTTTGGCGATGGGAATAGTATGTTAGTCCTTGTTAGTACGTACATTTTCAAATAGAATTTGGTCACGTATAAGCTTTATTTTAGCTTTTCCAAAACACTACCTTAACATCGTACAACTTTACCGAATATGGTTTTCGCCTTTAGTAGCAAAAGCTACTTAAAAAGCAAGGTCATAATGAAACCTGTAATTTTAAGGCCTAGTATTATTAGGTAGAAAAGTAGGATATTCTCTTATGTTTATGGTAATCTCACCAATCGGTGAACGGTAAATTCATACCTATATGTATTTATGGCAATGATTCTCCGACAATTTTACGTGCATGAATGATTTCCATGATATAATTGCAATCTTCTTTATTTTACGATAGTGGTGTACAATAGAAAATTTCATCTACACAAGAGATTCGATTTTAACAAATACATAAGATATTGAATCAAATAAAAAATTTCTTTATAAAAATTACGATTGTTGATTAGATCTTGCATTGTGAAACATCTCTCGTTTATATCGTTGGTAAATACAATCTTGTTGAAGAGACAATCTAACGATCTTTGTAGCGTGAGGAATCTGAGAATGTTTTCCTTCTGATTCATCCGATTGTATTCGAAAGCTTGATAACCCTCTTGCGATCTTACATAATTTTTCACCAACGAAATAATTTCACGACAATCCATTAGATCTAATATCATGGATTCAAACCCAAGAAAATTCTCCTCCGAAAATAGGAGATAAACCTTGTCTTTCGAAAGAGGTCGAAAAACCCTTGTCTTTCGAAGGAGATTGAAAACCCTTTCTTTTGAGGGAGAAAAGTTCGTTCCAAAAGAAATTATTATAAACCTAGAAAGACTTTTAAAGAAATAAGGATTGAGGCTTTTCACCATACGTGTAGGAGGCTAGGGTTTAGGAGAGAGAAAGGAGGAGAAAATTACACAATGTGTAATCTTAGACATAACAAAAAAAAAAAAAAAAAAATTGTTATAATGAAAATGTTTTTAATAAAATGAGTAATTTCACATCATGTCGATTCAAACTATCAATATTTATATACTTCGTATAAAAAAATAAAGAAACCACGTGCCAATTTGTACTGAACTAGTGGCTGAACAGACGATTGGAGTTTGACCCACAACCTATCCTCTTGATGAATGGCATACCAATTGAAGCCAAATGTGGACGAATTCTTCAACCATACGTACACAAGAATAAAACAAAACCAGGATATGGACGGATCGTTCAGTACTACATACCCCTTACATGAGGGGAAGTGAACAATTGCAACATTTAAAATCAGCAAGTACCAAAATGAATGAAACTAGACCAATTCATCTACCTTAGTAACCAAAAAATGTAGGCCATGTAGTACTATATAAACTTGACCAAATACAAAAAAATAAAAACGTACTGTAATGAAAATACCTGAAGAATTGTCACATAATTCAGAGAAGTCGCGTGAATTTCTGGGTATCTGATCTAAGTCAGGGAAAAAAAGGGATAATAATACTAAAATAAATTTGGAAGCACTTGAACAGAGCAAGCACAACAAGTGCACAACTATGGCCACTTTATAAATAATTAGCTCAAAAAAAGAAGTTCAGATTTGTCTCTTCTTATTGGCTCATTCTCAGAACAATCATAACTATTTCTTCAACTTGGGATCGTGGGATTTTATGTACTACCGAGCACTATTTTTTTACTCCCTTGGTGTCTAATAATCGCAACATTTTTCTTTTATATCCGTTTGATAATAATTGTAGTACTTTTTTTTTTTGGTAAGAATCCATTGCTATTTTACTGTATTAATTTTCTCTCTTATCAAACTCACTTACACTACTTTTTTATTATTTATCTTTTATACTACTCCGCAGTAATTAAATATATCTCCACTAATTATATTTTATATTATAAAATTCTCTTTTCGACTCCACTATATAAATTTCCTAAAACTTTATTGCAATTATTACGAAACAGGGAGAGTAAAAAAATAGTCCGTATCAATTAAATTTACAGTTTACTGTACTTACTTTATTGAAAATGACTCATTTTTAGAATGAGAATATACATGAATATTTTCGTTATGTTTATATTGATTGATCAATGGATAAATTACTACCTCTGACTAATTTTTAAAATCCTGCATGGCTGCACATATGCACTACAAATGATTTTTAAAAAATGTAAATTAAAACATGTGATCAATTCCATTTTTTATCTTTATTAAAGGGTATTTAATGTTCAAAGTAAGTTTCAAACTCGTTGCTTTAAAATGCATTTAATTCATTGAATAGTGTAAGTGAAATGTAGGTCAAAATAAAGAATTGTACCGCCTTGATGAATAATTCAAACAAATCAACTTGAAAAAGTTGTTGGTTAACTTGAACATAACAGTAAAAAGTATTTTAAAAATAATTATTTGATGATTAAGAAAGATATGCTTATTCCTAAAATGACCTTGTCAGTTTTATTTTTGAGTTTCTTTACTAAATAATCTTGTTTATACTTTACAAGGTCTTTAGATTTTTTTCTTACTTGTGCAAACATGCTTTGAAAATTATTTTTTCATGCATAATTCTTTGTAAAAAGAATTATTGTTTTATGTATTTATTTCTTTTTGTTTTTACTACGAGTGGCTAAGTCTTATTCATAATGAAAATATTTGCAAGATGCGTTCATTTAATCCACTATGTTACATGTCATTGTTTTTGTACATAATGTTAGAAGTCACTTTCAAAATTAAAATACTTGAAATGAGGTTTTAAAAGATTATTTGGTTGTAGTTATAAATTTAGGTTGGAAATTTTGACCCTTAAAATAAAATCACTTACATTATTAAGCATGCATATAGTGATTCGATAATTTCACATGGATCCCACTTAATTATGCGGAATGTTAAGCAAGTTGTCTTAATACATTTAATCCTTTTTTTTTTTTTTTTTTCAAATGGTATAAAACTAATTTTATACAGTACTGTTTTAAGTCGTTTTAGAAACTGAAATGGAATGTTTGATGTAAATTTTCAAACGAAGCTTCTGTATGTTCAATTATTTAACATTTAATGCATATTTAAATTTCAAAAAGGTGTATTACATCAAACTAAAATTTTGCTTTCATTAATACATTGATTAAGACTTCTTAAGTTTTTACTACACATGTACAGTGCAAGTTGAGCTACAAGGACATACAATTCTTATGTTTTAGATTTTCAGATAACTTTTACATACAATATTGAGTTAAGACTAAAAAATAATGATTGATAAAGTAATTTTTTGAGAATTGAATGTAACTTTAAATGTTTGAAGTAGTATTTTCATTGTCAATCGATGAATTTAAATTTGGTTTGACAGGCTAAATTAATTTTTACTCATACCCTATATTATTGTATTTATATATGATCGAATTACTTCGAATTTATGTTTATAGATTACATTAAATGTTGTCACATAAAACTCTATTTGTTTCTCTATGTTGTTCTTATGTACTTTGCATAATCTTACTGATAGAGTATAAAACATATTCCCGAGCTTCAACTATCAGATTAAGCATTTGGTTGAGTTAGTCCTTTAACATGGCATCAGAGCCAACGTGACACAAAGATCACTGGTTCGAATCTCATCCACGATCCAATATATGATGACTCAATGGTTTTAAAATGTATAAAGAACACCACACATTTTTACTACTCCGTGCAAAGTAATCAAACACTTGTTTCACTCATTTGTTGTAACGCCTGTAATTGTTATTGACAACATTAATGTAATAACACTTCGTAACAAGTACTCATATAAACTTATTTTTCTAGAATGTAAGAATTAATATTGCCTCGGTTTCATATTATATGCAACGATTAGATACTTTATGTCAAATCGTTGCAAATAATATAAAACAGAGGTAGAGTAGAATAGAATATAATGCATTAATGTTTATTTATTTATTTTTATTTTTATTTTTTTTATGAAAAATATACTAATTTATTAGTACTACAAATCTAATGCAATCAACCAAAAAAAGGTCACCTCATTTGAACTCGAAAAAATACGGGTGGTGGTGGTGGTGACTAGCTTCACGATCTCCTCCCTCCACTCTCCTCATCACTTCTCTCTCTACATTCTCTCTCTAAACTTACACAAAAAGTAAGAATCGCAGAAAAAAGCAAGCAATCAATCAATCGCTGTTACAAATCCACTCTTTATAATTACTTCTTTTATTTATTTTTCATGAATTTTTCATCAGATTCAAAAAAACCCAGTTCAATTTCAGTTCAATCAATACGATTTCCAATTAATCTTTGATTTCCGATGAAATAAACAAAAGCCCAATTCAATCATCGCATCAAATGTTCATTTCTGTAATCTAAAACCCTAATTTATAATTTTTACTCCTTTTTGAAGCTCAATTTTTGCTCAAAAATGGCGCAAACTGAAGTATATGCGCCGAAATCGGGTCAGCTATGGAAGACGGTGTTGAATTGGTTAACCTTCTTGTTCCAGATCTTTGTTCAGATCGTTCGAGGTACTCCTTCAATGGCGCAAGTCTTAAATAGCATAGGTTTCAGCTATGGCGGACAAACCTCGTTTCTCTCTCCTCCAAATCCTTCTTCTTCTACTGGGTTTAAGCCTCTTCCTGTTGTTGAAATTCCTCTTCAATCTTCCTCTGCTACTGCCGTCGATATCAACGGTGTTGATGATGATGCTGCTGAGCCTGGTGATGGCGATGTTCGTGCTTCGGACAAGCTTACCGTATGTATTGTTTGCTTTCTGAGTTTATGATTTTAATTTCTAATTTTAGAGGTAATTTTGGTTTTATTTTGTTTTAGCATGATTTGATTTTTATGGATAAAAGTTAATTGATAGAATGTAAGGATTTTCTAATATTAGGATATATTCTAAGTTTAGAGTATTATGTTCTGTATGTTTTTTCTGGGTGTATAAGGAGCCCGAGGGAGTAATGATGTAGACGGGATTTGATCCGAGGTCATGGCCTTATGGGTACCACCTGCTCTTAACTTCAGTCAGTAAGCTAGTTGACATCTAGGAGTTATGGATGATGGATGGTGGAAATTATGATTTTTGGTAATGTTATGATGGGATTTTTGATTGGTAAAAGTGAGCAACTGAGCACATTGGTTGGTGATTATTACTGGGTTTTTTTTAACGCAATTGAGTAAGTTCTGATGATTAGGTGAATAGGTATAGAAAGTGGGCTGATGAGTTACATAAAGAATTATTCTTTTTTTTTTAAAAAAAAATTGTAAGGAGGGTCTGGGGTTATTTTGGGGTTTGTACCTGGTTGATATAGGGGCAGGTTTCTTGGATGTTATTTCTCCATTATCGTCCTACATCTTCGGTGTTGAAGCACGTTTTTGTTTAATGCAATGGTTTTGCTGTCTTATGTGTGGTGCTGGTTTTTAAGTTTTTGTTGGTTTCTAGTCAATCAGATTGGGGAAAATATGGTTTTTAAGTTTTTGTTGGTTTCTAGTCAATCAGATTGGGGAAAATAGAAAAAGAAAATGTCAAGATGGAGGCTTTGGGATGAAATTTGACTTAATTCTGGCAGTAGAGGAGGGATGTAAGGGTGTTTAGCTTTTGACCTTTCTGTGGTCTTAAGGTCTGTTTTATGTGATGGATTCTTCAGGTTGAATAAATAGGTTGAGTGAATACCTAAATGCAAGTGAGCTTTGCTATTTGAAGGGCACATTTTTGTAATTAAGTGCAGTGTAATAGTTGTACTTTGTAAACTACATGTTAAATTGGTTCGAATGTTCCTAAATGATGAGTCTACTTATATGGTTTCCTAATCGGAGAGGAAAAGGAAATACATTTTCTGTCCTAGTGCTCATGTGATTTCAGCAGTCTGTTTGGGTTTCCGTTTTGGACTAGGAGTCCGTTTAGCTTTAGCATCAGATTTTGTTAATGTAGAGAATTGAATATGATGCTGTCAGATTGGCTATGTATTAGTGTTTGAAATTACTTAAGTTGCATTTACTGTATTTTCATATTGGAGGAAACTGTTGAACTGATCATTCTTGAGCATTTGAATATGGGTTTTATTGACGTAGAAATGGTATTTGAGTGGTTCTTGTACTGGGTGCCTGGCAGTGGGCATCCATAATTAGATTCTTAGATTTGAGGGGTAATTTTTTTATCTGCAAACTGAAGGAAAAACCAGTGAAGTGAAAATTTGAATAATTGAGGATTTACTTTCAGTAATGTGGACAAGTTCCCTGTCTTTATTAGTAATCACTGGTTGCTTATCCCTGGTAATATGGATAACTGTAATAATTGAGTACTGTATTTAGTTCAGAGATATGGACAAGATCCTGTCATGGAGAAGTAAAATTTTGGATGATCGAGGATCTAGTTTAAGGGGTAAAGGTTCAATCTTCCTGTCAATAAAAAAATAAAGTTCAGAAACATAGATGTATAGTTATTTACGAACCTTATCGCCAATTATGATTTATGTAGGTGGTTCAAAGAGCATTAAATCTAAGGTTTAGCATATTTTCAATATCAAAGCTAGGAATACAATGGACATCCATCACTTATACTCTCTGTACTGTTGTGTTCTCATATTTCATTCTATAATGTGTAGTGAAAAACTGGTCGTTTGAGGTAAGGTATTGAATATTTGAATGGCTTTTCTTATTTAATGCATCAGACATGCACATTTTTGCAACTTTTTACTTCATTGACATCAGTCAGTTTCTACTTCATGATCTCCCCGACTCCTTGTAACAATGGCTATTCATTATAAGCATTGCAGGTTGTTCTTGATTTAGATGATACACTAGTTTGTGCATATGAGACTTCTAGTTTACCGCCTACACTTTGTACACAAGCGACAGAAGCGGGTTTGAATTGGTTTGAGCTGGAATGTGTATCATCAGACAAGGTATTAAGTTCTTCCAAATTTCATTTAATATTATTTTGTGGTTGCTGAACGAAGCTTGATTTATGTATCTCAAATTGAAGGAATTTGAAGGGAAGCCTAAAATCAATTATGTGACAGTGTTTGAACGTCCTGGATTGAATGAATTCTTGGAGCAACTTAGTGAATTTGCAGATTTGATTCTTTTCACTGCTGGACTTGAAGGTTCGCATTTGTTTCTGATCTTTTATACTTTCACATCATCATGCTCAAACTTTATGGGCTTATTTGCATGTTGCACACCTTGTTATCCGAAAACCTTTTAAAGGAAACCCCTTAAGGTAATCACGGGGGCTGCTTTTAGGGATAAGAGGCATAGGGTTAAAGAGAGAGCCAAAAAAGGATCTTTCAAGTAATCTAAAGAAGTTACTTAAAAGCACACATTTGACCATCTTATAAGGTTATGTTATATTGTTATACTACTATAACAGTTCTGTATTTTTTATTTTTTTATTTTTTTTTTATTCTTAATTTCAACAGGTTATGCTAGACCTCTTGTTGACAGAATTGATGCTGAAAATCGGTTCAGTCGTCGTCTGTATAGGCCATCGACTATTAGCACGTTAGTATTCTGAAACTCAGGGCTCTCTTTTTCCTCCTAATTGCATACATTACTGTTCATATTGTGAGTACATTGATTTTCCACCAAATTAAGTTGAGGCCTTGTTGTATGTCTTTCTGTATCCAACATAATTTCACTCGGAATATCAACTCATACATGGATGGTCATATATCAATGGTTTTTCCAGTTGGCATTTCTCATTTATTTGCAGCTTACATAACTTGCTTCATGCAGTCGTCCAAGATATTATGTTTTCAGAAACAAACAAATAATGACTCCAGAGGATCAAGGTTGGAAATGGGAATTAGTATATATATATATATATTATATATATATATATATATATATATATATATATATATATATATATATATATAACCCAACATTATGCTTGTGGCATTGTGTTATCCGAGACACTTGGACATTTCATGTAGAATTGTACCAGATGTACACATATTTCATCACCATTTCCTAACTTTAATACCTTGTATCTAAATTGGCTGTATATGATAACAAATTAGTGGTATGTCACTAATTGCAGAGAGAGAAAGATTGCTACTACCTTAATTGCACACCCAATAGACATTCATAAAGTCAGGTTTCTGGGCAATCCCTGTTTAATATATATAATTATGTTCTAGCCTCAAAAAAGGGTGATACTGATTGTTGTTTTTTATCCAAACCTATGCAAGTATAGCCCTCCCCCCTCCTTTTGCAGGAAGATATTGTGGAATGAAAAAATTACCCACATATACTGACTCTTTGCTAAATTTTTCTTCTTGGTTATCACCCTTATCGGTGTTCAGAGAGATTTCCATGCTTAAGGAATGCATTAGTCATGCCAGGCACTGCTTTATGTAAAAAGTTTAAGCAACTAGTTTTCGATTGCTGTGGAAGTGTTGATGAGCAATAATTTCTGTTAAGACTTGTATTTTCCTTGAATATTGATATTGACTTTGCGTCACTCTGATGGGACCATTTCCTTAGGATGTGTGTGAAACTGATATAACATGTTGTGTAATTTGTGCTGTATAGTAACTTGAAAGTTGAACCACTGTGACTTATTTCTTGTTAATAATTATATTAAGCAGTCAAATCTAAAATATCTGGTGTTATCATTAAGTTTGTGCCATTGTTATTCAATTCTGTGTCTTTTCTGACTATAACAACTCAAGTATACAAGTAACTAATTTGTGCTCAATAATGTGGTATATTTACAGGGAGTATCGGGATCATGTGAAGGATTTATCTTGCATCTCACCGGATCTATGCAGAGTAGTTATAGTTGATAACAATCCATTCAGTTTCTTATTGCAGCCAGTAAATGGGATTCCATGTGTACCTTTTTCTGCAGGGCAGCCACACGACAATCAGGTTAGCCAAACTGCAGTTGCGGAAGGGGAAAAAAAAAAAAAAAACTTAAAATAGTAAACATTGCTCACTCATTTGTATTCTCTATTTCTCATTCAGCTTCTCGAGGTCTTACTTCCGCTCCTGAAGCATCTCTCGGTTCAGGATGATGTTAGGCCTGTCTTGTATGAAAAATTTCATATGCCTGAGTGGTTCCAAAAGCATGGAATCCCTTCCCCTGGTTGGACATTGTAGTGGCAGCCGGAAAGCATTATCCTTTGGCCGGTGATTTATGCATTTTGGAGGCAGGTATACATTGAACTTGTATAGAGAAGGGGCCATTTACCAGATTTGAAAATTTCTTCAGCCTCGATGAAATTTCAATGCTACAATTTGTGATCAAATTTATCATATTTCTTTTTGTATGTAGCTTGATTGGAGTTTAGATTCTTCTGTAATTTTGTATGCCATTAGGTTTTCCCTGTAGTCTTGTAAGATTAAAAACTTGTATGTTTTCTCATCCTAAAGTTAATAAATTTATGATGTTTTCAGTTATTTTGGGATCATGCAATGGTTTCTTACTAATTGCATTATTTTCACTTTTTGTACTTTTTTTTTTTTGACACAATTTTCACTTTTTATACTAACTAATTCTGACAACGTTTTATTACTAATATATATTGATACGAAGTATATACTAATTGCAACAGTTTACTGTTTAGCTACTCTCAATCTTGATTATATGATTAGGGTTTTGACTCCCTTAGATTCTGATTTAAGTAACCAAGCAATAATCTCCATTGTCTTATATTCTCAATTTTATTCATTTTATTCGAGTGTTAGGATTGAATTAGAAGTGAATTAGGATTATTGCTTGGTTTTCTCTATATTTCCTCCGTCCCACTAAAACTGTCTTATAATTTCAATTATATTGTTTAAGAGTGTGGTCGATGTAAACTAGTATGGGTTGTTGAGTGAGTAAATAAAGCATACGAAGTAAAAGGAACATGGGCTCACTCAACTGAATGGACATCATAAATAATACTCCTGTATGAAACAATCCTAATGGACAAAGGGAGTATTAAATAGTGTTTTGGCTAAAATTATGATCCAAATTATTGGGAATCCTTTTTAAAAGTAGGTGAAATGTAGACTTTGTGAAAAGGCTTTTAGAAAAAAATTTGACTGCCTGCGCAAGAATTTCCAGGCATCATGTATTCATGCTACCCACTTCCACTATTAAGATTGTCACATAAATATTGTTAACTGCACTTTCCAGCAATGCTTGTCTAATTCATGTTAGTTTAAAGTTTAGACTAACAAATATAAAAAATGTCGAAAAGTAACCTATGATATGTGTTCACTCTGTAGCCTTTTTCTGTTTATTTCACTCTAATCTTCTAGGGGCTTTCTTTGCTTTGAGTAATGATTAACATATAATCCTTATTTGAGTGTTGAGTCATTCGTTTTGGTTTCGGGTTCAAGTATGCATGATCGCAATATGGGTTAGAAAGTTTCAGTCTTTTGAGTCTATCGGTAATCTATACTAATATATTAAAAGGCGTTTCTAAGAACGTCTATGCGCCACGTAGACTCCCTCATTTTGCCACATCACTTACTCAACTCCTCAATAAAAATATATGGATGAGAAGTTTCGAACACTTGACTTCTTAGAGAAAAGTTATTGTATAACCATCTAGACTAATTGTTAATTATGTTTTAACATTGCACAATAAATAATATTATGTTACAAAGTATTGAAGACACATACTACATACAAACTATTAGATGCTCTTATAAATTAGCAGTTGCACAACTATAAAAGTAGTAATCTGGGGCAACGCCCCGGCTACTTACTAGTTAGTTTATTACAAAGTGTAAATGTTATATTAACCATTTATAGTCATATTAATTCTTGGGTTGGATAAAAATCGGATCATCCAGTTTCTGTATAATTTGTTTATGGGACGAGTAGGTTTTGACATTTTATAAGGACGTATGAATTTATGTTTCTTCTATATTTTTAGGTTACGAAAAGTCATGGATTTCTCAAAATCTTAAAGAATTGTTCCCTTTTATCAGTTTCCTAGTAATTTGTCTTTGTTTAAGTTTTGGAATTTTCTTGTTTTGAATGTTTGTAAGAAATAGTCTGTAGTTAACTAACCAAACAGTAATCATTTGCAACTCAAAGTAATGGGACCAAAAGTTTTAAGAGTTCACCCCTACTTAATGCTGCTCCCCCTTCCTTTACAGGAGATTCAAAGCTACCATAAATTCAGGAGCTTTGATCATAAGACACCATTGCCTGTACTTCTAATTTCAAAGTTCTTGCCTATTTTTACTTGTAAGATATATGTTGTTGTTTCTACCTTACTGGATTATTGCTGACTTTAAAATTTCTACGTGTCATTTTTGCTCTCATTGACACCGGCCTCTAAATGGGGCGTGCACCATACACTGCGATGTATAAGAACTAAGTGTCGGTTGCATATACGGCAAACTCAGTTGTTGACCAAACCAAGGAGAATTATGGCCCTAGCTGGTGCATTTTTGCCCCACCAGGGGAAGCTTATATTAATTATATTCATTGCTCAAAGTTTAGTGCTAACAACTTTTGTACTTATATAATGCACTAATAATAATGTCTATTGAGTTTAGTTTAAGTATGTGAATGTGCATATGCTTTGTTTTCCCCATATTGTATTTTTGACTTTGCTTCAAATTTTATTATTGTTTGGTAGGTGCGTGCTTGACCATTTAACTGAAATGTTCATATACTTTTTGGTGTAAATTTGGCTAAGTGATTTAACTACTACAAGTTTAGTTGAGGTTAAAGGACTTCCCATTTCTAGATTCTTACTAGTAAACGAACAAGTACCATGATTTATAAACGAACCCAATATGTCAAAAGCCTCCAATCCAACAAAATCAAATTAATTGTTTGACAAGGGTTCCGAGTATATGACTAGTCTACACCATATTGTATTTTTGACACAACACACAAGATTCGACATTAGTTGACATCGCTCTATTTATTTTATCACAATTTATTATCATTTTCCTAAATTTGATACTAATTTCATTGAATCACGATAGTATATATAATCTTGTGTGCATATAGAATGATGCAACCATCACAATTATGTTCACACCACTCGCAAGAATGATTTGCAATACACTTATCAATGGTTATATAATAAAAATACAAAATTCTATTAAAGTTGTCGAATTTATGTCCAATCCTCTCTTGATTTTTATGTTCTTTTGGTAAAACCCTCCTAAATTAAATCTAAAAAAGTGTGTAACAATAATAAATTTGTTAGAAACTAGCTAATACAATCCTTTGGAAAAATTTGAGTGTGACCTATCTTTGAGTGTGCCAAATATGATTCACAATTTTCATTAGTTTTTTTTTACATGAGTTGTACCTTTAAGGTCAACATGCTATTTATTCTATTGATTTATCTCAATTTAAAAATACATGTAAAAATCAAGCTCAATTAAGGTAATTAATTATTGTATTAATTTTAAATTTTATATCTCCAATTTTAATCATCTAATCGGATGCATTCTTTAGCTTTTAATTTAAAATTTGATTTTTTTGGTTTCCCAAAATAACGCTGAATACCTCTATGTAAAGCCATAAAAAGGTCAATTGGTTGGTGTTGTAGTGGTGATTGGGGCTATAATTGGTAGGGAGGATCGCGTATTTGATCCCCGCAACAACAATTGAGAGGGGACTGGAACCTTATCACTCACAACTAATGCTTGAATCAAAATTAACCCAAAAGATGGCCTGAGAGGAAAAAAAAAATTAAAGCCATAAAAGGCTGAAAAAAATAGTTATAAAATTGTTGCATGTAATATTCGAGAGAAATAATTCCAGCTTTCTACAAAACCGAGGGCATACATGTAGACCACACATGCAAAGTACTAATGAGTTAAATAGTGTTGTCTAGTCTCCAAAAGTGGATGCCATATCCATAATCGAATCAATATTTTCACAATATTTTTATCCCTGCATGTTACATAAACATTTGTACACCAATCCTAAAAAAAAATAAAAATTAAAAAATGTATTTGTATAACTGTATAAGATACAGACATACAGTCATACATTATACATAGTGATACGGGTATTTTGGAGCATAATTATTATTTTTTTTAGGTAAAATGAAGGATCCTACTGAACCGACACCTCTCATAGGTTAAGCCAACCCAACTCCGCAAGTTAAATAATTTTGGAGCATTATACATTAGTACATTACAAAACAAAAATGTATGATGTCAATTAGCTTATTTTGTTTAAGTATATAGGGTAATCTTCAAGATTTAAGATTAAATCTCGCCTACATCATTATTTTTTATGTATCTCTATAATCAATTTAAATATGTAAAACAGTAGAAGGAAATATATATTGTATGGTTAGGATTAAAAATGTTTTAGATAATTAATACTCCTTTTTCAAACTTTTAACCATAACTCTTCATACCCCGAGTTTGATATATTATGTACAATCGTGCATTGACATCACGACATGGGTGCATATTAATATGTATACCAAAATAAAATGTGGCGTATAAAAGTAGTTATGAATACTGTACTTTTATAAGAGAGAAAAAAACCGAATTGCACCCTTATCCTATGGTATTCCATCCGTCCCTTAATGATATTTCCTTTTGGTCAAATTTTAGTCCCAAAAATATTCACCCCATTTGCTTTTTTCAACAACCATTAATATTAATTTTTTACCAAAATTTCCTCCAGTTTGCAACAATATTTGTGTAAATTTAGCTTTTCCATGTAAATTTTGCATTTTAATATACTTTTATTACTTTTTCTCTCTATTTTTTTGCATACCCTATGTAAATTTATCTTCCAATGTACTTTTACTGCCACCTCCGATACATATTACGTGCAACTTTTACTATTTTTGTCCGCTAGACATACATTCAACTTTCCAAAACTTCACAATTATAGTAAATTTTTTTTAATAAAATTACTTCAATACCCTTACTTAATCTTTTATAAACTGATTTAGATAAATAAAACACAACTTATTAAAATCCTAATTTAACTTAATTAATCCAACAACTTTCACCAAAATTCATTTCCTCAACCATCCATCTAAACTCACCCATCTTCAACTCCCATCAAATTGTTCTGGAAATTGAAACCCTAACTCCATGTTCTTCATCTTCATCTTTAACCTCAACCATAAATTTCTCTCTCCTCATCTGAGCCGAGTCTCCTCCAGACACCACCTCCGACCACGCTTTCGCCTCCACCTCCACCTCCACCTCCACCTCCGACCACCCTATTACTCATCCTCCACCACACCTTCTCATTAACCTCAACGCAAGTGATGGCGTCAAGATCGTTCGAACTCCCGCGGCTACATATTCTTGTCTCTCTTTCTCTTTTTCTTTTTAGTGAAATTGTTTAGTTCTGGTGGGTTTGAAGCCAAATTGGATGTTTTTGCCATTTGGGGGCGCAATAGGGTTGGTTTGTTGGGTTTCGCATGTTTTCCGGGTGAGCAAGTGTGGGTTTTGAGTGAGTGTATGTGCGTGGTTGGTGAGGTAGGTTTTGAGTAGGTGGGTGGATTTTGGGTGTTGGTGGGTCAATCGGGTAGAGTACCGGTGGTTGGGTCAATCGGGTAGAGTAGCGGTGGTTCAGGTCGGGTAGAGGGTGGTTAAGGTTGGGTACAACGGTGGTGGGATTTCATGTGGGTCAGTGGTGAGATTCAGGGGGTTAAGTGGGTTATAGTGGTACGGGTTGCGGTAGCTGGACGGTGGTGGGTAGGGGGATTGGGTGTTGGTGGTGGCAGTGGTACTTAATTAATTTTTCACTTTATTAATTACATTCATTTAACTTCCTTAAACAAAAATTTCCATTTTTTGTCTAGGAATCCGTACTAAGCCTCAAAGTTGCACATAATGTGTAACGGAGGTAGTACTTCTTATTTATGTTTCTTAAATCCCGTGAAATTTCACTAGAAGGGACTATCATTAAGAGACGAAGGGAGTAAAAGCTAAAGAACGCCTTGAGGACGTAGGATAGGATAACTAAAAGTAGAATTATTAAATTAAAATGAACATTTATTACACTGATCAACGCGTAATTTTGGCATACATTCCTAAATTAATACGGAGTATAATTTTAGGAGGTA
This sequence comes from Chenopodium quinoa, assembly GCF_001683475.1. Classification (NCBI taxonomy): domain Eukaryota; kingdom Viridiplantae; phylum Streptophyta; class Magnoliopsida; order Caryophyllales; family Amaranthaceae; genus Chenopodium; species Chenopodium quinoa. Next base: position 1,843,855 of record NW_018744582.1, on the reverse strand, counting down.
TTTTAAATGCTTATCTAATGCTTTGGAGGCGTTCGTTAACAATATCCTATTTATATACTCCATCTGATTCATATTAATCGCAACAATAGGTGTAGCACAAAGTTATAGGATTTTTTTAGGGTAGGGATGATAAGGTGAATTTTATAATATAAGGTATGGTTAGTAGAGATATATTTAATTGTTATTAAATGAGAGATATAATAAAAAAAAAAAAAAAAAAAAAAAAAGTAGTGTAAATAGGGTATGTAAGAGTAGGGCTGTTCATCGGTCCAAGACCGGACCAAAAAATTGAATTTCAAGAACCGAAAACTGGACCAATAAAGTTAGGACCGAACCGAAAAAATCGGTCCAAAATCGGACTGGACCGGTACAAACTAATTTTAGAATTTTTATAAAAAAATTTCCTAAATTTTAAATAATTTATGTAAAACTCGAAAAAATTTATGGAAAACTCGAAAAAAGTAAAGAAAAAAACAATATTTTAACGTCTTTTTTTTGTATATTTGGCATAAAAAAACTCATACGAGTAAAGTTTCCAAACTTGTTAAGGAAAATCTTAATTATTATTAAAGATTTTATGTACTCGTATAATTTTAAGCAAAAAATCGGTTCGATCCAAAATCAGAATTTTATAGGGTTTTGGATTGGATCGTACCAGACCGATTAATTTGGTCTAGTCTGACCGGGGTCGGTTCGGACCGATTCGGTCCATTTTTTCGATTCGGTTCCATTTTTTGGGTCCGAACCAATTTTTGAACACCCCTACATAAGAAAGTAAAATAATAAAATATTTATACAAGTGGGGTTAGTGAAAGAGAGAAATAATAAAATAGTAGTGGGTCTTTACCAAATTAAAAAGTATTACAACTATTATAAAATAAATGTAAAAAAAAAGTGTTGCAATTATTACGAAACGGAGGGATTACTCCTTACATAGTAAACCAAAATCCAAATGAAAAAACAGTCATCATTAGTCAACCCACATTTATTTCCTCACTTCCTAATTCTCTTTTCAAAAAGACTTGCGTGAACCTGGTCCACAATAATATTATTGTGGACCCGAGGTCTATATACACGCAACTGACATTATATTGAACATAGTGACCATTATTTTTAACATAGTAACCTTATTTTTAACACAACCTTTAATAAAACCACTACAACGTTTAATAATATTGTGAACTTGAAATACGACGCTATTATCTTAATTTTAACATAGTGACCTTTATGATTCATATTGATCGGTATATAAAATATTTCATTACAAAAATAACCACTTAGGCCTATATATTACCAAAATGATTTTTATTTCAACATAGTGACCTCTTTTTTAATTATAGTGACCTTTTTTTTTATTAATAAAATAACCATACTTTCTCTAATTTTAGTGGTCCACAATAAATTAGTGTGAACTAAATCCATTTAAGAATTTGTATTCTCTTTTAACGGCATAAAATACTTGTACTTGCATTAAATTCCCTCCTAAAATCCCAAAAAAAAAAAAAAATACCCCAATAAAAATTTCATCTTTCTTGTTTCAAAGTTCCCTGTTTTTCTGTTCATATTTCTCTGTTTTCTGCTTAATTTTCACTTCAAACGTTTCTTCTTCTTCCTCCAATGAAGAAACCACAAATTTCCCAACCCCAAATCTTAAATTCTCCCTCAATTAATTCCACTTTATGACGATCAAAAACCCACAAATTTTCGCCATTTTTTTCTCTCTCTTCTTTCTCTCTCTACCCCCCCTTCTCCATGGCCTCGGCTCCGGCTCAACTCTCGCTATCTCCTCCGCATCTTCCACCGTTTGCGGCATCGTCGCCGGAGAAATGAACCGCCGAATAGAGTGTTTCAGTAACGGTCAATTAATTTCAATTCAACCCAATATTTCTTACGCCGCCATTGCAGGTGGTGGGAGCTTTTTCTGTGGACTTAGATCTGGAGGAACAAGTTTACTATGTTGGGATACAACTACAATCACTGTAAATTCATCCACATTTACCCCAAAAAGAATTTATTACAGTAGTTCTTCGCCATTGAAAGAGATTTCAGTTGGGGATTCTCAGGTTTGTGGGGTAATTAATGGAACAAATGAGGTAAAATGTTGGAGAGGAATGATGGGTTCGGGTCAAAACCCATCTGGGGTTGGTGGGTTTGGGTCGATTTCATCTGGGTTTGGGTTTTCTTGTGGGATTTTGATGAATAATAGTAGGGTTAGATGTTGGGGTAGTAATGAAACCCTAGCTTCTGAAATTGAAAATCAATTTGGGGGTTTTGCTATGGTTAGTTTAACAGCTGGTGGGCAACATGTGTGTGGGTTTAATATATCTGGGTATTTGGTTTGTGTTGGTAGGAATTTAGATGGGCAATTAGATTATCCATTTGATTTGAATGAATCTTCTGGGTTGTCAAATTTGGCACTTGGATCAGATTATAGTTGTGCAATTAGGAAATTGAATGGTACAGTTGTTTGTTGGGGTAAAAATGGTTCATATTCAAGTAATTTGATTAAAGGGGTTGATTTTGAGTTTTTGGTAGGTGGGTTGAATTTTGTTTGTGGTTTAATTACTAGGAATTCTTCAATTATGTGTTGGGGTCCTGGATGGAATGGTAATAATGCTTCTTTGGGAATTGAACTTCCTTTGCCAAAGATTTTACCTGGACCTTGTGTTCAATCTGATTGTGATCAATGTGGTGTTTATCCTGAATCTGAGTCTCTTTGTTTTGGTTCTGGTAATATATGCAATTCTTGTAGTGTTCCATCATCAGTGGCGCCGGTTCCGGCACCGCCACCTAGGATATTGCCACCTTCGTCGTCACCATCGACGTCGAAGGGGTTGAGAAAAGGTCTTTTGGTGTTTGCCATTGTCGGGGCAGTAGGTGGGTTCGCTGGGTTATGTACTATTGTTTATTGCTTGTATACTGGTGTTTGTTTTGGGAGGAAGAAGATTCATAATTCGGTACAACCAACGATTACTCGTGGGGGTTCGAGTAATGCTCGTACCTCTAGCAATAGTCCTCCTTCAAGGTCCTTGACTATTAGGCGTCAAGGGTCTTTAGCATTTAGGCGGCAAAGGAGTGGAACATCTTCTACTAAACACGCTGATAGGGCAGAGGAGTTTACCTTCCAAGAGCTAGCTGATGCTACTGGTTATTTCTCTTTGGAGAATAAGATTGGTGCTGGTAGTTTTGGTGTGGTTTATAGGGGTAAATTAGTGGATGGTAGGGAAGTGGCAATCAAGAGAGGAGAAACAGGACCGCGAACAAAGAAGTACCATGAGAAGGAGAGTGCATTTGAATCTGAATTAGCATTCTTGTCTAGGGTACACCATAAGCATTTGGTTAGACTTGTTGGATATTGTGAAGAGCGCGATGAAAGGCTATTAGTTTACGAGTTCATGAAGAATGGAGCACTTTATGATCATTTGCATGATAAGAAGAATGTTGAGAAAGGAAATAGTGTTATTAATGCCTGGAAGATCAGGATTAGGATCGCTTTAGATGCTGCTCGTGGTATAGAATACCTTCACACTTATGCAGTCCCGCCTATAATTCATCGTGACATTAAGTCTTCAAACATCCTATTAGATTCTGATTGGATTGCTAGAGTATCTGATTTTGGATTGTCTTTGTTGGGTCCTGAAACTGATCAGGATTTCAGGCCAACTAAAGCAGCCGGGACTGTTGGGTATATTGATCCCGAGTATTATGGGTTGAATGTGTTAACTGCCAAGAGTGATGTTTACGGTCTTGGTGTTGTATTGCTTGAGCTTCTAACTGGAAAGAAAGCAATATTCAAGGATGGCAGTAGTGATGGAGATCCGACTAGCGTGGTGGATTTCGCTGTACCAGAAATTTTGGCCGGTGAATTAGTGAAAGTTTTGGACCCGAGAGTAGGACCGCCTGAATCCAATGAATCAGACGCGGTTGAGCTTTTTGCTTTTACTGCATTACATTGTGTGAATTTGGAGGGAAAAGATAGACCTACAATGACCGATGTTGTATCCAATTTGGAGCGCGCTCTAAACCTTTGTGATGATAGTCATGGTAGTATCTCTAGTGGCGGAATATTATCAATTGGATCAGATTGAAAAAAAATTCGAGCAAGATTGATGGTTTTTTTTTTACATTCTTTTCCAGCTTTTCCTTCATTTTGTATTCATCATTTTTCATGATTATACATGTTTATTGAATGTATATACTTCATTATTAGACACAGTAGGTGTAGAGTAGGAAAACATGATTTGTTTCATCCCTGGAAAATTATTGTAATTTTCTTGAAATGAAGTGTAAATTTGAATTTTCTTTTTCCTTCACCTTTTTCCCTTTAGGCGAGAATGAGCTGGCACTAGACGAGGCCATGCCACGTCACCTTAGTTACGAAGTCACAAAGCTCTTCCTAAATGGAAAAAAACTTCACGACTTTTTAAAGCGAACCCTAAAGTTAGCTAACCAATCTACATACTTATCGGCGACCTTTTCCTTGTGGCACGATGCATGAACTTAGATCATGCAATCAAAATCATAAGAAGGAAGTTAAGATTAGAAAATCTTGTGGAACTCTAGAAAAGGATGTTATACCAGGAGACTTTGGCAATTACCATATTATTTCATTTTAAAATAAGAAACGGTCCAAAGAGACGTCGGTCATAGTCCGAGTCTTTGATTTTTCAATTCATAATATACTTAACCGGCGAAGGAATGGCGTTTTCTTAAATTAAATTTTGATGATATAATATTGACATGCATGTTCATGCAACATTATTATAATAATTTTGTCATGAGTAGCTTAGTGATCCTATTAGGAAAATGACAACAATCAAAATATTGTTTTGTCATTAAGAAGTAAATTCAAAGAATAATGTACTACTTGGATGAAAGGTGAATCTTGGAAGAAAAAAAACATCGTCCTTGTAAGAATTATGTAGAGCTGTGAGCTAAGGTAGAAAAATTTATAAATAATAATCACTCTATTCCTAAAAGTTCGACTTACTTTATTTGGTCTCCAATATACGTCTTTGACTAGTAGTTAGGTCAAACTTGCTCGCAACCCGACTTGTACTAGTCCACCACGGGGGAATTCAATTCAAGTCCCAACCCATCAACTCGATACAAATCAACCCATCTTGATTCACTGGCTTAGGGCTTGTTTAGTTCACCTTATTTTTGCTTATCTGATTTGATTGTCTGATTTGACCAAACTTTAACCTTATGTGTACGATAACCTATAAAGAAGAAATATATCAAGTGGGGTCTTGTTATATTCATATTAATGTGTATTTTATTAATGTATAATTTTTATAATTTTTTTTCATTTCATTACGTAATTAAAGTTATTTAGTGATAAAAAAAACCCACACATAAAACGATAATCTAATCTGAACTTATTTTTTGTGATCTGATCTGATCTAAACTTATTTTTTCTAAAATAAGTAAAAATAAGTTGAACTAAATAAAGCCTTAGTCCGGCTTACTTTTAGCAATTTTACTAGACCAAAATGAAATAATAAGTCTAGCTGTATGTTTAATTAATGTAATACTGCAATGTCATTTGGGAAAAAACTTGCCACAATTGACTCCCTTTTGGAATATAAAAATTGTTTTTGGGACTATTGCCAAGTCATCTATCTCAATTCTAGAATCTTAGTATATATTGCCATCATTAATACTAGTACTATTATTAATTAATAGATTATGCATTTATACTATAATACCTTTCTTCATTGAGTAATCCAACCATTAAGCGGAATTTTTTTTTGCTGTGTTATAAAGGTTTATATTTCAAGTTGGAGCTAAATCTTGCTACGGTAATACTATAAGCGTTCTTATTTCCCTTATTTTGAATTATTGAAGCATAATTAGTTTTCAATATTAGGAAAAAAAAAATTTATTCCGAACAACCTACTTGATTCAATTAAGGTGAATCCACGTCTCCACCCCTCCACGAAATACCATTATGAGAAGTCTATAAACTAACACTTTGCTATCAAAACGCATAAAAAGTGATAATAAACGTCCCCACATAAACGAACACATGTATAGTATAGAACATTATAACCATAATAGATTATGACATTTTAAGATATGAAAACAAGAGCCACAAATTCAGTAGATAAGATAAGATTCAATTCAAGTAATTACCATATTATGAAACCAATATTTTTGGCATTGAATTTGGTCAAATTGGTGGGCCTACGATTGTTGAGTCTGAACAAGATTATATACAACTGCTGTTGTCCCACAGTAGCTTAAATTAAACTATAAGTAGGGCTCAATTAATAATGGAGTTTTGTTCATGAATTTTCATGCATACATAACATTAACATGCCCATACAATACAACCTAACAGTACCCACCACCTTATTATATACGAGTATATAATTTTAGCAATTTTATTAAATTAGTCGGTGCCTCTGCTTTTATTTCTAATTCTGATATTAGCTATATCTCATAATAATAATAATAATAACATCCAATGCATATGTTTTATTAAAAAAAAAATGAATGTATTTGGTGAAGTTGTGGATTTGGCCGGTGATCTAAATCTACCTCTGTTGATGAGTTGCTTTGTGTACTTTTTTGTGTACGTTGTCTATATCTTTGGTGAAGTTTGAACCTTAATAGCTATAGAGTTCTAGCCATTCTTGCTTTTCTAGAAGTCTAGAACACAAGTTAGGAATAAACACGTGTCTTTTCAACATTGATATAGAGAGCGATCATTAGATAGGAAAAGGTAGCAATATTGCACATAACGCTAACTATCTAGCGAAGTATAAAATAAATTTAGTGATTAAAAACAAACGCCATAAATTGCCATCTCTATCACATGGCTAATCTTACTTATATATTGGGGCTCTCCTCATTAGTTGGTAGGTAAAGTTACCAAACATTCTATATACTTCTCCATCGTAGTATTTTAGCAACAACTAAATTAAACTAGAACCATTCCATCCTTGTTGTATTAGCATCCCACGGAACACAGGATTTTTTTTTTTTATTATTAGAAATTCATTTTGGTAAAAGAAATGATCATTTAGACTTATTCTCATGATCTCATTCCCCCCAAAAAATGAACTTATATTATCATAACATATATTTTGGATAATATAGTTTATAATGTTTCTCAATACGTCAGTACCATGCTTATGTTGAATATGCATAATGTTGCTTCCTCTCTTATTATCACCCTTTTTGGGTACCACATGTTTAGTGCTTTGTGAATGAAGATAGCGGTATTGCCTGTATACAAATTAATTCAACAATCAACATCTCATTTTTATTGATATGCTTATATTCTGTATTACATTCCATTACTTTACACCAAGTTGCAAATCTTTATAGTTGCATATTCATAGTTCGTATATGCTAAGATTTGCATCAAAATATAAAAGGCTAAGACGCGTTTAAATTATATTTGCCCTCTTTATTCCTTCTTCTTCTGGTTGAGGGATGGAATTTACATCTTCACAAACAAAATGAACATGCATTTAATTTTGATACGATGATATAGGCCGGTTCTGTTTTAACAAAATGACCGTAATTGATTCGTTCTTGATTTAAAATCACACGCACACATGATTGGTGCACAAGAATACAAATGTTATTGTGCACCCAATACACGTAAGATGAGCTAGGAAAACAAAACGGACAATTAACACAAGTGGAAAGTTCAAGACGGCTGTTCTAGTTCTAGCTCTACAAGTTATAAAAAAAACAAACATCTTTGACTACCAAATTCTTAATCAGATGTTATATTGTAGGGCTGCTATGGTTTTATTTCCAATCAATTGTTGAATCCTTTATTCATTCCTTTTTTGACCGGACCTCCTCTCATACTTCAAAGGTTCCCTACCTACCTCTCATACGTGATACATGTACAAGATAAACTAATAAAGCATAGTAAAAGAAGATTTAAAAAAACGTTGAAGATATTGAAAAAGAAAGCCTTCCAAAATTTACAACAAAAATATTCAAATAAACCATTTGGTAGGTAATAATAAAAGTAAGGGACTTTGCTAAACATACGGGTCATTAAATTCATTGATGATTTGCTTATATTGTTGTATGCAATAGTAAATTAAATTTTGTGAAAGAGAAAGTACAACAGATTACATGTTACATTTTTTTAGCATCCTACATATGACCATAAGAAAGATGTAATAAGGTACAAAATACTTTCGAAGACATTTTATACAATACATACCTGAAAATTTGAAATGCCTGATTTTCAACTCTGTAAGTATATAGCTGCTCTAATACCATACGAAATACAATAGTGTAGGAAAAAATAAAGAATGGTGTAGTATAATCATGTCTGTAATGTCTTTACCAGCCACAATTAGCAGTATTTTGCCGGTGATTATTAGATCCTTCGGTATCTTCTCTTCTCACGGTGTTCTTCAACTTTGTTCATCCAGTCATTGAGTGACAAGAGACCCTTGTATCCATAGCATGCTACAGCAACTAGAGCTACCAAAACAATGATGAACATAACAAATCTTTGCAGCCAGGTTCTGAATTTCTGTTCATAAGCATGTAATTACAATTAGACAAGTTTAGGAATTAACTATGGACAAAAGGATAGAAAGTTGTTGCATTGGGATATCAATCACTAGAGAGGACATAGAAAGGACCTGAAATTTCGAATCTTGCTTCATTTCTTGTACTCGCCCACGCCTCTTTCTTCGCTTTGGTACATTTGCTTCATTCTCGATCACCTTTTTCTGTTTGACAAGAAGCAAGTAAAATTACAGAGTACTGAATTCATATCCAATCAGAGGTGGCAAAGGAGTCTTTCGGTTCAGTTTCAGGCCATATTTTTTAGAGGTGGTTACGGTCATTTGGTTCAGTTTCAAGGTTAGGGTCTCGTCATATTTGAGCCTACTGTCAACAAGATTATCATGATAAATTACATAATAATATCCATCACATTAATTTTTGGGTTTGGGATAATTGGGGTCATATTATTTCGAGTAAAGGTTTAGCCAGGGAAAGAAATGAGAAAATATAAGTTTATCTTAAACAAAATCTGTTGCTCTATGGGTATAAATGTCATTTATGCCTTTGAGTAGGGACTATTATGTCATTTCAACTGCAAAAATTTTTTAACAGTACATCTTCAAGCTTAAGGCGTGAATTGACGGAGAGGCAACAATGAAGAATATCAATGGAGAAATTCAATGAACAAATCAAGCTCAATGCAAGTTTCAATGAAGGACATGGTTACCCCTACCCTTTGGGGTTGACCATACCCTTAATTTCACTCATTTTCATAGGGTTTTCATTTTTATTTGGCGGCGAAGTCGCCCTCATCGTTGACGGAAGGTGGTGTCGAATTTGTCGGTGAAAGTTGGTGTCAAAGATGTTAAAAATGGTGGTACTTATGGTGTCGGTGGAAGGAGGAAGAAGGAGATAGCTTTAATGGAGGTCGAAGCTTTTGACAGAGGACGTTAACTTGAGCAACATCAGCATGATGTGTAAGGTGGGTACTGTTCAAGTTATTTACAAAATGACCATTAGATGATTAAGATATGTTTATCTTGATGATAAATGGGGGCTCCCCCAAGGGAAATTGGCTACCAAGCAGTTTTGCCAGGTCTACATCCAGTCAAAGTTACTATATGAAGAAAGCAAAGTACTAAAAATCAGCTTTTATAAAAGTAAAGATGCTCAACTTAGCATTCCTCAAAAAAAAAAAAAAAAAAAAAAAAAAAAAAAAAAAAAAAAAGCTCAACTTGTTAAGTTAGCATGTATCAAGAAGAATTAGGCTATTTTTCGAATTGTCTCTTATTTATTTAGACTTTCCTTCGATTTCTTACTACCATCAAACTGTCACTTAGTTAGCGTTATTCTATGAATTGCTACAGAATAGGATGCATTAATGTTAAACGGATCACAGCAGCTTAAGCCAAGCAGGAAAAAATTACCTCTGGTGCCTTAGATTTTCGCTGCAGTAATTCAGACTCAGCAGCTTGGGCTTTGCTTTTACAGCTGGAATCACAGGAAAGAAGTCCATATCCATATTGAGTTTTAGGTATATCTTTAAGATCATGACCAGAATTTCTATAGCTGGTTTGAACATCACAACACAACCACTCCTTTTTCAAGTTGTGGCATCCACAACGAACAGTAACCTTGCAAGAAGAAAAAAAACCCACCTTAGATGAATAGGTTAAAAGATGAATAGCACTTAAAATTACAGATGTAGATGAAGTTGATTTACATGTAACATTAGTAGTTATACTAGGAAAATTAACTTTCTATTTGAGCCTACTGGAAGTCATTTTGATATACTAAGCTTTGAACAAATAAACAACCAGCAAAGTAGTTATTTCAAATTTCCAATTCCCAAAAAATGAGCATTTAACTGACCCAGTCGCCCTGTCACAAGAAGAGCAAGGTTTCAAGTGGAACTACTTTTAGTAAAGTTCACTGCTTTGAAGAAATTCCTGACATCACTCGACAAAGGACTACGGTGTTTGTGTTGCGATAAGCATTGTAAATTGGACCAAAAATTGGGAAGGAAACAGAAGTAATACATGGGTTACTCAGCCATATCAAATGAGTCACATGCAATGTTGACAGCAAAATAATACAGCCGCAAACCAAGCAGATGTATTGCTAGGCTAGTTTGTGGTGGAGCATAGAATGCAAATGTTAAGCTACAACAAATTTACATTGTACTCTCCACAAAAAGTACAACTCAGAAGTAATTACCTTTTTACAGCATTTCTCGGGTGAAGGACAAGGACCAGGATGACAAGTCTCCGGGCAAAGATGTGTACAATAAGGTAACTTTCTGCATATACAACATAAAAATCACATATTGGAATTTGCAAGATTTTTAGTCAATATTGTTTCAAAAGAGAATACAGTCTACAATACCAATACAACATCAATGATTCAATGACAAAAAAATATAGGATTTTTGTTATATACTATCAATACTATGATATGTTATTCTACGATCTACATTAACCAAATTCCAAACATGCATAATAGTGGCTAATGTGTTTTTGACTTAAGGCTAACTAGATCAAACAATTAATACTCACAGCTTTCCCAATATCGGAAGTGATAAGTTTGTCCTTATAATCAGTTCACATGATAATAATCTTTAATCTAGTTTGTAAGCTGATCATACTTGTGTGAGTTGTGTCTATGTGATCATGCTAAAATAATGACTGCCTCTCCAAGGTTCTAGTTATGTCCATCCAAGAAGCAAAACCCTTCCGTGCACACAAAACGTCTTTGTTCCAATTACAAATTAAACCTAAACAAATACATAAAATCATATTTGCACAGGTGCAGACGCCTGTTGGAATTGCGATTCTATTTTTAAATTTTCCAATGAGAGGATACACTACTTTTAAAAAAAAATTACCTGTGGCAAGGTCCACCACAAGAACGAGCACTCAGTTGTTCCTTTTCAGATAAGGTGTTATAGTATATACACTCAAAAACATGGACCATTGCACCACAATGACATGCACGTTTTAAGAGCACTTTGCACAGGGGGCATTCTTCAGGATGGCATGGCTGTGGGAAAGGGTGTGAACATGCAGTGTCCTTTCCTGAAATTAAGAAAAATAGCACTTATATGATGTTTCTCCTCTGCAGAAAAACATACTCAACAAACTCAATTAAGTGATTAACTCCAGCTGCTGGGAAAGATTAAGCAGACAAGCAAGAAGTCCATTGGAAACTGCACGTTACATTTTTTATATTATTGATAAGATCTCTCCTTCATCAGTCCAAAAAAAAAAAAAAAAAAAAAAAAAAAAAAAAAAAAAAAAAAAAAATTAACTAAAGAATATAACAAAAATTTAAAGTGGAACTTCCAAAGCAATTACTCCACTGGTCAAGATTAGCTAGGGGCAAGACTAATGCATCTAGACCTTCCCAAGCCTACTGATTACAGGATCTATACAAAGTAGATTGTAATAAGTTGAAGTGCTAAACAAATAATTAGACAAAAAAGGTAAAATCTACCTTTTGGCAAGGGAGAGTACAATCTTCACAGGGCACTCCTCTTGTACGCTGATCTGATGAGGATGACACGTTCTGAAGGGCATGGCAAGTCTTTGTGCAATAATGATTGCCACAAGCAAGAGAATTTCCACACAGGTTGTCACAGGAAAATTGCGCTTTATTTGAACAAACCATCTGTGTAGAAACAAACAAAGAAGGCATAACCAAGCAAGTTTATATATATTGCAACTGCATAATACTAATCAAAAGTAATTCTGCTAGCTGGAAACTACATTAGATTATTAGTACGTGCCTCAATTTAACCTTTTTATACCAATAAGGAAAACAAGACAGTCGAAATCAAAAAACAACCAACAGAAAACTCAATTTCTATATAATACCAACCATTCTTTCTGCTGCAAAGTGTTGGCCAAGACAAGACCTCCAAACAAGTTCTGGACATGGTGGACATGGAGTTCCCACTGTTGGTTCACTCTGAAGATTGTGTTTCTTTTTCTTCGGTTTCAGTGTGAACTCTGGGTTAGGTGGAGGTCGAGGACCATGACACCTAAAACCAGAAAAAAGAAAGGAAAGATTATACAAAAAGAAAATAATGAAGACCTTGTCACTTCACCCAATCTTTTAAAAAACGCAAAAAAATTACCTTAGTTTGCAGGCATGGCCACAAGGATATTCTTCACCACAGGGAAGTCCACAAGGTGGGCAGTTTCCATAATGACATTTGTGAGGCTAGTGCACAAAAAACAGTGAAAGATTTTATCAGTGATCATGTTGTTACAATTAACAACGAAATTTAAAAATCTAGATATGCACTGAGAAGAATGATTTTTTAAGCCAAAACAGTGTTGGTGTGCTGTGGTGTGGCATGTTATAAAAGACCGACAAATTCAAGCCGGATATTTATGGGCATGTGTCTATCAAACAAATGTTATTAAGGAAAAAGAGACATAAGTAACTAAGGAAGACGATAAAGCCAAGCAAGAAAAACAATCTGATAAGATATTTTCACATCCAACCTAGTGCAGACTTCAGACTATTCAGAATTCAATCCAGAAAGACACACCAAAATGTTGTTGAGAGGCAAATCAAAACATACCTTACAAATTGATTTGTGCCTACATAACGGAGCTATCCGACATGTTTTGCGGCAACGAGGCGGCTTCTGTTCCGTTTCTGTTCCACAAGGAACCTGGTTGCAATTACGCAGATAGCTTGTAAAAACAATTCAAGTGAGGTGATTTTAAATAACATATATACTGTAAGGCTGTAAGCTAGGCAACATTTATACCAATTTACTGTGGGTTATTTTGATCCTTGCTGTTATCAAGATTTTGAAATGAAATAGAATTGGTTTCAGAAGGATTTCTTTTGTCAAAGAAGTTCCTCATTACACTCTTCCCCAACCAAAAGTAGATAGTTAGGTTGTTTTGATTCTTGCTCTAAACATAATTCATTAGCATCTTCATAGAATGATAGTAACTAACTAGGAGATATCTTTAAGGAGATTCCAATCAACAGAATCTTATATCATGTAAGTATGTAGCTAGTAGGTGTCTGATAAAAAAGCAACCTTCATGATAGTAACTAACTAGGAGATATCTTTAAAGAGATTCCAATCAACAGAATCTTATATCATGTAAGTATGTAGCTAATAGGTGTCTGATAAAAAAGCAACCTTCTAAAAGACGAAAAAACAAGAAACTCAATTGGATGATGATATCTCTTTGCCCTGAAAAGACACCTTTTCACTCTTAAGTTCAACAACCATTGAGGATAAAGTTTGACCAAATTTGGTGGGTATCCGTTACTGTAGGGGCAAGATTGTATAAATTCTACTTACAATTTCCATGCCCTAGATAGGGGTTACTTCAGAAACAATAAGCTAACTTTGATGTTGTTGGGTTAGTGTGGCCAAAATTCCATAAGCCCAATTAATTATGTCTCAAGGTCTCCAAAGATTTCTAGAAAATTTTAGTACTATGAGAAAATGATAGGAAAATTGTGGAAGAACCTAGAAGAATTAGATAATTCTCAAGATGCTTCTAGATTTAAGTGGATATTTCAAGAGCATATATGTATGTAGAAGTTTCCAAACACTTCTTCCACCTCCATATCTCATCTATAAATATTCATCATTTGGAGAATGTATCCAACTACACCATCCTCCAATGCTCCGATCCTTATACATAGAGGTTTTTACCTACATTTAAAGAATGTAGGCTCTCTAAGAAATCATGATCGGAGCTTCTACATAAACATAATCTCCTTTCCCTATAGTGAGGGTTTGGTTATACTACTCACCCGGATTCTTGTACTCTCCGTGGATTATTTCTATTGTGTGTCCCTTTTTACAACTCCCCCTGTTCCTAAACAATTGACATGGTCAAATTTGGCACACATGTCAATGTACTAGTTTGACCTTAGATGTATAGGATTAAATGTTAGTAAAAAAATATAAAATAATTGATATTATGAAACTTTATAATAAAAATAATAATACCTATTTCACAATATATTTCATTATAAAATTTGTGTTTTACATGTTGCTAAAAAATGATGGTCAAATGAATAGTGAAAAAAGTCAAATGTGTCAAAACGTTGAATTCTCACCTCAAAACGTGTCTCCCCACAAGCACATGAAATGGTTACCATAAGTGGACAAGGTGCACAGGGTCCCCTAAAACAATATAACCATAAAAGCAATACTTTAGGTTTCTCAATGAAAGAAAATAATGATTTTTCAAGTCTATATACATCATGGTACAGAACTATATATAGTTGTGAGTAGTTGACACTAGATAACTAGCACCAAATTAAAATCAGAGTACAACATCACTAACATGTACGCAGATTCTTTTTGTTCATTCTTTAAAAAATGGAAAAGTAAAAAACTTTTAGTTAGACCACTAGCATTATTTGTTTTGCATGACAATTATGCAGATACAAATGTAGTATACCTATGACATGGAGAAGGGCATTTGTGGTTTCTACAACGGAGCCTCCTGCCACAAATCTGAAAACATTCGGAACAAGATGTTATGGAAACCACAAAACATGAGCAACAATTATAGAGCAATAAGATGCACCTCTGCACAAGGTGGACAATCTCCATCACAGCAACGACGCCTACATGCGTGGCGCCCACAATTACGTTCTCTCGAACACTTCCTTTCACATGCCAAATCTTGATAGCAAGGAACCTATATTATTGTCAGTAAACATTGGTCCATGTCTCTATGCCATCGCAATATAGGCATATAGTATCTAAATCCACATTCAACCAAAAGGAAGAAATTTATATACCTGTTTCTTTACGCTTCCACATCGACATGACTTTGTGATCATTATTCTACATATCTCAACGCAAGATCCACGATGACACCTTTCATGGCACGTATGCTTGCCACAACTCAGCTTCTTATCACAGGTTGCCCCACACAATGCCACCTCAACATCACAAGGTATCCCTTCATAAACTCTCCTCCCACAGGGACAAGTCCTCCTACCCTTAAGAGGGCAATGACTGCACACTCCCCCATGGCACCCTCGCTCACAAACATGCTTCCCACAATCCAAACCCTGCCCGCACGGATTATCACATCGAAAATCCCTATCACAACACTCCCTCTCCTCCTTCACCTTCCCACATTGGCACCTATACACACCCTTCTCCCTACATGGTGGACACTCATCATTATGGCAAATCTCAGCACACCTATGAATCCCACAATCCAAAACCTTATTACATTGCTTATTACATGAAAATTCCTTAAACCCACATCTCCTAACATCCTGAATCCCCCCACAAAAACACCTACTTTTCACTAATTTAGGGCAAGAAGGACAAGGTCCAGGGTGACACAACAATAGACAAAAATGCCCACAATTATTCTTCAATGGCCTCCCACATATCTCCCCACAAGAATGGGGCAAAATCCAAGGATCATGAGGTGGGTTTTCCAATTTACCACAAAAACAATAATAATTCTTAGGAATTAAAGATTTAGAATACTCAAATCTACATTTAGGACAGTTCCATACCGAAGTATCAGCCGCGGTCTGAGCCGATATGGGGAGGCGCGTGAAGCAGCAAGAGCAGTAGATTGTTGAGCCCAATTCTGAATACATTGAAGATGAAACACAGCGAAGCAAAACCCATTACAAGACCAAGTGGGGTCAGTTGATTTGATGCGCTCAAGGCAGATGAGGCAAGAAAGAGCTCCTGAAGAAGAGGAATTAAGGAAAGATTGGATCTTTGTAAGGTCTAATGATTGTGGGGAAGAAGATGAATCTTGGCCATTGATCTCGAGGTAAGCTTTGAATATGGTGTTGGAGAGATCAACATGCCGGAGTTGATGGGCGGAGGAATTGGGGACGGTGTCGGAATCATAGTCGGAGGAGTGGGATTGTGGCGGGTTTTTGGTGGAGGACATTTTGGGACTTAAAACCAAAGATTAGCAGAAGAAAAGAAAATAAAGAGCAAATTAATAATCATCCCAAACTAGCATGTTTGATTTCAATTTTTTTTTCTTTTCTTTTTTCCTTTGTCCAGAAAGCCACAACGGCGAGGATGAGATATCGAAAATCGATCCCAAAATCCCTTAAATCGGGAGGAAAGCAATAACCTTTTGGATTATTACTCACTCTCTCATTTTTTCCCATTGTCATCCAAATCAATTACTTGCATGTGATTATAAAGGGAAAATCTTCTTTTTGTTGCTTTAGATATAACAAGTAATGATAATTGATTATAAATTGAGCCTTAAGATTTTTGTTTTAAGTCAAAGTGCTGCTCATGTTTGTGAATTTTAAGTTGTGAATTTTAAGTCAAAATGTTGATCAGAGAACATATAAAAACATAATTTAGTTGTCATACTCAGAATTTTTGGTATAAAATCATACTCAGAAAATATAAAATCAGCTCAGAAGATGATTTTGGTTGTCAAACATGTTTGCCTTCTAATCATTTTAAGTTGTGAATTTTAAGTCAAAGTGCTGATCAGAGAAGATATAAAAACATAATTTAGTGCTGCTCTACTGATACCTACTCTGCTTAAATAGTTAAATCTGCTCTGCTGTGTTGACACCTGCTATGCTCTTCTCTGCTTTGTTAATTTCTGCTTTGCTGAAATCTGCCCAGAAGCTCAAAAGAACAGGGCCTAATGCATTCACTTATCTTGTTCAATTAGGGAGCATTCACTTATCTTGTTCTTCACTTAAAACAAAACATTACCCTAACTAGACTTATTTTAGTTATTTAAGTTGTGAATTGAACATAACCCTTATTGAACAAATAACATTAACAAAAGAAAATAAAATTGAACAAGTGAAGGTAATAAGCACAACTTTGTCAACATCCAAATGAACCATATATACAATGGCAAAACCATAACCATAACAAAAGATCTAATGACTTGTTGCATTTTCGCACACAACGGAAAAGTAATACAACACATAGGTGAGAATGAAAAAAAGGAGATGAACAACTCAAATAAACTGAAAGCGCATGAGAAGCTTGACAGATGAGTACTTGATTCCCTCACGGCTACAAAGTGGGACAGACCGGATACCTTCTCTGATCTCCCAAACAGGCAAACATGTTTGACCACCAAAATCATCTTTCTCAGACATGTCATACTCATGAACTTCAATTCGAAGGAGTGCAAGTTCAGGAACAGTCAGTGGGAAGACAAACTCTTCATTCCAGGCTGGTATCCAGTTATCTTCTAATGTTTTTGTTTTCTTCATCACAGTATCTGCTGCCACTCCCGCAATCCCAACCTGAAATTGAAATTTATTGAGATGTTTAAGAGGGCACCTAGTTGCCACCAAAAACTAAAGCATTCTGTATATAACAATGTTCAGAGCTTGTGTATGCTGTTTTAAACTCAAGAATTCAAGATAACTCAATGCAACACCCTAGGGGCTGCTAACAACCTTCTTATGATTTAGGAGATTGAAAAATGCAGTGGATAGTATCATTATCAAGACAGACACAACCCCCACGATCCCAAGGTTTTCTTGTCATATATACTCATATTCTTATTATAAAAGTTGGGATAGGGTGAAAGCTTATTCCCATGCGGAGGGGCATATAGAAACCTAATGTGTAAATATATGAATCTATGTCCTGCACCTTGGAATGAGAGTCCATGAGAACTAAAGTGGACTTATAGCTTGCAAGTTAAACCTAGTGTTTAAAAGTATTCTCGAGGTTTTAGGTTGTGTTAATTTGGCAGCTTACCCTAACATAAAAATCCGGAGGGGAAAATTGATCAAAATGTGTATGCTTGAAATCATAATACCATCCTTCTCCCATAAATACAGTCACCTGCAAATTCAGAAGATTAAATGAGCACCTTTCTACATAAAATTAATTTGTGAGGTCAGACAATTGGCAGAACGTTTCGTCAACAGTACAAATAATTTGATGTAAGCCACTAACCTTCAAAGTCTTTTTGACTTCAAGTTTAGCTTTAGGATCAAAGACCTCGCCATTAGGACCACCGTTCAGAAGAAAATCTGGCTTTTTTACATAACCACATCCACCGTTAGCTCTGAACATTCCTTGCATCAGCCACAGGGATCTTCCATATCCCTGTCATTGGAGAAAAAAATAATCTTAAGCTGTACAGGGACAATGCATTACAGAGATAGTACAAGCTTCATTGCTTTGACAAGGGAGGTTAATAACCTGCATATTAAATGCAACCATCTGAGCTCCATGCATCCATCCAATGAGAGGGTTGTAATTTGATGAGGTAATTCGAGTTCCCTTAGGGTAGATCCTAAGCA
The DNA here is from genome assembly GCF_001683475.1 of Chenopodium quinoa. Taxonomy (NCBI): domain Eukaryota; kingdom Viridiplantae; phylum Streptophyta; class Magnoliopsida; order Caryophyllales; family Amaranthaceae; genus Chenopodium; species Chenopodium quinoa. The sequence goes on along the minus strand of NW_018744582.1, from coordinate 1,825,072 downwards.
TATTATTCTGTGTAAACCTGAAAGAAAAATGGAAAACTTACTAACATCTGATTTAGTAACTGATTTGTATATGAATTTCAGGATAGGGAACGGGGAAAAAATGAGCTGAAACCCAGTCAAATATTAGTTGTCACATAATCTCAAGTCCCAACCCCTTATAATTTAGAATATATCAAGTATTAAGGACTACTCCATTAATCTATTCTCTCAGCCATTATTGAAGCACTGTAAGACAATGTAGAAAATGTTACGCAGAAAGAGATATTAGCAGGGCTCACTAAGAGAAATATGTTAAGATTGACATAATTACCTGACAATCTCCTTTCCATAGCGAGATGCTGCCTTTTCAAGCTGTTGTTCACTCAAGCTAAGACGTCTCACCTTATTAGGATCCACCTTTAGTGCTTCGCTTAGACCACCCTTGGGTTTTCCAGCATGAATAGCAATGAGGCGTGTGTATTCTGGTGCCTCAAACTTCTTTGACTTGTTAATGTCATCATCAACTTCTTCGTCATCATCGTCAACATCTCCATCATCCAATTCGTGATTCTGGAATTCATTTTGTTACCACAAAAAAATTGAGGCACTAAATAGAGGAAGCAATTTTAAACAAATTCTATACCTTCTGACTATGAGATTTAAGACTAGGGACTTCCTTTCCCCAAGCTTCCTCATCTCCAGAATTGTTGCCCCTCTGCGAATCTTCCTTTGCATCTTTATCTTCATGATACACTATTGGCGGCTTTGTCGATATCAAAAAACGTTTCTTCAGTGAAGCAGGGGAAGGAAGTTTCTTAAAGCATTCTGAATCCTGTTCCGGTGAAAACAGTGCGTTTCCAAATGTTTGAGTGATCATCTACAGGATAAAATCATTATTGAGTTATTTGTTGGATGGATGTTTCCATAAGAAAAGCTAGTAATTTATGGCTCTCAATAGAGAATTTATGGCTCTCAATAGAGATGATTAAGGTCTATAACCAGTTATGTGATTAATTAGCTTTCAAAATACAGATTGACCTTCAATTGATTAGAAGACCAGAGATTCACCTCAGCAGTTTTAGCTTGAAGATCGGTAGTAAGGTGGTCTTCAAGAGTTATCACGACAGGATAATCGGATGTGGAGAAGGCATGTTCCTTGATGGATCTTAAACATCTAATGAGCTCAACAGGTGAAGTCATTGTCCTATACAAGAGTTGAATCATACCCAGAGACAGTAAATGATAAGCACAGTATTACAAAGAAGACAATTGACTTTAAACATGTCAAAATATTAAACTTCATTAACTCAATAAGACAAGTCATTGCCACTATGTCTAGGAAATGCAATATCATTTCTAACTTCTTGATTTGAGAATAAACACATACCCTCCATGAAGAACATCAACATTGTCTTTAGAAGAATTGGGCCATATATCCAACTCGATCACTCTCACAGCCTTTTCCAGTGCATGTATGATAGGAACATCACTACAGTCACTAGTCAGTTGATTCCCAGTAAGATAAGAATTGTGACCGGTATATATGAAATAGTGAGACAGTGGAGCAGTCATATCTTGGTGAACCTACAAGAAAGAAAATATGATAATTGGTGGAGAGCATGAAGGACATATGCTATTAGCTTGCAGTTTAATATAAAACATAATGTAGCTATATTTGCAGAAACTTATGCAGCATAATATGATATGACTTTAGTTCAGGAACCAACTACACAGCTAATTCCGTTCCAATTAGAAGATGGTAAAATAGATAGCATAACACACATAAGAGAGTAGGAGACAATTACAGACAGAGCAAACACAGATGATTTTTTTTCTTTTTTTTTTTTTGGGGGGGTGGGGGGAGCTGTGGCAAAAGGTGTACTTCTACCAACATAAAATACCAATGGTCAATTACCTTAAAAATCCTCCAGCTTAGGGCGGGGTGAACGAGGATCAAGTGTACACAATGTTGACAATTAAAAGAGACCAGCCCTCCCCCTACAGTTTAACAGTGACTTTCTTTTATATACGCGTCACAAAATGAGAAGTAAAGGACAATTTCATGAGATATGATCTTATCTCTTGAACCCAGTGTTAAAAAATGCTCATTGGATGCTCTTTCAACTTGTTAGAAATAAAGTACTCAAAATGGATTTTTATTTTCGCAACAAATGAAATCCCATGGCCAGACCAGCTCAGTTTGAATCCATGAACTGATTCTCTTTCCACATGCCTGACCATAACCACAAAAATTGACTTGATGTTTGTGATGCTATGGATTTGTGTAGGTGTAACTAGTGCACTAAAAAGAGTTTGAATACATAAAATGCAGATGCAAAACCCCACCCAAATTATATGCTTTTCCAGACTTATTAAAGCATGCACTCAACTGACAAGCACAAACCAATAAACAGATATAACAACCACCCCCAACAACTGGCGCACAGGAGCTCAGGCATGGTAAAAGCAATACGAAGTTATTCTGGGTTAGAAGATAATTTGGGAGCTCAAACATGGATGAAAAGATACCCAGCTCCATAAGCGTAATTAAGACAGCAATAGCAAATAATCCAAGGAAATTAGACTATTGGGCGATAAAAAGATCTGGAATAGCGGTACCAGCTGTAATGAATTGGAGTTGATCAAGAAACACACCAAACATCACCAAGTATTAGCAATCTAGCAAACACAATAATGAAGAAAAATATAAAATTATAAATAGGGAAACGCAGGCATTACTTATATCCCATAAATCACAAATTCATATGAGAATGCTAACTGTCCTCACAAACTAGATTAAAACTCAAGAAATCAATGTCATTCCACAAATAAAGTGGCAAGAGTTAAGCATATGATGCAGTAAATAAGGAAACCAGGCATGATCATCAGTAACTTAGACAGAAGGCAAATCTAAAAAGAAAAGAGCGGAAGATTTATCAATTCAAGAACAAAAACAATTTTGATTGGCAACATAATTTAGAGTACTTAATAGTTAATACAGAACTTTATGGAAGGGGTGGAACTGAACAACTACAATGAAGCTCAATCCACAACATAGTCAGCACTGCCTTTTATTTTATTATCCATAATCTAACTTTTATTGCAATGAATTAACTTAACACATCAACCAAAAGGTATCCTTCATTTGCATTGCAAGCACAGAATGCAATTTGCATAAGTGCTAAAACAGCAGCAGATTAAAAGCAATTACAAGTTACAACAACCAATGAACAAACTAATAGAATGAAACATCCATCATCCTCTAAGGAAAATCCACTATCCAAAAAAACATTAACACTAGTATATCCTTCAGATGTCCTTGTAATAAACATGATCTCAAATAAACGTACACCCAAGCGTATAATAGACTTCACCTTTTCAACAATGCTATCCCATTCAAAGTCCAAACTTTTTGCATGAACACTTGTATTTTATCAAAATCAACAGTAATTGATCCATTTTACCGCACAATGGATTAATAATATAAAAAAAAAAAAAAACAGAAGCTAGTGAAATCAACAAAACAAAAGCCAAAACTACATTTAACACATCAATGTGACTAAATACAATTACTTCAAATAGTAATATGCATATGCTTGTCTAAACATGCTGTAGCTTCATCCATTGCAATAGCTTACTGGGGCCCACAACAGAGTGAAAAAAGTCAGTACAATTTAGGAAACACATTCCAAGAGCAAATTTCACCCCAATTGGGTAACCAAAATCCAAAATTCAATCCAACCCATTAAACTAAACCATCAACATCATCATATATTTCACAAATACCCACATAATAATTCAACCTCAAAAAGCAAAATTGAAATAAAATAAATGGCAAAAAAATCAAAATTAAAGTAAAAATATACCCCAAGTTCAGGAGAAAGAGGAGGATTAAGATCCCCAAAAAGATACTTGAAAAACCCTTCAAGATTAAGGCCATGCTTATGAAAAACAACAACAGACCTAACACTATCAATTAAAGCTTGAGCATTTTCAATAGTAGCTTTTTCTTCTTTTTGTTCTTCAACAAGAAAACGATGAAGAAGAGTAGGAGTCATAACACCATTTTCAGAGTAATTCTCAAATAAGGCCTTAATCTCTTTTGGGGCCTCTGAAGCTGTAAGCTTGAATCTTCTTCTGCAGCAAAAACATACTTTGTATGTTTGGTTTGACATTGAAAAAGATGAGAAATTTTTCTGGGGTTTCTCAGAATATTTTTGGAACAAATTTAACAGGAAATTGGTGTGACGTTTGGCTTTTTGTATGCCAAAATTTAATCTTTTTTTGATGAATTTAAGAATTGGGTTTAAATTTTGTGGAATTAAATTAATTTATCGTAGTTATGATTGATTATGATTGTTATTTGTTCAAGTAAAGGATAATAAATTTGCAGTGAAAAAGGAGAATTAATTAAATTGAAGAAAATGTGATGGATTTGCTCGGCAGAAACAGGTGGATTGTTGCAGGTTTTGGGCCCCAGGTGATTATGGTGTATTGGACCTTTTTTTTTTTACTGTACTTTTTTTTTTTTGGAAGTGAATGTGTGCATTTTTATGGTAGAATATTCTACTTATGTGTTGCCATTTTTATTTTATTTTTTTGACAATATTGGTGAAATTTGACCCGACTCGAAAAAAAAAAAAACACAATTTAAATACGAGTTACATCGATAAGGTTCTACTCCGTATTGGGTTAATAGGCGATGCTTAACATAGATGAAGTTAACTTCAGAATTTATATAACTAAAGTCAAGAACGGATCTAGGAATTTATTATAGACCAGGTTGGATATCTAAAGCATAGAATAAGAAAAACAATACTCCATACTTACATATCTAAAATTACTTAAGCCAATAAAAAGGATATATATATATATATATATATATATATATATATATATAGAGAGAGAGAGAGAGAGAGAGAGAGAGAGGGGAAGGCTCATATAAGAACCCTCCTCTATATAAGAACCCATTATATATAAGAACTAATCTGGACCGTACAATTAGTTTAATCTGACCGCTGAAAATAAATGATTAGTAATGGCATTTTAGTAATTTTCGCTGTTCTTTTCCCTTTCTTTCTCCTTATTCACGTTTCTTCTTTCCTTTTTTTTTGGGCTTGGAACATTACAGCTCTCTCTCTCTTCTCATACATTACAAATTTACAACTCTTTCTCTCTCCTCTCATACATTACAACTCTCTCTCCTCTCATACTTTTGGATGCAAATTCCTTCAAGAAATTAAGATTTGTTATTCAATTTTTATAATTTTGATTATCCTTTTAGTTAATTTATTTATTGATATCTATTTTTTGCGAATTTTTGTTGAATTTTTTTTATTTTGGCGAATTTGTGAGAAATTTTATTTTTTCTAATTATTTGTGGATATGCAATTCATCAATTCGAAAATCAGCAAAAATCTGTTTTTTTTTTTCTTTTTGCGATTTCATCATTCAGTTTATGTTGATTTTATCTTCTTTTTTTTTTTTTTTTTTTGCGAATTTTCTTGAGTTTTTTTTCATTAATTTCATCAATTTCGATTTTTCATTTCCAGAATTTTTCGATGTTATATGTTTTTTTGTTTTTTTTTTCCGACTTTCGAGCAATTATTTTCTGTTTTTTTCGATTTTATCTGTTTTTTTTTTTTGCGAATTTTCTTCAGTTTTTTTTCATTAATTTTCTGTTTTTTTTTTGTATTTTTTTTTTTTTGCGAATTTTCATTTCCAGATTTTCTGTTTTTTCCTTTGCTTGAGTTTTTTTCCAGATTTTTTATTTTTAGTGGATTTTAATTTCTAGTTGCTTTTTTGCTACAATATGTGTTTTTTTAAATAGGTTTTTGCATATTGATGGATTTAGATGGTGTTCGACCTAATTATCCTTCTTCTTGTGTTACTTATTCAGGTAATTTTATTGTTTTTAATGTTTTAATTTCAATTTACTTACATGTTCTAAAGTTTCTTTACTACGTTCTAAAGTTTATTTACTACGTTCTAAAGTTTTCTCTATATGTTCCCATCTGAATGATAAGCGCAAATGCCATGTTTCGTTGCCTGTTGAACTCCTTTTAGAATGCAGAATACATCGGAGTATGAAAGAGTGGTTGATGAAGGATTATAAAAAGTAGTACGTGTTAGATGCTTCATCCAAATATACCATAAATGTACCAATCGCAATTGAAATCTGCTACTGACACTGTATATTTTCACATGGAATTGAATGTGTAGTAGTGAGTCCTAGTGATAAGGGTAAACAACAATACTAATTTAGAATTGTCATGAGTCACATCTTTATGAAATAGCAGAGATATTTTCACAAGCTATGTTAGAGTGTAGAGTCTATAATTTGCAACCCCACACATGCACTTGCAAATCACTGATTTAATATTTCTTCACTAGGCTTTTCAAACTTTTTTGAGATTGTTTGTTCTCTGTTGGAGCACTGTTTAGTACTACAAACTAAAATTAGATGGATTTTATCCACTATTTTTATTTCTTAACATGACTATATTGCTTGGCCAAAACCAAATACGGAGTATAATTCAAGTAGTGCAAAAAAATAACATGAGCTAAAATAAAATATTATGGTACTAATCTGAGGAAGTTAAATAATTTGATAAATAAAAAATATCTAATCCATTTTAAATAATTTGTAATGATTCAAAGTAAACTGTGGGTAAACAATATCAATCATTATCGGATAATGCCACAACAACCTCAAGGCTCGTCTTGGAGCTTGGCATTGGGGGCTTGGGAGTTGGGAATGCTACTTTATCCTAGCAATCTGACATAGGGATAGTTGATGCATGTCACTGCTACTGGAATCACCGAACCATGGCCCCACCAATCTGACATAGGGAGTAGGGAATCCTACTTTATCTTTATATTCTAAAACTTTCATTCTATGTTCTAAAGTTTACCTTCTAGTTTTAAATTTTACTTTTTATGTTCTAATGTTTACTTTCATTGTATGTTCTAAAGTTGACCTTCTAGTTTAATTTTTTCACTTTATTCTAAATTTTATTATGTATGTTATAAAGTAATTCACTATGTTCTAAAGCAATATGTTATAAGTATGTCCCTAATTTACTATATTCTAAAGTTTATCCTTGATGTTCTAAAGTTTTCTCTGTATGTTCTAAAGTTTTCTATGTATCTTTCTCTTTATATTATAAAGTTTTTTTTTTATGTTCTAATGTTTTCTTCATATTCTAGGACTTTCATTGTATGTTCTAATGTTTACTTTCATGTTCTAATGCAGTTGGTGATATTTATCGTACTCCAGAGGTTGTTGGATCATTTAGCCCTGGTGGTACCACTAAGGAATGGATTCCAAGTGTTCCCGAGGAGTTAAAACCCAGTTTGGGGATGATATTTAAAGATCCTGAAGAGGGTCTTAGTTTTTATAAAGCATATGCAAATGCCGCTGGGTTTACTTCTAGGAAATCTACTACTAAAAGGAAGAAGAATAACAAAGATATAATTGCTTTTCAATATGGAGTTTGCAATAAGGAAGGTTAGGGCAATAAGAAAACCTATTGCTCAACAAACAGTTTATGAAGAAGGAAAAGTTCGTATTACTAGGAAACGTTTAGTCACTCGTGTAGGATGCAATGCTCACATATGTATGAGATATGATGCTGGAAAGTATGTTGTAACTCATTTCAAAGAAGAACATAATCATCCTTTATATACTCCAAGTTGTGCAAAATTTCAGAAGGATAATAGAAAAATGCATATTATGCATAAAAAGTTGATTGTTGATAATTCAAAGGTGATTTATTTTTATGTACTAAATAATGTTTTTTTTGTTTTGATTTACTATGTTCTAAAGTTAATTCTTAATCTTAGTAATATTTTTTTTTTCTAACAGGTAAATGTTGGTCCTGTGAGGTCTTATACTATGATGAAAGAATTAGTTGGATCACATGATAATGTTGGTGCATCTAAACAAGATTTCAAAAAATTTTATAGAGATTTGAAGGCTTTTATTGATGGATCAGATGCCCAAATGTTTGTGGATAATTTTCAAAATAAGAAATTGCTCTGGAGTGCATTTTTTTTTCCTATGATGTTGATGAAGAAGATAGACTTTGTAGAGCTTTATGGGCTGATCCTATATGTCGAAAAAATTATGCACTTTTTGGTGATATGGTTTCTTTTGATACCACATTCAAAACAAACAGGTGATGTTTTAAATATAAATTTCTTTCATAATGTAATTAATATTTTACTTTTACATATTAATTTTTTAAACATATGTTCTTATATTCTAAATATCATGCCTTGTGTTCCTAAACAAATATCCATCATGTTTTGATGTTCTAAACAGATATTCTTTATGTTCTAAACCATGTATGCCTTATGTTCTAAACATATATTGCTAATGTTCTACCTTATGCTTTAAAATATATCCATCATGCTTTTATGCTTTAAACATTATGCTTTTGTGTTTTACACTTTATTCTTTGTGTTCTAAACTAATATCCATCATGTTCTAAACATTATGTCTATATGTTCTAAAGTTTACTTATAAGTTTTTTAAAGCTACATTGTATATTTTTAGTTTAGTGTTTATGTTTTAGAGTAATTCATTATGTTTTAAAACAACTATATTACTGCCACGTTTAATAATTAAATTAAATTACTATCCTCTAAAGTTTATCCTTAATGTTCTAAAGTATACCTCTATGTTCTACAATTTACCTCTATGTTCTAAAGTTTACCTCTATTTTGTAACATTTTCTGCATAAATAATTTGTGTATGTTACATATATAATATGATCTTTGGTCCATTTACTGGAGTTGATCATCATAAAAAATGTGTTACTTTTGCGGCTTCTTTTGTAGCTCATGAGGATATATCATCTTTTGAATGGGTTTTCAAAACTTTTCTTAAATCAATGGGAAATAACGAGCCTGTGTGTTTGATTACCGATCAAGACCCTGCAATGAAAGTTGTTGTTCGTAATGTTTTTCAAACTACAGAACATAGGTTTTGTATGTGGCATATTATGAAAAAGGTGCCTGAAAAAGTAGGTCGGGCGATTGCCCAAGACACTGATTTCTTGAAAAAACTGTGTTCATGTGTTTGGCATTTAGAGATTGAGCCGGCAGAATTTGAAGAAAAGTGGAACAAAGTTATTTCAGAATTCCATTTGAACGATCATGAATGGTTGGCATACATGTACAACATACGTGATATGTGGATTCCAGCGTATTTCAGAGATTTATTTTTGGGTGGCATTATGAGGACCACATCTAGATCAGAAAGTGAAAATAATTTTTTCACTATGTTCACAAATCCCCATCTCACTTTGATTGAGTTCTACATGAGGTAATAAGTAATTGTCTATATATGTTCTAAAGTTACTCTTTATGTTCTAAAGTTTTCCTTGTATGCTCTAAAGTTTTCTTTTTATGCTTTATAGTTTTACTATTTATTTTATAATTCTCTTTTATGTTTTCTTTTTCTCTTTATGTTTTAATAATATTTAGATCATAATAAACATGTCATGTATATTTATATGTTCTAATGTAATTCACTCTATGTTCTACAATTATCTTCTATGTTTTAAAGTTAATTTCTATTTTCTATAGGTTTGAATGTGCATTGGATGCTCAAAGGCACACTCAAAATAAAATGGATAATGATTCGAAGAATAAGCGTCCGGAGTGTAAGACTCCAATTCCTTTAGAGAAAGATGCTTCTGAATTGTTTACAACAACAATTTTCTATGAATTTCAATATGAGCTTGAAATTGGATGTTTTAATTGTGGTGTTGAGGAGATGAAGAAGGACAATGAGCTTTACATTTTCAATTTGAGGGAAGGAACCAGAAGGAGGACTTTTGATGTTGTTTTTGATCCAACTACCTTTGATACCAAGTGTGTTTGTAAAAAATTTGAACGTGATGGTGTGCCTTGTAGGCATATGATTTGGGTGTGGAAGGCAAGGATGTTAGAAAAAATTCCCAAGGCCTACGTTCTAAATAGATGGTGTACAATGGCTTATAAGAAGCCCATTTTTTATTTAGAGGGTAATGTGTTGGAGGAATGTATTAATGCAGTAGATAAGAAAATGTTATTAAATGATTTGTAGTCTGAAATTCATGCTTGTGTGAGTTTAGTGCAAAACAATGAAGATGATCTTAGTGATCTTGTCAAAAAACTTCGAGCCATGAGGGTAGATTTGGAACAGAAGAAAACAAATGGAAGCAACAATCTTTCGAGCAAAGTTAAAGACATTGAAATGCTTATTGAAGCTAGTCTACCTTCCAATGTTTTAATCAAACCTCCTAAAATTTCGAAGAACAAAGGCACGGGGGTTCATGTTCCAAATCAGGTCAATGTTCCAAATGATGTCCATGTTCCAAATCAGGTTCATGTTCCAAATCAGGTAAATGTTTCAAATGATGTCCATGTTCCAAATGATGTCCATGTTCCAAATGAGGTTCATGTTCCAAATAGTGACAAAAGAATGAAGAGTGACAGAGAAAAGTCTATTGAACAAAGTCAAAAGAAGAAGAGATTATGTAGAGCATGTGGGGAGCTTGGTTATCATGATAGTCGTAATTGCCCTGGAAAAGTCAAGTGATATTGTAAGTAAACTTTATTTTTAATTTTCTTATGTTCTAATTTTCTAAACTTTAAGTTTCAAGTCAAAATTAATATATAATTTATACTTTGTGTTCTAAATTAATATTCTTATTTTCCAAACATAACCTCTAGTGTTTTAAACTAATATATATGTCATGTAATATTATTTTTTTTATGTTCTAATGTAATCCATTTAATGGTCTAAAGTTACTTTCTAAGTTCTAGAGTTACTTTCTTTCTATGTTTTAAAGTTTATTATTTATGTTTTAAAGTAATTCAATATGCTCTAAAGTAACTATGTTCTAAGCAAGTTTAGAACATAAAGTTATTCATATATGTTCTAAAGTAATTCAATATATTCTAAAGTTACTTTTCTATAATGTTTATTCTTTCTGTTTTAATGTAATTCAATATGCTCTAATGTTAAGAACATAAAGTTATTTATTTTGTTCTAAAGTAATTATGTTCTAAGCAAGTTTAGAACATAAAGTTATTCATATATGTTCTAAAGTAATTCAATATGTTCTAAAGTGTTTTCTCTATGTTCTAAAGTTACTTTTCTATGTTCTAAAGTGTTTTCTCTATGTTCTAATGTTTATTCTTTCTGTTTTAGTGTAATTCAATATGCTCTAATGTTTAGAATATAAAGTTATTCATTTTGTTCTAAAGTTTTCCTTTATATTTTAACTTTTCTCTTTATGTTCAAAATATTTTCTTTATATGTTCTAAAGTTTTATTTATATGTTTTAAAGGTTTCTTTAAATGTTCTAAAGTTTTTACTCTATATAATATCATGTGTTCTAAACTAATAGAAATGGCATGTTATAACATTTTTTAATGCTAAATTATGTGCTTATGTTCTAATATTGTTTTATTTTTTTTCTTTACAGGTTGATGAATATACTATTAATCCAGTTGCATGAGATGTTATATATTTAGAAACAATATCTCATTTACTAGCACGTAAAATATTATTCATGTAATTCTTAAAATATAAGAACTCAATTTATTTACTTTTAGAAACAATATATTTTTATTTCTTTTTTGTCCAATTATTATTCAGAGTATCTCTACTAGTGTTTTTCTTATCAATTTTTATGTTAATTAAAGTTGATTATAATGTTTTATAACATCTCCTGTCTTTTCATCTTCCCCCCTTTTCGTAATTATAAGTTGTTTTATTAAGTCAATTTGAACTACGAGTAATGATAGTACAAGCATTTTAGATACCTTTATTAAACAACATTTAGTTGAATCTTGCTTTAATCAACTTTTATTTATTCAAGTTTCTTAACATTGATTTACATATGCCTTCTTAGATATGCACTAAAGAGTGTATGCATTGTATTCAAAAAGAAAAATAAAGCAAAAGTAATGGATTAGAAGCAGCCAGTTTAGAACATAAGCAAATACTTTAGAACATAGATAAAAATAATTAGAAGATTAGCAAAATCAATAATTTGGACATGTAATAAGAAAAAAGTACAACATAATAAGATATAATTAGAATCAAGTTACCAATTGAATGCTTTGGAATCTTGTTACTTTGGCTGTTGTCATTTCTTGTTACTTTTTTTTTTTAATTTTCTTATGTTCTAATGTTCTACACTTTAAGTTTTAAGTCAAAATTAATATATAATAATATATTCTAATATCCTAACTTTATAAGCATATAATTATTAAAACATAATCAAAAATACTTTAGAACATACCCATATAATTTAGAACATGAATATAATTTAGCATATAAGTTTATATGATATATTTTATATTAAAATTTTAGCATTTAATATGATTCAACAATATATTTCTTGTAACAGGTAAATACATAGAACATAAGAAATTACTGTTATATTCTTTGCAAATATCACTCTACAAATATAAACTTAAGATCTTAACAATCATATATCCATTTTGTTCTCCTTTGACCACTTTTTTGATCTCCTAATCACTTTGTTCCGTTCTTCATTTACTTCTGCTGTTATTATCTTCCCACAATACTCCACTCTTAAATTTTTCATTTGGTCAAACTGCAAAAAAAAAAAAAAAAAAAAGAGTAACTTTTAGAACATAAACAGAAATACTTTAGAACATAAGCATATAATTTAGAACATGAATATAATTTAGCATATAAGTATAAATAAATATAATAAACCATAATATATCTAAACAATAACCAAACCAAACCACAACACTAAAACCATAACACCAAAACCATAAACAAAACTAATTTAAAACATGTATCTTATGTTTTAAACTTACATTGTCTAATTCTAGTCCCGAATTCCATTGTTTTACAGATTCTCCTTCATATGTTTCCATGTGCTTCAACAGGAACACTCCACAATCATGTTTGTTCTTATTGCTCTTCCATGACATACTCAAGTTTCTTGTTTTGAAGGAGGATACAAAGTCACTCTTTATATTTGAGTCAATTGAGTGAACGAAATCACCAAATGCATTCAACTGAAAAATTGGATAAACTTTAGAACATATAAGGTAAACTTTAGAACATAAAGAAAAACTGTAGAACATAAAGGTAAAACTGTAGAACATATAAGGCAAAAGTTAGAACAAAAGTATAATTAAAAAAATGTAAACTTTGATGTCTTACCATTAATCTATGGTAATTTCCATATTTATTTTGAAAAGGAATATTTGGTGGAAGAAATCTGTTGTCAATCAAATCAAATGTTCCTTCCACAAAGTTGACACACAACAAATAGTAGTGATCTGGTAAAACGACCGGGAAGAAAACCTAATAGATAAACAGAATTAGAACATAGATAAGCAAAATTAGAACATAAGCATGCATTTTAGAACATAAGCATATAGTTTAGAACACAAGCATATAATTTTTATAACATGTATTTTAGAAAATAATCTTGTAGCTAAGAACATGTAGTTTAGAACATAAGTAAGTAGTTTAGAAGATAAATAAGTAGTTTAGAACATAAGTAGATCTCCTTTTTTTCCTCCTCTTTCTTCTTCCCCTTTTCTTCTTTCTTCTCCTCTTGCTTCTCTTCTTTTTCCTCTTCTTTCTTCTTCTCCTTTTCTTCTTTCTTCTCCTCTTTCTTCTCCTCTTTTTCCTCTTCTTTCTTCTCCTCTTTTTCCTCTTCTTGCTTCTCCTCTTCATCCAATGTAGGTGGATGATCTGGATTTAGAAAAGCACAATTTAGAACATTTGCTGTCACTTCTTCGTAAATGAGTTCTGCTTCATTATCTTCTTGATTTTCTGGGACATCAAACCATAAGTAGAAACAATGAGGACACAACATAGAAATAGTTGGAAAAAATTTAGAACATTAGAAATAACTAGAATATAACCAGAAAAATTTAGAACACAAGAAGTAACTTTAGAACATAACTAATTTACAACATAATTATATTATTTAGAACATATGCACATAATTTAGAACATAATCATACAATTTAGAACATATGCACATAATTTAGAGCATAACTAATTTCGAACATAATCATATTATTTAGAAAATATGCACATAATTTAGAGCATAACTAATTTAGAACATAATCATATTATTTAGAACATATGCACATAATTTAGAACATAATCATATAATTTAGAGCATATGCACATAATTTAGCACATAATCATATAATTTAGAGCATATGCACATAATTTAGAACATAAGAAAGTAGTTTAAAACATAAGCATCTGATTTAGAAAAAATTTAGAACATCATAAATAACTTTAGAACATAACAAAAAAAAATTATAACATAAGAAGTAATTTTAGAACAAATCTAGTAATATTAGTTCAAAAGAAAAGAGTTTGAAAATAATGTAAAACTACCAACTGCTGGTGAGGGGGTCAATAAGTTGAAACTTGGAGGAGTTATATCAAAAGGTTGCTTCTTTTTTGGAGGAATTGGGGTTTTTGGTGACTCCTCATTCCTTTTCTCTTTCTTCTCAATTTTTTCCTCCTCGTTTCTCTCTTTTCTGTCCTGCTCTTTTTCTTCTTCTTTTGATCCCAAATCTTCATAGCAATTACACCATAAAAATTAAGTATTATAGCAAATAGCAAAAAATAATTAGAAAATAAAAAGTAACTTTAGAACATAAGAAATATATACAATTAGGAGACAACCTAGAAATAGTTAGAATATAAAAAATTAAGAATTAACTTTAAAGCATAACCAGAAAAAATTTAGAGCATAAGAAGTAATATTAGAACATATCTAGTAAATATTAGTACATAAAAAATGAATTTGAAAATAATGTGAAATTACCAACTACTGGTGAGGGAATCAACAAGTTTTTGTCTTTATTCTCTTCATTTCTCTCTTCTTTGTTCTTATCTTTTTCCTCTTCCTTTGATCTCAAATCTGCTTAACAATTATTTAGAACATAATCATATAATTTAGAACATAAGCATATGATTTAAGCGCATGTTTTAGAACATAAAAAAGTACTTTAAAACATAAACATCTGATTTAGAACATAAGTATAATTTGGAAATTAAGCATGTACATGTGAAATTACCAACTGTCGGTGACTTTGGTGACCTTGTTTCCTCGAATTTCTTCCATGCCTTATCCATAACCATATCCAATTCTTCAATAAATGCCGATTCATCGAAGACATGTTGATCTTGGCTGAGTATAGAAGGGCTTTTCTTTTCTTCTTGGTTCACGAATGTCTATAAAATAAGAAATTATAATTTAGAACATAATATGCACAATATTTATATAAATTTATTATACTTTAGAACATAAGCTGAAAATACTTTAGAACACAACCAGAAAATACTTTAGAACATAATTATAATAACTTTGTTGTGTACTTGCACCATATGTTGTCTATGAGATGTTGCATTTTTCTTGTTGTTTCTTCCTCAACAAAAAGATCTTTTGCTTGTTCTAACATGCCATACATCTCTTTAACATTCGAGGCAAGTGTTTTTGCCAAATCTCCAAATTTGCTCAAAAAGCCCTTCATTAGAACACAAAAATATTTTAGAACATAAAGGACATAACATGGATAATTTAACAGAAAAGGATTAAATGGAGCATAAAATATAATTTAGAACATAAACTAAATCATACCATCATGTCATTTCGAGAAGTTGTAGAACTAGAACCTATTGATGATTTTTCCATTCTCTTCTCTTTTTCCTTTTGTTTTGGTTGTTTCTTTTTTCCTTTTGGTGCCTTCTAGTATATAAATTATAAAATTTAGAAAACAACAACATAAATTTTAAAGATTAGAATATAAAGGTTAGAATAAAGTGTTTTCAATTTTTACAAGATAAGCATATGTAGTAATAATTTAAAAGGTATAATTACCATTGATGACTCTTCCTTTCTCTTTTCCTTGTCCTCTTGTCTTGATTGTTTCTTGTTTTCTTCCTACACATTATAATATATGAATTACAAAATTTAGAATATAAAGGATAAACTTTAGAGCATAAAGAGAGAACTTTAGAACATAGGCAAAAGTAAGTTGAGTGATTAGAACATAAAGGATAAACTTTACAACATAAAGGGTAAACTTTAGAACATAAAGTGTAAACTTTAGAACATAGGCAAAAGTAAGTTGAATATAAAGTTTAGAATATTTAGGGGTAAATGTTAAAATAGTTTATCACATAAAGTATATAGTTTAGAATATTTAGGGGTAAATATTAAAACAGTTATCACATAAAATATATAGTTTAGAGCATAAAGGGTAAACTTTAGAACGTAAGCAAATATAGATAGAATATAAAGTGTAGTGTTTAAACATAAGCATATACAAATATCATACCACAATTGATTCCATTCTTTCCAAGAGTTTTCCATATCCAAATCCATGATCTTTTTCAAACTTATATCTCACTTGAATCCTTTCCTTTGTCCACACCGAAATTAGTGGACATTTTCTTGGTTTTTCTAACCATCCTCTTTGTAGACGATCAAAATAGAATACCTATTTAGTACATGTTAAGAATTAATTAGAATATTTTTCACACATTTTCAACATAACAAGAATAATATATATACATAATGGTAAGAATTTAAAACTTACCATTAGAAAAGGTAAAGGACCTGTAAAGTAAGAATTTCCCTTCTTCCATACACTTACAGAATCTTTCAAGTGCTCAATCACAAATGTGCACCAATCCAATTCAGCAATTTTCTTTACATCCATACAACTATACAAGAATTTAATGTATAGTTGTGGGTTGTTTGTTGATCGAATGCAACAATTGACAACACATACCACAAAGTTCCAAAGAAATTCATCATAAACTGATTTTTCCTTCTTCAATTCTTGAATTCTGTCAATCAATCTCTTGTTGGTTGGACTTCCCTTTTAGAGGTAAAAAAAAACATATAAATTAAAACCTATGGAGATAATAGATCTATTTTAAAGCAGAAAACACTTTAGAACATAAGCAAAGCACTTTAGAACATACAATTTATAACATAACCATCTTATACCAATATAATATCATAAAAATAGCTAAATATAATTTTGAACATTACAAGTCAAATAACTACATAAATTATCTACGTTTTAAAACATAAAATTCATACTTTAGAACATAAAATTTAAAACATAACCACATTATATCATCATACTTTTTTGAGGCCAAACTTGCTTCTCCAAGCTTTTAGAAACTTGCTCCATTTCAGATTTGACTCATCATTTGGTTGCTCAATCCTTTTGCCTCCCAATGGCAACCCATAAGCCAAATGAACATCAATTGCCTCCAAAAAGATTTCTTGTTTTCTCTTTGGTAACATCAAACAACATCTCTCCGTGTCAAAATTCGTAACCAAGTTTTCTGTCAACCTAGAATTATAATGAAAAATGTAAGATTTAAAGCACAATACAGCTATATTTAGAATATAATAGTCAATCTTTAGAACATAGAAGATTAAAACATTTAGTATAATATTTAAACTTTTGAACATAATTTAGAACATTATATAATAAAAAAAGTCTATTTTAGAACATAATAAACATACATTAGAACATAACAAAAAATTAATTTAGAACATTAGTGTATAGCAATTCAAACATGAGAGATCATAATTTTAGAATACAAGAAGTAACTTTAAAACATAAGTAATTTACAACATAATCATATTATTTAGAACATATGCACATAATTTAGAACATAATCATACAATTTAGAACATATGCACATAATTTAGAACATAGCTAATTTCGAACATAATCATATTATTTAGAACATATGCACAAAATTTAGAGCATAACTAATTTAGAACATAATCTTATAATTTAGAACATTAGTGTATAGCAATTCAAACATGACAAATCATAATTTTGAACATAACATTGATAATACTTATGATTTTAGAATATGATTTTAGAACATAACATTCTACTACTTACATAGAATTAATATGGATTGGTAAATCCAATTCCAAAAAGCCTCCAAAACCAATGTTCCGAATAGCTTGCTTTTGTTTTTCCGAAAGATTTATCAACACATCCTTCATGAATTGAGTAGGAGTACTCTTTGATAAGGTTGCCTCTTAACTAGTTTATCTTGCTCATTAGCTTCTACTACTTGGACATCCTCACCATCTTATTCTTTTTCAATCTTTCTTTTCTTCTTCTTCACATCCTCACCATGAATAGATAAACATAATTAGAACATAGATAATCAAAATTAGAACATAAGCGCGCACTTTAGAACATAAAAATAAAGATTGTAAAGATTAAAGAGTATTATTACCTGAGTTTGATTTTTTTTATTGATTTTTTGTTCCTCCTCACTATCATCTTCCATCTCCTCTTTTTCATCTTTCTCTTTCATCTTTACATCACCCTTATTATCATCCTCGCCATCATCTTCACTATCATTATTCTCGTCATCATCCTTAACATTATTACCCTCTTCTTCTTTTTGATCTTTTCCTTCTTCTTGATCTTTTTCTCTTCCTTCCTTTTTTTGCAATTTTCGAGGTGGTTGAAGCCTTGTTGGAAGTTTTCTATGTCTTATAGCAACACTTTTACTTTCAATATACTTCTCAAATTCCGATCTATCAATTACTTCCGCTTCAACGTTTTCAACTTTCCTTTAAAAACAATCAAAAATAATTAGAATACAACTAATATTAAATAGAGTGAAAATATAAAGAGATAAGATGAACATAAACTATAATGGATACATATTAGAACATAATACAAATCTTTAGAACATAAGAGAAAATTTTAGAACATAATGGAAAACTTTAGAACATAATGGAAAACTTTAGAACATAATACAAATCTTTAGAACTTAAGGGAAAACTTTAGAACATATTGGAAAACTTTAGAACAAAATTTAAAACATAATAGGTAAAGTTTAGAACATTAGTTTAGTTACCTTTTTCTTACATAAGTAATTTCTTCTTCTTGTATATTAGTAACTCCTCCTTCTGATTTTTCTTCATTTTGGCCTTGCATTTTACTGCAACATTAAGAAATCAAAAACATTAGTAACATTCCAACATTATTATTATATTTTTGAACATAGGAATAATTTAGAATATGCTGAAAAATAGTTTAGAACATGCTTAAAAAGAGTTTAGAACATGCTGGAGAGTGAAAAACCCAAAATAGAATGAGTAAACTAGAAATTTAAAAGACAAATGAAACAGAAACATGATAAGGTTTGATTGAGTTTATTTTCAGCCCATGTTCTAAATTATTTCAACCTATGTTCTAATTTTTTCCTATGTTCCAAATTTTTTCTACCTATGTTCTAAAGTTTATTTTCAGCCCTGCAATCACAAGTTCACTACCAACAACCCCTAACCAATTAGTTGCTGCTGCATAAATCAACCACCACACCACAACCCCTACAAACAGGGGCAATCGCACCAACATCACCAATTTCGAAATCAAAATTCGAAAAAATCACTAATTTTTCCAATTTTCCTTAGCTTGGTTTGTAAGTGGATGAAAATAACTTTCCAGGTTGGAATAGTTTTTCTAAGGGGGGGAAAAGCATTCCTGTTCTAAGTAAGGAGAGCTACATGTGCTTCCCCAACTTAACTTCCTCCCCCCTTCCATTTCTAACCCTTCATCTCCCCTTCTTCCTTTCCTCTCCAAATTTTCAAGCAAAGAACCAACATAGGAAAATTAATCTCCATTGCAATAATATTCCATGGATTAAAGTTAGTTTGAATTGTTTCTTTTAAATCAACACAACTTAAGCGATAAACTACTTAGGAATTTTCAGCCTAAGAGATTCCTTCTAGAAATCAATTTTCATTGGGAGTAACTCCTATGACTAAAAATTCTGTTCACTGTTTCTGATCCTCACTAATCTGGCACAATTCATTTCGATGCTACAGATCAAAGCACAAAATAAAAATCAAGCATCTCCTCCAAGTTCTACAAATATCAAGTGTCTACTTGACATTGCAAATTTTTTTTTTCAACTCCCGGTCTCGCTACACAATTAGATCGTCTATAAACTACTCGAGGCATTTTGAAGCCATATTTGATTCAAGCTATATTCAATCACATGATACTCCTAAATATGATCAACTAATTGTAAAATATCCAAAAATAAATAAAAAGAGCAAGTGGAAAATTTCATAAGCAATCTATGTCAAATTACAAATCTGGTAATCAAGATTCATTTAAAATGCAAGGTTCTAATATATCAACTGAAACTCAGGACCAATTTCAGTTGCAAAGCACAAAACTGACAATCAAAATTCATTTAAAACGCAAAACTCTAATTACCAGCAGAAACTTACCACCAATTTCAGTTACAAAGCACAAAATTGACAATCAAAATTCAATTAAAAACCTAAAATCAAATCAAAAAATCGGAAAACATAAAATCGCAAAATCTACTTGAACAACATGCTAAGTTCATGGAAATTTGAACAAAATCAAAAAAAAAAAAACGCAAAATCAAATCAAAAAATCGGAAAACATAAAATCGCAAAAATAAAACAAAAAATCGCAAAATCTACTTGAACAACATGCTAAGTTCATGGAAATTTGAACAAAATAAAAAAAAAAACGCAAAATCAAATCAAAAAATCGGAAAACATAAAATCGCAAAAATCAAAACAAAAAATCGCAAAATCTACTTGAACAACATGCTAAGTTCATGGAAATTTGAACAAAATAAAAAAAAAAAAAAACGCAAAATCAAATCAAAAAATCGGAAAACATAAAATCGCAAAAATCAAAACAAAAAATCGCAAAATCTACTTGAACAACATGCTAAGTTCATGGAAATTTGAACAAAATAAAAAAAAAAAAAACGCAAAATCAAATCAAAAAATCGGAAAACATAAAATCGCAAAAATCAAAACAAAAAATCGCAAAATCTACTTGAACAACATGCTAAGTTCATGGAAATTTGAACAAAATAAAAAAAAAAACGCAAAATCAAATCAAAAAATTGGAAAACATAAAATCGCAAAAATCAAAACAAAAAATCGCAAAATCTACTTGAACAACATGCTAAGTTCATGGAAATTTGAACAAAATCGAAAAAAAAAACATACCTGAGTCGAAAATCCTTCAAATTGCAATTTCTATGGAGATTTTTGGGGGTTTGCAGAGAGAGAATGTGATGAGCACGAAGAGAGAGAAAGTTAGAGGAGAGAGAAAATTTTGATCGGGTGGTAGGGCCGTAGGGGGTATGAGGAAAAATACGTGTTTTAATCTTAACCGTCTAAATTACCTTAATCCTACGGCTGAGATTGGTTCTTATATAACTAGGGTTCTTATATAAGGAGGGGTTCTTACCGGATCCCTCCCCTATATATATATATATATATATATATATATATATATATATATATATATATATGTTTTGGGTCTCGATCCCTAAACCCAAACAATAAGGAGATACAACCAACTCAGCCAAATTATCTTCAACAAATATAATTGCAACTAAATTGTATTATACGTTTTCTGAATCATGGGGCGGGTCATGGCCTGGGCTGGCCACCTCCTGGATCCGTTTTTGACTAAAGTTATAGTTAAATTTATTCTTTGTATTGTGTTAGCTTGATTAGCATTTGGCTAAAGTATTACTCCTTCTGTGTCATAATATAGTTTTTGTTTCTCATTTTTCCCGGAAATCAAATCAATGAAAGATTGTCTTATACATGAGTACCTTTGATTAACTATGATGCAATTAAGTATATTCTCAATGTTGTATTAAATGTATATATATATATATATATATATATATATGTTTCGGCAAAAAATGAGCTAACCGGGCCTTGAAGGGGTGTCTGAGAACCTCGAATTTGGGCCTTGAATGGACCTGCAAAATGAACCCTGAGCCCCGGGGGTTGAACCCGGGGCGGAGCCTCCGACGCCCAAATTAGTTGCCAAACAATGCATATTTTGAGAGGAGTTTAGGGGAGAGAGTGGAGGAGTATGGTCATCTTAGATGATAAGAGTGACCTCCCTTTACCTTATGCCCTTTGAGGGGTATTTATATGAGTACATAAGTGGGTTTATGAGCCCTAATATTACATATGTGGGCCGTTGAAGGCCATATTGATGTATTTGACTTATTTGGGGCCTTTTATACCTTTTTTATGGCCTTTGGGCTTATATGGGTAGAGTTACCCAAGACTAAAATGGGTATGACCATTTTAGTACCCAAACAATTAGCCCCCGAGACCCAATTCTATTTGAAAAAATGAGTTGGGTTTTGTTTCAATTTCCCAAATAATTCGTTCATAGAAATTGAGTCGAAGGACTTTATTTGTTCAGGTTTGTGCAAGGCAACACTCTTGATCCGAGGATTGTAAGAGTTATTACTCTTGATCCGAGGACTGAAAGAGTTCATCCGAGGCAACACACTCTTGATCCAAGGATTGAAAGAGTTAATTACTCTTGATCCGAGGACTGAAAGAGTTCATCTGAGGCAACACTCTTGATCCAAGGATTGAAAGAGTTAATTACTCTTGATCCGAGGACTGAAAGAGTTCATCTGAGGCAACACTCTTGATCCAAGGTTTGATCTGAGGACTGAAAGAGTTCATCCGAGGCAACACTCTTGATCCAAGGATTGAAAGAGTTAATTACTCTTGATCCGAGGACTGAAAGAGTTTATCTGAGGCAACACTCTTGATCCAAGGATTGAAAGAGCTAATTACTCTTGATTCGAGAACTGAAAGAGTTCATCCGAGGCAACACTCTTGATCCAAGGTTTGATCCGAGGACTGAAAGAGTTCATCCGAGGCAACACTCTTGATCCAAGGATTGAAAGAGCTAATTACTCTTGATCCGAGGACTGAAAGAGTTCATCCGAGGCAACACTCTTGATCCAAGGTTTGATCCGAGGACTGAAAGAGTTCATCCGAGGCAACACTCTTGATCCAAGGATTGAAAGAGTTAATTACTCTTGATCCGAGGATAGAAAGAGTTTACCCTTGATCCGAGGATAGAAAGAGTTTTACTCTTAATCCGAGGATAGAAAGAGTTTACCCTTAATTCGAGGATAGAAAGAGTTTACCCTTAATCCGAGGATAGAAAGAGTTTTTTACTCTTGATCCGGGGATAGAAAGAGTTTACTCTTGATCCGAGGATAGAAAGAGTTTATTACTCTTAATCCGAGGATAGAAAGAGTTTACTCTTGATCCGAAGATAGAAAGAGTTTTACTCTTAATCCGAGGATAAAAAGAGTTTACCCTTAATCCGAGGATAGAAAGAGTTTATTACTCTTGATCCGGGGATAGAAAGAGTTTACTCTTGATCCGAAGATAGAAAGAGTTGATTAATCTTTCTTCGGTTCAGACAAACCATCTTCGGCAGCACCCTCGGCTCATATGGTTGTGAGCTTCGGCTGGGAGCTCGAATCTCGGCGAAGGTAAACCTCGGCTGGGCTCGGCTTCGGCTATGGCTAGCCTCGTCCAGGAGATAAGAGGTGAGCTTCGGCTCGGCAATGGTTACCGACCTTAACTTGGGAGCGGTAAACTGTACCACCCTTGGTTTCTGCTGAATCACCTTCGACTCGCCCAGAACGCCTTCGGCTTGGGCTGAAACTCCTTCGGTCTCGGCTGAAAAGCCTTAGGCTTGGCTGAAACACCGGTCTCGGCCCGGCTGGCTTGCCCAGAACACCTTCGGCTTGGGCTGAAACACCTTCGGATAGCCTCGGCTCGATGAGCTTCGGATTCCTTTTGCTTATCCGAGCTATTTGCTTCGGATTTTTAGATTGGTGATAGTTTGAGCTTTTTTAAGCTTCAACAATGGTAGACAACCTCGGATCTTCTTCGGCTGCTACTTTAGATGTGATGTGAAGAGATTTGGCTCACTTCACAATACTAGCCTTGACCCCCATTGACCTCGGCATGTGTTGCCTAGGATGAAATGGTGAGTCGTTCTAGTGGTGGAGTTGTGAGCCTTGAAGCTTGTGATGAAGACAATGGCAATTTCCTTCGGCAAGCATTGAATTTACATAAACTTGATTGATTTTTTATGTATGTTTCATGCCACCTGCTGCCTCTTCAACTTGGTGGTGTGAATGAAAGGCTTGCTTTTGTGAGCTTTCCATTAGAGCCACGTAGATCTAGCTTTTATTCTTCTTCAAGAATAATTAAGGTTTGACCATATTCATGGAATATTTCCCTATTTTTTTGTAAAGGCACGAAGTACCTTGTTAGTAGTGGTTAGATTGGCGACAAATCAAAATGTTTATCTATCATCTCCACCATTTGCAAGAATGATTACCCCTTTTGACAGGAGTAATAATTTTGGGTTAAATTTGCTAGAAATTTTGACCCTTTTTCGTGATAGAACACAGTAGCCATGAATTAGTGGATTTTCATGGGTAGTAGTACTCGTCTCCCCACAGACGGCGCCAAATTGTTTCGGCAAAAAATAAGCTAACCGGGCCTTGGAGGGGTGTCTGAGAACCTCGAATTTGGGCCTTGAATGGACCTGCAAAATGAACCCCGAGCCCCGGGGGTTGAACCCGGGGCGGAGCCTCCGACGCCCAAGTTAGTTGCCAAACAATGCATATTTTGAGAGGAGTTTAGGGGAGAGAGTGGAGGAGTATGGTCATCTTAGATGATAAGAGTGACCTCCCTTTACCTTATGCCCTTTGAGGGGTATTTATATGAGTACATAAGTGGGTTTATGAGCCCTAATATTACATATGTGGGCCGTTGATATATATATATATATATATATATATATATATATATATATGTTTAATTATTTATCATCATCTTCGATTGGCTCTTTTGCAATTTCACCCATATCTTCAAATCTAAAGACGATGTAATAATAAGGTACACTACCATCAATCAAATTTACGAGTACCATCTTTGATTTCAATTAATGCATTTTATCTAACTACTAAGTTGGCATAATTATACTTATTAAAATGCATAATTATATTAAATTAAATTAGTTTAAGGTGTTCATTTCAAGAAGTGTCTTCCTACAATTAATAAATTCACAATAGTGATTGTGAAATATTGTGAATGAATCAATTGTGCGGACTAGGTGTCGTTCATATTATTGAGTGTATGACAATATAGTGGTAATAGTAGTGTTTTACTGGTGGATGTATTTTTCTTTCTATTAAAAACTAAAACTATTAATCAGCTATATAAATTCAAGGTAATAAGTGATATATTTTTCTAATTTTAAATTAATCAGCTATATTTCATACATATCTAAGTACTTCGTATTAAGTATGTGACATATAGACAAACAACTAGTCTATCGAGCACTTATAGTTTAACTATCTACTTTCACATCTAATAATTAATTTCATGGTTAATCAAATTTACGAGTACCATCTTTGATTTCAATTAATGCATTTTATCTTAGTAGTATGCATTTTTCTTCAGCAATTTTATTTTTATTTTTTAAAAAAAAAAATGAAAAAAGACCAACTGATGTAGACAAATTTAAAAGCTAGGTGGCCCATTCATACAACTATCAAGAGTGCGATTTACTTTATTAGTGAAATTTTTTACTAGGTGGCCCATTCATACAACTATCTGGAATTTTTTACTTTCAATCTACATCAATTTGTGTTTTATTAAGACAGAATGAACGTGAATCCGACAATCAAGTACGTGTTAATTTTGCATTCAAAATTTAAAAACGTGTTCATGCATATCTGAGATTAGAGCTATTTTAATATGATTAGTAGTACTATTATTATTGAAAGATTAGTTGTAGAATGTAGACATAATACGGATTAATAAGGATTATTGTTTATTAGTGAAATCAGCTGTCAAAGTAAAGACTAGAAACCATCCCCTACGTGGAGACATATACGCTCCTCCTACTTCGTATTACAACTTGGAAAAGTAATACGAAGTACTACCAAATTTCAAAAGTTGACTTTTTGCCGGCAAAGACTCTATGGTATTTTCTCATATATTTTGTTTGATTTGACGTAAAATATTTTTAATGAAAAATGATATATTTTCAAGAAGATTACAGTTGAAAAATAAGTTTCCTTACTGGAAAAATTAGAAAGAAGAAAATAGAAGTGAAAAAGTGAGGATGGATTAGAGCAAAGTAAAAATGAGGTAAAGTGGAGATAGGAAAATGTGTCTTCCCTTTCTATTTTAAAGAAAAATGTAAGGTTTTAAATATACCAATAGTCCAACAAGTTAATTTTATTAACATAATTTTAAATATACCAATAGCCAAACTTGTTGGAGACCAATTATATATAAATAGATAGGATTTTATAAATTGAAAATTGCATGGTGTTTATTTTTATGTTTGGATGATTAAGAGAAGAAGCATCATATGCTCCATAAGTCATTAAGTCCTAACTAAAAGTTGCCTTTTTTTTTTTTTTTTTTTTTATCCTCAAGAAGAAAATGCATTCCAAGTAAAGAAAAAGTACAAAACAGCAAGAAAAAGAAAAACACACCAAAACACAAGGAAAAACAAAAACTAAGGAGGAACTAGGCGTGGCAAGGCCACTCCCCTAGCATCCTCCGCTATAATACTACTAAGATCAACAGGTACCGAACGAATTAAACATAATCTTGTGTCGTGAACGACTTCGCGGTTGGTCAATCAATCCGCCGCGTGATTACCTTCTCTATATAAATGTGAGCAACTTTGATCTTCCAACTGTCATCTTTGAGCTTATTGAGGCAATAGTTTATCTCATGAGCACATTCGCCTCTTCCTGCTTCTCCCTTTTGCAAGATCTGTACACACGCAAGATTATCAAGCCGAATCTCCAATTGTTGTATCTGCAAGCTTCGGGCTAACTCTATATACCACGCGCAAGAGCCATCATTAAAAGTTGCCATCTAATTTAAGGCATTGTATTATTTGACTCATTGTGTTTTAACTTATACTATATGAACCTATTTGCATGCACCATTCACTACATCAAAACTTATATTTAATGAACATCAAACTAACTTAATTTGAAATGAGTCAAGATAATTAAGTTGATCTGAGGACCTATATTATTGGAGCTTGTATTATCCTTAGATACTCCTTCCGTTTTTTTTATAAGCTAAAGTTGGGATTTTTCACTATTCATATGTCATCATTGACTTAATTTTTTTACCAATATATAATTTTTTTACCAATATATAATATATAGATATGATCATATAATATGTTGTTGGATTTGTAATAATGTCTACTTTTATAAATTAATTTTACATATTTTTTACTAATCTCTAATTAAAGATATTGATGGTCTTTCTTCAAAAAAAAAAATATATTGATGGTCGATCAAAGTTGTGTCTCGATAAATGTGCATATCCAACTCTAGCTTATAAAAAAAACAGAGGGAGTATATAATTTGTATGTTTCTTTGTTAATCTCACCATCCATGCATAAAGTACCAAGCAATGTTTAGTCTAATACCGTAAAATAATGTCATTTGTCATTTCACAATCATGAGATTGTGGGACCAAATTACACTAGAGGCACTTTAGAGTGGAGATTCCCTTAATTTCTACCCTAACACTCTAAAAAAAACCATAAAATGCTAACTTGGAGTCGAGTTGACTTGTGAAAGGTTTTGGCCTAGTTGAATCCTAACCTTCACTTTACCCACCGAAAAATAAAACAAATTTCCATGTACAAAATTTTGGCAAACTAGTCACCTTTTAGTGTGTTTTTTTCTTTTAAATAATGGTCCTAATGTTTATTAAGGTCTAACTATTTTTTACCAAAATTATGAAATAAAAAAGTTGACATATTTGGTTATTAGATATATTGGGTCAATATTTTAGTGCTACATATGAAGTAAATAAAAGCTTTGTACTTTAATTAGATCAGTTCCATGAATCATAATTAGTTAGGCCCTGTTCACGTCACCTTAAGAAAATAATATTCAGTAAAAATAATTTCAGTTCAGTAAAAATAATTTCAGTTCAATAAAAATCAGTAAATATAAAGAAGAAATATAATAGAAAATCAGTAAAAATAATTTCAATTCAGCAAAAATAATTTCAGTTCAGTAAAATTAATTTTAGTTCAGTAAAAATATTTTCAGTTCAGCAAAAATAAGGTGAAATGAACGGGGCCTTAAAACCAGACATTATACTTTTATTCAGTTGAAATCAAATAAGTATTCTATCCAAATCACTTTCAATCTTTGAAGATCAATTTCAATCAATAAAAATTATATTCATCTAAGTAATAAATCAACTTCAACCGGAAAAAATAATACTTTAAACGCGCACGTAAATATCTCAAAGAAAACACAGCTTTAAACATGGCTAATTTATTCATGTTAGAAACATAGTATATCTGCACACAATAATATAGCATAGGGTTCTTCAAATGAGATTTATAATTATTAGTAAGCACATAAACTAATAAATACTCCGCATACAATAGGGATTTTCTAATGACTTTTACAAATTTCCTTTAGGTTTGTCATTCTCCTATTTAATCCTTTTTTTATAAGGTTTTTGGTTAAATTTGATATATTTATTTTTGTAACAATAAACCGTAGAGAATACTAATTAATTAGGTATAATATATATTTGGACACAAATCATTCAAGGTTCTTATATCAAGCAAATTATACTATATAATCAACTAATGATCTATCTTTTCCATATAAATTTTGATATAATATCAAAGAGTTTTGTCATTTGTGGAAAGAATCAGGCACTTCCATATCACAATTTTAATTTTGATATGATATCAAAGAGTTTTGTCATTTGTGGAAAGAATCAAGCACTTCCATATCATAATTATTCTTTATAATATTCTAAGAAATTATAATAGTGGAAATAATAATGGACGTACATAATATGATCATTTTTTATATTTACCTTGACTTTCCATGCATAATTTTAATTTAACCCCTATAAATATAAATCTTGTAATTAAACCAAAACAAACCATTCCATCTTCCTCTCTAAATTTCTTCAACCATGGCAAAAATTCAAATTTTTTTACTTTCATTACTAATTAATAGCCTAACCTTAATTTCTCCTACACTAGGAGCCCTTAAACAAGGTTTTACAACCGATCTTATACACCGTGACTCGCCTTTGTCTCCATTGTACAACCCTTCCCTAGACAAATGGGAACGTGTAAGGAAGTCCATACGTCGTTCGTTCTCTCGAGTCAGCCGATATAGCCTATCATCATCGGTGTCTCCTAACGACGTAGTGTCCGAAGTGAAGCCTGCTAGAGGGGAGTATCTCATGGAGGTGTACTTAGGTACTCCACCAGTTAAACAACTTGGGATAGTTGATACCGGAAGTGACCTTATTTGGACACAATGCCAACCTTGTACTCAATGTTTTAAACAAAAACTTCCCATTTTTAACCCTAGAAGGTCCACCACGTACAAAGTCCAAAGTTGCGAGTCTAAAGCGTGCCAAGCTTTGGACCCTAACCAAGGCTCGTGCAGTAGAAGAGACACTTGCGAGTACATTTATACGTATGGAGACCAGTCCCACACTTCTGGGGATGTAGCCGCGGAAACCTTTACTTTTAAGTCTAGGAATCGCGGTAACACATCCTCATTCCCTAGGATTTCCTTTGGTTGTGGTATTGATAACTCTGGAACTTTTTCAGAAGAGGGTTCCGGTCTTATTGGGCTAGGGGGCGGGCCACTCTCATTGGTGTCCCAATTAGGCTCATCGATTGGGGGGAAATTCTCCTATTGCCTAATCCCCTTTGCCGTTGAAGGGAACTTCACAAGTAAAATTAATTTTGGGACAAAAGGAGAAGTGTCAGGACGTGGTGTTGTCTCCACTCTCCTAGTCCAAAAGAGTCCCGAAACATTCTATTTCCTTACCTTAGAAGGAATAAGCATTGGTAACAAAAGAATACCCTTCTCTAGTTCCAAACGATCTTCTTTATCCACCAACGATTACGGGAGTGAAGAGGGTAACATAATAATCGACTCAGGTACCACATTGACCTTTTTGCCCGAGGATACGTACAGCGAATTATCCAATTCCGTGAAACGGATTATACGAGGCACACCCGTGTTGGATCCATCCAGGACATTGGACTTGTGTTATCAAGCTAGTAGATCCCTTAAACTTCCTAATTTAACAGCACACTTCACAGGGGCGGATATACAGTTGAGGCCGGATAATACATTTATTAATGTATCAGAAGATGTGGTGTGCTTTGCTTTTGTACCAGCACAAGATATTTCAATCTTTGGCAACGTAGCTCAAGCTAATTATTTGGTGGAATATGATCTTGAAGAAGGGACAGTCTCCTTTAAGCCTACTGACTGCACTGAGGGGCAGTAAGCAGTAAATAAACATTTTCTATTTAAATTAGTCGCTTCAATTTAAGTACTTATGTTATTTGTTTTATTGCATTTTATTTTCTGTTGTCTTGTAAGATGAATTTTTCTTTCTTGAATAAAAGAATGTGATTTAGACATAATTTATCTGTTTAATTTGATAAGCAAATAGTTTTTGTTTCTATTTAAACTACTCCAGGGGTATACATACCTCGGCCCTCGGGGATATCAGCAAACCTTTTCTTACAATTACGTGCTTACAAAAAGCTTAACAAAATTGATGTGTGGAATGAATCACAAAAAAAAAAAAAAAAAAAATGTCAATTCTTTTTCATACAAAACATTACTCCGTAAGAAGTATATCATAGCTAACTAAAATATGCATGCTTCTAAATACAGTAGAGAAGTACTGAAGTTTATAATCATTCATATCAACTGACTGAATTCAAAGTTTTACCAATAAATGACAGCAAAACATTCGAGCTCCCAAAGTGTCTGCAGCACAAAATAAAAAATTTAAAAAAATGTCAGAGCAATGTATTATAGCTACAGTGCAGCACAAACTAGCTGTAACTCTTTAAGAGCTTCAGCAAGTATCAGTAGGCAACTCTCTATGAATTCATGGAAGAGAATGTGGTCATACTCACCACTAAATGTTCGCCTTTAACCTTGAAAGACATGACTCATGAGCTTCCTTTATAGATGAAGAAGACAACCTCGGATATCAAGGATTGTCCTTTCTGAACCCTGAATTTGTATCAGCCTCGGATATTCATGAGATTTTCCAAATCCGTTAAATTCATCAAAACCCATTAACCAAAATCATACAAATAGATATAAAACGTCTCTTCACCTATCAGCAATCTATGTCCTGCAGAATAGGCGATTTACAAACACAGAACATTCTGCATTCTTACCTCCAAAAAAAAAAAAAAAATAAATAAAAAATTCTGCATTCATAGAGCTTACATCATCTTCATGACCATATAGCAATGTATTCTGTTCTTGAAATTCTTTGTTGGATACATCACATCATGAAAAATGAGAAAACTTCAAATGTTGCTAAGTTTGGGTGAAACATCAGAATTATCATAGCAAAATTAAGATACCAGCGTGATTTTTTATATGAACATTCAGTGATTCAGATTCTCTTTTCATTATCTCATAGAATAGTATATTGTATCAAGTTACAACATAGCGCAAATTGTTACCACTGATAGGTGGTACATTGCTTCAACACAGCACATATCTAGCTTAGGATAAATGTTTCAAAACCACATCTTTGAGGATCTATCTAGCTTAGGATAAATCATCCCTAAAGCTGGGCATTCCCCTTGTATAATCTACTATTTCTCACCTTTTCAAATTCCAATACTCAAACAATTCAAGACCTTGTGCTGTGCAAGCTAATCATAACAGTAACCTAGTCTATACACTCGAATACTGCAGCCTCGAGTATGGTATAAGTTAAGAGAACTGAAACCTCATCAAAAGTCTGACTGATGGGAGTTTCTCTCCCTTCCTATCAAAAAGTCGGACTGATCTAATTCCGGTTTTCAACTCTGATATTGGCAAACACGTTTGCCCTCCGAAATCATCCTTCTCTGACATGTCATATTCTCTTACTTCAATTTGAAGCAGAGCCAACTCTGGGACGGTTAATGGAAATGTGAACTCCTGATCCCACACAGGTGCCCAATCATCTTCTATGACTTTCGTTTTTAGTTTGGCATAATCTGCTGGAACTCCTAGTATGCGAAACTGCTCACATAATAAATAAAAATCTGCCAATCAGCTTGAGATCTGACTTCTTCGGGCAACATGACACAAATAAAAGTATCAAGATAAAGTATGCCTTTTAGGTTGGTGTAGCCTTCAAAGAATCAACATTACAGGATTTTAATCAAATCGCCCTCAAGAGGGGTATTATATGACCACCCCCCCCCCCCCCCCTCAAATTCGATTTTGCATTTATAATATCCTTCTAAAACAATTTCCATTATATAAATGTACTTTATAGCTACCAATATTTGAATGCAAAATATGTTGTATGTTGTAGCTCTACTAGTGAATTATGTATCAGCCTAGGACATATTCAAGTTAGTAGCTTCTGCTATAAATAAGACCTCTGAACAGATCAGTAATTAGCAATTAATCATCATATTACTTTTTTCATCCAGACTGCTAAAGACCAAAACAGGACATATCAGTAACAAGAGAATTGAAGTTAGGCAAAATCAATTCATTGTACTCAAACTAAAAACTATACTATAATAGACTTCAAGAATACAGGCCATGGAAATTAAGTGGACTAACCTTCACATAGAAATCTGGTGGAGAAAAAGTATCGAAGTGAGTTTTGCTAAAATCCAAGCGCCATCCATCGCCCAAGTATGCCCTAACCTGCAAGTGTCATGCAGAGTTCAGCTGAAGAACAGTAGTAGCTCAGCCAGAACCATAAATTAAAATGATAATTTATCAGCTGACCTTCAAGGTCTTCTTCACTTCTAACGGGGCCTTTGGATCAAATACCTCACCATTTGGACCTTTTTTCATCAGAAAATCAGGCTTTTTGACAAAACCACAGCCACCATTAGATCGAAACATCCCTTGCATTAACCAAAGAGATTTACCATATCCCTGCATTTCAAAAGAATAAAAAATCCATTGGCTCCATCAGATAAAAGATAGAAAACCAAGAAAAAATCATCATATCTATGAGAACAATAAAAAAACTGAACATCAAATCAGATATAGAACATAAAAGGACATTGAATCAAAGTTACCAAGCAGAGATCAATGCTAGGATAAAGCATACAGAAACATGCTTTTATTTCCTAAGTTTGAGCACACACACAAAACACATTCTAAATCGGCAAAAATAATCAAACTAGCTTAATAGCAAGGTAAACTTGTTTGCCACAAACAGGAAAAAAAAAAAGATAAAAGACCTTTTTTTATAAAAAAAAAAAGGCATCATAAATTCAATAGCTCAGAGACAGTAATCAAAGCTACCTGCATATTAAAAGCAACCATTTGAGCCCCATGCATCCATCCAACCAATGGCTCATAGTTTGAAGATCTAATACGTGTTCCCTTGGGATAAATCCTAAGAAAGTTTCTCTGCGTGAACCTACAATTTTGAAGCAGCAAAAATGGCTATCAGTGAGTCTCACAGAAATAATGCAGCAGAAATTGCTGCTGTGAGAGAGCAGTGTACATCAAGACAATACCCACTCACCTCACAACATCAGGTCCATAATTTAATGCTGCCCTTTCAAGAGCCTGTTCACTCAAACTAAGACGTTTAACTTTATCTAAACCAGTTCTAAGTGCTTCTCTCAAGCCATTCTTTGGTTTACCCGCATGAATAGCAATCAGACGCTTGTACTGTGGTGCAACCAACTGACCAGATTTACCATCAGACGCAGCATCACTGTCTTCATCATCTTGATCACTTTCACTATCACCCTGGGTACTATTGGGTTGTGTATCATCTCCAGATGAAGCTGGTGAGGCGTTCCCCTTATCTTTGCTTTGTTTGGCCTCAAGGTATTCTTTTGGTGGTTTAGTTGAAAGAAGTATTCTGAACTTCAACTCTTCTGGTGAAGGAAAATGTTCTAAGTGTTGACACTCCGGACAGTACAGCATCTCCCCAAATATTTCAGTCACCATCTAGAGGAACAACTAATATGTCACAAGATAAAAGAAAAACAAAAGGCACAGAAGACATAGTTTGATGCAGGGGGTAAAAAAAAAAAAATAGAGTTCATGGAAAACTACCTTTGCAACTTTAGCTTGAAGGTCGGGAGTAAGGTGGTCTTCTAATGTTATTATCAAGGGATATGAAGATGCTGCAAAAGCATGTTCTTTTATAGACTTCAAACATTTAATGAGCGACACTGGAGTTGTAAAGGTCCTACAAATGAAAAGAAAATTCAGATGTTAAGATCTAAAAAGGTCTAAAGAGACACAAGTAAGGTGTACACATTCAGAGATAGGACTCAAAGAAGTTCACACACCTTCCATGAAGAACATTGATATCGTCTTTTGCTGAATTAGGCCAAATATCAAGTTCAATCACTCTGACTCCTCTCTGCAATGCCTTAATTATTGGTACATCACTGCAGTCACTGCTGAGTTGATTCCCCGTTAAGTAAGAATTATGACCCGTGAATATGAAGTAATGTTGCATTGGAGCAGTCATGTCATGATGCACCTGTGAAAAAATAACAATAAACATATGCATTATGTCAAGAGAAGACTACATGTTCCCCGCAGGAGCTCAGGAAATTCAGATTTCTTAATACAGTACTTAATATTGTCTACTTAAGTGTGTAAGGGTCCATAACACACCTTTTTAGTTACAAATAAAATCCAGTTTCAAATGCTTAAAAGTTACAACTTCAGCAGTAATTCCAGTAAGTATGGTCAGGTATATACTATATTCACAGAGATATTCCTCCAATCTGAAAAGTCCCGAAAATTGACTCAATGTACTGTCAAAGTAAGACCTACACTTCCTCAATACAACAAACTACCAAGTCTATTTCTATCAGAACAACCCAATTTGCTTTCGATACCTCAAAATTAAACTCAGAACCCTGAAAAGAAGCAACAAAAGCATCTACAACAGCCCGAATCAAGAACAACAGATTCCAAGCACCTAGCTTTCGCCTCGTGATATTGAAGCTAGCATTGACAGCATAACCAAAATGGATTCTGATTTCAACCATAAATACCTTCCCACCCATTTGGGCCATTTCTCCTACAAAACTCCAAATCATATATAGTAATCTTCCCCAAAGTCAAAATTATCTAATTACAAACTATTTCATTACGTACCAGAATTACTGCCAATTTTTAACCATAAATAACCCCACATACATTTCCCCACAAAACCTCCAATCATAAAATTCATCCTTCAGTCAAAAGTTACCACCTTTACACACAAATTATCATCCAAATCTCCACCAAAGTCCTAATTCACCTTTCCAATCACATTTTAACATACAGACAACTGATGATCAGTTGACATTTCCTCAAAAAGAATACAACAAACATATTCTGTTCCCCTTTTCCAAAACCCACACTAAAATCAATCCCATCAAAAAAAAAAAAAACCTTTTCCATTCACAAATTACCCTAATCAAATAATACCGCCTACATCATTTACCCTTTGCGACTCTCTTTACACCCGAATAAACAAATACCAAATTACCAACCCGAATGAGCAAATATCCACTTTATAAAATTCTTTAATAATCCAATCCAATCAATCATCAATAAATAAAAAACAAGGCAAAATTACCTGGGAATTAAGAGGAGAATTAAGATCATCAGAAAAGAGGAAAAAAAAGAAATCATCAAGAGTCAACCCTTGGCGCGTAAACTTGCTAAGATGTCGTCGCCGTCGTAGAATGTCGTCGAGAAGACGAGTAGCGTCGGCCTCCGTCGTATCCTCCGCCTGAAAATCCACCAGAAAACGGTGGAGTTGCGTCGCATTCATGTGGGTCCCTTTTTGAGAGTAGATTGTAAAAGCTTCAACAAGATCAAATGGTGGTTGAATATCATTGATCTTAAACTTTCTATTGAAACACATAAACATCTTGTAATTATGATGGGTACTACTACTCCCCATTTTTATTTTATTTTATTTCTTAATTTTCTCCAAATAATAATTATTATTAATTGTGAAAAAATATAATAATTTGTGAAAAGGATCAGATATAATTGAGAAATGAATGAAGAAATGTATGTATTTGAAGGGTTTAAATCGAAAAAATGGAGATTTATGGAGGTAAGAAAGTGGGAAAGAAGGGAGATTTTAAAGTTGTATGTCTTTGTATCTTATTTGATTTGATTTTTGATTGGTGAGAAAATAAATAAATGAAAGTTGGAAATTAAAGAAATAATAGTGAGTGTTGTCCTTATCTGAAATTTAATAAAACTGATTGTGTTGACCGTTAAATATAGCAGTTATCATTAACACGGCTTCGTTACGTTTTCCCGCTGCTCCGGTTGCTCAATTTTAATTTTTTTTTTTTTTATTAATACTGTTTTTTAATCTCAACTTTCACCAATTTATTTTCATTAACTCCAACTTTGGATTATTCCTCAATAGTCCCAACTTTAAGGTGACCTATCATTCTTCATACCCAAACCAGTCAACAATTCTCTATTCTAGGTTGCTGGACACGTTCTGCCACGTGAGTGGTCCAATTTTTTATTTTATATTTTTTTTTACTGAACCAAATTTTAAAAAAAAAATAATAAAACAAAAAAAAAATTCCTTTTATTTTTCATTATATTTTTAACAAAAAAAAGTAATTTTTTTATTTCCCCCTTCACCTTTAAGAGCCCCTCCCCCTCCACCTCCATTAATGGCAGCCAGCCAGCCACCTCCCCTCCATTTCCGGCAGTCCCCCCATCCCCTCCACTTCTAGCAACCCTCCTCCCCCTCCGTTTCCGGCCGCCCTTCCACTTCTCCTTGAAATCCCTACCCGAAACCCACCTGAAATCCCCTTTCCTCTTCCCTTCACTTTCTCCTCCATGACTTCCGACCACCCAATCGAACACCCAAACCCCTCAAATTCCAGAAAATACCCATCCACCTTATCGAAAGGCCCCATTCTATGACCGATTTTTGGGTTTCGAGATGTTTAGCGTATGTTTCATGTGGTTTTTGGGGATTTTCGAGTGGGACTGGTGGCTTTGAGGGATTTTCGAGGGTGGGGCTGCTGGTTTTTGGGGTTTTCGGAGTGGGGCTGGTGGTTTTTGGGGTTTGGTTGGTGGCGTGGGAGTTTCGGTGAAGAGGGATGGTGGTTTGGCTCGGAGCGACGACTCTAGTGGTAGGGAGGGCCGGCGGTCCGATGAGGCTGGGCTGGCGGGGTACCGGATCTTTTAGGGTGGTTGGGGTTTTGGCTGGGTGGTTTTTTTTTTTTTAATTTTGGTTTTTTTTTTGTTTTTTATATTTTTTAAAGCAATTAACATGTGACACGTGTCAAATAATTTTCTTAAATTTTTTTTTGACCCATTCAACTGGTCACCGGTTTTTGGGATTGAAGAATGATAAGCCACCTTAAAGTTGGGATTATTATTGAGGAATAATCCAGAGTTGGGATTAATGAAAATAAATTGGTGAAAGTTGGGATTAAAAAAACAATATTAATCCCTTTTTTTTTTTTTTTTATGTATGCTAAATTTTCTTTTACTGTAATAGTGTAAAATGGTTATGACTAATGATGGAGGAATTGTATTTTCATTTCACTCATAGTGTCTAATCCACTAACTTAAGTCGGATTGACTTTTAAGAAGTTTAAAATCGATGTATCATTCTTTTTATATATAAATAAAGGTAATGGAGAAATTATACTAGAAAGAAATTGAACCCGAATTATTGATAGACAAAATAAAATAATTGTTGCAATAAGAATTTATAACGTAGAATGAGATTCGAACCCGTGATCTTTATATTATGATGACTTCAATACCATGTTAAAGGATTATCTCAACTAAAAGTTTAAACTGGTGGTTGAAGACTTGAACTCCAAAATTATGTTTATACTCTATCACATACAATAACCCGAGATATTGTCTTGATCCAATAATTTATTTTAGTTGGATTATTTATTTTTGCTCCAAAGGCATGGGGCATCAAGTATATGTCAGATGTCACCCATATTATCAGTGGACATGTGGCAAATTAAGGGCAACTCCTCTGACAAATATCGACATAATATATGTCGCCACCAGCCCACCACTCATCCCTCGGCAAAAATATAATTGATAAATACTCCATATTCCATTAATTAAAAAAGAAAAGTATCTGACTTTATAATTATTTCATGGGAAGAACAAATTAATTTTAGTTTATGTTAATTCAATACACTACACGTAAGATTATAAAATTGATAAGAGTAGAATTATTTGCTGGCTATGACAAACGATGATTAGTTAATTACTCGGATTTGAATAATACGAGTGTTAATCACCTCAAATAAAGCTGAGGAAGAACATTTCTTAATATCACAGACGTGTGTGTTATGATTTAAGAGGGATACAACAACTTTCAAACTATTTAAGAAGTTTCTAATGTGAACGTTTCACATACTTGCCACCATCTAATTTTCTCCCTTTTCAATTATGGACATAAGCTAATCACCCTTCAAACTTGATTAAGTGTTAATCATATTATCATTGATCGAACCTCCAACGACATATTTCACGAGTTGTAATAATAAATGCGTATATGAGCTGCATATTTTTAATAGACGATTATACAAATAACGAGAATTTATTTTTTCAAATATTATTTAAGTTGAAATGATTGTATTTTCATGAATCAATTCGATTTAATTTGTTTTCTTATGACTTTGTATGCTTCCCTTTTTTTTTCGTGTTATTTAATTACACTCTAAGATGTTTACATTAAGTAAATTGAACATAACTCCTAATCTTCTCCTTATTTCACTACGAGTATTATGTAATCATTATCATGGCTTATTGTTAATGACGAAAACATCTTTGTCTTTTGGGAATACCCATAAATAACATAATGACAAAGAAGTAGATCAAATTAAGACAAAGCTATCAAAAATCTTCTATTTTGGAGCTACATTCAAAGAAATCTATCACGATAGGACAAACAAATCTAACAAAAGCTTAGAAGAGAAAATGTTAGTACTTGATCCACCACACAAAGACTAATTGTAACACTATCTTAATAGTGTTATTTGAAATTTCATGACAACAACTTGATCGTCAGAGGCGGAACTCCACCCAATTGGAGTTTTCGTGGTTTTGCAAGTACAAACAATCGGTATCCAATCTTGGAATTGTAACTCTCTTGAGGGACTCCAAAAACCCCGAAACATTTGCCGCGTCTGTGGGGAGAGTACTTCCAGAATGACATCCCACGAATTTGTACCGCCTGTTAATGAGAAACGGCCTATGGCTGAAGTTGAGGTCCACACGGACCAAGATAGTGGTGGCGACTTTGAGGTCGAAACCTATGTGGCCCCAAACGGGTCACTCAGAACAAGACGCACCCGTCCCAAGGAAACAAGGGAGCGGGGCAATGACATAGCTGGTCCAAGCAACCCAACCGGCAAGCCGGCTGGGCAACCCCAGGCGACGGAGGGTGCTGCCCCCGTTACCAGAGACGAACTCATGAAATTCATAACGAGTTTCAAAGGAGAGATAAAGGACCTTATAAATAAGAAGACAACTGGCACCAACAAGGGTCAGTCGGCCAAGAAGCCTTCTCCCTCAGGGAAAAAGCATGTGAAGGACTGTGTGCCCACTCCTCACCCTAAACCAAAGGGGGTGGACTGGCCCATGGTTGATTTATCAAAATACCGATTCCGTGAAGCAGGGAAAAGGAAGGTCATCCGGCAAGTTCAGCCGGATGGATAAAAAAAAGACTTACTCAGACGCTCAGATGCTGATCCAGCAGAAGAGAAGTCAACAGCTGTCTGAGTCGGCTTCGACGTTGACCTACTCAGACAGCTTCTAGATTACCTCAATGGGGTATTCACATTCTAACCGAGAGGATCAATCAGGCGGTATGTCCGTCCGTACCGGCCCTCAGATTATCCACTCGGCTCCGTATGTGCCCCAACAGCCATACATGCAGCCAGCCCTCTTTGGGGGTCAGGTGGCACAAAATGTCTAGCCAATGGACTGGCAGCTCCGTCTGCTAAAACTTGGGGAACAACCTTCTGCGTTCTCCAAGGAGATAATCGAGGCGGCACAGTCGGCCAAGGTTAAGAATGTGTTGATAAGTACTTACGATGGTACCACCAACCGAAAGGACCACCTAATGACGTACACCAACCTCATGTACTTACAGGGGTTGGATGATGCCACGTGGTGTCGATGCTTTCCGACAACATTGAAGGGCATAACCCAACGGTGGTTTGGTAACCTGTTAGTCGGTTGCATCAACAACTTCAAGACGCTTGCGTACTTGTTTGCTTCCAACTTCTCTATGAACATCCCTGCCAAAAAGACAAGTCTCGACTTTGGGGCTATACAGCAGGGAGACAGAGAAGGGATAAGGTCCTATGTCAGGCGGTTTAATCTGATGAGAATTCAGATTCAAGGGCTATCAGACGAAGTGGCCTACGCAGACGTTTTCAAAGGTCTGAAGGACGGGTCGACCTTTAAGTTCGACCTCGTCAGGAAGAGGGTTGTTACCCCCTAAGAGGCGCTGATGGAGGCAGAAGCCTATATACAAGCGACTGAGCTCTGTGTCATCAAGCAGCCGTCGGACCCTAAAAAGTCCAA
Organism: Chenopodium quinoa; assembly: GCF_001683475.1. Taxonomy (NCBI): domain Eukaryota; kingdom Viridiplantae; phylum Streptophyta; class Magnoliopsida; order Caryophyllales; family Amaranthaceae; genus Chenopodium; species Chenopodium quinoa. Next base: position 1,784,523 of record NW_018744582.1, on the reverse strand, counting down.
CAAAAAAGAGAGTTGGTCTGCTTAGCCGGCTAAAAAGGAAGAGAGCAAGAAAAGAAAGGAAGTTGTCCACCATCCCAGAAGAAGAATAAAAAGTTAAAAACGTAAGTCCCTAAGTACGAGTTTAACAAGGACTGCTACTCCATCCTCATGGAGATCAAAGACCGGGTGCCTATTGAGAAACCGGCTGTAATGAAAGGTTCCGCCAAAAGTCAAAACAAAAACAAATACTGTCATTTTCATGAGGATATAGGCCATACACCAATGACTGCTATAGTATAGCCTCAAGCGGTTGGTTGACCGTCTCGATGACAAAGGAGTGTTGAAGTCCTACATTCTGAAGTCTAAGGTGACCATTAGAACAAATAGTGGACAGCCGTCCAAAAAGCCTGACCAGCTTGCTATAAGCTCAGACATTGATGAAGAGCAGATTTATACTATAGCAGGCGGTTTTTTCTAGAGGGGGTCTTATCATCCAGGGCACTAAGGACTACATCAGAAAGCTCGATGTCAATTCAGTTGATGAGGGTCGGGCATCGAAAGACACCTTCCCTGAGGTGATCATCTCTGAGAAGGACAGGGGCAAGGTCAGGCGGCCACATGATGACCCCATAGTCATCGAGTGTAAGGTCGCTAATCAACGAGTGGGCCGTATCCTGATTGACACCGGGAGCTCGTCTAATCTTATCAGCTACAGGTGCTTGGCAAAGCTCAAGTACAAGCCTAGCAGCATGCACAAAGTCTCTCACTCCTTAGTTGGTTTTGGGGGTGGGGTAGTGCATCAGGTGGGGAGGATTGACCTACCCATCCGGCTAGGATTGGTGATAGATGGCCATTTATACGCCTCCTCATCCTCCTGGAAGGCATCCGCTTGTAACGAAGTTGACTCCTCAGAGTCAGATTGTTGGACGGTCTCATCGCCGTCTACATCCTCAGACTCCTCCAAAATGTTATCACTGGGTGACTCAGCTGAGCCGTCTGATCTGTAGTCGGGGTCAACAGTCGTCCGCTTCGTCCGAGCCATCATGTCCTGCACATGCACAGAGACGGTCGGATTCGTGGAAGAGAAAGGGTGGTCCAAACACCCCCAGACGGCATCCCCAGTCCTAGACACGTACAGCCGTATCAGGAGACCGGCTGACAACTGTCCTAGGCCGTGCCGTGTGTGTGTTGGGTGAGTCCATTATTCTTTACAAAGTATACAACCGGAAAAGCTCAAAAGAGTTGCACATGATAGAGACGGTACCTTGAAGGTGCTTTAAAATGGAGAAAGGCGTAGACCGGCTAAATTGGCAGGCGAAAAAAGTCAAATTGCTTGCTAGATACCCAAACGGTTGCTCGGATGTACCCACTTGGAAAGCAAGGGAAACTTGTTGAGGATGTACCCAAGCGGTGCTTTGAAGCTCTGCTTGATGACATCACAAACGGCTGACCGGCTGTAGGTGATTTGAAAGCAGGGGAATCAGCTGAAGTATGCTCAGATGGTTTTGATGCGCCTTGAGCGATGTTAGCACAGGCGAAAACCGGTTGAGTCAGGAAGTAGCAAGAGGTTATAAAGATGATGGCAGCCGGTCTTAGAGCTTTACTTTTCCTCTCTCTGAAATTTTCTCAAAGAATGTAAAATGAGGAGAAGGAAGGGGGGAGATCTTATTTATAGGAACTCCCCCGGAAGGCAAACCGTCGCCTCAAATTCTAAAAAAAAAAAAAAAAAAGATAGACGAACCGTCACTTAACCAACATGTGACACCTGTCACAGGTGCCATGTGGCTTGCCACGTCACACCTGTGAGGGGCAAATGTTCAGGGTAAAAATACCCCGGTCCACGTGGACCAATTGCATGGTGACACGTGTCACCCTCATAGAGGTTCTGAAAGAACCAATCCTCTGTTGACACGTGGCAGCCCAAGTCATGAAAGGGGAAGATGGCCTTCCTAGCCCAATCCAAAAGATCGGCCCACCAGTCTTTGGGATCCATAACCCAAGAAGGGGAGCTGATCCCCAAACCCTATAAATAGGGAGATATCCCCATTTATTGCATTCAATCAGAAAAATACACACAAACTAGAGCAATATTAATTGCAGATATTCTCTCTCGGAATTCGAGAGAAACTCTTTACATTTCGCACTTTTAACTCCGTCCGTACACATACTAACTTCACCGTCGGAGGCGGAACTCCACCCAATCGGAGTTTTCGTGGTTTTGCAGGTACAGACGGTCGACATCCAATCTTGGAATTGTAACTATCCAGAGGGACTCCAAAAACCCCGAAACAACATCCATTGTACTTGCTATATTAGTATGAATTATCACTAGTAGAAAAAATCAAATAGGCACCCCCCCTTTAGCACCGGTTCTTGAAAACCGGTGCCAAAAGAAATGGGCGGGATTGGAAAATAGGAAGTTGGCACTGGTTCCAACCAAAACCGGTGCCAACTCATTTAATTAGCACCGGTTCAAACCGGTGTCAACCTTTAAAAAAAAAACAAAACAAAGAAAGCAATAGAGTTGGCACCGGTTCGCCTTAAACCGGTGCCAACTATAGTAATTAGCACCGGTTTGAACCGGTGCCATTTAAAAAAAAACCCGGTTTAAGGCGCGTCTTTTTCTTCATTTCCTTGCTCTTTCCTCTTCGTTCTCATCTGATCTGCCTCTCTCTCTCCTCCATTGTAGCGTACTCGAATTTCTCCATCGAAGGGGGCTTATGAGCTTTCCTAACACTCCGTCTCTCTCCTTCGATCTCCTTCTCCATTAAAGGCCTCCATTCCTATTTCCTAAGTCTCTGAGTTATTTCATTGAAGCGCACTCAATGTTCTCCATTGAAGCGTTCTCCGTTGAATCTAATTCTTGTATCCCCATTGAAGCAGCTTCTAAGGTAAGTTGTTTGTTGTTGTTATCATCACATCAATTTCACAATCTAGGGTTTATATTTGATCTAATCTAATTTAATTATCAGTGCTTTAAGCTTAGGGTTCGCAAATTCTTAGATTATAACAAAACTTAATATTAAGGGTGTAGCATGTATGTTTTTGTAGAACTATTAAAACATATCACATACTAAAATGTGTGTTTAGGTACTGTGAATGCTTTGCCTCTGGGATTTATTGTGATGGATGCAACTGCATAAATTGTCACAATAATGTGGATCATGAGCCTGCAAGGCAAGAAGCAATTGGAGCAACCCTGGAGCGCAATCCTAATGCATTCAGACCTAAGATTGCAAGTAGTCCGCATGGATCCCGAATGAATAAGGTGTGCTCTCTGAAGACAAAGTCAAAGAATTATTGTGGATTAATTTATTCTGGTTTTATTGTGTTTTCTGTGTCTCAAGGGATAAGAATTTTCACGAGTGAGGTTTTAATGGATATTAAATATATAAATGTTGTTGTGGATATATAATCGTAGGAACCTCTATTGGAATTAGTTCAAAGATTGTTCTGGTAAATTTTGAAATCCTTGTGGTTATTATCATTGATTAGATATCTGTTTATGCAACGTTTTCGTATCTGTTGCTCAGGTGTGTTATCATGAATATTTTGCTTTTTAGAGATGCAGTCTCAATTTTTTACTGGATCTAATTATTGGTTTTGTCCTTTTGTTATTTTATATTGACATATTGAAAAATAACTTAAAGGGCCATTTGGCTATGGTAACTCTCCAGGATCAAGATAGAGGAGAAGTCAAGAACTCTTCATTGGCATGTATAATAATCAGCCTTTTTATCGTAATGCACATTATACGCAGGTATCCTTACCATTGTCACCATGCTAATGTAGTTGGCCTAATAATTTTAAAATTTTACCTGCTAGTTCTTTAATGTACAGGGAAAAAAAAAATACAGTTTAAATTGAAGGATTGTTTGACATACTTTTGCTTGTGTTCTCTAAATGACTCATTTATTATAGTTAATACAAATCAGAAAATTGATTTTATGCATATGATTGACAGTCTCAACATTAGTATGTCTAAGCATGTCATTTTTTTGACCTAAACAGATGCATTTCACATGCATTTCAACCACAGATTAGGCATCAGGATGCCTTTTTGATACATTTTCTTTTTTTTTTTACCTGTCTTTGTGATTAAAATGTACTTTCTTCTCTTTCTTTCAGGGAAATCATGTGAAATCTGTCCCTCCAACTCTTCCATCCGAACCACCTACTACTCGTGGGACCAGTTCCCAAGCTGCTTCAAAAATCACATATAGGTATTCCTGATGCAGTGCGCTGTTGCAGCAATGCTCCGTGCATTGTCACTTTGTGCAATTTCCAGCCTTCTATTTGAAGAACTACAGGTTGCTCATTTATGCTTTTGTGTGTCCTAAGGTCTCCGCTAGTTGGTGTCATTCAACCGCAGGACGTGAAAGAACTTTGTTCTCTTTTGGTTATAGTCTCAAAGGAGGCAGCAAAGTCTTTTGCAGGTACATCTCAAGCACTACTATTGTTTATTACGTAGTAGTACATTTGACATTGCATGATTTGCATCACTGAAATTTCCTTTAAAATTATGAATTACGATTTTGGTTTCATAATTTGAAAAGCAGTGCAGTTGAATGTTGATTTGGAGATTGAATTGCTGAATATGTTCATTTTTCATTGCGTGCAAGTAAAAATACTACCCACCTGTTCGACCACCCTAAAATACTGTGAGAATTTCGTTGGGTTATCAGTTATCTTGATTTAGTTTCAAATAGGTGATATTTTGTGTTTATTAGACTTCATACAGTGATGCTGTAAGATCTGGTGAAAGTTTTCAGATATGAAGACTCTTTCCTAACTTGTCTGATCGAGAGGCAAGTAGCTTTTTGTTATGCACATGAAAGGAAAAATATTTGGGATGACGATTTAGTTAATAAGCAACTGTACGGGCTGTGCTACTCATCTTTCGATGTTTTAGCGTTCAGGGAAATGTTAATTGTGTTTGCTCTTTTGCAATTTTACTGCTGTGCAATAAGAATTCTGCTAACTAAAATAGTTACAAGTGATTAGGGGATTTTGCTCCCACCAATCGGAATGCGCCATGTGGGCCAATCAGGTCCTGCCAAGTGTCCCCCAGTTGGAACTGTCAGGGTTTGCCACGTGGCACACGCCTATTCGTCCACCCCGGACCTATTATGTCATGACACGTGGCATCCTCCATGCCTAATGGAGAAACCGGCCACCTAGGCCCAACTTCCAAGGGAAGCCCAATCAGCCCTAGGTTAACCTAAACCTAGAATTGACACGTTTCCCAAGGTTATAAATACCTCCCTTAATCCTCATTAAGGGGGATTATGCACATTAAACACTCTCACCTAGAGAGACCCAATCACCTTTATTTCCGCATTAATTACTCCTTAATCAAGTACTAACTTGACTGTCGGAGGCGGATCTCCAATCATCCGGAGCATCCGTTTGTTTTGCAGGTACAGGCGTCCGGTTCCAGTCTCGGAATTGTAACTCTCCCGCAGGACATCAGAAAACCCCGAAACATTTTGGCGCCGTCTATGGGGAGAGTACTTCTGAGATGGCATCCACGTCTGTACCGACTCCTGAAGAGAGGCGTCCCCTAGACGACCCTCAAGTTCAGTCGGACCATGATACTGAGGAAGAATTTGAAGTTGAAGCTCACACAGCTTCAGACGGGACCCTAAGGGCCCGACGCACCCGTCATACCGAAAGGAGGGAACAAGAACATCTTCAAACTGGACTCAGTGATCCAGCCGGCGCACCGTCTGTTCAGCAGCAGCCGGCTGATGGGTATGCTCCCATTACAAGAAACGAACTCATGACCTTCATGAGGGGCTTCAAGGGAGAGATTCAAGAGTTGCTCAACAAGAAGCCTGCTCTGGCCAAGGAGCAGTCGGCTAAGAAACCTTCCACTTCAGGGAAGAGGAAGCCAGTTCAAGGGCGAGAGGCGACCCCTCATCCTAACTCTAGGAAGTGGGAGCCGTCTGCCCTTGATTTCACAAAGTACCGCTTTCCTACTCCAGGAAAGAGGAAACCTGTTCGTCATATTCAGGCGAACGGGTCGAAGAAAACATACACAGATGCTCGGTTATTGCTAGAACAGAAGAAGAATGACCGATTGTCAGAGTCGGCCTCTACTTCAGATTTCCAAGACAGTCTACGCAATACCTCGATGAAGTATACTCAGTCGTATCATGAGAGTCAGTCAGGCGGCACCTCCCGTCAGTCCGGCTTTCATAGTGACCAGGCGGTACCAAACTTACCATTTGTACCGCAACAACAATATTTTTTGCAGCCACCTCTGTTTGGTGGGCATGCAGCAAATAATGTCCAACCTATGGACTGGCAGCTACGGTTGCTTAGACTTGGGGAACAGCCGTCGGCCTTCTCCAAGGAAATTGCTGAAGCCGCTCAGCCGGCCAAAGTAAAAAATGTATTAGTAGGCGCCTATGACGGCACTACTAACCCAGAAGACCATTTGATGGCATTCACCAACCTGATGTACCTTCAAGGGTTGGATGATCCCACTTGGTGCAAGTGTTTCCCAGCGAATCTCAAAGGAATCGCACAACAATGGTTCGGCAAACTGCCGACTGGTTGTGTGAATAACTTCAGGACGCTTGCTTACTTATTCACCTCCAACTTTGCCATGAACATACCTGCGAAAAAGACGACCCTTGATTTAGGAACGATTCAGCAGGGCGAGAAGGAGGGGCTTCGTTCTTACATCAGGCGGTTTAACCTGATGAGAATACAGATTCAAGGGTTACCGGATGAGGTAGCCTATACTGACTTTTTCAGAGGCCTCAAAGACGGATCGACATTCAAATTTGATTTGGTCCGAAAGAGGGTGGCGACTCTTCAAGAGGCCTTAATTGAAGCGGAAGCCTATATACAGGCGACTGATCTTTTGTAGTACAAAACAGTCGGACGGGAAAAGGTTCGACAAAAAAGAAGGGCGACAGAAACAGTTGTCGAACAAAGATGAAAAGAAAAGAAAAGAGGTCTGGGCGGCTGATTCCTCTAAACAGCCGGCCCAGAAGAAGAAAAAAGAATTCAAACCATACTCCCCAAAGTATGCGTTTAACAAGGATAGCCAAGCTATCCTAAAGGAAATCAAGGGACGGATCTCAATTGAGAAGCCGGTCCCCATGAAGGGTTCTGCAAGCAACCGGAACCAAGAAAAATTCTGTGATTATCATGAAGATGTTGGTCATCACACCAACGAATGCATCAGTCTCATGCGGTATCTGGACCGCCTGGCCGAGCAAGGCGATCTTGACTCTTATGTCAAGAAATCTACTGGGAACACTTCCTCGAAAAAGCAGTCGGCCAAAAAGAGTCAACAGGCCGACAACTCTAATACAGATGATGCAGTCGTCTACACCATTGCAGGCGGTTTCGCAGGAGGCGGTCCCACTATTAGGGGCAACAAAGACAATATCAGGCGGCTAGATGTAAATTCCGTTCACCAACAACGGCCCCCCAAATATTCATTTCCTGAGATTGTCATCACTGAAGAAGATCTAGGAGGGGTAAGGGGGTCGCATGACGACCCTATCGTTATTGAATGTAAAGTGGCCAACCAGAGAGTCGGCCGAATCCTTATAGATACTGGAAGCTCTTCAGATCTTATCAGTAGCAAATGTCTGTCAAAACTAAAATATCAGACTGATTGCATACATCCGGCATCCCACCCTTTAGTAGGGTTTGGAGGAGGAGTCGTCCACCCAATGGGACGAGTGGATTTACCCATCCGCCTGGGTGAAAAAGGGGAAGGACGACACATGGTAGTCCGGTTCCTGGTAGTAGAAGAACTCTCGGCCTACAACATGATTCTGGGACAACCAACCCTGAATAATTCCAAGGTTGTTATAATCCCATCTCTTATGTTGCTCAAGTTTGAGAGGGATAATGGAACAGTCGGGTCCCTAAGGAGAGATCAGAGGATGGCCCGAGAGTGCTATCTCTCGGATATCAAGCCCACTGTCATGGCCGCTGGGTCAAGTGGTGGAAAAACAGACCTTGACAATGACAAGGAGAGTGCGCCTGTTCAAGAAGCAGGCGGCAAGAAGAGAAAGGCAGCCAGACGGGGGCCGCAAGAAAAGACAGAAAATAGCAATCATTGGCAGAGGAGCGGTCGGATGAATTCCGCCCTCAGCCGGCTGGTGAGCATACGGACTCGATCTTAGACGACTCACGTCCTGAGCGAACAGTCAAAGTTGGGACGACTGCTCTGAGAGTCCTGGGTGACGATTTTCACAAACTATTAAAAGAATACAAGGACATCTTTGCATTCGAAGTCCACGAAATGCCAGACATTAGTCCTGACCTGGCGGTACATAAACTGGCTGTGGATCCGAAAAAGAAGCCGGTAAGGCAGAAGAAACGGAACCATGGCGAAGAAAGAAGTCAGGCGGCAGCCGTCGAAGTTAAAAAATTACTTGATGCAGGGTTCATTCGGCAATGTTACTTCCCAGACTGGGTTGCAAATGTGGTGCTCGTTAAAAAGCCGAATGGCACCTGGCGAATGTGTGTAGACTACACAGACTTAAACAAGGCATGCCCCAAAGACAGTTACCCTCTGCCTAAAATTGATAACATGGTCGACTCAACAGCCGGCCATGCTTTGATGAGCTTTATGGACGCCTACTCTGGTTTCCATCAAATTCCTTTATGGAAGAAAGATTAGGAGAAGACGACCTTCGTCAATGATCAAGGGTTATACTGTTACACGGTCATGCCGTTCGGTCTTTAGAATGCCCCGGCCACCTTCTAGCGAATGATAAACACTGTGTTTTTTTATCAGATTGGGAGAAACGTCGAGGCATACATTGATGATATGATTGTCAAGTCTAAGCTTCAGATAGATCATCTGTCGGACCTCCGAGAAACTTTCGCCACACTCAGGCAGCACCATGTCATGCTCAATCCCAAGAAATGTGTATTTGAAGTTGAGTCTGGGAAATTTCTCGGATTCCTTATCAATCAGAGAGGAATAGAGGCGAACCCTGAGAAGGTGCAGTTGGTCATCGACATGCAGTCGCCTCGTACCGTCCGAGAGGTTCAGAAGTTAACAGGTTGTCTGGCGGCCTTGGGAAGATTTCTAAGCCGATCAGGCGACAAATGCTTATACTTCTTCCAAGCCATTAAGAAGAAGGCAAGGTTTGAATGGGGGCCGGATGCTGAGGCGGCCTTCCAGAAATTGAAAGTTCACTTGCATTCCTTGCCGAGGCTGGTCAGCCCTTTGCCCAAAGAAGTACTCTACATGTACCTGGCCGTCTCTGATCATGCGTTAAGCGCTGTTCTTCTTGCTGAAAGGTCGCTTGCTCAACGGACAAGGCGGCAGGTCTCTGATCATGCAATGGACAGGCGGAAGGAGGTACATACTTGTTGCAGTCGACTACTTCACTAAATGGGTGGAGGCGGAGGCTGTAAAGGGAATCAAGACGAAGGATGTAATTTCATTCATCTGGAAAAATGTCATCACTCGGTTCGGGGTTCCCATGTCTATGGTTTTTGATAATGGTCCCTAATTTGAGACGCCTGTTCTCAAAAGCTGGTTGGGTGACCAAGGAATTGCACACCACTTTGCATCAGTCGGCCGTCCACAAGCAAACGGCCAGGTAGAAGCCTTTCATAAAATCATCTCAGATGGTCTCAAGAAAAAGATTGAACGAGCGGGCGACCTATGGGCGGATGAATTACCACATGTTCTCTGGGCCATTAGGACGACTGAAAAAGGGGCGACTGGAGAAACTCCATTCCTCCTAACTTATGGTGCGGAAGCTGTTCTTCCAATTGAACACTACGAGCCGACTCTTCGAGTAATGCTATATGACGAAGAGGCAAACTGGGAAGCCATGCGCCTGGCATTAGACTCACTCCCAGAAAGGAGGGGCAATGCTGTCTTGCGCCATGAAATTTACCGCCTGAGAATGACTAGATCATACAACAAAAAAGTACACAGGCATCCACTCAAAATGGGGGACTTTGTACTTAGAAAAATGGAAGCAGTTGGTAGGGCTAATGAGTCTGGCAAATTAACTCCCAACTGGGAAGGACCCTACCGAATCTATGAGGAGGTCAGGGACGGTACCTACCGTCTGGAAACACCAGACGGCCAACCATTGCCTCGAACCTGGAATGTAGATAATCTTAAGAAATATTTCTTTTGAATAATGTAAATAGTCGAGGGCTACTTAATAAAAGTTTGATGTTTCATTCAATTTTGTACTAAGAGGGGCATGCCTACTGACAAACAGTCGGCTACTCTCCATGTTTAATTTTCATTCTTACCTAAGAGGGGAATGCCTACTGACAAACAGTCGGCTACTCTCCATGTTTAATTTTCATTCTTACCTAAGAGGGGCATGCCAACTGACAAACAGTCGGCTACTCTCCATGTTTATTTTTCATTCTTACTTAAGAGGGGCACGCCGCTTGTTTCATACAACCGGCTACTCTCCCATAACACAGTTCACCAAGAACTATCAAAGGCTCATAGCTAAAATGATCAGACCAGGCGCCAAGCCAACTGATCCAAATATAAGTTCAATTCGACCTGTCCCAACATTATAGCAGGCGTCCGACGGCATCTATCCGGATGAAATTCGTCGCAGAGAGCAGCTCCCTTTTAGGTGGAACATTGTTGCATAAAATCATTACACGGCACCTATACGACTGTCTAACCAAGACAACCACGTAGCCGTTTCCCGGACAAGGCTACCCTTCACTTAACTGACTAATCAGGTCAAACAAGTGTTTGCAGTAACCATCCGTGTCAACCAACCGATTGAACTACTTGGGATAAGAACAGTCGGTATCTTATGAGTTAATAGCCAACAAACATTGGCAAATAAAGGGGAGCAACCGGTACCCACCGCTTGAAACCTCTACTACTCAGTTACCCGGCGACTAGGTAACAATCATGTTTACTTGGTCACTCCTTAAAAATTTAGTATGAGACTAAAAAGGTGTTCACACTAGGCTAAATGTGGCGGGAAATAGTCGGCCTGGACCGACTAGAGTCTCTAGCTTAAAAAAAAACAAAAAAAAAAAAAAAAAAGCAAGGCAGGTAGGAAACCACCTTCCTACTTGGATAAAGGGGATCCAGTCTTTAAAGTGGCCGACTGATCGCTTAGCCTGGAAACAGACAACCAGTCGTCCAGGGGCATAGGTGGTGTGATTAACTACCTTGTACCTGTCCACAACTATCGGCCATGCAAAACAGTCGGTATAAGTATGCAATTTGATATCAGAGTTTCGATACTTAACAAATTTTAACAGATTCAAAACGAAACAAATTCGAAGGACTGGCATAAACATTCATACCCCCGACCCCTTGGCCGGGTAAAAGATAACAAAAGGAAGCCGATCATGAAGACCGGCAAAATATTCAGAACCCCGGCCCCCTGGCCGGGTAAATAGAAACAAACGGCACGCAGGCCGTAAAAAGAAGACATTAAGCTTAAGAAGGGGGCAGATCTTCAATAGTAGCAGCTGCCGCCTGGTCAGCACTCTTTTTGCTGGACTCGGCTTCAGCTGCATCCTTCTTCGATGCATCACCCCCAAGCGGCACAAGCGCCACTACCGGCTCCTCCTCCTCCAACGCCTCGTCCTCAGCAGCCGCCAGGATCTCTTGATTATATCTATCAGAGCACTGGCGGTACGTTTTTTCCCAGGAGGAAAAGTCGGCATTGGGGAAGAGGCGGCCCCAGGTCAGGCGCTAGATCTGAGCAGAGTCTTCCATCATCTCTCGGACCAGCTCCTTCTTTTCTTGCTCGGCCTTTGCCGAGAGCTCCTGAGTAAGACTCTTCTCCTGGGTCACCAGGCGTTCCTTAACGTGCGCCAAGGATTTCTCCAAGGTGTCATATGAGGACATTTTTTGGCGAAGAGGTCTCAGCTCGGCCTTGAGATTGTTGATGGTCGCCTCCAGCTCACTATTTTTCTTCTGGGCCGCCTCTAACTGAGCCCGGATAGCAGAAGTAGCCTGCGCCTGATAATAAAGAATATCAATTGTCAAAATCTCATTTTGGGCAATTTGAAACATTGCCTTATCACAGTCAGAGGCGACCATAGTTTTTGCAGCCTTTACCTCTTTGTTCTTCCTGTCAAGCGGCTTGCGAAGGCCGTTCACTCGGAGCAGGGCCTAAGTAAAAGGGAACGGGCGTCAGTTTCCAAACAAAAAACAGGCGTCCTGGAATTCAAATAACCAAAAATATGCTAAGTATACCTCAGCAAGGACCCCTGCAATCCCGTCTAGGTCAAGGGTGCCGACACCCCTGACCGCCTCCCTTTCAGCTGGAGGAACGACTTTGATCATAGACTTGGCCACCTCGACCAAGTCCGGCTCCTGAGGGCCGGCCGCATCAATTATAAACAAACGAGTTAGACCTAGTAAAGAAGGGAGCAAGTCTAAATTCACAAAGACAACTTCATACTTCTAGGCGGCCCGATTGGAGTTTTAGAAGGAATGGACGGCTGTTTCTCAGCCACCGCATGTTTCCTGGCAGAACCAGGAGAGCTCGCAACAGTTGTCCTACGGGTCTTGGAGTCCGGTTGTTGGGAAGAAGAGGCTCTTGGAGTGCCCGACTAAAAAAAAAAAAAACACTCGGTCAGTATATGCATAAACCCAACTCCAAAAAGAGAGTGAAAAGTTCGAAGCTCACCAAGGGCGCCCCCTTGTTGGGGGAGTCGGTTGAGGACTGTTGCATGATGGAGGCCCGCAACATGGCCGCCGCAGTCTTGGAGGCGGTAATTTTGCTCATGGCGTCCGCTGCAAAAACAAATAGCAAAGTTAATAAAAAGTCATAACAGTAATGCATGTAAAAACAGAGTATTCGACAGGTCGGCTACCTCTTGAACACCGACTGCTAAGGCCACAGGCGGCCAGAAAGTACTCGTCATAGAGCCATTTGAAGCTCGGGACGCAGTACAGGGGTACTTGCTCTCGTACCCCTGTAGTAGAGTCGACCCTCGACTCTACTTTAAAGAGTCCTTTATCCAGGATCTCTTTCTTGGCTTTGGGGGGAACAGGCGGCATGTTGCGGCCGCCTGCAAGAAGAGGCGGATTCCTGTTCCACTTGTTGAAGCGCTTGTTCAGCTCTGTGTCTGAACTTTCAATGATAAGGAAGGTGTTTCGCCAATCCTTCCACTTGTTTGCTTTACCTCTTGTCATGAGGTAGCCTCTGTGGCTCGTCAATTGATACCAGCCGGTACCGCCTGCCTTAGGGGTCCGGCTGAGGTAGTTCATGTGGGCGAAAGCCTCGAAGTTTGGCTCCACCCCGTGCAGTTCGCACCCGGCAACATAGCCGAGTACGTTGACCCAGGAGTTTGGGGCTAACTGCCATAACCCCAACTCATACCCATCCAAGATCCGCTGAACAGCCGGATGTAGTGGGAAGCGCAGCCCAGATGGCCGCCTCGTAGCAGCCAAAGCAGGCGCCATCATAACTAGTACCAGCCGGCCAGACAACTGTGTCTTCTGGATCCGGCACGAAAACTAAAAAGTCGGGGCCCATTGTGTGGTTCGCAATAAAGCTCCCAACTTTCTCTTGCATGGCCGTGATCCGGCCCCGTGGGACAGTGCAGTAGTAGGGGGTATTCTGCTCTCGGTAAGAGGCGGATGGCTCCGCCCAATTGTCCCCCTTCTCAACTGCGTGAGAAAGTCTCGCCTCTTGTAGGCGGCTGTTTTTCTCTTTAGAGAAGCATGACCAGAAGAGTTAGACTCGGATTCGTCCTCTGACGAGTCCGAAGAGGACGACTCCTCCCCTCTCCCCGAGGGGCCCGCCTCCTCTCCTTCAAAAGGAGCAGGAGAGAATGTAGACTTGTCAACTGTAAAATTGGAAGGGGTCACTTTGACTCCTCCCTCAGAACTGTCGGCTTTCAAACCCCTTTGGTTCACTTCCACATCTGGCGCCTGGTCAGATGTTTCACTAATCGGCACCCTGTGGGAGGAGCCATCTGAGTTCGAAATCCTAGCAGTTCTTTTTGTTCTGGCCATCATGTTCTGCATAGACACAGAGACAGTCGGAGTTTGTATAAAGGGCAAAGATGGGTCCGGAAAAGGGCAGGCGACACTCCTAGTCCTAGATTCAGCCGTCCCCGGTGACCGGCTGATCACTAACCTAGGTCGTGTCGTGTGCTTCCGTGGTGCCATTTCAAAAAAGAATAAAATAAAGAAAAAATTAAGAGTAAGAGAACCGACGGTTACCTGAACGAGTGAAGTTGACGGTGTTTTGGAAATCTTGTGTAGTCGGCTTGTCAGAGCAGGCGGTAGGCAGAAAGGGTCCGAAATGTCAGAGCAAGTTCAGGGGTCCGAATGTTCTCTCTAAAAAGTTCTCAAATGTGAAAATGACTGAAGTCAACACCCCCTTATATAGGCGAAGTGAGAAGTCGAAGGGTCACTTCCAAAATTCAAAATTTGGGCGGGAGAATCTCTCGGCCTTTCGCCGAGTGACACCTGTAGCAGGCCGTCGCCTGTCACAGTGCGACACCTGTCACAGGTAACACGTGACCAGTCACGTGCCACCTGTGAGGGGCAAATGATTAGGGGATTTTGCTCCCACCAATCGGAATGCGCCATGTGAGCCAATCAGGTCCTGTCAAGTGTCCCCCAGTTGGAACTGTCAGGGTTTGCCACGTGGCACACGCCTATTCGTCCACCCCGGACCTATTATGTCATGACACGTGGCATCCTCCATGCCTAATGGAGAAACCGGCCACCTAGGCCCAACTTCCAAGGGAAGCCCAATCAGCCCTAGGTTAACCTAAACCTAGGATTGGCACGTTTCCCAAGGTTATAAATACCTCCCTTAATCCTCATTAAGGGGGATTACGCACATTAAACACTCTCACCTAGAGAGACCCAATTACCTTTATTTCCGCATTAATTACTCCTTAATCAAGTACTAACTTGACCGTCGGAGGCGGATCTCCAATCATCCGGAGCATCCGTTTGTTTTGCAGGTACAGGCGTCCGGTTCCAGTCTCGGAATTGTAACTCTCCCGCAGGACATCAGAAAACCCCGAAACAACAAGTACATTTTCGTTTCTTCTGCATCAGCATCTAGCTGATATAACTTGGCTTCCTTTTGTGTGAAAAATTTGCTTGAAATTAATTAATGTTTTTGTTATGCTGGACATTGTACCCTTGTATGATTTCTTAGACTGTTAAAATTATCTCTGTTATGCAGGTTGGTTCTGCTGACCATCATATTCATTACTATGATCTGAGGAATATAAGCCAGCCCCTTCATGTGTTTGGTGGGCATAAGAAAGCACCCTATGAACAATTTCTTGGTTGGGCCATTGTTAAGGTTGCTGAGCCTCTTGATCATGTTGTTGTTCTTCATGTTTGCAGAAACTCAGGTACACTATTTAAATTTAAAAAAATAAATTCAAAAAGGAATTTTTTCAAATTATCAGGAAATATACTCTATGTTGTAGATGACGCAGCAAAGGAGAAGAAACAAGCTGGATGATTATCTAGATATTTTCAAGAATTTATGTGATATCAAGAAGGTAACTTTCCTCTGTTTTTTATTAATTTTTTTCTATATATAGGATTTTTTTTTTATATAATGAATGAAATTTTATGTGAATAAATTTTAGGTACAGATAAGTGGGAAGATATTGACAGGAAAATCAATAAGAAAAAGTCTAGTAAGTGAAGCAAAAGGGTGTGCTGCTGCTGCTGTAATTGTTGGAATAACAAAACCTGGTTCTATTGGGTAAGAAAATTTGACTAATTTAATAAAAACATATAAATATGAATAAGTAATTTCTGTATTTAAATTATATTATATATGTCATTGGTTCTATCTGATTACTGTGAACAGTAAATTAATTTCAGGGGTAGGATGTCAACTGCAAAATATTGTGCAAAACAATTGCCTTTAAGCACTGAAATCTTCACTGTTCATAATGGCAAAGTTTTATTTCAAAGACTCTCCAATGATGATCATATAGTACAAGGTTAATTTTTAATCCATTTATAAATAAAAAAAATAAAAAATTCATTTGGTGGTTGTTACTATATGCTAAAATGTTGGATTTTGTATGAAATTTATGCTAGGACTTGAAGAAGATCCGAGGTCGAGCTTCCATAAAGCCGGAAAATCGAATGGAAATCAGTCTGAGTTTGGAGATTCAGAAGTATCAGAAGTGGATTCTAATAGCTCAAAACTGAACTGTCAGAACTCGGAATCTGAATCAACAACAGATATCAGTTGTGAAGAGCTTGCAGAAGTTTAAACCCCTAAAAATGCTTGTATTGACAGTAAAAAATCTCTTCATATGAATGTCCAGTTAATCTTCTTCATATGGTGCTTTCTTTATCGTATCTCTGTCTCTTTACAATTCTGGTCTTTTGACTTTGATTCTCATAGAAAGGTAAAAAGCTGTCTTTTTAACCATATGTCAGTGGTATAAAAATGTGGGTTATTGGTGTTTATGTTGTTTGTTGTTCTTATTGCACAAATATATAATTTTTCGTTCCTTGCTTTGATTTTTTTTTGGACGAAAATTGTAATATTATAGCCTTTTTAATGAAAATATGTAATATATATATATTAATGTTTCTATAGCAATTTAAGTGAAAAAAATGCAAAAAAAATTATTTTTATTTTATTTTTATTTTTTTGGGGTATTTTTGGCACCGGTTTTGACCAGAACCGGTGCCAAAAGTTTTTTAAATTTTTTTTAGACTATTGGCATCGGTTTTAGTCAAAAACTGATGCCTAAAGTGAGGTTTTTCGCACCGGTTTTTGACTAAAACCGGTGCCAATAGTGTTGATAATAAAAAGAAAAAAATTCCCGCGTTTGAAGTTGGCACCAGTTAACCGGTGCCAAAATTTTGAGGATTTGGCACCCCTCAAATCCCCAACGGTTCAAAACCGGTGCCTTAGGGGGGTTTGAACAGGTGCCAAATTACCTTTTTCGCCTAGTGTATAAACTTTACTAAGCTATATTTCTTTCTCTTTATCCATTTAATAAAAGTTTTTTCATGCTATTACAACTTCTGTATTGTTTAATGACAAATAAATACAACAATATATAAAATGTTTGCATCATCATATGCCTAGATACCCGTTCAAGGCTTTCTCTTTAGGAGAAAGTTTTGAATAGTCCCCGGTTGTGACTGTTCTTGAACGTTTACTCCCACTTAGGTGGTGAATGTATGTCTTTTTTTTCGATTTTAAGGAACATCTTGGCTTACCATTTCCTCACCATGTTCTCTCGGTAGATATGTGGGTAAGTAATTATCTACATCGTGTACTTGGAGAACTGGGGGGAAATGCTGCCGGATTTTCCTTAAAATTGGAAGGTCGACATACATTAACTAGTGAGATTAGACGTTCAAGGATGGGTTAGGTTGGAGTGATAAGGACCCTTTGGAAGCATATATGCATTTTTTTTTACTATATGAATGGTATATGCATGGTGTGTGTTTGAATTTGATTTACATATATAATATATGTAGCAATTATACATTATTCATAATATGTTGCTATGTTTAGAGACAATTTACTAAATGGAGAAGGATCGTGGTTGGATGTATGGTAGACGTGATACATTAGAATTCTTTCATGGGGTTCAAGAGTTTTGCGAGAGGGCTTCATCTTATTAGCGCAGAATGGGTGTCGATTGCCTCTATTGTCCTTGTGTTGATTGTAATAATGTGAAGGTGGTCAATAGTGTTGAAATCATTAGAGATCATGTAATTTGTCGTAGGTTTAGGCTTAAATATCATGTGTGGATTTAGCACGGTGAAGGAGGAGAGTACAGTGGGGATGTTGATGGGAATGATGTGCATGATAGAAGCAATGAGATTCGTGTGGACGAGAAATACAGGAATAATGAATATATTATTGATAATGGTGATGAGGATGGATTTGAGGATGATCGGGTGGATGAGGTCGAGGATGAAGGGGTGGATGAGATGATGCGTGGTGTTGAAGGTGACGTGTTTGAGTCATTATCGGAGGCTTCTAAAGAGCCTTTGTATCCTGGGTGCAAAAAATACTCCAAACTATCAGCCGTGCTAACACTTTTTAATATCAAGTTGAAGCATGGGTCGACGGACAATAGTTTTACTTCTTTGTTGACCGCGTTAAGTGAGATGTTGCCTGACGGGAATGAAATTCCTAAGTCTTACTATTATGCAAAGAAGCTCATGTGTCCATTTGGTTTGGAGTATAAGAAGATACATGCATGTCCTAATGATTGTATTTTTTATCGAAATGAATATAAACAATTGGAGGAGTGTCCACGATGCAAGAAGTCGCGCTACAAGCGCATGAGTTGCAATGCTGGTACGAAGGGACCTCCTGCTAAGGTGTTGTGGTATCTTCCCATTATTCCAAGGTTTAAGCGTCTATTCTCAACACCAAAAGACGCTAAAAAACTTGAGGTGGCATGCAGAGGGAAGAAAGAAAAATAGAATGCTGAAGCATCCAGCCGACTCCCCGCAATGGAAGAACATTGATATGAAGTTTGGGAAATTTGGTGATGAAGTCAGAAATTTAAGGCTGGGGTTGTGCACGGACGGGATGAATCCATTTGGCACTCTTAGTACCCAACACAGCACATGGCCGATACTTTTAGTGATCTACAATTTGGCTCCTTGTTTGTGCATAAAACGTAAGTATGTAATGCTTTCACTGCTAATAGTAGTCATATAGGCCTTATTTGGGCCATTTAGGATCAAAATACGTCCTAAAACCCTTGAATTGCTCTTTTCATGTGATTTCAAGCCTTAGCAACGTATAACTAAGTAATATTGACATTTCATGAGAAAGAATGAGTTTATTTGATAAGAAATGTAGAAAATAGGCGAAGTAGCAGTCATATAGGCCTTATTTGGGCCATTTTGGATCAAAACGCGTCCTATGAATTGTTCTTTTCATGTGATTTCAAGCCTTAGCCGCGTATAACTAAGTAAAATTGACATGTTATGAGGGAGAATGAGTTGATTTGATAAGAATTGTAGGAAATAGGCATCCTAGTAGTCATATAGGCCTTATTTAAGCCATTTTGGATGAAAATGCGTCCTAAAACCCTTGAATTGTTCTTTTCATGTGATTTCAAGCCTTAGGTGCCTATAACTAAGTAATAATGACATGTTATGAGAAAGAATGAGTTCATTTGATAAGAAATGTAGGAAATAGGCATCCTAGTAGTCATATAGGCCTTATTTGAGCCCTTTTGGATCAAAATGCGTCCTAAAACCCTTGAATTGCTTTTTTCATGTGATTTCAAGCCTTAGTCGCTTATAACTAAGTAATATTGACATGTTTTGAAAAAAGAATGAGTTCATTTGATAAGAAATGTAGAAAATAGGCGAAGTAGTAGTCATACAGGCCTAAGTAATAAATTTTTGCCTAAGTGAACTTGTAAATGTTAATACTACAAAAGTGACCTTATATTAGGTAACACCAAATGGTAACACTTTCAAGGTTGTAAAGTTAATAGATATATAAGTAACATTCTTGTAACACTTTGGTTTTATATAGCACTTGGTTGTAACACTTTTATATTTGGTTTTTAATTTTTCTTATTCCAATTGCTTGATGAATATTTTGAAATTAATTACTAATTAAGATTGTCTATTGTTATATTAAGTTTTGTTTTTTTTTTAATCTAAATTCTAATCCAGATTTTCGAATTACGATTGCTGAAGACTTTTTTTTTTTTTTTTTCTTGACCGATTGTCGTTTTTTTCTTGACCGATTGTCGAAGACTTGAGGTAGGGTATTTTAGCAATTAGAGGTTAAAGTTTTAATTTGTTTTGTATTATATTCGATCTTAATGAAGGGTATTATACTAGAGAAGCTTGCAAGGGATTAAATGGGTTTTAATGAGTTGAAGGTAATGAATTGAATTGGTTTAAACTAATTGAAATTTTGAAAGATTGAAGTAATTTTGGGTTTAAAGAGTTTAAAGTTTTTGGATTAGATTTTTCAGATTAGCATTCAGATTATATGAATTAGCTGTATAGTTTAAAGCAATGATTAAGTAGTATAAATTGTTTGAGTGTATCTTCAGTAGATCATCCTCATTTGCTTCTTTTGTCTAATAGATTGAGTTGGGATCCGAGTTACCAACCTTATTGTTGTTTGTCCATTGACTCATTAAATGATTAAAATATGTTTTTTTCTGTGGTATGGAGGTTAAATCTAGTACAAGTTAACCACTGAGGGGATTGGCCACCTTAAGGCATACTCTGTTGATGACTTATTGTGTGGTAAAGAAAATAGATAGTCTCGTTCATTCTTCATTTATGTTTCTTATGCTATAGAATATTCTCACCCTATGTTACTAGGCCTCTTCATTCCTAGGTTTTGTCCTTGTTTTGTCCTTGTTAATTTGTCTCGTATTTATAGTTTTTGACAAATTACACATTAGTTCCTGTGTCTGTTAGAAGGTTTGGAATACATATCTTGATGTCCTACTTTCATTCAACATTTGGCAGTTTTCTCTTCATTTGCACTCCTATAATTATTGTTATAATTTTTTTATTCAATTAATTAAAGGAAATAAAGATTAGGGTTTTCCACCGGTAAAATATGATGGAAACCCCTTCGAAATTAACAATGGGGGCTAGAGTTTAGGAGAGAGAAGAGACAGAGGAGGCTAGGGTTTGTATTAATCACTTTCTCATATACTTTTATTACTTCACATTCTCCATCTTAAGTGACTAACAAAAGGGGACGGAGAGAGTATTATTTTTTAAGGTGAGGTGAACAGGACCTTACAATACTCTTCAACTCGGCTCATTCACAAATTACAACAATTTACGTAAGTTGAGTAGACCTGGACCCGATTTGAAATCAAAACTGATCTCACAAGTTGACTCTATTCTCGTACAATTGGTCACCGTCGCTCGGGTTCTCTTTTCTTTCCCGTCTTCTCTCTCACTCTCTTCCCTTTCCAAGAAAGAACCTTAACTCTGCTAATTCCGGTTCAATTTCAGTAAGTTCTCCCCTCTTCCTTCCCCTCTCTCCTCATCTGTTAAATTCTTGTAATTCTGTTATTCATTTACAATGTGGCCATTTTACCAATTTCATTGATCAATTAATTTTTAATATTAAACAGACAATTGATATATCGGTGCAAAATAGATCAAAATGGCTGGAAAAGAAGAAGTTAAGCATCTTGAGGAATGCTCTGTTTCGAAGTTTGTCTCTTTCCTTCAATCCCCTGAATTTTCTACTTAATGTAATGTGTTGGAATTTGACATTGTTTTTTTGGGGTTTTGCTGTCTTCATTTCATGGTTTTTTTTTTTTTTTTTCTTTCCCCTAATTGATCAAATTGCTTATTTTAAAGCATTTTTCTGCTGATTGTGAGATAAGTTATCGATCATTAATTCAGTTTGTCATGCTTAATTGAGACAATTATATTATATTTCTATTTTAATCATCCAGTATCCCCCCTCCCCACTAAAAGGAAAAAAAAAATTGAAAGGAAAGAGAAGAAATTTCTGGTTTTTTATTGCATTATGTTAATACAAGTGCTACAATCTAATTATTTATGTCAGTGGTAAGTTTACCTTGAATCAGATTATATGATATTGAATGATTCACGAACCCATGTCAGAGTTTTTGACTCTTGAACTTGGGTATGGTCACACGAGTACATGATGCTTAATTTTGGTCCAAAAACATGGAAATCTGTTGTGTATAGCTGAATTATCCTCACGTATAGTGCCAAAACCCAAATCTGGGTAACATAGACGGTAGTTAATGTTGTGCAACTCCTTGTGATCGATATCTCTTTTTCTTGTAGCTTCCTGGTTGCACCAACTCTATTTAAATTAATGTTTCAATTTGTGGGTGATGTTAATGGGGAAATAGCTGTCTGTGCAATGTTGAGATTCTTGAGACTAGAAGTATCAAAGGCACGGTTTTGAGTAAGTTACTTTTACTATACAGAGTACAGACTGCTTTCAAATTGTATAGCAGCAAAAAAGGAATATAGGATTATGAAACTGTTAGGATTGTGTACTACTATGCTTTACGCTATAGTACAAAACAAATTACTAAGATTTGTTAAACTAATCTAAAAGTATAGCTCTGGTATAATCGAGTTACCAGATGCCAATTTGCACATTTCGTTCATGTGTTCTTGGGGGGATAATCGAGTTAAATAAAACACTATTTCCAGCTTGTAATATCATAGGATCTTTTTGCTACTCTGAACCTCTTATATAAATAGCTTTTAAGTGATCAACCTTGATTTTGGCTTTGATATTTGGAAAGACATGTCTCACATATTTAGCTGTGGTGTTTGTTGTACCTACTATTTTCATCTTGATTATGTATCAGTTGTTCAAATGCAATATTCATTAGTTATGTTTTCCTTGCAGTGCCTTAGGAACATGGGTTTTTTCCGTATTGGGTGCTTTGGTAGCGATTCCTGTTGGAATAAAGAAGAAATCTCTTGCACCACTGGTATTCTTTGGAACGACAGGCACCATGCTGGACATTATAATGGGGATTAGTGCTTGTGAAAGAGAACATGCAGAGCGTCAAATGCAACTGTTGGAAGCACAAAATTCCGCTACTGATGCGTCAGTAGAGTCATTACCAGAATAAAAGCAACATTATATGGTAACTTGCTATCTTGATCAGACCAAAATTTTTCTTGTGTCAAAGTATGATAAACATGTATCTTATACATTGTTTCCTTTAGCACGGTGAAAATCTCAATTCCAAGATGATGAGCCTCCTGATTATAATGTCATGTTCTTGAAAAAATATTATTGAACATCCTACTCTACCTCATGTAGGTTATGTTTATGGTCTAACAAAATGTAGGTTATGTTTCTACCTACTTTTGCTGAAATCTGATTCTGTACTATATGATATTAGGGGATGGTATACAAAATAGTTCCTTAGAATAGTGAGCAGCAATTCAGATAGTAGTATTGAGTATTGACAAACCTCATTATTCATGTCAAACAAGATACTTAATAGAATAGTGAGCAGCAAGTAGTATTGACAAACCTTATTATTCGTGTCAAACGCGATACTTAATAGAATAGTGAGCAGCAAGCAGTATTGACAAAACCTCATTATTCATGTCAAACGCAATACTTGATATAATTGCTTAATTATGAAATCTATTCAAGAACGTGACAGCTAATTTTGGACGGAGGTATTAGTAGTTTAGTTGAAAGTTGAGGACTTTTGTTCTGAAACTTCTAATTTATACCCTCCAAAATGTAATGATTCACCACTAAAACAGGAAGAGTCACTCTGTCTTGCAATATTCTTGTAAGATCATCTTTCATCAGACTTTGTCTTTGATATGATAGGTACATTTGTCCATGACCCAAAGCTAGAGTAGAGAGGTAAGTAAAGAGATAGTTAAAAGGGTCACTTGACCCTAACATATAGATAGAATACATATTCTAAAGTACAACTCAAAATGATTCTTGAACACTTTATAGCTCTTAGCTGACTACATTATGCTCTAATACAGTATTAGATATCTCGAAGGCTAGAGGATAATTCTACCTGATTTTACAGATATTTCTGGTATGATTTACTGTAAACTTTAATTCTGCTTCCATCCAGGTTTAACTATCACTGTTAGACCTTAGACTATTTTGAAGTGAGCGACCTGGATGTTCTCAACTGGTAGCTTCTTGAAATTATTTTTCCTTTTGGTTGCGAAATAAACTCCCCAATTATATTCATTATACTTGGGGGGGGGGGTTTCGTCGTCAATTGTCTCTTCCAAAGGCTTTACCATGATGTAATGTGCTGGGTGGAAGAAGAATGGAATAGATAGCCTCTCCTTCTCTGAGTTTACCATCACCCTATGCTCCACACTCTCATATTTATCATTGCTCCAAACCTGCAACACACACACACACACACACACACACACACAATTAAGAAAAACAGTGCTCAAATTGGCCTTTATATACTATGTTAAAAGTGTTTGTCACCAACTTCTGAATTTTAGTTGTACATGTAGAGAACCCCAAGTTTATATTACAGCCTCATATATCCCGAAAGTGGGGTAATGCTTACCTGGACAATGTCACCCACATTAACGATAAAAGCACCAGGGTTGGGTCTAACACTGACCCATTCACCATCTGATTTCCGTCGGACTTGTAAACCACCAACGACATCTTGTGCCAGAATTGTCAAGGCGCCTGCATCTTTGTGTCGATTAAGGCCAAGAACCAGTTGAGGAGAAGGGCAGGACGGGTAGTAATTAAGTCGCACGAAGCTTGCATGATCCTTGAAATAGCCGTTCAGCCTATCTGCTGCAAGGCCTAAGCTTAAGGCTATCAGCTCCAGCAGCTTAAACGCGAGTTTTTCCAAATCCCTTGCATACTCTTGGGCATCCTCCTTGAACTCAGGAGGAGATTGTGGCCAGCAGTTAATCAGCTGCGTGGGTTTAAGATCATCAGGATCAACTGGAATATAGGAGGGGTCTTTAGCAGTAAAATCGAAGACTTGTTTCCAGTCTTAAACATTTCTGGTATGCTTGGAATCATAGTATCCGATTGGGTTGCCCTCATCTTGACCCACCTTCCTCTTTTCCTCTTGAGGTAAGGCGAAGAATTTCCTACCTGTGACCTCAAGTCTCTCAAGCTTCTCTAGTGGCACACCATGGTTGATCACTTGGAAGAATCCCCATTTCTCACAGGCATTGCCTATCTCAGCTATAAGAACTCCAATGTCCGTTAATATCACCACGATCATTTTCGTTGTGATTGTTTGAGGTAATGGGAGAAAGATCAATGATTGGGATTCCTTCAGCTTCAATTGTAAAGGGTTTAGGCCTTTGTTCAATGGGTTGAATGAATGCAGGATCAATTTCTGACATTGTAAGGGATGAGCTGAATAAAATTGAGGGTTGAGTATGAAATTGTTGGTTAATGCTTTATAGAGTTTATTTATACTGTTACATGTTCTCTATTTAGAGCATCTATATCCTGGACATTTGTGTGAAGATAATTGCTATGGTAATTTGGCTACAACGTTGGTCAAGTGACATGGTATTTATGCTTAATATGTGTAAAGCGAAAGCTGAAATTTTATGTTTTTTCGAAAATGCTATCGATTTTAGACTAGCACGTGAGCGAATAGAAATGATATACGTAGCGTAGTAAAAGAATTTTACTCCGTAATATTTTGGAAAATAGATACTTCTACTAAACATATATGGAAGCTTGTCAAAATTAGGTTTAAGGAATGTACCGTATTTCTCTAGGATGTTTAGGTTTATCGGCATTTTGGTAAATAAATTAATTTTATCTAGTTAACATCCATTGTGGAGCCCAAAGGCCTTGTTTTTATTGAAGAAGTTATTAATTGAACTCAACTTTTCCTTACAAAAAAAAATTAATAAATAACAAAAAATAACTCAACTTTTTTCTTACTAAACTCAACTGATTTTGCTTCAAAAAAAAAAAAACTCAACTGATTGATTTTGAATAAAGAACTAAGATTATATTTACTGTTATAAAATACATGAAATTAAAGGAAGAATAAAAGAAAGATGTAGGGAGTAATCTTCATTGTCCATATATCATCTTCATTAGGCCATACCCATACATATATATATATATATATATATATATAATATATATATATATATATATAAAATATAATATATATATATATATATATATATATATATATATATATATATATATATACATGTGAGTAGTAAGTAGTAACCTCTCAAAGAGAATGTAAAGTCATCATTATGTGAAGGATTAAAGAAGTAAAGACAAAAGGGGGTTACAAAGGAAGTAAAGGCCTAAGGGGATTACGAAGGAAAGTAATAAAACTAGGGAGTTATAAAGACATAATGGACATATATAACTCTATTTCATAACATTTACTAAACTTAACTACTAGTAATTTTTACTGAATACTAGCATGGACAAAATTACATAAAGAGGATAAGTCCTTATTTTATAGGTTGTTTTTACTTTGTAATTATTATTCGGAAAAAATCACTTTTAGATGTATAAATTTATAATGTAATAGCATAACCGGGCTCCACTTTTCATGAATCATTCATGGGATAAACTATTCCGGTTTGTTCATGGCATGAAGCTATGATTCATGAACTTAAATAGTAAAAAAGCACTTCTATATAAATAAAGTTATACTAATCGAACATATTATGTTAGTATGCTGTATGCATTAATGCTTTCAATTTGCAATACAAAGATTAGTTCTCCGGCTGCTGAATGTTATGGTACAAAATGATGATAGATTCCTAGGAGTGGTTACATTTAGAAATCCACTCACTATGACATATTTTAGCGATATTTAATTCTTGACCAAATAAAGCGTATTCGAAATAGAAATTTAAACTTTTTTAGAGTCATGAGTAAACTCTTGAATCCACTCACTGTGATGAGTTTATATTATCCTCGTGATACACAAATTTTTATATATGGTCGGAGTTATTCAGTCAAGGGTTATCTGATTAGTGTTTTGATATGTGTTAGCTTGTCGCACGGTGTGGTTGGCCACACAAAAAAACACTGCTCGTGATATGATTGATCTTGAAAATAAGCAAAATTTTGCCGATATCAACCACTACAAGCTTCCAAATATTGATCTTAAACATAAACTCTCATTATTTACTCTTTCTACTTTTTTACGCGTATCCAAGCAAACTTTCTACTATTCTACACGCATGAATCCACTGATCAATAACCCTGTTGTTCAAATATTCAAGGGAGAAATTGCAATAAACCAACCCAATAAACTTTTTAGGGAAGCAAATATCCACTCAAATTGATAGAGGCGTCAAATTCATATTTGGCCTATAAATAATCCGATTCAAATTTCAACTCGTATAAACATAAATCAAACTCGACCCACTTACCTAAATTGACATGTCTATTCAAACACGTGAAAAACATCCTAGACACCATTATACAAAATTACAAAACCTTAGAACTATACATAAAAACAACACGAAAGCGAATGTGACTAACCAATTAGCCAGGCAATCAACATGGGTAGAAAATCGGGCCGTATTAGTTACAGGTATTACTTATAGAAAACGGGCCTGGTCCAAAGAGTCCGGTAATCAGTGATCTTCTGATCTCAATCTCCCACCAAAAAAGGAAAGCTTTCTGAAGAACTTCCCTAAAACTGGAAATCGAAGTGAGCTCAGAAATATGGCGATTTCCAAACGGATCATATTTCCTGCTCTACTATGGCTTCTCGCTCTCTTCGGATTCTTACTTCTTATTCTGGTATTTCTCATTATCTTTGTTTCCAGATTTTTTGTATCTTTAATTTTATACTAAACTTTATAATTTCATGTTTTTTCAGCTTCAATCTCTCAATTTATTGGAGTTTTTCTTGATTTAATATGATGAATTTCATCCTGTTAAATCCAATTTCTGTTTGATTCAAGAAAATTTACAAAAAAATTGTAAATTTGTATACTTTTTTTTTTCATTTAATGCTACATTTTGGATTGAACTAATTGCAGAATCATTTAAGTGATCCTGGGTCACCTCAATTGCAAAAAACTAGCGATCCACTCGTAAGTAGTGAGCATTTAGGGACTGGTAATGAGGTGAGCTTATAGTTTGTGTTTGATTTGGTATCACCCTTTTGAGTTATTAGGTTTTTTTTTTTTTTTTTTATTTATTATTTTTTTTCCCCCCTGCAATTTTACATGTTATATGGTCAATTGGTGTTTATTTGATTGGAAAGTATGTGTTTTAGGGTAAGGCGTCGGATGGTGGACTGAAAGAAGTCACTCACCGTGTTTTCTTTGATGTCGAAATCGATGGGAAATTTGCTGGTATGTGCTGTTTTTAACATATACATTTGAGATTTGTTTGAATTCTTGATGAGGTTTTGAGGTGTTTTATGAGTAATGTGGCAGCTGGTAAATGAAAAAGAAAAAAGAGGTTTAGATTATTATTGCGTTAGAATGTTTACTCGTGATCAAAATAGCTAAGAAAGATATTTTGTTGGTAAGGTGTGGATTTTGTCTGCAAGTATTCGCTGAAAGTGTTGGTTTTTGCTAATAAACTAGCAATCTAGCATATAGTGTTATTATGTTGCAAAATAATTCACAATCCTGACAGTTCAATAGCATAGTTTTCTGTCACGGCCTGTATTTTTATTATACTTACTTTTGCGTGGTATGGTCAGCTTGAGGTATGTTAGCTATATGCAGGCTTAATAGGGAGGAGGCCTTTTTCATAAGACTTTAATTTATATAGGCATTTACACCTGTAAATTTGCTACAAAGTAAAAACAAGTAGCGAAAAGTCTAGCAAAATAATTGAATAAGCCAAATTTTACAGCAATCCCACTTAAACTATCAAATGTGGGCCTGTGGCCATTTTCCAGCACCAGGAACATCTTTTTCTTAATGAGATATCGATCGAATAGCCCTCAAAAGGAGCTATTTCAGCAATGATAGAGTTTTCTTAGAAAAGGTGTCATTATTCCTAAAATGATGCATCTAACCATGCCTTCACATGCTTTAATTGTGAAAATGACACAAGCGGAGTTCTCTTGTCTTCGCAAATCACAAGACTCTCAGCTTTGATCTAGAGTTGTCAAGTAAGATAGCTACGTCTTGCCCTTTGTCAATACTAATGCATGTATCCACATGCAAAGTTAATAATAAGTTATATGACTGGGACCTTGTCTCTGCAATAAGCCTCGATAAGGGTTTAATGCTCAATACACCGTACCTCCAAAATATTTGCATAAGATAGGAACATCTGCACTAGATGGCAGATTTAGTTATGCTTCAGACTTGTGCAATATGGGATTTTACCTAGCTGGAAGCATTAGTGACTGTTGAGTTTGAATTATTCAATGTAGACTTGGCAATTTCCTCCATTTTAACCAAGTATGGATGTTCTTTTCACCTGTTAATTGTTTCAGTTCTTCTGGATGGGGGATGGGTCATTGGTGGAGATAGGGGGAAGATGTAGGAGAAATAAAAGTTAAGCTCTTTCCAACATAACTTCAGTACTGTAAACTATGGAGTAATTAAATTGAACTCATCTTCCTTTTCCTAAGTTAATTTATGTTCTTTATATCCAATTGAAGGATTTAGTGTCTTCATAACATTTTAAAGCAACATAATATTGCTTTATTATTTGCTGGCTTAGAGACATAAGAGTTCATATGACAGTAACTGTCTAAAACTCTATCATGTATTGAAAAGGAATTGGCTGGGCTCTTCTAGATTTGCAAGATCAAGATGGCTCATTAAAGAATTCCATTGAGCACACATTTAGATTTCCTAAGAACAGTCCCAAATCAATAATCTCCACTGCTTTATATTATGGAACTATGTGATTGACAATTCCATTATGTGGAGGGAATCTGATTATTATTTGTGTATTTTTCAGGACGAATTGTTATGGGCCTCTTTGGAAAAACAGTCCCCAGAACTGTAGGTACAGTTTCTCAGTTCACTTTAATGCTCAATGTTTAATAACTTCACTGGAAAATCATTCAGTGTCGTTCTTTAAAACTTAACTGATGAGAAAATCTATTTTTTTGCAGAGAATTTTCGAGCGCTATGCACGGGTAGCCATGTAACTTTTGGTCCCTTTCTTTTAGTTTTGCCTCTATTCGTGGATTTGATTGCTGCAATGAGTATCCACAAATTTCCTGCTATATCTAATTTCCTTACTGTACTTCGTTTGAAGAGAATGATCTTCAAAAATATTTAGGCTTTGAGGCTAGTGTTCTTCTTTTTGCATGTTCTACCCAGATGATTAACGCGTCTTGTACATGGGTTTCTTGTGATTTATCCATTCGGCCATCCGAGCATGGATTATCTGAATCTATTACTCTTTAATTAAAAACATACAATTCTGCAGTCAAATAGTTGCTTTGTAAATTGTTTGGTGATCTGAGTGAATGTTGTTTTAGAAGCATATTTGTTATGACTTTACTAGTAATTAAAGAACCAAAAATATGGCAATGACTGAGAGTAATTGGCTGTATATTGTAATAAAATCCACATGCCATTGCCGCCTTTGCAGCTTCAGAATCCTTTTAGAAGTTTTACTTTTTGCCTCTACTCATCTTACTATTCAAGAATAATATGGAGAATCAACCATGTTTGACAACATATTCATGAAAGTTTGCATTTCTTGCTGGCATAAATGTTAGTGTGAGCTAAACTTTACAATATAGGTTATGGATTATATAAAACCAACTAGAGCTGAGGTGACTGACTGAAGTAGATCAGAATAGCTTTGTTCCAACATTGAATTTTTATGACTTATAAGTAGATCACTTTTTATTGCAGGGGAAAAAGGAATTGGAAACAGTGGGAAACCTCTGCACTTTAAAGGAAGCAAGTTTCACCGGATCATTCCAAGTTTTATGATTCAGGGTGGTGATTTCACTGTTGGTGATGGCCGCGGTGGAGAGTCTATATATGGTGAGAGGTTTGCAGATGAGAACTTCAAACTGAAACACACTAGTCCAGGTAGCATAAATTACCACACATTTTCATTTAATACTGGAGCTGTTTTTTGTGAGGGGCAACATGTTTATCTTAATTAATCTATATATTTGCTTTATGAGAATGCACCAGTGAAGCTAGCTTAAAATTTCGTTTGGCTAGCCTTTTACCTTTTCTTTTGTGCAAAACTTAGCCTTGGTGTGATTAATTGTTCAAGAGTTATCTTTCTGAGGAAGTGGGTATGCCATGGGCACATGCCTTGACAAACTAGCTCCACTGCTACTAAACCGTAATGCTTCTATTAATGATTATGGTATTATATTGCAAAAATATGATCTGCAATTGTTTGCATAGCGGTTATTCTCTCATAGTTGAAAAAATCTTATTGTTGCTTACTTTGGCCAGGACTTCTTTCAATGGCAAATGCTGGACCAGATACCAACGGATCACAGTTCTTTATTACAACTGTTAAAACAAACTGGTAAGTTGATAAGTATTGGTTTCTGTTATATGTAATTTGTTTATAAAACGGTGAGAGAGAGGGGCAGAGGGTGGAGGGCAGTTGGAATTGAGGCTCTCTTGTTCCTTTCTTTTAAAATTTCTTGTTTCTTCTTATCAAAATCCAGAACTTAGCTTGGCAACCATCCATAATACTTGGCGGTGTTGTGCATATCTAACTATTATTGCATATTTTTGGCTGTTCATATTTTTTGTGGATGCCACAACCCAGGTTCTGCCAAGTGGTCATCTGATTCACATTTTGTTAATTTTGCTATTAATTTAGTTCAATTAAGTTTATGAGTATTGGGAAAACAATATATTTACACAATGCTTTGATACTTAAACTAATTATGATATAAGAGTGGAAATTAATTTACAAAAAACGTTAACGTCTAGGAGCAGAATTTTGATGCCAAGTCCAAATCACCAAAAACCCAACCAAAATAGACTTTTGCCCTGGCACAGTAAACACCTGTCACATTGTGCTAAATTTGTCCCAAGCTGCATGTCGACATGATTTTCTTTCAGCTTTAGATGAGGTTGTGTTGGTTTGTGGAGCTTTTGGAGGAGATATTAGATTATTAGACAAGTGGGACTCAATTCTAATAAACCTT
Organism: Chenopodium quinoa; assembly: GCF_001683475.1. Taxonomy (NCBI): domain Eukaryota; kingdom Viridiplantae; phylum Streptophyta; class Magnoliopsida; order Caryophyllales; family Amaranthaceae; genus Chenopodium; species Chenopodium quinoa. Next base: position 1,753,005 of record NW_018744582.1, on the reverse strand, counting down.
GAGTCCTTGATGCATGCTGAGGTTGTAATAATTTTTCCATTTGTGGTTGCACATTTGAGGTTGGACGGACGGCACGTTGTGTTTGGTGAAGTGTTGTCAGGAATGGATATTGTCCACAAGATTGAGGCGCGTGGTACACAAAATGGGATCCCAAGAGGCAAAGTTGTCATATCAAATTCCGGTGAAATAAAATCATCATCATCTTGAGTACAGAAGGCGTTGCACATCTTCACTCAATAGCCCTTGGAAGCTGGCACCAGTGAGATACAGCAGACTTTTGATATTTCTTGGACGAACATATACTAGCATCTTGTACAATGTTGACATTATTGTAATCCCAGCATAATATGCCACTATGCCACTTACCATATCAATATTTCTTTTTTTTTTGTTGCAACATCCTGCACTTTCAAATGTTTCAATACATTCTTCATTATTCTGAAAGCTATGCAGGAGATCATGTAATGGCATAAATACATTACTGTAAGCGGAGTCTTATAAAACTAGCATATTTCTTCATGACGGGTTGATTAAGTTGTTGCCTATTGGGGGTTGCTGGTCTAAGTTGATGATTAATGTAGGTGTTTGGCCAATTAGCTGTCGAAATCATTGATTATTCTTCTGTAACAAAGAAAAGTACTCCCAAATGGCCAAGTATTTAGGTAACCCATGGATGGGTGGGTATTCATAACTTATAAGGGTGTCCCAATACTCCCAAATGGTTTAGAGATACTCGACCATAAAGTGGTTGTTACGAGGTGCACCAACCTGGCTGCCAACGTTGCTAGAGACTGACAGAAACTCTAGAAAGATCAGCTTCTTTGGACTGCTAGAGTGCTAGTTCCCTGTGGGAATTAGTTGCACTGGGCCATGACAGTTTCATGTACTAGATTCGAGTCATTCAACTTCTTTTTTTTTTTTTTTTGACGGAAAAGAAGCTAGATTAGTTACTTAAATTGTTTAATTCATCTTGATGGGGAACATAACATGGTATTTTTCTTATCACCTATCATATCATATCAATAGGTAACAAATAAAAATGTAGATATCATATCACACATTTGCAGCATTTATGTAATTTTTTTCAATGCCATTCTCTCTTTGCTTAGACTCCTTATCCAGTTATCCGTATTCTTCAAATAATCAAATGTGCTAATGCAAGAGAATTAGATGCCAGGGTACCATGCTGCACTTTCAACCTCCACCTATGTCCTTTTCAAAGATGCTTACTGCTTTTACCAAACCTTTTCACCTGTGTTTGATCAAGATTCATATAAAAATCAGATCTCTTAAATTTGTCAACTAGATTCCTATATTACGACATTGAATACAATCAACGCGCTCCCCTCTTACAAACGCGGAAAAAATATCTCACTTCTAGTGTGGTGTGTAAGATATTTTGGAAATATCTCACTAAACTTGAACATATCCCATAAACGAGTTTAAGTTGAAATTTTTACGTCTAACCTAAAAAATATATTTTTTCGGTTAGATTAAGGGATTTGCATCCTATTTGTAATCAACAGAGACACTAACTTGACTTGATACGATTTGTTTATTATTTCTAACTACATAATAGATGAACTATATAATCGTCTATAAATCAAGTCGTGTGTACCAGATACTAGCCTTCAAGTGTACAAGATTAAAATTCCAATTTTCTAACAAATACAAGAAAGAGAATTGATCATTTACCGGAATTCTAGCCTGAAAGAGCCTCCCTCACAAAGCAAAGAAATACAGCAAACATAATCATGTTGTGTTCACTGTCAAGTGACTTGTTCAACTAGAATCCAAGATAAAAAGTTGGCTCATTAAAGAGCACCAAACAAAAGATCATGCGTAAAGTGCTCCATTTCATTTTCATTAGCATCAATTGGGACCAATTCAATACACTAGCAAATTCTAGCAGATTAGATTTTCATGAATCAAAATGTAAATGCCCCTGCCAACATGGAAATTTTTCATAGGCACAAAATCCTACTACAACGTTTTTGTTAGACTTTAATTTGTAGATGGGGAGATCAGTGACTATTCGTCTTAATATGAATATAGATAACTTCAAATACAAGTATAAACTTCATCTATGTCTTTTATGATTGTTGGTAAAGAGGAAACACGTTGTTTTAGTAGTTCATGTGATAAGAAAATAGATAAAGAATGATAGAAGGAATTCGTATGTGATGAAGATATAAATAGTTTGAGATCACATACAACAATACAAGTTAACGTAACAATTATATTGGAACATCCTTATATATATAAATGGGTGTGTGTGTAAACGGGTGCACAATACAAAATTTGATCCACACCTACTAGATTACGCTATAATGCTCCATAAAATATTTTGTTAATTGGTATTCCATGTTACAAAAAAAAGAAAGTCAAAATATGTTCATCAAGTCATCATCACTTAATCGGTTTTAAATGTGTTTCATGTTGATTGCTTTTCTTCATCTATCATCAATCCTGGCTCCAGCTATCAAAAATAGACACATCAAGTGCTAATTATCCTGATGTTTCAGGGTGCTAATCCTGAGATTACACATTTCTAGAATTGACTAAGCATGAACAAATGGGCAATTTCATGCCAATTATATGATCCTCCAATCTATGACATATATTGTCAATTTCTAACTTCATCCTTTACTTTCTGTTCAATGATTGATTGGTTTTTTTCTTTTAATCAAAGTTGGTCTATATTTAAATCATCTAGTACTGTATTACAATACCTTTATCGTGGGAGTTATTTTTTATAAGAACTAACGAAAGGTCGGATTAAACCATCATAAATATATATATTATCCTCCTTCTAAAAGTTTGAAATATATACATTAATTTTAGTTAAGAGTTTTTTGCTCCGTCTGAAATTAGATTAAATTCGAACAAATGTAGTACGGAGGAAAAAAAGAATGATAAGATTTTTAAATCATAATAAATCAAACCCACATAAAACTCATACCGATTCATTACCAAACTCATACCGATTCATTACCAATCAATGGTCATCCTTACATCACAAAGCTTAAATTACATGTAGTACATAAAATTGAACAAAGGAGCCAAATTCCCCTTCTTATTTTTATTTTTTTTTCCTTGAGAAAACTAATTAGTAGCAACTAGTACTATTTATTAGTAATAAATCACACCAAGGCAGATAATCTTTTTTATTTTTTACATTCCCCCTTTACTCGTTATCCCTCCTCCCATTGCTACTTCCTCCCTTTCCTCCACCTCCTTGCCGTTGCTGCTTCACCCTGCCGGTGAAATTCCCTGACAACTCGGAGTAAATCGACGCGACTTTTGTAATGTTCCCATTCAATTCCTGAATGATCGCCACATTCTTAACCATATTATCCGGCATCCTCGACTGATGGTTCTCGTTGGCCTGCTGGATCAACATCCTGTTTCGATCCAACACCGACTGCACTTGACTAAAACTGTCCGCAAATGCATTCCATGTCTCCGGATCCCTGCAACCGTCGCCGGAGAACTCGTTTGCTGTTCTCCGGCGACGGTTGCCGGCGCCACCAACAGACCCCATGTTCTGTTGGCGATCGCCGTCGTCTAAGCTCGAATCAGCTCTCGAGTAAGACATCTTGGTCAAACTTTATTGTATTTTTTATTATTATTTTTTTTCAAGCTACCATAGGAGGCTACTTGGAGCTCTGGTTTGAGGAGAGAGACAGGGGTAGAAGAGGGTTTATATAGAGGTGACTCATCAAATGAGGCGCGTGGAAAAGATGTTGAAAAAGGGGAAATTTGGAATTTCTCACGCGCTGAGGGTGAGAGTGGGGGAGAGTAGAGGTGAAATATCCAAGGGTGGAGATATTTTTGTAATGAAAAAGTGCAAAAAGAGCAAAAGCGATTCTGCCACGTAAGATGGGAGGGTGAGATGGTTAATACGGTGTCGTTTTGGGTATACTATGAATTGTAAGCAACTAAGCACCTTTTTGATAAGCTCTGGTTGAATAGTCTTATGGATAAAGTTTCTGGTCAACCTGAGAAAAAAAATTGATGCACCAATAATTAAAAATAAGAAATACAGGCTGGACTTTGAAATTGACATAGACATATTACATACAACTCAATACAAGTATTATAGCATGTGTGTGCTTTTAACTTGTCGTTATTATTTAGGTAAACTTTTATGTACAATTGGTTGTATACTTGTATTATGTGTAATGATGCAATCAAATTAAAATTTTAGTACTACAATCAAATTAAAATTTTAGTACTACATATTTATTTTTACGCCGTTACCTTGTGCACAGATAACTAAAAAATAATTTTGATTTTACCTTATAACAAATGATTATTTAATGAATAATATAGTCCATAATTATATGCTAATTATTTCACTAGAGATGTTTTACGCATTCTTGTTCATTTTGAAGTTTGAAATCCATTGAATACATTAAACTTTTACAAAGTGCTGAAAATGGATTGAACTGAGGGGATTAAACTCAATTCCCACACTTTAAAGAAGGAATTCAAGCTAATCAAAGGGTTTTTAAACAATGAGATGAGAATACTATCTCACTAACAATAATCTACATTGTTCAATATTGCTATGGCCTATATAATGGATTCCCTTAAAAATTATTATTAGCACCAACATAAAAAAAAAAAAAAACATTGACATATACTAAGCACAAATTCTAAGTCCCTATCATGTTACCCACTTACCCCTATGGTTTTTTTTTTTTTCTATATAATTTTTTTAATGGTAAAGAGACTTTAACCCTCATGATTAGTCTGTCTTAGGGAGTCCCTATCCTCAAACTTCCTCACTTGTCAGGGTTTGAACTCCAAGCACTCTAAGGTAATTAGTCTTACCAATATTATTGAACTTATATGAATTTCAATTCATCTATTTTTTTTGAAATAACATGAAACAAACAAACCCTTGTTTTTACTTATTTTAGGCAAAATAAACTCAAATAAAAGTTTTTAAATTTAATTAAAAAAATCGATAAATTCAAACAAAGAATATACCCTAAATTGAGCCAAATATTACCAAGATATTTATGGATTGAATATTGAGATTAGTGCTTCCTTGAGGAAAAAAAAAAAAGAAAAAAAGTTTACCACTAAGTAATAGTGAGGAGCATGCAATAACATTTTTGAAGAATCACAAAAAAGGAGCAACATATTTACGCCACGGTAGCAACTAATGTTTTTAATTTTATTTTACTTGTCTTCTCATGATGTTATCTCACAATATTTCCTCTTTCACTTTTTCCTTATCATTCAAGATCAAACCGTGCATCATCTTTTAACATTCTTGGTCCTCTTAGATAGTTGGAATAACATGCTAGTCATTTGCTATTGTTTAGTTAAAAGATGATGTTTTGGTAATATAGCACTTTAGGTTCATTGCATATTTTATAGCATAGTGACTAGTGAGCACTTTAAACATCAACTTTTGAATATAAACAAATAATATAATAAATGAAAAGTTTATTGTGGGACGAATAGAATACATAAACCAGATGAAAATAACTATGATAAGAATGTTTAATAAATTGTTGTGGTGAACTAATAAATCCTCTATCGCATTTTATATCGCACTCGAATACACTTCTTCAAATCAACATAGGTCGGCCAAATACATGTTTGGTGGGTGCATATATAGAAGTGATAAAACAATGTCGTATATGAACATATGTGAAAATTTAAATATCCATTGGGGATTTAATCCTCGTCTACTCAAATAATTGTACACATACAGATGTTTCACAATCAATATGTACTCTTTCTTCATTGTATACATCATCAACAAATAAATTTTATGAGAGTAAGATCAAAATATGACTTTTACCTTATACAGAGTATAACTGTTCATATAAAGGCAAAAAAGATGTTATACGAATTATTATTACTATGTACTTAACAAAATTATATGTTCTACTTATGTTAAGTACATAGTAATAATAATTCTCTATAATATATATATTCAAAATGAATACTTTAATAATTATATGTTCTACTTATGTGAAGTATATAGTAAAAAGAAACACTCCCGTCAAAAAAAATAAAAAAACAAAAAAAAAACTCATTCAATTTGAAAACAATATTTATACTTATCCACAACGCTAATACTACCCAAAATTACATGTACTCGGAACATAGTTTGTATTTCTTTATCCATCATCCAGTGGATTCCAATCTACCATGTACCTTTCCTGACTTCATCATTTAAAGAAAAAATAGGTGGTTGGATTAAACATATTGGTAGTCTTCTAATTCATACGAAGTAATAAAGAACAATTAATTTGCTTAATTGTCATCCACGCAATCATCAATATTCTATTCATATTGAACTTTATCAAACATGTAAGACAATTTAATTTCAGGTTAGGAAATTAAAAATTGAAAAAAAAAAAAATTAACAAAACATTTTTAGATAAACTCTTAGCCAAATTCATTTCCAATCAATGTTCATCCTTACATCACAGCCTCATTGCACAAAATTTAACAAAGGAGCCAAATTCCCCTCTTTTTTAGCTCCTCATTTTTTTTCATGTAATTTTTTGAGGGATCTAATTACTAATTACTCTGATTATTATTAGTACTAATTAATTAATACATAAAAGCTACACAAATTTCTTTCTAATTACCCCTCCCATTACTACTCCCTCTTTTACAACTTCCCTTCCCTCCACCCCCAGCCGGTTGTTGCTGCCTCACGCTCCCGCTAAAATTTGCCGACAAATCGGAGTAAATCGACGCGACTTTCGTAATATTCCCGTTCAATTCTTGGATGATCGCCACATTCTTTTTCATATTGTCCGGGAGCCTCGACTGGTGGTTCTCGTTCGCCTGCTGGATCAACTTTTGGTTCCGATCCAACACCGTTTGCACCTCGCTAAAGCTCTCGGCGAAGGCGTTCCACGCTTGTGGACCTCCGCAACCGTCGCCGGAGAACTCGTCCATGTTGTGGGTGGCGGTTCTCCGGCGACGGTTGCCGTCTTCCATACTCGATTCGACTCCTGAGTAAGACATCATAGTCAAACTTTTTTATCTCTCACTTCTTCTTTAAGAAAGCTATGTGGAGGAGCTTTGATTTGAAGCAAGGGAAAGGGTAGAGGAAGGTATTTATAGAGCCGTAGAAATGTGCGTTATCTACATGTGGCGCGTGGGAAAAATGGTGTTTAATGGGGTAAATTGGAATTTTTTTCACGCGCCTTAAGTGAGAGTATGGAAGTTTGAGGTGAAATATCTATGGGTGGAGATATTTTTGGCAGAAAAAAGTGCAAAAAGAGCAAAAGCGATTCTGCCACGTAAGATTGAGAATCGGGTTATGTTGCGACGTCGTTTTGTTCACGAGAGTCTTCTAGGAATCTAAGGTGAAAAAAATCTTTGCTTGAATTTGACTTTAATAAAAATGAAACAAGAAATGTAAAAGTGTCTCTTGATGCACTTCAATCGACATTGTAGAATTTTTCCATGGATAATTTCAACTATTTTATATCTAAGTCTTTAGAGCTTGTGTGTGTTAAGTTATCCATAATAAATTACATTTGAGGAGATAAATTGACTTGTAATGATAAGTTATCCATGACAATTAACATTGAAGTTAGTTGACTTCTAATATGTTATTAGCAAACATTAGTTGTTATTGTAATTTGAAAACGATATAGTGTACAAGACTACAGGGACATACGAAGTGTGAAATTCTATATACAAAGTATTTTTTTAGTATTTTTTTTACAGAAATATATATGGTCGATTATACATAATAATAGCTATAAATATAAATCGGAAAAATTATGTTAGGGTTTGTGTTGGTGGTTTTATATAGTCATTACTCATTTGTATGGAGTTAAAAATTTAAATTAAGAGAGTGTACCTTGACTTTTTTGTATAGATCAGACGAAAATATCTACATACACCTTATAAATTAGTAATGCCAAAGGTTTACACTATTACATTATATCGGGGAGCAAAGATATTTTTGGAGAATCAAAAAAGTGCAAAAGAGCAACACATTTATACCATGGCAACAACCATAAAAAGTTTATTTCTATGAGCATCTCCTTATATACGGCTTGTCCTTTGTTTATCCCACAAGCCTTTCACTTTTCACTTTATCATTCTATTTGACACAAAAACTCCATCTCTAAAATCAAATTTTGTAATGATAAACAAATCAACAATATTCTCATACTAATGCAAAGTATAATCTATGCGATTATAAATTTCTAACATTTGAAAGTCGTACAATAATACGTCGTATTATAGGTTTATTTATATTATATTTCATTGTCAAAAAAATAAAAATATTATACTTTATGATAGAGAATATCCGTAGAATATTCTCCTCCTAGGTTTAGGATATATTTTGTATAAGAATATCATTACATAAGATAATTATTGACATGACTTACTTCCTTTCATCTATTAAATGACATTTTTTGCACCCAATTAATAATTAAAGTTGAAAGCGAAAAAAATAAAGTAGTACAACGAAATTATTGAGAGAGTTCCATAACATTAAGCTCTTGATGTATCAAATTTCTTAAATTATTATAAGATCACAATAATAAGCATATTATTTGGTACTTGCATGCTAAATTTACTATGTACGGACTCTACGGAATAACAGAGTTAGAACAATAACCAACTGTTGTGAGTCTTGTGACTGTAGTGAGTATAGTGATTGCGAATGATTAGTGCATGTAAAATTATTTATTTAAAATTATACTGATAGTTCTACCAACGCAGCTGGAATAGCTCAGTTGGTTAGAGCGTGTGGCTGTTAACCACAAGGTCGGAGGTTCGACCCCTCCTTCTAGCGATTTTTTTTTTTCTTCCATAATACAAATACAAATTATACAACAGACCTATCAACTAGACACATAGCATCATGTCATCAACGCTGCCATAAATCCATAATGCCATGACCCATTTCATATGTTCCTAGCTTCGTAACCTTATTCATCAAAATTACGATCTTAACAACTCAGAAAGAACTCACATAATTATGTAATTGTCCTAAAGAGATAAGTCATACTATGTATTGTATTGCAGATTACATAAACGCTAATTTCACATAGAAGTAAGCAAAACCTACACAATAGCTTAGAGAAAATTTCAAAGGATAAATTGAGAATGATGCAACTCTCAAAAAATAATATTTCGTATTAGAACTTCTAAAAAGAGAAGAAATTTATAATTCTATAGTATGCCGTCATTTTAGGTTCCAGTCAATCAAATTTTAAATTCATTTTGAACTTTGAGTTGTCTATAATCATTAACACAGATTTGATATTATGATACAAACGCCATAAAGTTTTACACTTACACCTACTAAACTAATTTTCATTTTCCACTCCCAACAACATGCAGACTGAGATTTACCGTCAAAATAGTTGTTGTTAGGCGTAAACTATATCAACAACAAATTTTTAGACGTGCCACGTACCTAAAAAGTGAGTAATTGTGTTATTTTATCATATATTACCAAATTATCTTAACAATGCCATTTGCATGTCTTTGCACCTACATATTGTTTTATTATTTTTAATCACCACGAACTGGCTAGGTGGCTAATCCAACCGAAATGTCGAATAAATGACGTTATTTTGAGACGGGAGGAGTAAATCGAATATTGATTATTATTTTTTTTGCACATTTGCTGGGTTTATTTAAGCGCGCACGCTACGACTGAAAGAGGAAACTATGCATACAAATTTTGGCGCCTAGAGTCGTTAGCTTCACATACCTCCGTCGAGTTTTCGACTTTCAATTCATTTGCCCGCTGCTGCGCTACTCATAACATCAGGTGATTCTCTCTCCTCTCAATCTCTCTTTCTCTCTCTTTGAGTTTGATGATATGCTTCAGTTATTCAACACACCTTCAACTTTTTTCAAATTACACGTTTGAATCACTTTGAATTATTGAATTCTGTATTGATAATATGCTCATCTCAGAATACGGCATAAGATCGGCGTAATTCTGTTGAATTTAACGTAACATGCCGATTTTAATTGCAAAAAACCCTAAATTGAACCACATTTTGTAAATTAGACTCAATTGATGTTCGTCGCTATAATTCATGATCAATACTTAAATTCTGGTTGATTTTCTGTTTTTGGTTGATTTTCTGTTTTTGGTTGATTTTCTAGGGTTTTAGTTTGCGAAACTATGGAATCATACAACCTTAGGTCAGTGTTGGAGTTGCCTGCTCCTTTCAGATCAACCTTCGATTTCAGGTACTATTCTTAAAATTAATCTCTCTTAATTTTCCAGCGCAATTAATTTTTATTTACAACTAATTTGTTGGTTTTCGTACCCCGAGTTTGATTTTTGCTTCATTCTCACGCTAATTTTAGTCTGAACACTCAAAATTTGGCAGAATTATGATCATTATTTCGCTATTTATTTACGTTTATTACTACTAATTTGTTGTGAATCATATTTTTGGAGTTGATTTCTGTGTCTTTGATTTATGCTAATTGAGGATCAACTTTCAAAGTTTCCAAATTATGATATATTTTCATCTTAGTTGCTATTTTGAACATCGTCATCTTTGCCATTATATTGATTTTTTGATATGGAATTTTATTTTTATTCTCATTGCATAAATAGGTTCTGATTTGTTGTTTTTATGAATTGCCGCTTTGATTCATACATGTCAATTCTCAATAGTTTAGTTATTAATTTTATAGGTAGTAGTTCATTTATTTTTTTTCTTATTGGCTTTATTTGTAGCCTTGTAGGCTCATTTTATGAAATGAATATGATATTTTTTTTATCTTTATACATGACTACATGTTCTGTGCTAATCTATCCAATTTCGTCTTTTCCACTGTATCCATATGGATATCTTTCAATATGTGACCAAATCCTTCTGTCTTGCAAGAACTTATGAGTGTTTGTTTTGGCGTGCTAAATTTATAATTGGTTTATTGTAACTGCACTGATATTCTACATGGTGGTAGATATTTCAATTCTCTGCAGAGTGAATGCTTTCCTTGCTGTTTCCTCTCCGATGTAAATATGGTCGTTTCTGCACCAACTGGAAGCGGTAAAACAGTGCTATTTGAGCTGTGCATTTTAAGGCTCCTCTCAAAGTTTCTTTCAGCAGACGGGAGATTCATCCATGTGAAGGGCACCCTGAAAACGGTAACTTTTCATTGGTTGGTTTTCCTTTGGTCGATCATGTAATTGTTTGTACCTTATATAACGCTTCCTGAATTTTTTCTAGGTAATATGAAACACTTAAAATTTTCTTCCCATTTATGACATAAACTTCTTGGGCATTATTGGTAGAAACATCCATAATATCTAAGCTGGACCGATATAGTCAATTTAATCCTCTAATCTGCAGCGAATGGTGGTGAATGCTTCTGTTTTTCTTAATTGATTGATTACTGGAATATTTCTCCCTGAATGATTTATTTTTTCACTACCTATAAGCATCAAACACTTTCATTAATCATCATTACTTTGGAGCACTGCATGACTTTATGTTCACGAGAGAATAGAGATCAGTCCGTGCTTCATTTTGTTCAATTTTCTCCATATCAGTCATTGACTAGTATTATTGCTTCTTGACAGATCTATATAGCACCTTCCAAGGCTTTGGTACAAGAGAAGCTTAGGGATTGGGATCGGAAGCTAGGTGCATGGGGCATAAATTGCCTTGAGATGACTGGGGACAATGATTCGTACAATACAAAGAATATTCAAGAAGCAGACATAATTCTAACAACTCCTGAGGTACACATGATATATTCCTAGCATCCCAGGGTTTATTTTCATAAGATGTAATAAGTGATACTTTGTGCCCTTGTCTTTCACAGAAATTTGATGCCGTGACTCGCTATAAAATAAAAGATGGTGGCTTGAGTTTTTTCAGTGACATAGGACTTTTATTCATCGATGAAGTTCACCTATTAAATGATCCACGTGGTGCTGCTTTGGAAGCAATAGTGAGCAGGATAAAAATGCTTTCTTGCAGACCTGAAATGAAATCAATCCCCCTGGCTCATGTACGTTTTATAGCTGTTTCAGCAACAATTCCAAATCTGGAGGACCTAGGTACACTTTAATTGAACACTTCCTGTTCGTTAGAACTTGGTCGTATCTGATTTGATGATGGATGATGATCCTCTCTGCAGCGGAGTGGCTAGTGGTTCCTCCTCAAGGAATGAAAAGGTATTTCATGATCTCCTATCACCCAATTTGACTGGTGATGTGTTGTTCAAATTTTAATTAATTACATAGCTCATTTGTTTTATGGTATTCTACAGGTTTGGTGAAGAAATGAGACCAGTAAAACTGACTACCAAAGTTCTTGGTATTTGCAGAATTTTGTACCTGATATTCTAGCTCATAACTTGACAGGGAATTAAAAAAAGCAAATTCCTATTTTATTTTGCAAAAACATCATGTAATTGATAATGGATGAGTTTCTCAGCATGATTTATCAATGTTTTGACTATCTACCTGTTACCTTATTTATCATACAAATTTGTTCCATTAATGCCTTTCTTCTATCATTAGCTTTTTTGTTTTTTTCATAAGTTTGATATCCTGCTTCTTATTTCACCTGTCAATGTCTTTTATAGGGTATGCAGCAGCCAAAAATGATTTTCTCTTCGAAAAGGCATGAGTCTTAATCTGACTAAAAGCAAACTGATTATTTAACCAGATACACTGTTCTATTGCTTTGTTGATAGAGTAAATTTCTTTGGCATGTTGGTTAGAAGCTCTGGAAGGTCATCGACTTTCCACTTTATGTTGCTGTCATTGCTGATTTTTGCTTTGTTGCCCTCTTTCAGCGCCTCCAGAACTACATCTTTGGTAAGTTTAGGTCATATAGCTTAGAGCCAGAGTTAACTAGTTCTTTTTTCTATATCAAATTCATTAGAATGTTATTTTTTTTTTGCAGATATTTTGATGCAATATTCTAGAGGAAAATCTGCTTTAGTTTTCTGTTCGACCAGAAAGGGAGCACAAGAAGCAGCACAGAAGATCTCTCAGACAGCCATGACCTTTGGGTATTCAAATCCATTCATCAAGACAAATGAGCAACTAGAGAGATTGAGGGAAGCCTCATTGTCATGCAGTGATAAACAGCTGCAATCATACATTCTCTATGGTGGTATATATTTGACCTAATCGGAAACCATTTTAAACATAGTTAGTCTCAATATTTTGTTATACTGGACATCTTTTTTGTTCATAAAGCCTATTGGATGTTTACAGTTGGTTATCACAACGGCGGTCTTTGCATGAAGGATCGAAACCTTGTAGAGAATCTTTTCCTTAATAGTGATATTCAAGTTCTTTGCACAACAAATACGCTAGCACATGGAATCAACCTACCGGCACATACAGTGGTGATCAAGTCTACACAGCACTAGTATGTTTACACATCCTTTTTTAAATAAATTGAATGAAATGTGGAGTATAGTACTGTCTTTGATCTGCGGTATCTTTATCTCCAGTAATAAGGAAAAAGGCAGCTACATGGAGTATGACAGATCCATTGTTTTACAGGTATATCATTAATTGCACTTCACTCTTTCAACTTTCTGACTTCTGAATCTGTACCATCTATAAAATACATTCCATCCAGGGTTCCTTGTGTTATTGGGATTATTCCTACAATGTAACTTGCCTTCTACTTTTGTGTGGACACTAGGCTGCATAATCCTTTTCCATAATCACATGACTATCAAATTGGAAAGACATTTGTTGAATGTAATCTAATCTATAAAACCTATTAAAAAGTTCTATACAGTGTGAAATTATGAAGTTAAAAACCCCTCAATATTTGCATCTGTTTACCAAAGTTTTAATTTATCATACCAAGTGACACCTCTTAAGGTACGATCTTAATATAATTAAGTCAGTAAGACACTTACGAATCTTAATAACCTAAATGTCAGCTTACCAATACACAGAAAACAAAATATTGAAACTGGTGCTATAATCTTCACTTTTATGTGAGAAACAGCTATGCTTGACAATAAGATGAGTGGAAAAAGGAATTGTACAAGAAAGTCTCAGTGATGAAGGTGAGGAGTGGAGAATAATGGAAGCTATGCCTACAAAGGAGGGAGTTTAAAGCTATTATACTTGGACTTAGGTATTCTTGTTTGTCTCGGGTAGTTGTTCTAGGGTCCAAAAGTAAGCATCAACAGTCAAGTGTTCATAGTCATGCTGAAGTGTTGAGGATCTTACATGGATACTTGTGGTGGAATTAAGAGTTCGATTCGCAAAGGTTCAAACCTCTTTAGAAGCAAATGAGAAGGAGAAAAGAAGGTGTTGAATTTTTTAATAAATTGGACCTTCTTTTAATAATTTTATTTCATAGAAATGGAATTTTCAACACCTCTTGGGATTATTCTGAAAGAATGAAGAGTAGGTATTATTTTCGGCAGTCTAATCACTTCAGACAATTCTTGTACAGTCTTCAATAACTCAAGTAAAAAATAGGTAGTAAAATGGTCAAAGAGTTGGTATTCCCATAATTTATTATGCTTGAATGGTCAGTTCTATTTCTTCAGCTTCCAGAAGGCAGGGATTTTTGCAGTTTATAACTCAACTAAGGAATGCAAAATGTTTCAGACATAAGTTCAGCATTCTTCACTTGAGAAAAGAAGATTATATAGTTGTTACATATCCCTGTTCTGAATCTGTTGTCTTTATGTGTATCTTTATTATTATATCATGTTTGACGTAACCCGGTAACCTTGCAGATGTGTGGTAGAGCTGGTCGTCCACCTTTTGACGATACAGGACTGGTTATCATCATGACAAGAAGGGAAACAGTCAGTCATAACCTGATCTCCCCTAGCCCATAATGATCAAATTTGTACTTCTTACTTGTACTCTTTCCTAGTTTTATCTTTAATAATGTTGATCCTTAATCTGATTTTCAAACTGCTCATGCTACACATTTCTTTTAGGTACATTTGTACGAAAATCTTTTGAATGGATGTGAAATTGTAGAATCACAGTATGTATGGACCTTCAAAATTCATTATGCATACTTCTATACTTTATATAGGCATTTAAATTTTATATGACATAGTTTCTCTACTGCTAGATTACTGTCTTGCATAATGGAGCACTTGACTGCGGAAATAGTACAGCTAACTATCCCTGACATTACACGGGCAATTGAATGGATGAAGTGTTCATACTTGTATGTCAGGATGAAAAAGGCAAGTATCTTGAAATATACACCGTTAGTCACTTTGTAAGAATTGTCTTGCCTAATTCTTTCAGTACCTTCAGAACCCAGAGACTTATGCTATTCAGAAAGGGATTTCAAGAGACCGTATAGAGTCTCATATGCAAGGTACTAATTTCACAGTTCCCCCCCCCCCCCTTTTTTTTGGGGTGCTGTTTTCGATAGTATAACTGCATTCCAGACAGTAATATAATTTAGATCTTATCTAATGGTACATATGACTGGTTTATTGCTTGCTGTCACAGACATTTGTGTTAAGAAAGTCAATGAGTTATCAAGAAACCAGTTGATCTGGACTGATGAAGACGGTTTCCTCTTGAAGCCGCTTGGTAAGCCTGGCTCATAAATAGCATTTTTCAACATAATCTTATGCCTCACATGATTGTATCCTCTCTTGACCATTAAAGAGGGGGTGGGGACAGGTTAGTGCACTAACCAGCTGTGCTGAATAAACTTTCAGAGCCTGGAAGATTGATGACGAAGTATTATTTGAAATTCAACACGATGAAATACATTATGCAGACTCAATCAAACTGCAGCCTAGAAGATGCACTTCATGTTGTTTGCCGAGCAGAGGAGTTAGCTTGTATGTACGGAGTATATTACTTTTTGTGCAATTTCCTGCTATATGGAGAGCTGATTTACTCCTTTAATTGGTGAATGTAGGGATACAGCTTAGACGCAATGAGAAAAAGCTTCTAAATGATGTCAATGCTGACAAAGATGGTCGCCTTTGTTTTCACATCCTTGGAGACAAAGGAAAAAAGAAAAAGCGCATTCAGACAAGGGAAGAGAAAATATTTGTTTTGGTCAATGATTGCTTGACTGGAGATCCTCTGGTCCATGATTTATCCTTAAGCCAGGTCTGGTCATATCGTTACTTATTGAATTCAGTCTATTTATGAGTGGCTTGACCTCAGGCTTATGCACTGTGCTCTGGTTCATGTTCATACAGGATGCAAATTCTATATGTTCAAATGGATGTAGAATTGCCAAGTGCATGAAAGAGTACTTTTTCTTTAAAAAGAACTACAAAGGAGCATTGAACTCTATTGCTCTTGCAAAATCTCTACATCATAAACTGTGGGATAGCTGTCCTTACTTGTTGAAGCAATTACCTGGCATTGGAATGGTGACAGCAAAGGTAACTAGACACCACATATACTTTGAGATTGCTGATGGAAAATTTACTCTAAGGGTTAAGATTGCAAACTGCTTTTACGCTCAGGCATTGCATTCTATGGGAATAACTTCATTTGAGACCCTTGCTGAAGCTGATCCTAGGCGAATAGAAATTGTTGCCAATCGGAAATTCCCATTTGGAGACCATATTAAGGAGTCTTTACTTTCTTTGCCTCCAAAAGTTGAGATGGAGATTGAGGCAACTGAAGGCCAGGGGCAAGGAAAGTCCAAGCTGGCAGTAACTTTGACTAGGCTGACACAGGCCCAATCTAACAAACGGCATTATGCTGATATGGTAAATTATCAGGAATTGCTTTCTAAGTTTTGCTTTAAAACAAAATTTGGCATACTAAATTTCAGATAGCTGGATTGGGAATCCATTCTTTGCAGGTTGTTGGTATGGAAGAGGAAAATATGATCATCTACCATGAGAAAATCAGGTGATACTAGTTTCACTTGAAATCATTTCATCTTTTTATCACCCATCATTTTTAGGCATTACTTTTATGATTGGGTGCTTTGCATAATGAGGAAAACACATTGAGATGAAGCTGTTTTTATCATTACTGAACTTCCTGAAAATATATGCATATGACCTGTCATTCTCATAAAAGTGATAAAACTGTATCTGTTATTCATCTTCTGCTTTTATTAATGTTCTTTAAATATTGTGGCAGGGTGGACGATTTTCTCAGGTATGATCACTCAATTTCTCAGTTTCTTTTTGCTCTGTTTATTTGGCTGCAATATACTAAGCTTCAAATGGCTCATTATTCTTTGATAATTTATGAACTTATGGAATGCCATTAGCCAATGACATGATTTTATGTTTTCCTCAAACTTCTTTTGGGAGTGTAGCTGTGACATAAACACTTTAAACAAACATTTTACTATTACAAAAGTAGTTTTAAATTAGTAGGCTGAGATGCTCATTCACTTTGGATGTAATTATCTTGATTTCCTTGTTGAGGCTTCCTGAAATATCAGTAATTTTTATTTTCAAAGAACAGATTCTTGTATTTTCATTCTGTGCTGCAAGTCAAAGTTTTTCCTTGTATTCTCTGCATCTTCTAGTATGATATGGACAAAGCTACAAATTTGAGATTAAATCAAAGGAATTCAGTTTTATATGTTTGAACTAAGCCTTTGTATCTATTCATAGACTCTTAGTTGGTGAAAGTTGCTACCTTCTTGCATCTGTTATTGGAGATGATTTCTTTTGTTTACAGCCCATACCAGACGACAGTGGTTTTGCCAAACCATCTACAAGGAAAATCAACTGTAAAGGCTGATTTGGTTTTTGAAGAATTCAGTAAGACTTCAGATATTTTTATAAATGTCTTTTTTCCTTATATTTTGCCATTCTCTGTCTTGTTTTGTTTACTTAATTAATCGTTATTCCCTGTTAGGATTTTCTGGATTCAGATAATTTGATGATGCTCCTTTCCTTTTATACCCATCATAGACGAGTCATGAATTGATTAGGGAAAATTTAGGAGCCATACAAATTTCGCACTTGCCATGTAATTAGCAAGTGTAGATTTGGGTTGTACAAATGTGCAGACTAAGTTGTTGATCTACATGTTTTAAAAAATCAAGCAAATAAAATGGGACTGAGGAAGTAACTTCATCTGGGGGTGGGGGCTCTTTTGTATTTCTGCACGCTCTGGTACATAAACGTGAACTTAATTATGCTGTTACTCCATGCAGTTGGTATTGATATACACCATAAGATTGAGCAACTTGAAGAAATAAAGTCAAATGTGACTGTTAGACTTGGAACCAAGAGGTCTTCCTCTGTCCTACCTCCTGCAGAAGCTTCTCCACTCAAAAGCACTAGGGGAAGTGTAACACAAGCTAAGGAGCAATCAACCCGAAGCAAAGTCAATAAAAAAATTGATGACATGTAACTGAACTTTAATCTTGCCTGGCACTCCCCCCCCCCCCAACAAACACACACATGCGCGCGTGCTCGAGCGAAAGATTAGGGAAATTACTGGCATAATCTTTGTTTCTTACTTGCAAATCTTTGTATTGACAGGCCCTCTTTTAAACTCATAGAAGATGAGCCAGACGAAGGTATGGCTAAAAACACTCACTAAAATCTCATATTTACCCTTTATTTTCTGTTTATGGATGCTGAAATCTGTATTGAGGTGTGTTCTTGAAGGTAGTTTTGATGATAAAGCTGCTGAGGATGACTGCAAGATCATATCTGGGAGTACAATCTTTGATCACATTCGTAAAAAGGCCAAGGATTTCCCTGCCATAAAGAAGTCTAGTGCCATTAATTTTCCTATGTCAGAAACTTCAACTTTGCCAACAAAGAGCGTTTGTGTAGAGCAGCATGTTTCTCCTGGCATGATTGAATTTTCTGATGAAGTTGAGGGAAATACTGACAAACAACAAATGGTTAATTTTGGAAGACAGCACAGTGGCCATCTAGACATCAATGGTGATGCAACTGTTAATCAAGAGACTAATAATGTTGAAGAGTCGGCACTATCGGCAGGTAAAATACACGATGAATACAACTTCAGTTCTGCACCTCTTGTTCAATTTAACCTTTGTTTTATGTTGTATCAGGCGTATTTCATTCTCAGATAGCAGTAAACAGAAAAGAATTCCGCAGACTTGAGCACATACTTGATCATGCTAGGAAAAGGTCCAAAAATTTACCAGTGATCAATACATCAAACACCAAAAAAGGGTTTTCTGCTGGAGTACAAGGGAACTTTTCTGACAAGGAGCAAACACTAGGTCATCTGAATGTTGACAATGAGAAACAGTCATATGAACCTCCAGTTGGTTCTGTGATCTTTTCAGATCCCGAAACAATTGAGCATGAGTACAATGTAGATTCGCATGCAGGAACCTTCAAGGACAAGAAGCGTGCATCTTCAACTTCAAGAAAATCATTGGATCTTCCGTTTGACCTCTTCAACAATCAACCCAACAGAACATATAATGCTAATCCATCTCTCAACTCTTCACTGTCAAGGAAAGATGTCCACTACGAGCCTCCAGGGGATTCTGCAGAGCCTAAAAGCAGTACCACACTAAATCATCTAATGGAAGCAAGTCGAGGAAGCTGTTCACATGAAACTGGGGACAGAACCAGGAATGTCAACTCATTTCTCGGATTCAAGAGTGTCTTTTCATTTCTCTGATTTATAGCTGTTTCATTTCTTGGATTCAAGTACATGTTCTCACTTCTCTGATAGTCTGAATCCCCTTTTTCATTGAGGTAACTTCTCTGACAGATTTAGGTAGTGCTAATCTTGATCAAATGTATGCCTTATTGTAAATTACAAACTACTAAGGATTCCTTAAAACGCTTCCCTTGATAGAATTCGGAAGTGTATTGAATAGGATCATGGCTTGATGAGACTTGTGTCTATTGTTACATAACTATATTAGGATGTGGGGCGAAAAGTAGTCACCTTTTCTAATATAATAATGGTTTATATTAGTAATAAAACGTGACAACTCTAACTATATTGGGGTGTGGAGCTAAAAGTAGTCACCTTTTCTAATTTTATAATGGTTTATACTTTATATTAGTAATGAAATATACTATGTTTATAAGCAAAAATTTTGAACAAATGGAAAAGAACGAGATTGAGAGAACTAAGCTAATTATTTATTCAGTCGCCTTATCAATCATTTTTGAAGGAACCTATCAAATCTACGTAGCATCTGATACCTTATACTCGTATTATTTATCTTTTTTTTTTTTAATTCCGAAATACGAAGTTTACTAGGCCAAAAAAAAGGGAAAAAAGAAGCGCGCTAATGCTGGGGCAACACTTCACTTAGAGTGGGTTAAGGAGTCCAACACGTACTTAGCAAAGTGCCAGAATGTGTGCACCGTGCAGTCGTAGGTTGGAAACTGGTACTTTGCATGTAGCACCCACCCTAGTTACACCATCATCTGCTAAAAAATTGTAGCCAGAAGAAAAATTACTTTGGTTTGTTCTCCATCGTTTGAGTTTCTCTCTGGTTTCCGTAATTGAGTTAACAGGTATGCGCTCACCTCCATATAGATTTAGTTGTCACGTTACTAGTTATCATGTGACAAGTTGCTTAAGATTGAATTTTTTAAAACACGGTATATGGATTTGTATTTCAGAGTGAAAGATGGGTTGGCAGAGGATGGTGCAGTATCGGGTTTGGACTGTTATGGAAGATGCACCATTGGAATACTCATAGAAGAACCAGAGAGTTTTACTAAATAGAGGGGTATGATAAGTGTTGTGGTGGAAAGACGAATAGAAGGTTTAAATATCATAGTAGTTTTTGCAATTTGCAGTCTTTAGCTGCATATTATATTGTTTTGCATTCATAACATGCAAGTATTTTCTGAACATTCTAAACAAGTAACGATTAGTCTCTTGTTTAAAACTGTTTCTTAAGAGGCTGGGTGCATAAAGCAGAGCCAAAAATCTAAGTGATATGGAAAACGGGTCTTAAGATTCGGAATAACCTGGGTTATATTCAGGTGATAAGTCATTCGGATCAGGTATAGAACCTTGCAAGCTACCACACGCACAACCTGATTACAGAATAAGCAATTATCTATTCTGATGATTCCACAGAAGACGAGAGTGGATGTCTACAATCAATTAAGAACAATATAAACTGTAAGGAAAGCTATGAAACTACATAAGCCACAATTATATTACGAGATAGGGGCCTCGGCGACAAATATTTTCTTGTTCAATTTAAATAATAAAATTACGGTTGAGGTAAATACGAGCCAGTATTAGGCCATTTATCCAACTATTATCTCCAAGCTCAAGCAGCCACTTCTGCTAAGATACTCGATTCTTGAAAAGGGGTATACTTGGAAGAGGCAGCAGAAAAATCCTTAAAACAGTTCAGTCCCACTGAATTTTCCGGTGAAATGTCCAGTCTGACCCGTTTAATGCCTTAGTCCCATCAATAGAAACCATATAGTAAGGGGAGTCTTCAGCGAATTCAGTTGGCATGGATTTCCAATGCAAATTCGGCTCCCAGTCTGCTTCCTTGAGCACCTTCAGTATCTCTTCTACCAATATATTGCTTCCTTCGGCAGAGAAATGTATCCCATCTCTGCCAAGTACAAATTCAACATAAGGTTTGAGATATGCTTCTTCATAATAGTTTACGTCTTTATATAATTTACCAAAATAATAGGTCACATTCTAAATTTAGTAAATTTCTCGATGATAATTCAATGCTGAATGCATGTGAAAATAATTCAGGATTAAAGCAGCAAGTGAAAGTCTTTAAAACAGTGTAGTTAGAGGTCAAAGCAGGAAAATTATCAAACTTACGTAAAACAAGCTGTCAACCAGTCCTCCCTCCTCTGGATTGCAGAGTAAAGATCAATCACTTTCAAATCCATTTCCCTGCATAGCTCTATCAGGGCTTCAGAATATCTTTGACATTGTTCATTCGATCGAAGTAACTCCGATAGATATATACTGGTTCAACAGAAATACCTACTTCAAAATTATAATCCTGCGATGTAGAAAGTAATAACAAAAGAAGAGGTCTAAAAGGAGAACCTTTTGTTTTCTCGAATATGGTCTTCATTCACCGGAGGACTGCTAAGGAATATAATCCGTGTTGTATCTGAAAGACCCTAATTTGCAGACACTTGTATTAGACTTCAGACAATATGTAGGAACAAAGGATCCAAATAAACAAAATATGCAGTGTAGAGCAAGAGTAATTTGCGGAAAACTACAAGTCCTTCAAGTGTTTAAATGAGACTTTTGGGTGAAGTATAATTTTGGCATATAATTCTAATCTTTGCTCTTTGTTGCCATTTCCTTAGGGCCTATTGGTCAGCCACAAATCTTAAGAGAAATCTCATCACATGATTAGCTTCATAAGATGCAAAATTTGAGATGATTGAAAGAAAACGGCAGGCTCTATTATTTTGACAGGGAGGGCAGACTATTTTACAGCCTCAGGCCCTCCAAAACCTGCTTCAGTGATAATTACATACTTCCTCTGCTCCCCTAATATTGCAACATGGGGGTATTGTATGGAATTTAAGATGGGGAGAGAGACATAAAATTAGATACCCATGTGATGAGAGAGATAGAGAGAAGGCATGCACAAATAAGAAAATGTTGCAATAATTGTGAAACAACCTAAAATAGTAATTGTTGCAATATTAGAGGAACGGAGGAAGTATAATATACAATGTAAACATCACAAGAGCTAAAACTTCTTTAAAAGAAAAGAAGGCAGCAACACCTTAATATGAGTAGCAATCTTTCTCATGTTCTCAACATATTCTGAAAGCGGCACATGAGGGCCAAGGCCTGACGGGTGGCTGCCCATCGAATCATTACCTCCGAAGTACACTATTACCAATGAAGGCTGAGTACTAGCATCCTAGAGTCAAAAAAATATTATCAAGGTCAAAATCTTAGCTGGAAGAGCAATAATAACGATCATTGATAGATGCAAACAATTAGCAAGAATGAACTGAATGAACATCAAAGGCATCTGCAGCACACATATTCTTATGTGGACAATTCAAAACAAACTCAGCTTAAGACATCCTCTGCAATGTACTAGAAATAACCAATACTATAACAAGAAAAGAAAAGCTGTCTAACGAGTCAATTTTCATTAATCTCACCACAGACAGACAATGATACAGAAATAGGCGAGCAACGGAGGCAGTGAGAGAGGGGGTGGGAATTTGGGAGGGGGAAGAGGTGGGGACTGAATTTTCATCATCCTTGCACTAAAAATTAAGGGAAACAGAATACTCTGTATCACATAAGCCTCACAGAACAGCAGAACCAACCTAATAAGCCAAACAGACAAATGAATAACAAGCCACATCACAAATTGAAAAGATAAAATATTTGCATTAGCTGGGGCATTCAAATACCTGTCGTCAGGGAGAAGGGGGGCCAAAAAATAAATAAGTTGATCACAGGTAATTTCAACAAGGAACATAAAAGCTATCTACTTGAGAAACAGATCTACAGAATCTCTATCTTGTGGATTCATAATAGGACTAGCAATTCCATTTAGTTTGAGATATTTGTTATTGAATAACTTTAGCATATAAACAATAATTGATTAGTGCAGAAGCTCAGCACAATCAGCAAGAATTCAAGGATTTCTTTGAAACTCATCTGTTAGGGAACTCACAAGCTACACCGCCACTATTTCAGACCAACAATGCTCAATCCATAACACAAACAACCCTCTGAGATGAGCATGTGGCTGCTTATAGCCACTCTACTCAAAGCAAAACCTTCCCAAGGCATGCAATAGAGAGGCCGAGAATACAATAGGTCTTAGCACCAAATTCCACTCCCCAAGGCATGCATTATGGTGATCTCCAATGATCCTTCCATGGACTACCTCCTAGACAGCAAGACACAAGACATGGAATAATCCTTGCTTCCTTTTTCCAGTAACATATTTCTCCCAAGTGCCAAATTATATAAGCAATTTCACTATGAGTTATTAGCCAGTCCACCCAACTGCCAAGTATCTCTCAGAAATGCCCATTCCTCCAATTGTAATGAATTAATAATCCATAATTAGTTACGGACTCTGATAAATGTGCTCAGCTCTGATGTTATCTTCTAAGATATACTGCATTAATTTGTTCTAGTTTTTACACTCTCTCCTTACATTCAAAGACACATCAGCTCATCTATATATCTGTCTAACACCAGAAAATACCCTTGGCTTGTACATCATTCTCTAATAGTTCCTGCAATATTAGACCAGCTTCTGATGCTGTAACACTCGTTCAGTTTTCTATTCACAGTAATTACAGTTAGATCTTATATAATTAGGTGGCTCAAAGATATTTGTTTGCAACCAAAAGAATAGCAGCAACAAGAAAATTACCTTTGGAAAGACTTGATCAAGGACCTCCAGTGCACGGCGAGAGTTCCAGCAAGTATATCCTCGCACAAAAATGTCTGCCTGTGTATATCAGAAGCCAAGATTTAATAAAAGCAAGTGAGTACATATGGACTGGCTATGATGAAACTGGACGTGATGTGGGATGTTTAAAGTTAAATAATCATGGTATAAGAACCAACATAGCGCAAAGTACATTAAATCAAGATTGTCATCAGTAGTCATATTACTCCACAAGGATTTCTTCTTCTACTGAAGCGAATGTTTTACTATATATCTCCCTAGAAAGAGAGAAAGGAAAATACAGAAGCAATTCAGCACGAAAGTCAATATACTCAATCAACATAAAGAGTCAAATATAAAGCTCACTCAGGAAAATGAGGGGAAAACAATGGCTAAAGCAACTAAGCAGTCAGACTGTGTACGGCAAGAAAACACTCAAGCCATTAGAGCGAGCTCGATAATGACATGTAATGATTGAACTCTTAGGAGATCACATCTTTATTGCCCTTAAATTTCAATTTTTTTTTCCTACAAAAGCCCATACTCAAAGCTTGCTACACATCAGCCACATTGGTGAGTTAATTGAACATGTGAACTAGCATTAATAATTTTAACAGGTCATACTCATACTACCAATCAACCTCCTACTACCCTTTTAATTTTATCAATAAAAAAAACCTCTTTTAGAAGCTGTTTCCCCAACAACTTCTGTAAAGTAACATTGTTGTTGCCTAGGAGAGCCATTAATCTATAAAGCATTAGTGTGAGACGGTATCATGGTACGACATGTACTTTTCACAAAAGTTGAGGTGACATTTTCCACGACGATCAAACCAAAAACAAAATACCCCTGTAGCATTGGCCCTAAAAGCAATAAGCATTACAAACATCCTTCTACATGACTTACATATGTCAATCCTGTTTCATTTCCTAAGACAATGCTGTAAAACCATAAATAATTAATATCAAAACAAACTCAAAAAAATACCTTAACGCAACAGATCATAACCCCACAAAGTACAAACCAAAAACACCCTAATATCAATGAAATTTCACATACACAATGAAATACAAAATTAATCATTCCAAAAAACATCGTTCACAATCAAATCATTTCAACTCTAACAAGATCATTGATTCATCACCCTAAATTCACCGCAAAAAGATAACAACTTTCACATCAAACTAACATAAAAATTTAATCTTTATACAAAAAATGAGAGAGATTAAACCTTGCGAGCATAAATATCAGCAAGAGTGGCACCCCAGCCGCCATTACTAAAGCTGTATTGAACAATCGATGATCCGAACAGCACGAACTGCGGTCTGGCGGGTCCCACCATTGTTGTAACGGCAAAAAATTGGTGAAGATTGAGAGAAAAATGAGGAGAAGAAAAATTCAGAAATTTCAGAATTCAGATTATTGGTGAAGTGGGTAGAACAACTGAAAGAAGAAGTAAATAAATAAGTAGTGTTGTACGAGTAGTAGTAAGTTAGTAACTAAGGATGCATAATTTGGTGGGATATTCAATGCGACGTGGGCTTTTTTTATTTTGGGTATTCAATTGCAGAACCATACTACTTTACTCTACTCCCCAACCTCCTCCATTTCATTCATTTGCATTCAACATTGATTTTATTATGAGTTCCGTAGTCAATTTTCCAGGGGAAAGGCTATTTGCCCATCAACGCCGTAAGTGAGCTGGGTTTAGGGCGTCGTGGGAGATGTATTAGCCATATCTTAGCTTTTTACGCCTAATACAATGATTGCGAATAGGTCACGACTTATTAACCTTATAATACTAAAAAAAAGTTTCTATTAAGATTATTGAATTGAATATGTATGTTTGTCATGTATGAGTATTTGAGTAGAGGGGTGGGAATATGCGGCACTTATACAATGTTTTTTTGTGTATTGTGTAAGTCGGACCCTTTCACGTGACCACATCACTTATGTTAGAAAAGAAAAACTTATTGGTCTTCTATGAGTTTACTCTATACTAGCCAACTTATTATTTTGATTTGAACTTGACAGTTCTTAACTTTTTTTTAACTTATTATTTTTACTTTTTTTTAAAACCTAATGAATAGTACGGAAGTAATATGTATTTGAGTTGAATAAAAACGAGGCCAAAGCAAAGTGACATAAGAAGTAATATGGGAAAAAGCAGGAACTAAAATATTTGGAACACAATTTTCTACAGTAGTTTTTCCATGGAAACAAAGCACGTTCAAATAATTTCTAGAAAAGGTCTCAATTAGTACTCCACCAAACTTAGGCATACTTTAATGGTAGTTGAAAAGTCTGAAGATTACACGTCCACTTGGGTCTTTTCTATTCATTTGCTTTGAGACTGCAAGTACTGTCTAAAATAGCCAAAATGGGACTAGTAAAGCCATTGCGGAGTAACATTACTATGTGTGGTTATACACCTGCTTTACCCCTATCAGTTATCATTCAACTACAAGTACTGTCTAAAATAGCCAAAATGTACATTTTCGAAGTCTTTAAAACATAATGAGATAAGATAACTGGTTTATCGGAAGAATCAAAACCATTCCAAAAGAAATCATAACATCGGCTATGTTTCTGTTTAGTAACCATGTATATGCCTAGTAACAAGCTTTTGCCTGCGATATACCTGTAGGTTGTAACATGCTTTAGTCGTTTATATTTTATCACTTTTGGATAAAACCCCTGAAAAACATAAGGATTATAGAGAATTGCATTATATATTATGTGTGTCTGGTCCATAAATTGGAACGTAAGCTTAAGAATCACAAAAACAATACAGAAAGTGCAAAATCTCACTGGCAAGAACTCATTTTAAGTTAAATCAAATAGCTGGTTCACAAAAGTATGAAACAAAGTAGAACTGGAGGCAACAAAGAAGGTTCAATGCTGTACTGCAACAGCAGCAGCAATGCATTATTTATATCTATGCTTGTCATTAGTCAATTACAATGTAAGAACCCCTCTTTCTGCCTATCGAGGTTCGTTCAAATGTTGAATTAATTGAATAATGAATGTTATATGCAATTCAATAATATTCACTGTAATTCTAAACAATGGTTATAATCAGTTGGCTTAGGCCAATATAATATGCTTGTGTAACTGAAACAAAAAGTGAACGCCTGCAGCCTGCAATTTTAGCCGTGGAAACCAGCATTCAGCAGCCCAGAGATTTTCTGTACAGCAAAATGTTCTGGAAGTGCAACAACCATATACCAAAGTGCATTCCCAAAAGTCGAGCTCTTAAAATAATCCCTTCCAGCCAGACAATTAGCCATGTTATCAAAGATTTCTTTTTCATCAACTTTGCCTGAATGACTGCTTCAGAAGAAACCCGACCAATGATCAAGAATGTATCCAAAGATGATCCTTGCAGCTGAGCAAAATATTCATAACTGGAAGTTAGATCAGGCAATATAGTCAAATAGCAGATAAAGACAATTACTAAGAACATACTCTCAATATAACTCTGTTTATTAGGTAAAACAAATAGTTTACACCCCTAGCAAATCTCAATCACTCTGTTCATTGTTTCTTTTCCAGTGGTAATTACAAGCAAATTGGCATTGCCAAAGTTCAGTGTCATATATTTGGCAAAGTATTAATTTTATCCTACACCCAGGACTAGGATGTGCATCCATAGATCATCATTACTCATTATTTGTAATGTTGAAAGTGGCCACAATTTAAAGGACATTTGGACATTTGGTAAATAATATCTCAGTTGTCTTCCGCATAAAAATTGCATATCTCCTTCACTCTGAAAGGAAATGAACAAACCACCACCACCCAATGTGATCAGCCTATAAAGGGTTCCCAAGAACCTATTAATCTCCCCTCGGGTCATTTTTCCCCAAAACTCTCTGAGATAACCTAATGACAAAATCTATAGGCATTTTTTCCTCACGAATACAAAAAGCTCCTTACCACAATGGCAATAGAAGAGGACTAGAGAAAACAGAGTGTCGAAAATTATCTGACAACAGGTGTAAGGTGTAACAGACTAACAGGACTAATAACTCAAGATGATGAGACTTTTCATGTCTTGTGCACTCATTGTCCCCATGACCCTCAAAATAGAAAGGCCGTTTACATAAGTTTATCAAAATAAAGTCAGTTCATCAAATACTGATCATTGTTGACAACAAGTATCACTTTCATGTATACGTTGGTTCGTCCAAAAACTGGAAATTATAAAGGAATAACATATATAGTAACTGAAGTCTCAAGTTTAAATGCATTACCAAAACATTGTTGACTGATCGTAAGCAGTCATTGGTCTTCAGCATCAACAAAATCACACGAGGCAGCCTCCTCAAAAGTTCTGAGATCTGAGGGAAGTATTGGGATGCATACATCTGGAAGCAACAAAGCATAACGTTAATTTGTAACAAGTCAATTACAGAAAACCATCATGATAAAAATCTAGGATGCACATCCATGATTATTAGGAAGATCAAACTCAATTATATTAAAAACTTATATCAACACTGCATATAAAACAATCTCCTTATAAAAAAAGACAAAACGTAACGCATTGTAATAAATAAGTTTACCTGGAGTTCCGATCGATCATTCTCTGTCCCCTGTATCATCAAATGATCAACTGAGGTATCAATGACCCTATTCCAAGGCCTCATTGTCAGAATACCGGCAAATAGTGCATAGAGGTCATCCCCAGCACCCAGCTTTGCACTATTTTCTCTTATAGCCTTTTCATCAGAAAACACCAACCCCTACATTACACATCATAAAAAGATAGTCTCAAATGCTCCCTATAAATCTATACAAAATTTAGAAAACTTATATTTATTAAGATAACCACGGATAAAACAAATTTACACCTTCCACAATGCAGCATAGTTTACTCTGGTATCAAAGTCAAGTTCTTTATATAGACCATGGTCCAAAAGTACCAACTGTGGTTTTCTCTTGCCTGTTAAAGTAAAGGAAATCAAAAAACCAGTCTCAGTGCATATGACATCTCGAAATAGAGTTCTCTAGACAAAGAAAGTACGGAGATCAATGTATGATGAAAAGCTAAACAAAGATGAGCTCACCCAAGCAAAAATTTAAAAAGTATGTATTATGCACGTACGCACACAAAGTAAGGTAGCTTAAGAAATTAATCCTTTCAAGTTCAACAATACATGAACAATATACAAGTCAAATTTGCAAATTTTTGAGAAAAAGACGAATTCTAAATTGAAAAGGTCACAAGATAACACAAGAAAAGAGACCTACATAATTCAAGCTACACATTTGATTACCATAGTAAGGACAATTAGGACATGAACCTGATGACGCCATTCAAGGACACCACTTGACACTCTTCCAAAACTATAATAAGATTCTCAATTCTCCTCGTAATCCATATTCTTTAGACTCTCCTCTATTCATAGATTTCCTAATACCCCTTTTCCTTTAACTTGTTTCCTACCCTTTTCTTCAAGCTTCCTAGTTGATTTATTGTATAATTCCAATAAGACCCCTTCTATGGATGCTTCATCACATTGAGATTCAGTACAACACTCAATTCATTTCAATGCTTCTCAAGTGATATTTAACATGTTTATTAAAAATTTCATTAAGCATCTTGGGGTCATAAATGATTGTTTGGAACTATATAAGCCCACAAGTCAGTCACATAAAAGCTTGTGGTGGTCTAGAGTCTAGCAGGAGACAATTCGGTAACCATTGAAATTGATAGTAGGTAAAGTGGACTAGACGATTCAAACCACACAGGTGCCACCCGAGTTCTAG
The DNA here is from genome assembly GCF_001683475.1 of Chenopodium quinoa. NCBI lineage: Eukaryota > Viridiplantae > Streptophyta > Magnoliopsida > Caryophyllales > Amaranthaceae > Chenopodium > Chenopodium quinoa. The sequence continues at coordinate 1,722,930 of NW_018744582.1, read as the reverse complement.
TGAGGTCCATGGGAACACCTTGTAGGTTCATAAATGTCAAAAATTGTCCAAAATTGTAGGTTATATAATCCACGCTTTTGGACTAATTTCGGAGATTTTGGTACCAGAAAACTCAAGAAATGGTGGGGATGCATTCCGAAATCATACAAGGTTATTTGGAATCATATACACCTATTAGTCAGTTAAATAAAGGCCTAAATTGGCATTGAGCAGGCATGCTTGTAACCAACTCTTTGACAATTAAGAGGTAAAGGACGGTACCAACCACCCCTATGGCCTCCGTAGGTTCCATGGGAAGCACCTTGACCTATTTTCTTTTTGGGTCCAAAAATATCTAAAATCTCCAAAATTATAAGGGTATAATACACGCACTCGGACCAATTTCAGAAACTTTTCTAAAACTTAAGTGGATGTAAGGGTTGTCTGGGTCATAAAAGTTGGTTTAGAACCATTACAGGCCTCTAATAGGTCTATGTTTTGAGAATGGTTGTAGTTTAATTATATGATTATTTCGAAATTTTGTTGATTCAAGTGGTGCTGAGGGATAAATTTCGAGGTCATCCTTGATTCCCCATATACACTCATAGGTTGGTCACATTAATGTTTATGGTGTTCTTAAGTCAATAATAAGAGGCATGTCCATGATTGATTAAATAAATAATTAAGAGGCAAATTGGACAATTTTAGTCACCCGGGGCCTCATGGGGTCCATGGGAAGCACCACGACCTCAGGTCAAAAAAAGTCGAAATTCTTCGGAATCGTAGGTTATAATCCACGCTTTCAGATAATTTTTCAGAGATTTTAGGATCCGATGTAGAAAACTCATGAAATCGAAAGGGATGCATCTCGGATTCATAAAAGGTTGTTTGGAACCATATATGTATGTAGTCGGCTTGATAGGAGGCGTGCCCGTAATTGGATAATTTAACACTAAAAGACCAAGTAGACGGTTCCAAACACCAGTGGGCTCTTGAGGTTTAGTGGGGTCCATATAATACATGGTCTTCTTTCCTATTCGGGTACAAAATTGTCGGAAATTTCCAAAAGTAAAGGTCAACCCGTGCTTTCAGACATAGTTCAGGAAATTTTTCAAAAACTATGGTGGGAATGGGGGTTGTTTCTCATGGTCATAAAAGTTGCCTTGAAATCATAAGGTCCATAATAGACTCATCATTAAGCCTATAAAGTCTCGAGACTGAATTTGATTCAATTAAATGGTTATTTAGAAAATATGTTATAGTGGATGGTTTCAATCGCAACTAGGCATCCTAGGTCTTATTAAGGTGTCAAGAATCCTTCATTACGCACCCACCTTTGTCGATGCATAGGTTGTTTATATTGGTGTTACACCCACCATTATCATTGTTGATTTTGGTTGTGTTCAATTGTTCATAGTGAAGGCTTAGTGAAAATATCCAAAACGGGGCCTTATGGAACCATGTTGATAATAATACTAGGATACCTTTCTGAGATATGGGTGACTTTCCTTAATTAGGAAAATGGTTTTTAATGGAACATGAGCGTATATCATATAAGATTTGAATTTGGTGGTACCATCTTTCCTGGATGGACCAATCTTAGACACAATATTTTGTGCAATGCAAAAAAGTACATGGACAAAAGTTACCTAATATATTTCTTTTGCCTGAAGGCAATGGGCGAACTATCAAGTTGGCTGCATGTGGATCACAGTGCACAAATCCATGTTTGTAAATCATCTCTGCAAAAGCCTCGCTAATCTACAATCAATTACAAATCATCAACCTTATTAGACAATACTGAAAGCAGAAATACAAATTTTGGACAAAAGAATTTCAAAAAATGTATAAATGAAGGTTCAATGTGACAAAATAAACTATCGGAATTCTTTATATGAATCCCAATCAAACTAGTTATCCAACTCCAAAAAATTTGCAAAGTGGATATTATTGGGATTAAAGTGGGGAAGAAAATTTATATAAAAAAAAAATAATAATAAAATAAAATCAGAATCAGAGATCATGTAATGCCAGGACCAAGCCATGGTATGCTAAGCTATACGAAAGATCTCGTCTTATGAACCCTAGACCATGACAAGCTATCAAGTGCAGCAAAATAAGGAAAATTACCAGTCTGGAAACATCGTACGGTAGAATTCCCATTTTCCGAATGCCCTTCACATCATCAATTTGAACACCATCTATATACTCCATAGTTAGCAATTTTTTGGTACTCATGTTCCAGTAGACCAATGGAACATATATACTGTCTGATATATGTGGTGATAGTTTCTGAAAATTATGCAAACATTTTTGACTGTTCTGTGCCTCCACCAAGAAGTCTAGTTCCTGATAGCCACAACAACGATAATTATATCAGGCCCTTGCATCTAATAAATAAAATCCAATTACTTGAGCATTTAAATCAGATACACATAGTTTAAATGATATTAAATAATAAACCAAATATGTAAGACAACTGGAAGATAAAGGCTAGATAAGTCATGACAATACATTAAATCCAAAAAAAAATATTTCTACTCTTGAATACTTTAATCAGTATCTTCTACAGGAGTTAACTCAAGAAATCTAGATACTAGAACTGCTTCAAATCTATTACTAGATACCAATCCAATGAAAACAGATCTAGGTTTCTTAGCTGCATGCTCTGCGAGCCCCAACTTAATAGTAGACCAAAAGCCTGGTCAGAAGACTCGGATCAGTGAGACTATTATTACAGAATTCTCAACCACAAAGGTAGATCAACCCTAATGTACGTTAATAAAACTCAGTGCATTTATTTTTAATACTCCCTCCAAAATCCTAACAGACATTGCGTGAAAGGTAAGAAAGCATCATTCATTGCATTTTCTTTTTTTTCTTTTCTACGAAATTTCAATTTTCAATCATGCTTTGGGACAACAAAATTCATAAATTTTCATCATTGTCTTCAGGCAGAAAGAATCCAACATAATATGGAAAGCCAGAAAGGTGTCCCAGGTATAAAGAAAGACAAAGTGACAAACACCAATGATTACTAATATCAATAAATTTTCATTTGATTTCCCATGACTTAGAATTTAGTTACAACAACGAATCAGCATACAACCATTAAGAAAGAAGATAGAGCAAAGGGCGGAATCACAGAATTCTTCAGATGTGACCAACAAAAACAGATAAAACTACATACACAGAATTAGCTTTTTCAGAATGAAGAACACCAGAATTAGCATATTGATAAAGCAAAGGTACAGCCTTAATCAAATAATGATATCTTGTGACAAAACATTACTCCTTCCATCCTCACATCATATACTCGTATTGATGACCTTTCGTGCCTTACGGTAAAGGTTATAATGTCAGAGTAAATTAAGTAGTTTTTTCAATCATGCCCTTGCTCACTCCACCTTATAAACCCATCTCCTCGAATTAGAAGCTTGGTCAGTCCCCAATCTTTGTCAACCCCCAACTATTATTCAATTACCTTGAATAGGATATTTACCCCACCAAAACTCCAGTGATATGGCCCCCTACTCATTTAATGAATCCCCTACTAAATACACTTAGTATGCGTACCATTCGCAAGAAAGTGGGTGTCGTGGGATTGCAGACAAACTAAGGGAAAATCACTTGCGTTGGTTCGGGCATGTAAGATAGAAACCCCAAGGTGCACCAGTACGAAGAGTGGAAGAGTGGGATCATGGAGAGGTTAAACGAGGTAGAGGGAGACCGAAAATAACTTGGTTGGAAGGAGTTAGGAAGGATATGAAGCATATGGATTTGCATAAGAATGAGGTATTTGATCGCAAGGGGTGGAGGAAAAAGATTTTTGTGGATGACTATACGGAATAATTACTTTTGGTTCATGTAACCGACCCCACTTATAGGATTAAGGCTTTGATTGATTGATATGCATTCCCAAGCATAAAAAGACAATTATCGAGGAAGGAACAGGGAATTCAGTCACGTAACCTTCTCTCTCTCTCTCTCTCTCTCTCTCTCTCTCTCTCTCTCTCTCTCTCTCTCTCTCTCTCTCTCTCTCTCTATATATATATATATATATATATATATATATATATATATCTCACACACACACACATTTAATCACTCCCCTATTATATTTTCTTAACATGTGTGCCCAAGCATAAATGGACAATTATTTGAGGACAGAGAGAGTGGTCGTTTAACTATCATTAATAAAGGGAAAAGCAGGGAATTTAGTCACGTAATCTTGTTCTTTTCATGATAAATCATGGAAGACTAGTTTAATCCATGTGCTACAATTATAAATGCCCAAGGGAGTTGCATCTGATGAGTCATTTGGCAAAGAAACATATACATGAAACCCAGAACAGTCAATAATGAAGTCTCATAGACTCATAGGGAGTAAATAGTCATATCAGCACCAAGCTACCAAGTAGATGCATATAAGCCAGATAAAAAAGTCAAAGAAGTGATTTAAAATGAGAAGGAGCTAAGACTTTTTTGCCTTTTTTTTTTAACAGAGTGCATGTTTTATTAGCTGCAACTTTTAGAATTTAATAACACGTGCAACTTGACTTAAAAGAATGTGCACTGTTATTTTAATCAAGGCAAATCTTTTTTCCATAGATGTAGTTTTGGTTCAGCAAAAGATAAGCAAACGATAAACATAGAGCTCAAAAATAATGCACATTCAGTTCCAGAAAGTTGCACGTGTCACCCTTCCAATTACAAAAGCTTTCTCATTGGGTCTCTCCCCAACATATTTAACTTCTGCTTCTCTAATTATATTTAAGTTTTACAACATACCTTAGGCAAGCTTTCTCGAACTTCAGCGACCAACCACCTATATACGACAAGAGATTTGGCACATTAGAGCAGTGTGTGTAGTTCAAGGATATAAAATTTTCAACTTTTTTTATGATGCACTAGTCCAGTGACCTTGGCTCTCATCATGTTTAGAGAAATTATCTTAGCATGGCATCATAACAGGAATTTAAGTTTGGGTAATTATGCACTTTGAATATTAACCTGTAAGCAAAAGTGCAATACTTCAAAGTACCTATAATCAAAATTAGGAAACAACCGATGAAGAGTGTTTACAATCAGCTCCACTGTTGCATAATCTGCAGCCGCAGTATCAGTCATGTGAGCATGCTGTACCTGTATATTAGAAAGTAGCAGGGAAATGTAGAAAAGAAAAGGAAATTCTAGGCTCAGCACTTAAAATCCACATTGTGTACAATCTATAATCTTATTTACATTAATAATACAGAAATTGTAACCTTCACAGCGACTTCTTGGCCATTATGCAGCTGTGCAACATGAACTTGTGCAAGGGAAGCGCTTGCTATGGGAGCAGGATCAAATTTGGCAAAAATCTGCACATAACAAAGCAAAATTTGAGCACCAGTTACCAGGGCATCAACTCTCTTCTGGGGGCTTGAGGGCATCAACTTGCCCTATTTCCTGGCCAGGAGGAAAAAAAAAAAAAAGCTCTCTGAACTCCCCCCCCCCCCCCCAAGGCAGCACAGCCTTGATTTGGATGTCACTAAGGGAGAGGTGGGTCCATCAGGAGGGCATTAATCTGCCTACCCCATCCCATCACATTGACTGGACCGGCTGGTCCATAGGCCAATATGGATGTTTCAAGTGGAACACTATCATTCCTATAAACACAAAAACAATTTTGAAGCCTATATAAAGAGAGGCCTAACTAAGGTTAGAGAACAAAAAAGTGGAAGCTTATAGTTTCTAAGTGTTCTTTTTCTCCCCTGGCACCCTACTCTATCACTAGAAGTTTTATAATGGTGTTTTTTCTCTCATGTTCTAAAATATGTGAGAACTATCCATTTGTTTGCTGAGAAGCTAACGCAGAGCATAACATAAAAGAAGAGATTAAAGTAAAGAAGTAAGTTATGGATTCAAGAAAGGAGATACACAATTTCACAAGCAATATTGGGGGGGGGGGGGATGAACATACTTCATTTGGCATCCCTCCAAGCTCCTTCTTTATAACATCACACACTTGATCATATGATGAAACCGGACATTTATTCAGCATAGACTCCCTCATTGTTTTTACATACTCTTCCGGAACTAGATATTCCTGAATCAGAGATGATAAAAAACAGCATCAAATATGTAGAAGCAAACAAAAATCCATACATGCCCTCTAACAAATCTATTAGAGACACTCATGCCAAAGCTTCAAATTTATCACAGCAAATTCAGTTTGCAATCGGTTCATAAATGCTAGTTAGAGAGAGTACCAATTGACCAATATGTTGACCAAGCTTAATATATATTCCTCCATTTCTGAAGCATAGATCTTGGAGCTTAAGAGCACTTCTAATATGAACTTCATGTTTCATTTTTGAATACTCAGTGCTCCCTTCTGGTAATCCCAGCAGAGAATATTCATAATCTGATCCATGCAAAAAGATGTCAGACATGTACACAAAATATTTCCAATTATTTTAAAGATTAAATACATATGAAGTATGAGACCATATAGTTTAGTATGACCATTCTCAAGGCATAGGTAAAGAGATAAAAACTCAAGAATAAGGCCTTGTGTATTTATTAATTACATATCTGTCAAGTAATCAAGTAAAAAAGATTACCCAACAAAATGATTATATCAACAAAAAGGCGCAGATTTGAATCCTAAATAAAGGCAACTATACGTAAACACCTTGGGAAAATGGCCTTCATTACAGCATGACTCCTACCACAAACAAAAGACAATTTGTTTAACACTAGTGCCAAGCTAGGAGATATAGTAATATGTGTGCGTTTGGGAAAAGAAATAAGAACAACAAGAAGCACCAAAACTTTTGCAGCACTCTCAAACATAAGGTTTAATGCTAGGGTAATTATATGTTAAGAATTAATCAATGGACATAAGATTTGTTCTTTAGCACATATTGCAATCTCAAACATCTAGTTCACTGATGGGCTAACTAGTGACTAATTCAGCATAGAATGTTGGAGTTGCAATAGTTCCTAGGACATCACTCCAAACAAGGCCACTATGCACCAAGAAACAAAATTCCTGCAGCTACCTGCATAAAATTTTAACTATCCTCCATTTATCAAAAACCTAGTCCTCTTATTCATCTAAAAGAAACACCTTCATACCATTTGAAATTCATTAGCCATTTTGGTATCCTAATCTGATATCAAAGATCCAACTCTTTAAACATTCCATTATTAAGTACTATGTTACTCAGCGCATTCAAAAGTATCATATACGGCCAACTTATGACAAAAATTTGCATAATTTGGTCCAAAATGAGAATCAAATCCAACAAGGGTATTATTTGAGGTGAATTGTAGCATACTAAAAATAATAGTATACACACAAGAATTAGGTTAATGAAACATTCATCTAATCATTGACGCAATTGCCAACTACTACACAAATTCATCAAAAATTGAACTTCAAATCACCCAAAATCACTTTAAAACGTCAAAATTCAACAACAAACTTCTATCAATTTCCATCAAACCAAAACAAACATCCACAAATTTGACCTCATTACACAGCATACTGAAACCCTAATCCTAATTGAAATCCCTCCCCAAATTAAAACACCAAATCTATGAGAATTATAGAAGATAAGAAGAGTACCGAAGGCGATACTAGCGGCGGTGAAAGCGTCGCGAAAGAGGCGTACAGGGACATTGGTCCACAGTTTAAACGTTGCCGGAGGATCGTCGGAAGTTAAAATGGTGGCGCCGGCAGTTCCACCGGCGACGGCGGTGCCGACCGCCATAAATTTGGCCGCAACTCCCCATAAAGTACGCGTAGCCATATTTAAGACCGCGGATTATAAAGTTAACTTTTGAATGAGCTGCTATTTATGGGCTTGCTGGGCATGCCCATGATATTGATAATACATTAATACGAGTATTTATTTTATTTTTTATTTTAATTATCGAATAGGTCTCTAGCCTTTTGGCCCGTTTGATGTACGGGTTGTTACTTAGGTAATTTTTATGTGTAGGTATGCTTTCCAATAGTTAAAACTTTTGATGTAAAATACGAAATAATTGTTTCATGACCATTGAGGTGAATAAAGTTCAGTGCTAAAACTTAAAAGAAAGAGAGAGTGAAGGTGGATTGTGGAAGAAGATGAAGGAATTTAGTTAGGTATATGAATATTGTGAGATATGAAATGACATATTAGTTTAAGTTATTTTTTAGGAGATGAAAAGACTATTGTTATTGTACTTCGTATGTTTATTAATGTGTACAAATTAGTTCAACTTATTTTATTATGGTGGATACGAACACTTCATTTTCTTACTTAAATTTGCTAGTTACATAATGCATAAAAACTTTAACATTATATATTTTTTATATTTTAAGTTTTATATCAAAAAGGAATATAAAACGGAAAGATTAAGAGAGGTGACATGTGGCATATGAGTGATTTGTGGTGACATGTGGTATATGGGTAATTTGTGGTTTGTGTTTTTAAATACTAAGTATAGATAGATTATACATTTGTAAAAAGAAAGAAAGAAAGAAAAAAAAAAAAAAAAAAAAAAAAAAAAAAGAAACCATTAATATCTTAAGTTATACATCTATATCTATACTTATCTATTAAAAAACGTTTCTAAAAAAGTTTATATGCCACGTGGCACCCTCGCCATGTCATTTTTTCATCTATGAGCATATTCTAATATAATGAAACATGTCTATCATGATATTTGAACTCATAACCACAAAAAAATGCATTAGAAGTCTTACCATCTTATCTATTGATTAATCATGCTTTTATACTCAACTCATAACTATACATATGGATTGGAGATCTGGACATTTAATAACTGCAATTCTTCAGAACATCGATTCTATTATTTGTTAATAATACTCATCGAGGTAATGCATACAAGAAAAATTAACTATTGTTATAAATTAATTTTAGTTATTTATTTATTTTGATAATAATTATGTCCTTATTTTCACTATATTATAAATTTTATACGAAGGTCATGTTTATATAATTAGGCAAAAGCTGTTCATAAATAATTTATTCAAAGGTTTAATGAAAAACTATTATAAGTAAACAAATAATCAATAAATAAATAATAATGAATGAACCTATATATTCAATTACAAGTCTTCAAAGTAACAAGCCGAGACATCGCTCGGGCCACACACTAATTTGTATAAAAAAAATGTACTGAGTACTTAAATTAGATTTTACTATGGAGTGTGTGAATAGTGTATTGTAAAATTTTTGCAAGTAAAAAAGGAGGAAGCAAAAAAATAAAGATAAAAACAAAACAACTTGATTGGGTAGGTAAGAACAACTATCATACTAATATAGGAAATTGAAACCTCTCTCAAGTCAATTACAAAAATAACTTGATTGTATGGTTTAAAATTAGTAGTATGTAAATGTTAAGTGGTTGTATTTTGTACTTGTATAACATTAAATCCACTTTAAAAGCATGAGTAATACGAAAAATAATATTCTTAAAGGCAATCTGTTGAAAATTTAAAATTTTATTTCACATCTATGTACATAAGATTATTAGCTTAACTATACAAAATCAAAATCAAAACTGTATAGGACTGCATTATTAATAAACAAGGTGATCTTGAAAATTACACCAACAACTAAAATTCATGCAAAAATTTAATATTTCTTCAGGAGCACAACTTAGCCCTTAAAACCATCTCAATATCATTGGCAATAGCTATGACATCCTTTGAAATTCCTTGCAGTCCCATTCTTGACAATCCAGCACAATACACATTAGTATTTCCTTTCCAGTGAGTTGGAAAACGATTCTTTGGAAACCCATCTTTATTTAGTATATAATCGTAATCCTAACAAAAAAAAATCTCATTAAGTGTTTATGCTATATTAATGTAAAATACTTATTGCTTGTTAAGATAAATATAGAAGAAAAAAAAAACCCATAAAGAATATGATGATGATGACCAGTATCCGTGTGTGTATGTTTGTGCATGTGTGTACTACTACTACGTATCTATTAAAAGACTAAAATTGAATTATTATTCAAGTCTCATAAGTTTGAGGTAATGTACATACCTTAAGCCATTCACAAGACGTGCTTTTATATCCAGTAGCAAATATTATTGCATCAAAGTTTAATTCAACTTTATCTTCAAATATGATTTTGCTCTCGTTAATTCTCTTAATTCCAGGTAAAACCTATAAGTTTCACAAATAAAATAAAATAAAAAAATATTAAAAAATAATTAAAAAAAAAAAGATAAAAGGTGAGAAATTGGCATATAAAGTATCGAATGATAAATTCAACGGTAAATTTTTCTAATGGGAAGGTTTTGTGGTACTTAGAAATTTAACCTAACTTTCTTTGGTACTATCCAACAATGAAACAACAAATTATTTAAGGGATGGAATATGATTTCCTTAAATAATTTGTTATTTCATTATTGTTGGATGATACAAAAGAAAATGTTAACAAACAAATATTTAAGAGTAGAAAATTTACCTTAATTTTTCTAGATTGAATTTCTGCAATAGTTCCCACATCAAGAACTGGGCTTCTCCCCTTTGTTGCCTTAAGTAAAAAAGGGCCTTCATTTGGTCGACAAATTCCATACTTTGACAAATTCTCATACGTCAATCTGCTAGCAAAAGTGACTAGAGCATCCACTATTGATAAACTAAAGTACTTCAGCAAGTGCATCCCCACAAAGATCATTTCTCTTGTAACCACATGAACCTATATGATTTGATCAACAATCAATTTAATGCACATGTACACTTTATTTGTGTTCGCTATATCTATAAGATGAAAAATATGATTAAAAAAACTAACCGGATTTCTGATGACAATTGAAGTGTTGGCTCCTGAATTACATAGATCATAACTAATTTCCATCCCAGAATTACTACATCCAACGACCAACACATTTTTGTCTTGAAACTCACGACCATTCTTATATTCACTGGAATGCATTATACCTCCCTTAAAATCCTTCAAACCAGGGATATTAGGGATGTAACCCTTTCCATTTTCACCTGTTGCGACAACCAAAAAACTTGCGACGAAAACTTTAGTTACTTTCATTAAAGTATCCTTAGCTTCAACTAGCCACTTTCCCTTGACTTCATCAAACGATGCAAATTCAACAGAGTGAAAGTATTGCGGCCTGATATCAAAGTCGGAAACATAATTATCAATGTACTCTATGAAATCATTCTTACTCATATATTTTTTGGCATGTGGTGCATGGGGCTTATAGGGTAATGAGCAAAATTCTTTTGCTAGATGAAGATGGCATCGATCATATGCGCGTTTCTTCCAAAGAGAAGCATAACAATCTTCTTTTTCAAGAACGATGTAGGGAATAGATTTTTTGGTTAAGCATGCAGCAATGCCAAGCCCCGCAGGACCCGCTCCTACTACTAGGACTAATGTTTCCTCCATATATGTTCTTTTATATAATTAATTATTTTGATTTGCATAAGAAGATGTATATTCAAAGGATGAAATGACTTTGAAATTGGTATGTATTTTCTGACTTGAGGGGAAATTTGAGACTAAATAGTGTGTTTGGGATTACCCCTCGAGATTGTTTAGTAAATATATAGAGGATTATAAAGGGTTGTATTGTAGTATAAGATTTTTCAAAACATATAGACAACCTTCTTATGGAATATGACAATTAATTAATATTGGTGGCATTTCCTATCTATGATGATTTTGGAGGAACGCAATGGCATGTGGTGTTAAGTATACTAAAATTTTTGAGTTATTTTGACTTCCTAATAATTACAACTAACACATAACGTACTAGGTCATATTAAAAAGTAATGTATCCAAAAGGCATTCCTATATTTAATATGAACAATATGACAATTAGTATTGGTAAAATTTAATAATCATTTCTGTGATGAGTTGGGTATTGTTTGGAGGGAGCGCATTGGCATGTATTGTTACAAAAAAAAAAGTTGGGACAATTTGGCATCCTGAGATCTACCTCTTATAACTTGCTAAGATGTGCAAAAAACTTAGAATACAAAAATCATTTTCTAAATTTAATATGAACACAAAATAGTAAACGACTATCTGTATTATTGATTTCATTTTTCATTCACATTTTTATAAAGTCTAAATGAGCTATACAAATTTAGCCATTAATCAATCCTCTAAATCTTTCAGTTCTTACTTTGCATACAAGTATTACATAATTAATATTTGTATTTTCACATTGAATTAAATTAAAAATGGAAAAGTTTGTAGGTAAAAATGCAATAAGTTTTACTATTTAAGGAAATTCATTTAATGCAAATTTGTAATTTTTTTATTATAAGATAAGATGCCTAATTATCTATCAAAGCTCATGTATGTATATTTGATTTGCTACAGCCATGGATTAGCTAAATTAAATGTCTTATATATGTAAGTAGACTAAACTATGATTATAATGCTTAAATGTCTATCAAAGGTCATATATGTGTATTGGATTAGCCAAAATCACCAATAATGGATTAGCTTAAATTAAATAGCCTATGTAGTACATAGAGTTAATTGTGATTAAAATGCCTAACTATGTATCAAATTAGAGGTCAGATATATGTGTATTGGACTTTCCATAGCTAAATTATCAATGGATTAGCTAGCTAAAATCAATATCTTATGTACATGAACTTTCTTATGATTATAAGATGTGATGCCTAATGTATATTGGTTTTTCCATAGCCTAATATATATGGATTTTTGTAAATTAAAATATCTTATGTGATTGACATTATAAATTTGGAAAAAAATATATTGAGAAATTTATGTTAAATGGAAAAGCATTTGTGGATTCATTTGATTTTACCATGTTTGGTGTTGAAAAGGTAAGTCACTGAAATAAAAATGATATACTCCCTCCGTTAATTTTTATCTGCAACTTTTGCCATTTTAGTCCGCTAACCATTATGTGCAATTTTCTATTTTCTTTCGATTTTTAGTAAACAAAAATCCTAAAAATTACAAATTTACCCTTACTTAAGAATTCAGATTTTCTTAATCTTACCCTTATCTTATTTTAATCACAATAACCTTTTTAATCTAATCTAAAATCATTAATCTAATTCTACCCACCCCATTTAATCATCTCCTAGTCCACCCACCACCCATTCATCTCTTTCTTCAACCTCTCTTCACCTCTTTCACCCTGTTCATCTCTTTCACCTTCAGCCTCTTCATCCCTCCTCCCTCACGAGTCACGACCACCGCCCCTCACACCACCATTCTCTCTCCTATTACAATAAGCTAGTCTCTACTCTACTACACTCCACTCTTCTTCTTCCTTTTTAAACTGTTCTTTCTCTCTCCAAAAACCACCACCATGAAATCACTCGAAAGCCGCCATTAACTCACTCTCTTTCCTCTCAAATTTCTCTGTAAAACTAACCCATAAAAATAGGGTGTACATCTTCAAAGCTCGACAACGAAGACACCGTTCGCCGCTGCAAAATGGGATCTACAGTTTGATTTGTTTCGTTTTTCGTTTTTGTTTCGTGTTTTTATTGTTGATTATTGTAGATCTACAATTTTTATTGTTAATTTTCCATTTTGTAAGCTTATTGTATGTTTTTGTATTGTATTTCTATTGTTAATTTTTCGTTTTATTGTTAATTTTTATTGTTGATCATTGTAGATCTACAATTTTGTATTTTTTTCGATTTTTTTGGGTGATTTATCTTCGAATTTCTGGATTTTTTTTCGATTTTGTTCGATTTTTTTGGGTTAGGGTTAGAGTGGTGAGTTAGTTACGGTGAGGTGAGTGGGTGGGTGGAGCTGCTGGATTTTTGGGTGGTCTGGGTTAGAAGTGGGTCTAGGGCGTGGGTTTTGGGTTTTATTGAAGGTGGTGATGGTGACGATTTCTGGGTTAGGGTTCAGACTCATGTGCCTTTTAGAACTAGGGTGGTGGTGGTTAGGTGGGGTTGGTTGCGGTGGTGGTAATGGTGGTGGTAAAGCCGGTGGTGGTGTTGGTGAAGGCGGCGTTGGTGTTGGGTGGGTGGTGGCAGTAGGTGGTTGATTTCTTTAAACATTCTCTTTCCACCTTAATTACATACTCATATAATATATTAATCACCATTATACTTCCTCTAATATTTGCCCCTTAAGTTTTGCCTCGTGAACCGCAAAACACTCTAGAGTTGCAAATAAAAATTAACGGAGGGAGTACTTCATATCATACATATCCCATCTACTTATGATAAGATATACGTAGTATTACAATACATATCCATCTGATCTACTTATGATAGGATATAATTCATATAATAGATCAAATTATAGTTTTGAGAGAACACTTGCCTAATTCTTGTTATTAAAGTTGTCCTAGTAAAATGTACAAAGTAACTATGAAATAAATGATGATTATTTAAGAAAAAATGTACCGATAAAATAATTTTTTAGGATCCATTTAGTATCATTGTAGTTTTTAGTTTTTTTTTTTGGTTTTTTGTTTAAAGTCGTGTGATGTATGTCATATAAAGAATCACTAATTAGTTTGACTTATTGAAATAATAAATATTAAGAAAACTGACAACACAAATGTGAGGTGAAAACTACTTTTTTTTCTCTCTATTTTTTATTTTTTATTTTTTTTATTTTTGGTCTTTTGTTTTCAAAAAAAGAAAACTAGAAACAAAAAAAAATGATTAGAATAATAAGAAACAAGCCCCTAGGTTCTATTATTCGTAATGATTTTTTTTCTTTCCAGTTTTCTATTTGAATGAAAATAAATAAATTAAAAAAAAGAGTAAAAACAGAACATAAGAAAAAGTGGTTTTTAATTACTTTTTGGGTTTTTTTTTTTATTTTAAGGAAGGTTAAAGGGTTAGTTTACCACTCATATTTGCCCAACCTCTTGTTTTTAAAACTAGTTGTTAGCCAAGGCAATGCCTCGGGTCATCCGATGAAATATGAGATTAAAAATTAAAACATCACAATAATATCAATTAATTAAATGGTACATTAAAAATAGTTTGCAAAGAGTCACATTAACCTCTAATTAGTGATTTGGATTATCCCACAAAATTTTTAGATGTAAGTCTAAGTTTATTGGATTAACCATTGATATTTGCATCCTTTTTTGGACTCTACATTTTTTTTATATATAGTTTTTTCATATCACAATGAATAATTACGATGCACTTGTGTTACAATTAGTGATTACGGTTTTCACGGTCATATTAAGAATCAGTTTCATAAAAAATAGTTATGAAATATTGCAAAAACTAAAATGATTTTTTAATTAATAGTTATAAACAATTAAAATAGGAATCGAAAAGGCCATGAATCATGCTGAGGCATGTTATTATTAATTTTGTTAGATTTGATTAATTTTGAACAATAATGGTTCAATTTTCATGGATAATTTTGAAGGATTGGGAAGGAATACGGAGGGGTGCGCGCCCGCGTGTGTCAGTGTGTGTTATTTTTATTCTAATATAATACCTCCGTTTTATAATTCATTTAAGTTTTTTCACACGATTTAAGGATAATGGAAAGAGCATGTAATAATAACGTATTAAAAGTATGAGCATTTTATATTGAATGAATAATGACATAACTTTGGATATAGAGATATTTTATATGGAAATGGTTAAACAAAATAGATTTATTATGTCAAAATTATGTAAAATAAAAATGCTAGCTTTGGCTATAGTGAGTAATAAAAACAAACACATTATTTTGGGACACCTTAAATGAATTGTAGGAACTATATTATGGGATAGAGGGAATTTATAGCAATGGTATTTTTTTTCATGGTTAATTATTTTTTAATTCTATGAAATTTTATTTTATTTATATTTTTTAAAGCTAAAATGTTTTCTCTCATCTTAATTAAGGTTCTTATGTACTGATAGCATTAATGTAAATCGCAACTGGTTGCTTTGGGTTTTAGAAGTAATATAGATAGATAGATAAATAAATAGATATGTGACTATACATATGATTTGGTGCTATGTCATTTGTTAAAAGAAGGTGACATATGGCAGCATGATTTGTATTGCAATTGATACATGGCAACATAACATGTATTACCATTGGGTTTTAATAATACAGAATATAGATAAAGATGCTTATCAAGAAAATGATCCATACTTAGGCCTTGTTTAGTTCAACTTATTTTTACTTATTTCAGAAAAAATAAGTTCAGATCAGGAAAAATAAGTTCATATCAGATCATCGTTTTATATGCAATTTTTTATTGCTAAATATCTTTAATTTCGTAATGAGAAAAATTATGAAAATTACATATTAATAAAATACACATTATTACGAATCTAACAAGATCCCACTTGATATATTTTTTCTTTACAGATTATTGTACACTTAAGATCAAAGTTTGGTCAAATCAGACAATAAAATCAGATCAGATCAGACAGACCAGATTAGATAAGTTCAGATAAGCAAAAATAAGGTGAACTAAATAGGGCCTTAGAGTTAGTTTGCCACACTGCCACATGATTAAGTACCTGGTACCATACATAAAAATATGGACCATGCTAACGTAAATGATAAGCTAAACTCCTTTGAAGTGTTATATATTAATCATGAACTAATCATATGCCCGTTTTTCTTTTTAAGGTCCTGTTTAGTTCACCTTATTTTTGCTTATCTGAACTTATCTAATCTGGTCTGATCTGATCTGATCTTATTGTCTGATTTGACCAAACTTTGACTTTAAGTGTACGATAATCTGTGAGGAAAAAATATATCAAGTGGGATCTTGTAATTAAGATTCGTAATATTGTGTACTTTATTAATATGTAATTTTCATAATTTTTTTCATTATGAAATTAAAGATATTTAGCGATAAAAAATTACACATAAAACGATTATCTGAACTTATTTTTTCTTATCTAAAATAAGTAAAAATAAGTTGAACTAAACAAGGCCTTAGTAAAATAAAAGTCATCAATTTGCTGATATAAGTAGGATTGTAGGAGCATTAACAAATCTACACAAAGTAAAACCAAAATGTAAATAGCACAACATTTTTTTTATTGAGGAAAATAACTAGTATAACAACATAAACCTTAGGGGTAAAGGATCAAACAAAATTAACATCTGCAAAACTTAACACTTATACATAGTTCTTTTAAAAATCTTTTGGGACTACCATAGTTTTCAAAACCATATCAATATCATTAGCAATGACTATAGCATCCTTTGATATACCTTGTAGTCCCATTCTTGATAATCCGGTGTAATACAATTCATTTTTTCCTTTCCAGTGATTTGGGAAACGGTTCTTTGGAAACCCATCATCTTTTATTATGTTGTCATAATCCTACAAAAAAATACAATACCATTTTTAGGTTTTTATGCTATAAATTTGTATTAATATACCTAGTATTTCTAATAATATCTAGTTTACATACTTACATGCACTACTACGACTAATTTATTAAATAAGATAGAAACATATACTATGAAAAACAAGTAAGCCAGGGTTTCTGCATTTTTTGAAATACCTGCTGTCTCTTTGCATTTTTTTAACCACTTTTGATTTTGACTATTTGTTTTATTTTATTTAGACATACCTCCTCTATTATCATCTAACCCTCATACCATATAACAAGTCAATAATTACACATTTTCATAGTTTCTCTTACTTTTATCCACAATCTTTTTTCTTTTTTCACTTACCCCCTTTTAACATTTTCTCTCATATTATATACTTCGTATATATTTTCCACTCATCTTTTTTTCCAAATTTTCTAAATACGACATATATGTAAATAGCCAATTAGAGAAAAAAAAAACGAAGGAATACTTTCTAAAATTTTCACATTTATATGTTGGTAAACATACATACTCGGCTAAAGTGTGTAAACTAATTTGATATGTAGGGAGAGTAGCTCACAATGTTTAGCTAAACTCAGGAATGAACATTTATGATTGATGCTCATAAATTAAGTGGTTACATAAAGAGAGTACATATTAGTCACATAAATTTAATGATTAGAAATGTACATACCTTAAGCCATTCACAAGTTGTGCTTTTATATCCGGTCGCAAATATTATTGCATCAAATTCTAATTCAACTTTATCTTCGAATATTACTTTGCTCTTGTTAATACTAGCAATCCTTGGTAAAACCTATTTGCAAATAACAAGAATCAAGGTAAGAGATTAAGTCAGATAGCAAATGATATATTTTTTATACTTAGCAATATTTTCTTCACACAAAAGTATGAAAAAAACAAAGAATTTTTTTTAGTAAATTACCCCTATTAAATTCTTCTAACAATGTTGAAACAACGCAAATTATAAAGTGCATTTTTAATATTGTGAAATATGCAAGCCAAATAATGTGGACCTTACGCACATTGTTATGATAGATTGTAATGTCCTCATGGAATTCAATAAAAGATTAAGGGAGAAAACTAGTGTGTGACCCGGGCTTTGCTTCGGGGGATACTTTAAGTAATTTTTTTTATTATAGAATTGAGAGACTTGCTGATTTTTTTTATTATTAGTAATTATAATATAATGACAATAATAAATTAG
This sequence comes from Chenopodium quinoa, assembly GCF_001683475.1. NCBI lineage: Eukaryota > Viridiplantae > Streptophyta > Magnoliopsida > Caryophyllales > Amaranthaceae > Chenopodium > Chenopodium quinoa. The sequence continues at coordinate 1,704,425 of NW_018744582.1, read as the reverse complement.
TTTACATATTTTTTGCTTTTATTCTGCATTTGAATATGTATTTATATATTTGTATGGATAATAGAGCATGACTGCATGATGTATTTCTAGTTAAGATGTCATAAATAAGGTTTTCATTCATTATGGTTTGGTGTTCTAATTCAATCTATACAATATTTACAATTGAAAATTAACGATGATGAAAACTGGTTTAACAAAATCAAACAAGAATTAACCAGGAAAGAAAAGGTTGATTGGTATCCATTTTTAGTTGATGATGATGGGATAAAAATTGTTGATTGATGAAGCGGCGTATGCTAGTGTTGGTGATGTGGCATTATGCTAGTGTAAGAAGGGACACACGTGACACATAGAAATTTTTAGGAACACCTTTTAATATATAGTATAGATATAATCGATTTTTTCCTCTTTGCAAAAATAATAATACCGAAAATATCTCCAATATATAAAATAGTTGGTTACAAAGAAAAGGTATGAAATTCACCTTAATTTCCCCGGATTGAATTTTATCAATAGTTCCCACATCAATAATTGGGCTTCTTCCCTTGGTTGCCTTCAAGAAAAAAGGGCCTTCATTTGGTCGATGAATTCCGTACTTCGACAAGTTTCCATACATTAATTTGCTAGCAAAAGTGATAAGTGGGTCCACAATTGAAAAACTAAAGTATTTCAACAAGTGCATTCCTACAAAAACTATTTCTCTTGTAACCACATGAACCTGCATGAATGAAACAATAAGTTTATCCATTAATACATTACATTTTTTATTTTTTTTTATTTTCTGTGTGTGTATGTGTGGGTAAAGCAAAGTTTAATTTAAATTGTAACAAACACACAAAGTTAGTGGACAAAAAATTTGGAGCTAAGAAGTCTAACCGGATTTCTAATAACAATTGAAGTGTCAGCTCCCAAATTACATAAATCATAACTGATTTCCATCCCAGAGTTGCCACATCCAACGACCAAAACATTCTTGTCTTTAAACTCGCGACCAGACTTATATTCACTAGAGTGTAAGACATCTCCCTTAAAATCCTTTAACCCAGGAATATCAGGAATGTAACCTTTGCCATTTTCACCTGTTGCGATAACCAAAAAACTTGCCACAAAAACTATAGTCACCTTTTGTAAGGTGTTCTTGGTTTCAACTAGCCATTTTCCCGTGGCTTCATCAAAGGATGCAGATTCAACAGAGTTAAAGTATCGAGGCCTAATATCGAATTCAGAAACATATTCATCAATGTAATCTATGAAATCATCCTTACCCAAATATTTCTTGGCATGTGGTGCATGGGGCTTAAATGGTAATGAACAAAATTATTTTGCTAGATGAAGATGACATTGATCATATGTGCGTTTTTTCCAAAGAGAAGCGCAACAATCTTCTTTTTCAAGAATAATGTGGAGGATAGATTTTTTTGTTAAGCATGCCGCAATTCCAAGTCCTGCAGGGCCTGCTCCTACAACTAAAACAATAGTTTCTTCCATTTTTTTTCCCTTTTTTTTGGTTTTTGCAAAAGAGGTGAGAAAAAAGAAAGATAGAGATTGAATTTTTGTTTTGAAACTAAGAAGAAATTGGACTTTGAGCGGGTGCTTCTTTGACTCAAGGGGGACTGTAGGACTAAATAGTATGTGTGACTATCTTACCAAATCGTCTAGAGTTTATATAGAGGGTTGTGCTGTAAGATTTTTCAAAGCCCTCAAACACAATCTGATGGGATATATATGACACATAATTCCGGTAAAATTGTTAAATGTTTTTATTTTTATTTATGATGATTTTGGAACCCCTTAGAAAGAGCGCATTGACATGTGGCATAACTAATACATGACTAATTGACATCCTAAGGTTTATATCATATAATTTGACTAGAGCAAAAATAAGAAGAAATAAATAATCATTTCCTTAATTACATGTGAACATAATCTTTACATAAATGCTAATAAATTATTAAGATTTGTATTGTTTTGATTTCTTTCCTTGATAATTATATAACCTCATGACAAAAAAAATGTACATACATGTGTAAACTTTTAAGAAATCACTACTTATATTCCTTAATATTATCCCATTTGATTTTTGGCATTGTCCCTACAAAGTTTTGAACACGTGATCCCTGAAATAAAATTTAAAAACTCAACCATCAGTCCAACACTCCATCAATTGTTAATGGTTCAAACTAAAAACAACATATTCTTATGGTTATCTTCTTACAATGTTTACAACAGTAATTAGTTATACCTCCAACACATCTATAATATTTAACAATAAGAAAGTATTATAGATTTTTTTTTTTACCCTAACTTCTTATGGTAATGATATTTCTTCATCACAATTTTTAAAGATGTTTTCAAATATCATGCAATTAAAAAATCACGAAATCTAACAACGCAGGTCATTGCCTAGGATACACACTGATTATAGAGTAAAAAGTGTGCCCGTCTCTTCCACTAGAAAGATGCCATGTCATCATTGTAGGATTCAATAAAAAAAAATGTTAATATCAAGATTTGCACTTGGATCCATCAAGAAATAAACAAGGAGTTTTACCATCTTTTCTCTCCATTAAATATGCGTTTTATTTATCTTAAATTAATAATAGTTAACTTAGACAATGTGGAGATAAATACTATGCACTTTTTCATTTGTTATTTGTTAAGTTTTACTAGATAATGACTTGATTGCAAATTATTTTATACATCAAAAATTTCTACACTAAAATACATTCAAATACTTAAATAAGATCAAATGATTATTATGTATGTTAACAATTAAATTAATTAAAAAGTTGAATTACCTATTGATTACAAAATACATTATAGAACAATAATATTATTCAAAGCATCAACCTGAAACACTAGTTAAATACGTAGTAATTAAATACATTAAAACCATACATTTAAACAAATCAACATACATGATTATTCTTTTATAATTATATTGCTTTTATAGGCAAAATTTGCCTTAACATCACCAACTTTGGGTTGGGTGTAACGTTTGTCATAAACGGCTATTATAAATATCCAAAACAACACCAAATATGCCTATTTATAGGACCATCAGTATCATTTATTATGACACCCGCTCTACCCGTTAAAAGAGTTGGTGTTGTAGTGCTGCTGAGTACACCAAAGTCATAATTAATGCTAGAAATGCCAATTTCGCTATATATTGATGAAGCAAGTGTCCCACAATGGAGAAAAAACGAACTGGTTTCATTTTATAAGGTAAAGGAGTTACCCCAACTATCACCAATTAGATTTAGTATGGAACCTTAGCTCCTTTGAGCTTATAATTAAGTGGATTATTGAACTCTCCGATTAGGTTGCCAGACCCATATTTATGGACAAACTTTACATATATAATTCCAAATGAGATGAATACATATGGATTTTTTATATTTTATTTTTTAATTTTTTTTTTGGGGGGGAGGGGTTCTTCTAACGAATTACATGAAAACATGCATGTCTAAAATGAAAAGGTGTATTGGTGAAAAGGCACTAAAATCTCCCAAATTGTGTTTGCTTATTTAAATTTCATCACTTAAATAAAATATGGAAAATTCGACATGGTAGCCTTTAAAACAGTAAATCCTATTTGGTGGGGAAAAAAAAAAATTACCATAGTTTTTAGTGACCCCGTAGAATGGTAAAAATCTATTTAGTGAACTTTTTATTTCATTTAATGGCTAATCATTTCTAATTTTGGGCTCATTTTTAACCCTAATCCCCTAAATAACTAACCTACCCCCAAAATAATTACTTATCCACCCACACCCAGAACCAGTCTCTTCTCCATCCATTATTTTTCCCTTTCCCCGTTATCCTCCTAGCACCCAACCCCATTCCCCGTTATATATACATCCCCATTACCTAGGTCCAATGGACAAATCAGAGCATGCTTCAATAGAAGGGAATGCTTCGCGGTGGTTGGGGGGTTTCGAAGAGCTGTTCATGTTTTTTATGTACGGGCAACTAGGTTTAATTTCAAACAGTAAGTCTGGTTTTCAGGGGGCGGTGGCTGGTTTTGAACGTGGTGAGGGTCAACGAGGTGGCTACTTAGGTGTGGAGCTAGGTAATGATGTGGTGTAAACTAAGGAGTAGCTTAGTAATTTAATAGATTAAGGTTAAAAAGTTAGCCATAAGTCAATGGGTTAACCAATTTAAGTGAAATTAGGCCGCTACTTAGACTTAATCAATTCTAGGGAGTCATTAGAAATTATGGTAAAAAAAAAAATTCCACCAAATAAAATTTACCGTTATTAAAAACTACCATGTAGAATTTGCCATTATTTATTGTGAAAAAAGACACTCAGAATTATGTTATGCTTAATTAATTAATTATACACCCAAATCTCATTGAATCTGATTTGGCAATAGCACACACATTATATACATTCTAAAACTGGTATAAAAATTAACACCTCTTTGATACATGTTATTATTAAAATGATATCATCTAAATTCAACTTAATACCAACGAGTGTTATCAGAGTGTTAAGAGACTCAAACTATTAAATACAGAGAAATTCCTGAGATATCACTACTAATAAGAACCCTAACACATTCTATTCCTATAAGAATGACGTATTTTGTAGGACTGGATCTTGCTTTGTAACAAAGTCTCAATTTCTATTGGATTTACAATTCGTTGAGATCTTATTCCATCTTCATACCTATATATGAAATTTTGTCGTCATTCTCAAACTAATTTAAGCATATTGTTACGCATCATATTCTATGTATAGTTTATATCTCCTTATCCCCAAACCACTCAAATTCGCGTTGATTTTAGTATTCAAATCCATGTATAATTACACACCTGATAAAACATTTTCATCTCCGCCACCATTATCATGCTTGGATTAGAGTTTCCTGATTAAATTTTCACTAGCTTGTTAAGAGCAATGCAACATAGAGATGCGCGATAATTTTTAACTTGAGTTTAACATAACCATTTCGTGTGAAAATTATTGATCACTCGGCCATATAACAACGTTCAAACAACCAAGCATTAACGTGATATGGATTGTCTTCATTCCTTCCATAATCTTGCATAGTTATAGTTGCATGACCTTCTTGAGGAACTTATAATCTATCATGGAGGACAAAATTGCAGAAAACTAATCATTGCATACGTATTATTACTCCCCCCATCCCTTTTTTTTACGTGGTTCGGTCAAATTAGACCTACATTAACAGGTGGGGGATTTAAGTGCTTCTTCACTATGATGGAGAAAAATGAGAGAATATACAAGGAGTCTTCAATTTAATGGCTCAAAAGATGTGATCTAATTGATCACCTAAAGATTCCTTTTATAACACAAGAAAATAAACTCTTATAAAACCCTAAATTGTTCTCCAAGTATACACAAAATAGCCGTCATAAAAGAAATATAGTTTTAAGAAACATTCCATAATCACAAGCTTAAACTAGACTTAAAAAAAAGCTAAGGTCTCACCCAACTAGGCACTTCCGTGCTCCTTCCAAAAAGTCGAGGTAGAGACTCAAAATCCATAATTTTCGACCAGGCACGGGCATACCATATCGTCGGCAAATTCCAGCTTCATCAATTCTTCGAAAAACGGTCTTAACTTATTTTTTTTTCTTATTAGAATTGCTCGTATGACCTATAGTTGGAAAGCCCTTGAAACAAGTTATCACCTCCAACTTGAATCACGTCAAAATCACTTATATATAGTTTGAGAGATATATACATTCAAAATCAGTCCTAATAGATTTCAAGTCACAAATTAAAATAATTTAAGTTCAATAAAATTAATTTAAGTTTATCAAAAATAAGGTGAAGTAAACTTGGCCTTAGTTAGGTGATATATATATATATATATATATATATATATATATATATATATATATATATATATATATATATATATAGTTTGGTGCTCCGTGCGATGCTCAGGTTGTTTATTGAATTTTAAGATAAACTTTTTATTTATGTACCAAACTTTAAAATATTTCATTGATACAAAATTAGTTAGGAATTGAAGTGATTTTGTGACGATATAATTATGCTATAGGCATGTGATGACTAATAATAATATTGGTGGAAATGTTTGATTTAAAAAATTATTAAAAAAATAGCAAAGTAAGCTTGAAATATTATAAATTTCTAAAAATTAGCCAAAAATATAGTAAACGAAAACATTGTTATAAGCCCGTTGGGTTGACCCCGAACCCGAAACTTTGGGCTAGTGTAAACATTTCTTGACCCGTGAGCTGAAATGACTCGACCTGAAATGACCCGTAACCCGACCTGATTGACAATTCTACATAAAGTAATAAAATCAATTTAGATTGTGAAGTATTTTATTTCAATCGATTAGGATATATTATAAATGAATGTTGTACGTTTTGAATTACTTCCTTCGCTCCAAAAAAATTATGAAATAAAAATAAATTTATATGGTAAATTATATAATTGTTATCCACATGGCGCAACAGTTGGTGAAAAGTTGAAACGTCATGTCAATGTCTCGTGATCTGGCTAAACTTATAATTTATTTTGTACCTGTGAAATATAGGTATTTTATCGGAAATAAAACTCTAAACCAATAATTTTATCCTATAAATCTGTCAAAATTTTGTTGAAAATAAAACTCTAAACTAATTTTTTTTTATCCTATAAAATCTATCTTAGTTTTTATCCTATTAAAAAAATACATCTTTTTCATTTATAAAAATATATCCAAATAAATTCTAAGTGTCATACTAATATTTAATTGTTGCCTATGTCGCTGTTTTATGACTTGGCTAAAAGTTTAGCTTATATATATATATATACACACACCGAAATATCAACCTATAATAATTTTATCTTATAAAAAATTGAAAATATCAATGATTTAAGTTGAATGTAAAAGTATATCGAGTTACAAATGTTACAATAATAAAAGAACAGATGATGATTTACGTACAATTCTACTTCTAATCTAATCAAACGCAAAAGTAGCAATCACATACCCCAAACTAAGGCATTTGTCACTTGGTCAAGAAAGAAAGATGCCAAAATTTTCATCAATCCCGTCAAAGACTCAAATAGCCAATTCAAAGTTGTTCTTGTTAGAAACTAAATGCCCCCAAATTTTCGTGTTCTATCTATTGTCATGAAAACATACATCACTACACCCTACCCTTAATATATGGGAGCGGTCATGCTTTTCAATTTGTTTCTTCACAATGTAAATACAGGTATTATTATTGCATGCAATTCTCCTGGTTTTAATTTACTCTTTTTGATTCGTCTAAAATATTAATATATAGGAAAATTGGTTTAAAATAATACTAACTATCATCGGTGTGTGCATAATAATATAAACTTTACAATTTGCTATTAGCAGTACCACCTTTTGTACTATATGTGCAAAATAGTGCATTGGTCATCGGAAAAGTATCGCAAGAAATAGTTCGTCTATATTTATTATTATTGTTTATTTTTGTTATTAATTTTCTATTTTCTTTTCAAAATACATATTATGTAAACAATTTCCTTTACAGTACAATCCAAATTAATAATACCTCACCCCTTTGTTAGACCTTTTTTTTTTTTGAATTATCAATATGTATTTATATATTTTTTTTTCAAAATACCTGTAGTAATTTTTACTACCAAGGGTATTTAAATGCATTATTATTTTGATATAATTAGTTTTAAATTTTTTAAAAAAATCAAAAAAATTTCCCACATTATTTTGGTTGGTGAATTTAGGGATTGAGTTTTTGAAACTAATTATATCAATATAATAATGCATTTAAATACCCTATATACAATTGTGTGATAGTAGAAATTGCTACTGGTATGTTGAAAAAAAAATGTTTAAACACATATTGACAATTCGAAAAAAAAAAAAAGCCTTACAAAGGGGAAGGGAATTGTTAACATAATATGTATTTTGAAAAGAAAACATAAAATTAATTAAAAATAAAATAAAATAAAAATAAATATAGATAGAATATTCCTCGAAATATTTTTTCGGTGACCGGCGTACTATTTTGCACATATAGTACAAAAGGTGGTATCGTTAATAGCAAATAGTTGAGTTCGTATTATTTTGCACATACCATTGATAGTTGGTATTATTTTAAGCCAATTTTCCTAATATATATATGTGCTCAAACTTTTAGACAAAAAGTAAACCACCTTAAATTTTATTATATTCAAAGGAAGAAAAGTGTGATTGTTCGAATTTAATTGCATGCACATAATAATATACATCATATCTAAGTGAAGAACATGACTATTATTAGGCTGTTACTACTTACTAATGACAAATGAGATTATTTTCCTTTCTACTTTATTTTATCTTTATTTTAATTAATGTCCAAATTTGCATGCATTGTTCAAACTTATCTCTTTTGAATTTTGTTCAAGGCAGTTTTTTTCTAAAAGTTTTCAACACATGCATCTATTTTCAGAAACTATATAAAATTCTAATAAGTAAGTTACATACATTTGACACCTATTTTTCTACATATGATACATACATCAGATGTAAGATATATATATATATATATATATATATATATATATATATATATATATATATATATATATATATATATATATATATATATATATATATATATATATATGACTACAGTTAGTTTGTTACTGATAAGTTTATTATTTATACACTCTTTTCCATAGTACTCCGTAATATTTATTTATAGTTCGTTGTGATTAAGTTGCCAAGTCAACTTTTTTAGTACCATTCAAGAATTTGAGACAACTTATCTAAAGACACTACTCTCCTCCACCTCAAGGTGTCTAGGGACATGCACATATACAAATGCATGTATGATGAAAACTCTCAGGTTATAAATTAGATTCTAATAGGTAAAAAAAAAAGGTATAAAAGGCCGTTCAAATTAACTAAATGCAAACGTTGACGATACATATTAACTTAAGTGTTTGTTTGATTGATATGTGAAATCACACAAAATAGAGCTTCAAATCTTGAAATATTGTAATGTTGTTTGATTGACAAAAAACGTAATAGGTTACACTTCCTATAGGAAGTCTTATGGTCAACTAAAGTTGATGTATATTTGACCGGCATAAATTGATCCCAATTCACAATGATGAAACTTCTTCGGTCAAAATAGGCGTTATAAAAGCCATTTAGCACAAAACTTATAGAGATCAAATAAATCAAACACTTGTCTAACATGTATATAGACCATATAATAGGCGCCATTCAATATAATTATCATATGTGTCAACTACACCATCTTCTTACAAATTAACAAGTAGTAAAATCAAAATAATTTTTTATTCATCTAGGAAATCTTGAACCCATGATCTCGGGTTTAAGAAGTTGGAACTTAACCGTTGTAACTTATAAGACTTGTAAGTTGTAACCACTATTCTATTTGCTTGAAATAGAATTGTCTAAAGCATAACAAATTTCATTTCTTTGTTACGTTCCATATAATTGGGCACAATATTTTCTAGGTTTTGTAGTTGTCTATAGTTTATACATGTTATTTGCTCCATGTTTATAGTTGTACTATATAGATTTTTGACATTATCAGATCACTTTTGTCCATCATTGGTACTTATATTTAATGAAAAATATAGTCTTCTTACTGATCATGTTAATTTATTTTTGCCTAATGGACATTATTGTTAACAAGATCACAATATGTTAATTCTGTCTTTGGTTGATGTACATTATTGTCAAGCGTACATTATTATCAATCATAAAACTCCAAATGTTTCAGATTAAAAAAAAAAAAAAAAAAAAAAAAAAAAGAAGGCCCAAAGTGTGGCCCATACTAGTATTCAAGTATCTGACCAAGAAAATGCATTACTTCCTCTGTCCATATTTTATTGCCCCATTTGACTATATACGGTCTCCAAAACGCGTCTTAAAATGTCTATATCTTTATATCCATACACGTGAAAATTATAAAAACGTGATATTAATAAAATATACAACGAGACGAATCTAACAAGACCACTCATGAATATATTATCGTTTATAGATTAACGGTAATTTATGGTCAAAATTTTCAAAGTTTGACCCAAAAAATAGTAATGAGGCAAAAATAAAGGGGCGGAGGGTAACTAAGAAATGAGTGTCTAGACATGATTTTCTTTAAAAAAATATTATTAGTGAGAGTTGAGCAAATTCTCCCCTAATAAATCTCAAGCTAGCAATACAATTCATGGACTACAATGAACCATTGATCTTCACTCCCATAAATAAGATTATGTTCTCTTCAATTTACTTTCACATAATTTGGATATACTCTAAGTCCAAAAAAATTAAGTTCTTATCAGGCTAGACATATACTCATACCATAAATATAAGATCAGATGATTTTATATAAGTTTAGATTAGTCGAAATAAGTTGATATAAACTAACACATCCTAAATACAAAATGAACCATTATATTTTGTCTGCCAATGGTGCAATTAGCTAGTAATTTAAAGAATTGATTCCATATTTTTTTTACTTTAAACAGATATTTGTACTAATTTCTTGAACCTTTGAAGTGAAAATTTTTCACAGATGTTGACTTAATAACTTTATTCAATTCATAATTCGAGATGTTTGTAATACATAGTATGACTGTATGAGAGGCCCACTTCAAACAACCGTAACATACCAGCCAAAAGGCCCAAACTTTTCCAACATTCCGTGTTATTAGGCCCAAAGTTAACTTTTAAGTTGTACGACAGTACGAGTATCAGCTTCAGCTTACAGTCTGTAAGCCAATAGCCAACTACGAAGTAGTTTTCAATATAGATTTTTTTTTTTTAAGGCAAGATGAAGGACCATACTGAACTGACTCCAAGTAAATGTAATTTGTGGGATTCGAATTTATGATCTAAAAGTCAAAAGGTGAGTTTTCCACCAACTCCACCAAGATTTGTTTGGTTAGGTGAGATCTTATTAGATTTATATAAATATATACTTGTATTTTTCAAAAATTTAAACTTTTTCTAATTGTCACTTATATGTAACGTATGAAATTAATAATCTAATATTTGTATTGAAAACTATACAAAAGCCAACTGAGTCGAGTTTAGATGACACTAATTTTAGTTTAATTTCCCTAATCAATAAATATACTTTAACTGAGATCAGAAGTCAAAACTCGTCCTTAATACGTGAAAGCAACAAATGTATGAAACCGGAGACTCAAATATAAAGAGTATGGCCTATACCCCTATACGTATTTATTATGTAGTACTAGTTTGTTGGGAAATACTATCTGTTTGAGTCTCACAATTGAACATAACATCGTTAATTAACCAAAACAGTCAAGTTGTTGGTTAATTTGGTACACTCCATTCAAGTAGAAAGGCAATATGACAAATATTGACAATGACAACATTATGCATTACTTCAAAAACTCGTTTGATTATAAAGCCACCTATTCCCATTAACTCGATGAAAATGTGAATTTGGTCTGATCATTTTGACTTTGAAGATCCAAAATTAAAGAGGAATTAAGGGATGAAAATGGCGGCTTTGTTACCTTAATTGGCTAAGGTTAGTTGTTAGCCTAGGTCAGCAATTTAAGATTATTTTTTCATTATTGATTCTTTTCTTCTAGAAGTTCCTTATTATTTAATAATTATAATTATTATAATTATTAGTATTATTAGTATTATTATTATTGTTATGGCTATCTTATTTTGTAACAGGTGGCATATTTTGACAAAAGCAGTGACATAATTGTTTGGTTGATTATACAAGTATAATATACAGTATATAGTATAATTATTATGTTAGCATTATTATTAGATAATATCAAAGCATAAAATATTTATATTTCATGCATGATGTTTATGATGACCATAACAATACACTTCATGCATTTCAATCATCCTTTGAGTGTATTGTCACCCCTTCTTAGAAAAATTGCCACATTATATAAACTCTTCTCATAAAAATATACTACATATAATAATTTTATAAAAATTATCTTTGTCAAATAATTGGGTTATTAGTTCATTTTGTTGATCAGTCACTCAAAACTCAATTTAATAAATATAAACCATCACTACCTATGTATAACAAATGATAAATTTAGTTGATCACGTATAATTGTATTTAATATATAGTTTGACACGGAGTGATAGATATTATAGTATGATAATATTAATTTGTCACAAATTAGGATAATATTTGTAGATATTATGTATCCTTATCGTACGAGATTTACGATAATTGTAACACTATGGTACACACTTTAGATTGAGGAGTTTTCCCGAAATCTATCGTGATATCACAGCTTAGGCTTTAGATCTCAATTTTTTATTTTTCCAATTTTATTGGTTTTTTTTTGTTTTTATTGGAACCTTGCCTTCATCAAGCTTCCGCGCCTTTTTCTTTTTGTTCTCTGTTTTCTCGCTGATTGCGGTATACCATAATTTCTTTTTATTTTTTGTTCACTGCTATATTGAATTGTCATGGCCAAAGACGATGACCCCACTCCTCCATCACCTGCGCCACCATTCACGTCGGGGTTTCACCCCGCTTTGACAGTAAACAATATAAAAAATGCAATTCCTCTTCTGCTTGATTATGAGAAGGTTAAATATTATAATTGGGTTGAGCTTTTTGAGAACCATGCTTGTGCCTAAAATGTGTTAGATCACATTGACTCCACCGTTTCCCGTTCTTCAGATGTCTTGGACTCTTTGTGGGAGCGTCTTGATGCAATTGTCAAGCAGTGGATATACGGCACCATCTCCACCGACCTCCTTGAAACGATTTTGTCTCGAAAATCAACTGCTTAAGAAATTTGGGATCGTATTAAAGAAATTTTTCAAGATAACAAGAACACTAGGGCCGTTTATCTTAAAAATCAATTCAACTTGCTTTATCTTAGCAATTTTCCTAGTGTTACTGCATATTGTAAACAGCTCAAGAGCATATCCGATCAATTAGCCAATATTGATCAACCCGTTTCGGAGCAACAGATGATAATCCGTCTAGTGTCTGGTCTCACCAACACCGATTTCGATATGGTGGCGACAATGATTCAACAAACCGATCCCTTGCCCACTTTCAACACTGCCAGGTCTCGACTTCTTCTCGAAGAATCTCGTCGAGCCAATGATCAAGGTCAATCGCAGCAGTCTCTTTTATTACCCATCAAGATTCAGCCTCCTCTCAAGGTTATGGTCAAACGCAGCAACCCCCTTCCAATGGTGGTTATGCCTCAGGTGGCCGTGGCTCAAGCAGCAGCCGTGGGGGACGTCCAGGTGGCAAGGGAGGTGGAAAAGGACGTGGCAGAGGTCGAGGCAACAACTCGACAAATCAAGCAAACATTTCCCAGCAGCAACAACAAGGCTCATCCCAACAGCCTCTAACAATCTTAGTGGGCCAACCCACCTGTGTGGCCCAATCAGCCCCCTCAGCAGTGGGCTCCTCAACAGTGGCGTGGATATTGGGCCATACCCCCCTGCCCATACCCTACGCCCAGGACCAATTGGGCAGCCCAGGTCGGTTGCATCTCCAAACCAGACCACTCGTAGCCCACCTCAGCAGGCCTACGTGGCTAGGCCGCCTCAATACGGGCTACTATATAGTCCTACTGAATTGGGCTCTGCTTATTCGTCCATGACTCTTGCAAACACGGACAACGAATGGTATATGTACTCAGGTGCCACCTCGCACATGGCTCATAACTCAGGTACTATCATGCCTCTATTTAATTTGAGCACTAATAATAATATTTTAGTAGGTAATGGTCACCGCATTCCAATAACGGGTTATGGTCACACTACTCTCCCTAACAATAAATTAGCACTACGTGATGTTTTATTAGCCCCTCAAATCATAAAAAAACTTAATTTCAGTTCGTAATTTTACCTCTGATAATCTAGTTTCCATTGAATTTGACCTTTATGGTTTTTCTGTGAAGGACCTTCGGACGGGGAGGATAATCATGAGATGTAAGAGTTCGGGAGACATTTACCCAGTCACCACCAACACTCCACCATCCTCATGTCTTGCATCAACACTCATGGTTACTTCTCCAACTACTTGGCATAGTCGTTTGGGACACCCCGCTGCTAGTTCTTTAAATTTTCTTAGGAGAAAAAATTACATTGATATTAATAAGGAGCATGACTCCAATTTCACAAAAGGCTTGCCACGAGACTTATATTTGGATTTTAGATCCAGTCTTAGCGTACGACCTCCTCCCGCTATGACTGTGGGGGTGTGACAAATATTATCATACTATAATATCTATCACACCTCTGAGTCATAGTGGGAGGAGGTCGTACGCTAAGACTGGATCTAAAATCCAAAAATAAATCTCGTGGCAAGCCTTTTGTGAAAATGTCCGCAAATTGATATTTAGAAGGAACATGTAGAACCCGAACTTGACCCAAAGCAACCTTTTCTCGAACAAGATGAATATCCATCTCCACATGTTTGGTGCGTTGGTGTTGTACCGGGTTGCCAGAAAGGTAGACAACACTGACATTATCACAATAAACAATATTAGCCTGTCGAAGAGAGCAATGTAACTCAAGTAAAAGATTACGGAGCCAACATGCCTCAGAGACCCATTTGCGATGCCTCGATATTCTGCTTTTGCACTCGATTTAGATAAAGTATGCTGGCGCTTAGTTGACTGAGAAATGAGGTTGTCCCCAAGAAAGCAACAATAACCCGATGTTGAATGACGGGTATCGGGACAACCTCCACAATCAGCGTCAGTGTAAGTAATCAACGATGAGAAGCAGATGGATATAAATGCAAGCCATGATCAATGGTACCCTAAACATAACGCAGAATGCGTTTCAATGCATCATAATGAGATTCCTAGGGATCATGCATAAAAAGACACATCTATGGTACCACATAGGCAATATCTGGCCTGAAAGTAAGATACTGAAGAGCACCGGCTAAACTATGATACAAAGTAGGATCCTGAATAGGCTTGCCACGAGACTAGGATAATTGTAGATATTAGGATAGTATTTGTAGATATTTTGTATCCTTATCGTATGAGGTTTACGATAATTGTATTGATCAATGGTACACACTCCAAATTGAGGAGTTTTTCCGAAATCTATCACAGAGTATAGACTGTTATTAGGAGATAGATAGAAATTATAATAATTAATCATATAAACTATGTGTATGAAGTATAACATGTTTACTTATTATAAGTCAAACTTATTGTCAAAATATTTCATGTCGACAATATGATATAATGACAAAGCAATACGATCCATGTTGTTTAAGATTTTCCAAGTATCTTTACAAGTAAGAACACTTATGTAGTATCTTAGCTCCAATCCGAGCTGCAAGTTGTATACTAGTTTAATTTGTTTGCGAAGAGAAGACAACCTAGCAAGCAATACTTCAGTGAAGTTATCGGCCCACAATTGATTCTTTTTTTCAATTCCCTTGTTTGTGGTCCTTGTGGATCATTTTAATGATGTATTAGGGTGTGGGGATATATTATGGCCTGGCATTATACACCGGAGTATATACCATATAATGAATTAATGATACAAAATTGTACGTTAAAAGGCCCCACGCACAATTTTTACCCATTTGCTCATTATTATTACATTTTTTTTTTTTTGTGCGAATGAGCCACAAAGTCGGGGATGAGAATCGATTCCAGGATCACCTGTAATCTAGAAGAAAGCTCTAACCAACTAAGCTAACCCATTTGCTCATTATAATCGACATTGAATTGGACACTAACACAAAGGTAGAATGTTTTGTGAACGTAGTTGAAATTCCGTTTGACTTTATTTATCAACACTAATCAACCAAGACTTTATTTATCAATACTAATCAACCAAGATGTGCTAGTGCGAGGTGAGTGGAGCTCAAATGTATAGCAATAGAGTAGCATATATATATATACTAAAACTGCTAAACTATAAAATTACAAAGTATGCTTCGAGACACTAAAAATTAAAAGCGGAAAATTGATAAAAAGGGAAAATGTATGTATGTTGTATTCAATACATCGATATATCAATTGTATCATTAACTTTGTGATCCTACTTATTCCTATAACATCATCGTAGGTAAGTAGGCCAAAATCTTATGAATCTAACAAAATAAAGCAACACATGGAAATGGAGATGCGTTGAATGAGGTGCAACATGAGTAAAACGGCGTGTTGTCTAGCATGGGCTGCTATATATGCTTTGACCTCCTTTTTTTTTTTTTTTGAACCGTTAATCACTTTATTGGCATCAAAATATAGTAATTGATGGAGATATCAGTTCCTAGATAACATAAATACATATAGACAATAGACATATAGTAGTATATCTGTATATGGTAGGAATCAGGAAGCCGAGGCAATTCTCATGTTGTATTCGGTTGTTTTACTTTATGTATCTACTCTAGGCTTTCTTTTGATATAGTATATCCGAATGAGCTTTTGATATAGTATATCCGAATGAGCAAAACTCAAGGAAATTGTTCGGCTCACAATAAGAGTAGAAATGATATGCCACATGTAGGGGTGGTTATTAGGTAGGGCTATCCAATGGCAAAAGGGTTGGGCCTAATACTAAGGGTTTTGACTCTTTAATTTTTTAACGGACAGACCTTTTATAGGGTCTTATTTTGTAGGGCTTTTATAGGGTTTCAATTGGGGCCCAATAATTTAAGAATTAAAATAAAAAGTCCAATAATAATGGCTAAGGGTTAGCCCTTACTTCCAATTTTTCTCTCTTCTCCTTTGTTCTTCCGCCCACCTTTTTCTCTCCTCCATCTCTCCTCCATTGAAGCGCACTCAGAGTTCTCCATTGAAGCCGCTTCTCAGAGTTCTCCATTGAAGCGCACTCAGAGTTCTCCATTGAAGCCGCTTCTCAGAGTTCTCCATTGAAGCGCGCTCAGAGTTCTCCATTGAAGCCGCTTCTCAGAGTGTTCCATTGAAGCGCACTCAGAGTTCTCCATTGAAGCGCGCTCAGAGTTCTCCATTGAAGCCGCTTCTCAGAGTTCTCCATTGAAGTGCACTCAGAGTTCTCCATTGAAGCGCACTCGGAGTTAGTGAATACAAATTACGACAAATACGGCAATATCGCCACCAAATTACACCATTCTCGATCATTGCAGAGAAAATAATACGATTAATTTATGAATCTGGATATATATAGGGTTCGAGTTTTAGGAGGAAATAACTTGGGGAAAATTTGACGAGTGAGAAATCGAGGTAAGAGGATTTATTAACAAGTGAGATTGGATCATTGTTAGTGTCGTTAATTCCTCGGTTTTTCTTCAAGCTTGCATTGTTTTTCATTTTTAAGTGGTTGATGAAATTAAGAATGTCCAGAAATAAGAAGAAGATGGAGGACATTGACAAAAAATAAAGGAAAACAATAATTGTAAAAAAATAAAAAATAAAAAAAATATTAAATTTGAGTAAAGGTCCGTTAATGGCCCGTTTCACTTTTACCTTGACCCTGACCCGCTAAATATTCATCATGACCCGCAACCAACCCGCCTCGCTAATGACGCGCACTGACCCGCCCAATAACCATCCCTAGCCAGTAGCCACATGTATATATGAAAAAAGTGGATTTGCTGAATTCTGGACCCCCCTCCGATTCTTCCCAGGACTATAGAGATGATACAATTGGAATTTCTGCCAGTATCAATAGATTCCATAAGTTAGTCCAATGCCGTCAAAATTGTCAAAGCCAGACGAAGGGAACGTCAAATTCAGATGGATATCCACTGGGAATTAGAAGAAGCGCCAGAAAAAGGAAGATCAATCAATCTATCCTTGGTGCCGAGGAACTACATTTTATTCGACCTTACAACGGGAAGGGAGAGGGAGTATCTGAGAAGCATGGCAGAAGAAGAGGTCGAGCCCTTTCCACGCCCCCAACCATTCGTGATTTGTCTATCTTATACTGGAACCCTAGAAGGATAGCTAGACCCTCATTCAAAAGAAACATTAGGCTTCTTATTCAGCAGCACCAACCCCTTATGCTGGTAATTTCTTAAAACAGAGTCAGTAAATCGGGTACTGAGAAAATTGTGAGTAAGCTTCCTTATGATGAATGGATGATGGTGGAACCAGTGGGCCTCTTGGGAGGGTTCTGTGGCGTTCGAACTTTATGAGCTTCGAACCCATTAGAACCTCAAACCAGGGGATTCATGAAATTATTCAGGTACTTTCTTCTCGAAAAACTTTTATGCTTTCCAATATTTATGCTAATCCCAAAGTTAGTTTTAGGAAAAACCTTTGGTCTGAACTTGAAAATTTGAGCTCCATCATGAATTTACCATGGATTGTTCTTGGCGATTTTAATGAAGTGTGTTTTCCTCATGAAAAATTTAGGGGTCGCCCATTAAGCTTCATAGGGCTAATGCTTTGTTAAATTGTATGCATGTCTGTGGTCTAACTGATTTAGGCTACTGCGGTCAGATATTTACTTTGACCAATAAAAGAAAAATTGGTCCTATCTTCAAGAGATTGGATAAAGCTTGGGTTTCAATGGAGTGGGTGAGCCTTTTCTCTTCTACTTTTTTAAGAGTTCTCCCCAAACTTACTTCTGATCACTGTCCCATCTTGCTAAATTTTTCTGATAAAAATGGATTCCAAGGCCCTAAACCTTTTCTCTTTGAACCAATGTGGTGTCTTGATCCCAGTTTTTGTAATATCTTCTCGTCGGAATGGTGTTCTTCTAGTAATCCTTTCCTTGAAAAATTAAATAATTTGTCACCCTGTTTTGGAGAACTGGAATTAAAATAACGTTTTTGGCAATATTTTTAAGAAAAAAAGCTTGCTTACTTGCTTGGATTGAAGGGATTGATAGCTTCTCAAATTTTCTTTTTGAGTTAGAAAATGAGCTACAGGAATAACTTTTAGATGTTTTACATCAAGAGGAACTTTTCTGGATGATGAAATCAAGAGACAATTGGATCTTAGAAGGGGATAAGACTACTTCATATTTTCATAATTATGCTCTCATTAATAGAAAGAGGAATAGAATTATTTCTTTTACTTTAGAGGTTGGTGAGGAAATCTCAAATCCCTCCCACTTGAGTCAACACATCAGGAATTATTTTTCAAATCTGTTCTCTTCATCGTTCATCTCCCCCCTGTTGTCTCCTCCCTCCCTATTCCTCTAACCACGAGTTCTAGCTCCATATCTCTTATTCATCCTCCTGATGTTACTGAAATTTAGGGTGTTAAATTATTTCAAAAATGGGATCCTTTAACGCTCCTGGGCCGGATGTCTATCATCCTTTCTTTTACAAGAAATATTGGGAAATCATTAAGTCTGACTTATCCCTTTACATCAGAGATATCTTTTCAAAAAGAGAAATTCCTAAAGAGATAAATAAGACTTACATTGCTATCATTCCTAAGTCTTTGCAGCACGTTCTACAAAATTGTTACCAAAATCATTGCAAATAGACTAAGAGTCTTTCTAACTCATAGAATTTCCCCTAATCAAAATAGCTTTCTTCCAGGTAGAGGTACGGAGACTAATGTCATTGTGGTAATTGAAATTTTGCATTCCATGGAAGTAGGAAAGATAAGAGAGGTTGGTTCATCTTGAAGCTTGACCTAGAAAAAGCGTATAATAAGCTAGAGTGGAGCTTTGTGAGAAGCTCTCTTTGTTCTTTCGGTCTAGATCTTGAGTCCACTGATATGATTATGTCTTGCATTTCCTCTGTGTCTTCCTCCGTTTTGGTGAATGGCATCCCTTCTTCGGTCATTACCCCCTCCCGGGGGATAAGGCAAGGAGACCCTCTCTCCCCTTACCTCTTTATTATTTGCATGGAATTTCTATCCCAAATGATTCATAAGGCTATAGGAGATAAAGTCTGGACCCCCTTTCGGGTGGGTAGGAGAGTGGTCCCTATTTCTCACCTCTTATTCGCAGATGACATTTTACTTTTTGGTGAAACCATCCTGGAAAATATCCTTTCTCTAAAAGATATCTTGAGCCAATTTTGTGATGTGTCTGGGCAAACGGTGAGTACAAACAAGAGTAAGGTCCTTTTTTCCAGAAATACTTCCCCTGATGACAGAATTTTTTTTGCAACTCTTTGGGTTTTAAGGAAACGGATGACCTGAGTCCCTATCTTGGCTTCCCACTTTCAAGTTCCAGACTTTCCAAAGCTAGAGTCTTGGAAGTCCTCTCAGTTCATTTCTCAGAAAACTAGAGTCTTGGAAGTCCTCTCTGTTAACTAGGGCTGGTAGGTTATGTCTTATCTCTTCCACTCTTAATACCCTCCCTAACTATTACAGGTAATACCTTTTACTGCCCGAATCCCTCTTAAATCATTTGAACAGTGCCATGGCTAAGTTTCTTTGGGGTAAAGGTGACAATCAGAGAGGTATTCATTTAGTGGGTTGGGATAAGGTAGCAAAACCTAAGGATAAAGTGGGGCTGGGTTTAAGATGTGCTAAGGCTCTTAACAAAGTGCACATGCTCAAGCTTTGGTGGAGAATGCTGAATCAGGAGGACAACCTAGCTGTTAGAGTTCTCAAAGATAAATATTCTAAACCCAACAACTTCTTTAGGTCCTTCTCTTATGGTTCTCATCTTTGGAAGAGTATGGATAAGGTTTGGGATCTTTTTAAGAGTCATATCTAGTGGGGAGTTGGGGATAGGGTAGATATTTTTCTTTGGAATGATAAATGGAGTGGGAGTAACACCATTAGAAGTATGATTCAAGGTCCTTTACAGAGAGGAGAGGGGGATATTATGGTTGATCAATGTATTGTTGATTCAAAGTGGGAGTTCTCCAATCTGTCCTTTGTTCTTTCTGATAATATTCTCAATCAGTGTTTGAGTATCCCTATCCCGATTCTTGAGCATGATTGTCATGATTTTATCTTCTCAGATTTTACTTCAAAAGCCAAATTTGATTTTAAAAAGGCAATGTCTTTATTTGAGGATGAATATGATTTGAATAGGGACTTAGGCTGGATCTGGAAAATTAACACAGCTCCAAAAATAAAATTTTTATCTGGTTATGCTTTCTGGACAGATTACCTCATAAGGTTACTCTTGCAAGAAAAAACATCATTCCCTCTGATAAGTGTGCTTGCTGTCCAAACTCCCTTGAGACCTCAATTCATATTCTCAGGGAATGCACACAAGAGAAAGAAATCTGGGATCTATGTTTAGTTTCCTCTGATTTTTTCTCTCCTAATATCCAAGATTGGCTGGTCACCAACCTCACCCTCAAACCCCCTTCTACCTCAAACAACATTGCTCATCCCTGGCAAACCCTCTTCTCCTTTGTTATTTGGAAACTTTGGCTTAGGAGAAATGAGGGAACTTTATGTCAATCTCAACAACCCATTGAAAAATCCTACTTGGAAGCTCAAGCTTGGGAATTTCACACCTCCAAGCAGAATTCGTTGGGTCCCTCCTCTCTCTACTATACCGCTCCTCTTACTCATTGGATACCTCCCCCTGACCTATGGCTAAAATTGAACTGTGATACTTCCTTCACAAATGCTTCTCAAGTTGCAGCCATTGTTGGTATTTTTCGAGATGAACAGGGAAATTGGATTCTTGGTTTTCAACAAAAATGTCGACTAAGATCAGCTTTTGATAGGTGAACTCAGAGCTATCCAACTGGGTCTGCAAATTGTAGCAGAGAAGGGTTGGACTAACATCGTGATAAGCTTAGGTTCAAGCCAAGTTGTGGACCTTATTTCCCGCAATGAAAGTGTGAAAGATGCTAACCTTTTGATCATACAAAAATGCAGGGACCTTATGGAGAGTATCCAGGGAATTAAGCTATGCTATGAAGGGAGATCTGCTAATAGGCTGCCGATATTTTAGCTAAAAATTGTAGGAAAAGTGTCTCACAAGACTTTAATGTTCTTCATTTAAATCACCCTCCTGGGTACATTGCTGATGTAATTTTGGAGGATAAACCTCCCTAACCTTACTTTTTTAGTCTATTAGATTTTCCTAGCTTGCATCAAAAATTATAAAACCTCATAATAATAATAATAAATAGTCGGCTTATGCCTCATGTTTGGACTTTTGGAGGGTTATTTATTGACATTTTTATAGATATGTTCGAGAATATACTTGTATACATCTAGATATTTAATACACTTGAGAGTTTTTTTTTTTTTTTTTTTTTTTTATACACTTGAGAGTAATTGAGTACAACTTGATTTTCAAAACAATATAAGACACAATCTAGGAAATAATGTCAGATGTGTTAGTTTTGAGTATGTATCATAAACTCAAAAACATTTTGTTGACCTTTTCGTTCATATTAGTGTGTGCGCCACACAAACCCATAGCTTAATTACAGTCAAAATATGGTTGTCATTGAATTACATAAGTCAAAAGTTTGAATATTATTTGTATCATCAATTCCATGCTAAAATTTTGAATCAAATCATATCATATCATTTAATTAAACTTGTTAACATTCGAAATTGAAGTCAAATGTTTCCCAAACATTTTTCTCAGGTTACCAGTATAGTAGAATTCCCAGGAAATTTCTACATTTTAAAAATATGTTCATTTTCCTTTTTTTAACCGAGTCATGGCTACGTACATGTTAATCATTTGAGTTTCACATTTTAATAAAAATAAATAAATTTAGAAAATTGTGTTGAGCAGTTATTTTGAACATATGTACCAACATTGGAAATTGCGTCACACCGAAAATTTATCATAAACAACAAAAATGTACAAAAATAAAATAAAATCAAAGATTGTACTATGAGATTTATTAAGGACAATTTTTTCTGCATGTGATCACATGATTTCATGGGGGCGGTTCCATCACTCCCGGAGTACTTGTATTTGTATGATGTGGTTCCATATCATTGAAACTTAGGATATTTTACATTATGTATAATGTGCTTGTATTAATTTGTTGATGTTAATTAACTATATACTTTGTATGTTTTGTTGGTATATAAGGTATGAATAGAATTTTTTATTTTTATTCTCTATGTTCAGAAAATAAAATCATGTATAATTTGAATTTATAACTTGTCAACATGATCGATTTTGAGGTTTCTCGAAAGTTTTTAGTTTTTTAATTTGATTGAATCATTGGTAATTTTGTTTTGATGTTGCCATGTTATGTGGGATAGTTCTTCTTTGACTTAGGACTAAAAGATTACAAAGAATTGTAGAGAAAGATAGTGAGAAAATTAACGTGTTTTTTTAAAATTAATTATTTACTTGCATTTAAAAATAAAAAATAAAAAAAATAAAAAAAGTCAATCAACACTAATTCTTATTTACATGAAGTGGGGATATAATCAATTGATTAAGGGATATGTAATTTTTGAAAAGATTGAAATTTTGCCTATTGACTACAGAAAGTCTTTTAGACTAATGAAAAATTGATTTTAATATTATTGTTATTCACCTATTGTAAGTGGAGTTAAAATGAGTCGAATGTAATTAACAATATATCACATGTTCTTTCAAAAAAAAAAAAAAAAAAAGACAAAAAACAATACATCACATAATTATATTTTATTTATATATTTTGTATTAATTAGAACTATTTGTCAATACTTTCAACATTTGACCATAAAATTAAAGTCAAAACATGTCGTTTTGGGATGGAATGACTAATGAGTAATAGTGATTGTTTGCAAGTAGGACTTGTTCACTCACAGGCCTTGCCTCGCTTCCTAGTTTTTCTAGAAATTTTATGAGTGAAAGACTTTTGATTGATTATCTAAAATAACTTATGTGCTATATATAAATCACTATAATTTTCGTATAAAAAAATAAAAAATAAGCCTAGGAATGAATGCACCTTTTTGCTATCTTGTTTTCCCCACATAATCATCATAATAAATGTGTGCGCATTCATAAATATCATGTATAATGACAAAAATAATGTTACAAGATTTTGAATAATTGAACAATTAAAATCAACTCAACCACGTCAAGATTTACACATGTTAAAAAAAAATAAATTATTATATGTGGCTGGTCACACGGTGTGGCTAACCATTATAGGGATTATATTACTTCGTTAGTGTAATAGGAGTTACTTGGTCGATTGTGTTACTTTGTTATTTTATAAGTGGTCACACCGTGTGGCCAGCCACACACAAGACGAGCTGAAATTCTAGAACTTATGATATCTTCCACCTTTCAAGCAAAAGTTCAAAAAAAATTAAAAAATAAAGAAAATCTAATTGTTGGTTGTAATTTCAACTTTTATTGATGTTATAATACCCAATATGTCAAAGTTACCTAAACACTTTTAATTTTATAATATCGTTGTTCGTTCAAGGTCATTTATTACTTAAAACTCTTGAGGTGTAGGGTTTATTCTGTTCACCTTATTTTCACTTATTTCAGGTCTAATAATATAAGTTCAGTTCAGAAAAAAAAAAGTTCTGATAAGGGTTGTTCAAGTTTAAATTACAATTAAAATAAGTTTTAATAAGGTCTAATAAGTTCAGATAAGTTCAGGTAAATTCAAATAGGGTCAGATAAGTAAAAATCAAGCAAATAAAACACACCATATCTTAAAACACTTTTACTTTTACATGTATTCTTTTAAAATTTATTCTTTTCAAAATCTATATAATATGAGTAGATGTTATACGTGTTTTTTAAAAGGTAAATTTAAATCTACAACAACTACGAGTTTCTTAACTTTTGTACAGTGAAGGGGGCAAATTACAAAAAAGAACAATTGTATTGATAGTAACTTGAGGAAGACTTTTTAGTTAAAGCCGTTAAGTCTAGAAGAAATTTAAGAAGTGGGCAAATACTAAGTGAGCTTTCTTTGACGAGTAACGTCCGCGTATGTAAATTTCCTAATCTTTGTCTTTTAATTAACTTCAACTTCCTTTCACCAAATATTTAACTTTTTAATCAAAATTAAATTTTAAAAAATTCCACGTCATCATAATACCCCACGACTCTTCCTACTCTTGGTCAAATTTCTCAACGCCTCCGTCTCCTCTTTTATTCTCCCTTCTCTATTAAAACCTTCCCACTCTCCCTTACACAATTCTCCTCTTCTAATTATTTTTGTCTATCTATCCTCCAGATTATCTATCTTTGTACATAATACGGGCTCAGACTCGGGCTCAAACTCGGACTCGGACTCAGACTCAGACTCGTCTCGGATTATTTGAAAACCCGAAGGGGAAGGAAAAAAAAAATGAAAAACATGGGGTTTCTTAAGGAGGAGAAATCAATAAGGGTGATTAGAGCAATAAAAACAGTGTTTTTCTTAATTACTTTGCTAATCTCTTTTTTGTTCTTCTCTGCTCCTGTTCTTCTTGCTGTTGCGGATACCATATTACCTTCTGCTTTGTTCTCTGCTTCGTCTCCTTTTCTTTCTCCTCAATCGTTGTCCTCCCACCTTGCCAATTATGATTTCAGATACTCTCTTGTTGATATTCCGTTGATCTCCATACTCCGTTCCCTCGTCATCATTTGTAAGTTTACTTGTTTTTTTCGTAAATTCTTGTATCAGACGGTCTAACTTGCCCGTATGGGCTTACACAACCAATAATGATTTTATTTTTATTTTAGGTTTTATTAGACAGAATAATTGCTGAATATAGTATGAAAATTAAACGGGTTTTATTAATTTGGTACAACTGTTTTAGGAATAGGGAATAACTTTATTTATTGCATTATTCGTGATTTTTCTAACGAGTGTTCATGGGTACTTGTTAAGCTAACTCGTTATGTTATTATGGTTCTACAAGATTTCTAAATTCAGTAAATTGTTAAGTACTTAATTCACCTGCCAAAACTTGAAATTTGATGGTCACCATTGATTAGATTAGGAACTTTATATCTTAACCTACCTTAAAGTGCGCTTACATATCAGAATTGACTAATTAAGGGCTTAATAAGTCCAGCAAACTAGTTGGCTTAATTGGTTTATTATTTTATATTTTTATTTTCTGACAGTAGTTGGCCCAATTGTTGTTAGGCGTTTTCATGTGTTTTCTGAATAAATTAATAAAGTTAATTAAAAATGCTCTACATTCTCATAATCCCATATGGAATAAATCTAATTAATCTTTATTTGCATTAATTTTTTTCTTAATACGTATGACAATTCACTAGTACATACCAATATACCTATATACGAGTACCATAAAAATAATGTGATAATTAGCGAGTTTAGACACCGTATGTAATGTGTATTTCATGTAACGATGAGTGACAAGTCTGATAATGTATTAAATTTTTCTGTTATGTGTTTATTTAAAGTTAATGTATTGAGAATAACTCGTTATTTATTGTGCTGTATAGGTGTGTATAGCTGTTGTGATGGGCCGAAGTTGTCACGCGGGCCCTATTTGTGGGTGGTAACAATATGTTCGGTACTTTCGTTGGTGTTTGTATCATTAAAAGCCCCGTTCGTGTTTGGTGGTGCAAATGGTGCCGAGAGAGGGTACACTAGAGTCACCGAGGTTGCATTATTCGTATGTTCTTACGTCTTGGCGGTTGGACACGTGTTTGTTGCTTATAGGACCAGTTGTCGAGAACGAAAAAAGCTTCTTGTTTACAGGATTGACATTGAAGCTGTAAGTTCCCTCCATCCCTAGCTCAATTTAGTTGCAAGTTAAAGTTAATTTCATTCAAGAAATCCCCTTACCCCCCCCCCCCTAAGTTGAGGACAAAAGTACAAAACTAAGTAACCCTGTGCTAAATAAGATAAATGACCAATGTCCCACGTTAGCAACCCAATGGAGTAGTTACTAAAACGACACATTTTTTATTTGTCGAATTAACAAAATAATTCGAGTACATAATTTAATAACAATGTTGCAAGATGAATTAATTTGGTTGGTACATAATGAAATTATTATTAGTATGGAATTTAATATTGATTACGCAAAATTGGCAACTAAAAAGTGTAAGTTATAGGTTTCTGTTTGCTAGGTGGCTTTGATGAGTTGGTAGAATATCATTAAAAAGATGCCAAGCTAATTAGCTATGCACTAATTAATTCCTAATAGCATATCTTAAAAAAGAAGATAAACCAATCAAGAGTGGGGTGCTGTACCACTAAAACAGTTGTAATGTCTCAAAGCTAGGAATTTATGATCTGGAACTTTAATTTTAAAAAAGTGGCATAGGAAAAACTCTATAGCTGTATGAATGGATTGAAAGATAATTTGACATTTTCAACTTTTAATTACTCGGTACCCATGTCTTACCGTGTACCCGTCTCTCATAATAATCTCAAGTAGTGATACTACTCGTTTTCGTATGAACACTTTATTTAGAAAATGAAAAGAGAAATAGAATAGATTCTATTCATTCTAATACTCGTATAAAATTTGAAATTATTCTAAATAGAAAATTGGGTTTAAATGAGAACAAAAGTTTGAAACATAAAAAAAGTGAAGATCAGATTCGATTAGAGGATGATCATTAATGAGTTATATGTCCTTATAATATATCTACCTAAGCCATGACGATTGAATTAGCCATATATATGAGTCTTAGCTCTTAAGAGATTCTTGTTGATGGATTATTGTATTCTATTAATTCGTACTTCGTATTATGAAATAACATGTTGTGACAAATATTAATTTATTGAAAACACCTAGATTTATATTTTCTTGCTGTGGCAAAGAATAATCAAATTTGGGAGCAACTTATAGTAAGCGTTGGGGGAAAGTCTTACCTTAAAATTGATTAGTGCTTTCGCACGAAATTGCTGTGAAATTTTCAACGTTACATTTTTATTCAGTCAAAACCTACCATCTTACCACTAATTTTATTACTCTAATAATGCTTTTAGTCCAAACAATATGCAAACACTATAGGATATTTTGTTTTGTTTTCTAATTTAAGATCTTTTTCATACTCTTGAATACATTCAAGAAATCATTTTCAAATCCAAACCTACCCTCCCTAAGAAATAAGATCCAAAGAGATGATCGATACTTTTAACATAGTAATTGTATCGATTGTCTCTATGTATGTATATAGGGACAATTTTTTCGTTAATAATTATGTCGTATTTAAGGGTTGAATAGAGTTTTTGACAATACACGAGGGTCTTAGGAGGGAAGTTTCCAATTGTAAGGACACCTCTTCCCAACAGAAAAAGCTTATTTTGATACGAAGTAATTTAAGTACTTATAGTAATTTAACGCTGTGTTAAATTTATTTTGTTGTTGCTATATGCTTTTCTTAACTCTAAAACACACACCTAATTATATTATTCTTGTATTGATATGAGGTCCCCGCTTAGAGATTTTTTGACAACCTCGCGTTGAGTACGAGTGAGGAGATCACATCACATGCATAAAAATTAAATTAGAAGTTATACGTAATCAAAGAAATACATCAACATGGTGAAGTACACATATATGCATGATTATCTAGAGTTGTGGAGTGATTAGAGCCACAATTTCATAATAAGATCACTTCAATTGTGAATCTTTGTGATCACTAATTTGTTATTGTTTTGATTATTTGTTGAATTATTGAATTAGGTGTATTCTTCATGCGTATTAGTTGCTTAATCAAGACATTTTTTTTTTTTAATATAATATATAGCTTTCTGTCCTATTCTTTTAATTACTATATAAAATGTAGCTTCTTAATATTATAAGTATAACGAACTCCATCCATCATCATACTTTGAACTTATCTTGAATAGGGTCGTGTATTGATGCCATTTATCAGATATTTGAAAACTTACCTTAGACTTATTTGGCTAATAATTCTCCCTCTATTTCAAGATAACAGTCAGACATTATTAATATCGTGACTTTATGTTCTAGGTGGGTGATTGGAGGGATAGGTCATGAACTCATAAACAATCAGATATGTGAAAAAATACCACTTACTTACATCATGATGTGTAACGGAATAAATAAATTTAGGGATGGGCGGTTAATTAGGTCCATATGTTCATAAATATCTACATCAAATTGGTATTATAGTAATGAAAAATAAATAAAGCAAGAAACCCTTTGGTCTACGGACTATGCAAAGGTAGGGACAACTTATCCATTGATGAAGACATATATATTGGACAATTGAGTTAGCTTTGTCTATGAATCCACTTGTATTACTAATTATGGGAAGAAAGAAATAAATGGTTTAATCAAGAAAATTATAAACCTAAAATGACGTACTTCTGATGTTAAAATAAGAGAAAAATTGAATGAGTTGTATAAAGAGACAATGAATAAAAGCCATTGTCTGTAAGGTTCTCTTTTAATCAGGTTTTGGAATCCTTTCTTAATCTGAATCATCAAAAATTGACATGCTTTTTTAATTTTATTGGTAGTATAATTGACATGTTGACAAGTCTTGACACAATTGCTACTTTAACCATGTTAATTAAGCATATTTTAGAACTTTCTAGGCAGTATATGGGTCCCGTATGTTGAAAATTTAACTTCAAGATTAAAGGGTGTAATTTATCATCTCCTTAAAAATTGTACATTTTTCTTTGTTGTAGTTAAATATCATTGTTTTGTAAGAGAGATATGATCCTTTTGTTCATACATCTTAATTTGACTTATAAAGAATCCTTTTAATCTTACAAAAATCTTATTTCCAACATTTATATGAATTCTGATTTATTTGTCAATCAAATTGTTGTATGTAGGTTAATTCAGCCTGTAAGAAAGGATTTCCAAGATATGAAAAGTTGTTACATGAGGAAAGAAAGAAGTGAAGCATGTACAAATTTAGAGCATTAGAGATGAACTTCGTACCCTTTCTCATAAAAAAAAAAAGGGGGATCTTCGTACATTATTTTAAAGGTAAGATTTCCATGTCCCAACAAATCATATTCTTCTGAAAAAAGGTTTGGTCACCTAATTGTCTGCTTATGAATCTAACAATTGCAACATGATTGTATGTACCTTCCTATTATTAACCCTCTATTTTTCATTTTCTATATGCAGGATAATTTTCAGTATCGTACACATAAAATAATGCATTTCAAGAAGTTCGTGAGAAACGTATCCATAACAACATAGGATTGACATACACATACATCCTTAGAGGCCTTTAACTTGTGTTTGGTAATGAGATTTACTATCGATCGCATCTCACTTCTCATCAGTTTAGTTATGATCTCCTATATTGTACAGTTTTTTGTTCTTTTTTATATTCTTTTTTTATCAAGGATCAAGACTATGTATATAATTAAGGAGAGAGGAACTATTAGTATGAATATCAGTAGGCAAGCCGAAGGCACCTACAATTTTCTTGGCCCTCCAAAGGGGTGCATCTAGCTAGTAAAGTAGCAAGTGTGATTTTTTCAAGTTGTTGCTGTATAAATTGTAATTATGTTTCTATCTTCGACACTTTTACACCATTTTATAGTTATACGTGTGATATACGATGTGTTTGGGTCCAATTTACTTTAATTGGGCCAGTCCACAAATGTTTTAATTATAAGCCCAAGGCTAGGTTTAACTCTCTAAATATAAGCCAAGTCAGTTAAGGGTCTGGTCAACATGGCAAGCCCATTTGACTTCAAGCCTTCATTCTCTTCTCTATATATTCATTCAATTCAAGTCTCAAGTAATTAATACTCTTGTATAGCCTTTTCTCTCTAAACACTTTATTGACTTCGGCATCGAAGGGGTCTTCCTCGGCATAACCCCCGCGGCCAATTTACGTGTGTTTGCTGTGCAGGAAACCCTCGTTCTAGTCATCAGTTGAGCCGAATCCAGTCTTCAGCTCACCAAAAAAGGTCCAGACGTAGGTCCTATTGTTTTCATTCGAAACACGATGAATTTCATTATAATTGTTGTTGTTGTTACTTAACCATTGTTTATAAAACACCCCAAGCTTATGCAAATGAAGATTAAGTACAAAAATCAATTGTTCTCGTTGGTACACCCTAGTAGTATAATAAAATAATTGATTGATTACAATTTGCTCAAAGATTTACAATGGATTTTGTTCCTTCGCAATTTTTCCATTACTATTTACTATATCGAATAATTTTTGACTAAAGATAACGACTCAAGATTGATGGATCTTTTGCATCAATCTTTTCATTACTACTCACTAAATTGAATAATTAACGTAAAAACACTATTAAATTTTAATAAAACAAAAATTCAAATCACACCAGGCCACGAAGTCGCTTGAGTTGCGATTTGTGAATACATGAAGTATTGAAATTCCAATTTGAGCTAATTTGGATTTTGGATCCACTTCTTTGGTAACGGGTTAATTATGGATCCAAATATAACCCAACAGCCCAATTACTTGCAAAAAAAGCCCATTAAGTATTTCATACTTCGTGCACCTCCTCAAACAAGACACTCTCATCTCTCTCAATTCCAAATCTGCAAAAATTCTCCCTCCATTTTTCTCTCTCATAAAACTCCCCAAATTAAATTTAAAGAGAAATTTAAAACTGGATTTCCCAGAATTTTCTGAAAAATGAGGTTCAATTTCGACATTGCAGAAACTAGCAATGAGAAAAATCAGCACAAATCGAAAACCCTAGCTCTTTCTTCATCTCCCTCTTCTTCAACTCCCAATGATAAGCAGATTCAATGGCTTCCACTTCAAGATCATCCCGTCTTCTCCTCCTCCGCCACCGTCGAAGGCGGCGGAATTTCGCCGGAGAAGCGGTTTGCGATGAATCTAATGGCTTGGGATGGAGCTTCTAGAATCTACTATTGGGATTCCGAGAATAATTGTCTTCATCGTTTGTCTGTTCGTTTGGGTGAACCTGAACCTACTTCTGTTGTCGCTGCTTATCCTTCTAAGGTTTGATTTCTCTTTTTATTTTGCCCTAATTGAATTGTGTTTATGTTTAATTTTGGAATTTTTGTTGTTGTTGTTTTGGAATTTTCAGGGGTTTAGGGTTTATGAAGTTCGGGGGTATAAGGTAGTGATATGAAGGGTTAATTGAGCTGAAATTTAGTCGACTAGAGGATTTTATTTTCTTGTACCTTTTGCAATTGTTCGATATTTCTTCTTAATTACTAGTTTTATAAGGCTGATTGAACTACTCAGGTTAGGAATTACGAGTTCCGAATTGCTTCTGCAAACAACGTTAGCTGCGCTTTAGCTAATTATTACTATAATGAAGTACATTAGGCGGGAAGATATGGTTTTTGGGTAATCTCGGGGGGGTGGGGGTGGGTGGGGGGGTGGTGGGGGAGGTAGGGCGGTGATGGAGAATTGGAGATTGCCAGGAAAAGGCAGTTTGTCGCTGCAAGTCTGCCGTTCAAGTTAAATTGCCTAGCTTGTAGTCTTCCCCTCGCCCTGGGGGTCATTGTCTCTCTCCATATGATGCTTCCCCGGATTCATTACTACCCTCACTGTGTTTTACTGGTGAGTGAAAATGTTGCCTTATAGTATGAATTCTGGTCACCTAAGTGGAAAAAATAACGGCCAATACCGGTCAAGAAAGAAGAATTTTATTCTGCATCATGATGAGAGAACTTAATGTCATAGAATCATCCTGGCGACTGGGAAAAATTGAATTGTAATTACTATTTGGAGGAGGAAAGTGTAACTTTCTATGGAGGTTTTATACTTTTATGTACATTTGAAGTCTATGTCCTCTTTTCTTTGTGAGATTGCTTAGTTCGATCGTAGAAATGTTTACTTACAGAAGTTGATGTTGCACTGGCTTAACACTTAAGGATTTACTGAAGTTGGAAATAAGAGTAATGTATCAAGTTTCTATGTTGAAGTAGAAGATAGTTTGAAAAGGTTTATATCATGCCCTGATATGTGGTATTCATTATTTGGATTAATTCAAGTCCATGATTGTCAAATCAATCTTTTTCATGTGTTGATCCTTCTTGCATTAGTCTTGTATTTTAAATAGTATTTTATGGTGCCTTTTGTCTCTTGGATAAGTATCTTTGACTCTACTTATTGATGATTCCATCCTTGTCATAGGTGCTGCAAACAGATATTGAACTCGACTTTCATGTTACCAAAATCTCAATTAATCGAAATGGATCAGCATTGCTTCTTGCTGGTTCAGATTGCATATGTGTCATGTACCTTTATGGATGTACTTCTGCAAAGGATGGTTCGAGTATTTGCAGGTATGCCTTATACGGACATGTTATTGCTAACAAAATATAGAGCGTATAGCGTGTGTTCTAACTGTGTATGCCCTGGAGCCTTTTATGCCATTAAAATTTCTTTCAGAATTTTCTTGAAGCTTTAGGATTTGATGTATCTCAGGCATATGGGATGCTTCATGTTTTTCTTCATTTATTCCCTAAATTGGGCAGGGCTGGCAAAATGGAACTTATCAATTTATTTTTGCTTTTTTTCTTATAGCCAGTCACTATGTTCTCTTACTGACATTAAGAGTTATTGTGGTTACAATGCAATCGTGATCATGCGATTTTGCAGAAGTTAAAATGTTTCAAAAGCCTTTATTTAACTAGAAATAAATTATCGACTTCATGTTGCTTTTAAAATCTAAAGTGCAAGGGAGATACCAGAAAGGTATTATGGGGTGAATGCGGGTTGTGGGTTCTTAGGAGGTTGAGTTGAGAGTTGGTGATGCTGAATGTTAATGCAAAAATGGAAGCACAAAGGAAAAAGAGTCTGAGATTAGCGAGATTTGAAAGATGGAGTTCTTTGCTCTTTCTTTCCTGAATGCAATGCCTGCAGTGCTTTCTAAAAACGGGTGGTGTTTAGTGCTTTTTCTGGAAATTTTGAATGGGCATCATTTAAAACTTCATGTAATAAACATTGAAAAGTTGCCTGAATATTTGTAGGAAATTAGTGGTGCTCTGCCTATAGTACAAATTTACATTTTTGCCTCTTGCTGGGCATTCACAATTCACAATCTAATTCTTGCATGCAGGACTGTCCCTGTTGGTTCTGAAGTTTATGATTATAGTAATAGTGCTATCCGCATATTGCAAGTGACATGGCATCCTTATAGTGATACACATATTGCAGTTCTTTCTTCTGATTCCGTTTTCAGGTAATAACCCCCTCCTCCCTTCCAAAAAAAGCTCTAATATTATGAGGGGATTTAGTAGTCATGTATAGAGTATATTATTGTGGTTGATGTTTTGGTGTGTTAATTGATTTGTACACTGCTCATTCCTGAACAATATGTATAGATTCAGTTTTTGGATGATAAAAAAAAGTGAGAATTTGCCTTTAATTTTTTTTTGAGCTACTGTCTTTTAAGAAACTTTGTTTAACACTCACCATTTGACGTTACTCATGACTTGTTGAATGTTAAAATTATGACCCCTAAAATATATTCTCTCTTTCTTCCCATTAGTCGCATATGGGCTTGATTTTGTGAGTCACAGCTGTCACACTTTAAGTTCAGCTCACGAAATCAAACTAATTGTGTTATAAATGTTTGAAGGAAAACACCTTAATGGTAATCGTTTTTTCGGATTGTGGTATATAATAAGGTATCACGTATCTCTTATTTTTCTCTATGTTTTTTTCTTGTTGATGCCACTATGACTAATTGCCTTGGTTTCCTTTTGTAGAATATTTGATTTGTCATCTGCTCTTGATCAGCCAGAGCAGGAGTACTATTTGCAGCCTTTAGAGCCA
Source organism: Chenopodium quinoa (assembly GCF_001683475.1). Classification (NCBI taxonomy): domain Eukaryota; kingdom Viridiplantae; phylum Streptophyta; class Magnoliopsida; order Caryophyllales; family Amaranthaceae; genus Chenopodium; species Chenopodium quinoa. The sequence continues at coordinate 1,669,931 of NW_018744582.1, read as the reverse complement.
GGTAGATCCCGGCATGCATCATCAATTTGCCCTGTTGATTTCTCCTTTGGGCGTGATCACTTATGGGACAGATTTAGTGTGAGTCCTGCTGGATCTGATCAATAAGAGTATTGAAATTTTACCTTTTTTCAAAGTTTTAACAGTGAAAGACCGTTTATATATGTTATGCTCTTTGTTGGGTTCTAGATGAGGGCTCATAAGTCATAAAGTCTAGTATTTACCCAGACACTTGTCCTTCTACATGCTTACTGTTTTTTTGACGCAGCTTCACACGAAGTTTTCTTGTTTAATATGTCATGTACTTAGAAGTTTGACATAAAAAATGGCTATAGAGAGCTGATCTCTGAGTGACTGCTGTTTATTTTTAACTTGCTACTTATTTCTCCTCCTTGCCATTTTGCAGGTTTTTGTTTTGTTTAGTGACGGCTCTGTTTACATTCTCTGCCCAGTGGCCCCATTTGGAAGGTACAGTTTCTACACAGTAGTTATACTTGTAGTATATTCTGTGAAGTTATCTTCTAAAACTTATGTTAGATATGGACCAGTCTATTATTGATATTGTTGCTCAAACTGGATTTGCCTATCAAATGATATTGATTTATTATTGAAATGCGAAGAGTTTTCTTAATACTAGCTAGATTTGGCGAAATAAAATCGTACACTATTACTTCTAAAGTTCTTATTGATCTGTATCAGGTCTGAATCTGACCTGAAACCAGATAACCCAAACTGATATTGACCCACAATGTGAACTAATGTAGCTAAAAATCTATATGGCCAGTTTGATTGTATTTTGATCATAAGCTAATTGATTATAGAAGTGTCGATATCATCCACCAATTTTGAACAAATTTGAATTATTCCGTACAATACCTGATTGGAAAGATCCATTTCTAGGTCTAATTATGGTATAAATCTCAGGTTTTGTGAAGATAATAGCTTTTCTGCTTTGTCTAATCTGCTTTTCCTCATGTCTCATAAATTGTAAAGGTTAGCAACAGGTATGGATATTAGAGAATAATACTTATGCCTAGATTGTCAGAGCATCTTTGTGGTACCCACCCTAAAAAATTGATTAGACAAATGACAATGGAAAAAACGTTTTTTTTTTTTTTTTTTAATAACCAGAAATACAAATATATCATGCGGTACTTAAATATTTCTTCAACCCAACTTTTTTCTCCACTCACTTGCCTCCCAATGTTGACCTCCCTTACCGAAGAGTGTCTCTGTACAACCCTTTGGCCTCCGCTCCTTCCTTTATGAAGAAAGTCCCTGTAAAACCTTTTGACCTCTCTCTCTGAAGAGAGGCTCTGTACAACCCGTTGGCCTCCTCTGAAGATATTCTCTGTGCAACCATTTAGCCAAATGAGAAACTCACCGGCTGTCCTGTTTCTTTCTCATGTGCACTTTCCTTCCCTCTCTCTGATCTGAAGGCCTTCCTATGACCTATGTGGGCTATGTCATAAATGGCGGTGGTGAAGGGTGGAATGACTGGAGTCACTTTTGCATAATTTAGTAGGCAATGGAGCATCAATGACACCAGACGAGGGCACTGATTTCAAGTTCCTGTCTCTCTCTGGCCTGGCTCTCTTCTTGCACCATTTAGACAATTTCTGTTGGTGATGGGGCATGGGGCAACTGAAGTGAGGGTATTGAAGGAGATCAGAACATACTTCTTGAAGTAAAGGAAACTTTGATGGACTGACTTTATTTTTGCTCTTATTTTATTTCAACGTTGGATTATTCATGAATAATTCCAAGATTTGAGGATAGCTTCTCAAAATGGTCCATAGTTGCTGATTATTGAACATATTGGCTATTTTGGGATTATTTTCATTTCCTTTTTGGGGTTTTGCAATTTTGGATCAAGTTTTACATAAAAGGAAAAAATGTGATTTATGAATTCAGACTTCTGCATTCGGTATCAGTGTTTTTGTCATGTATGTTTTGTATATCTCCAGTATCCATGATCCTTGAGCATGGTTAGTGATCGTTGTCTTTTCTTTTTTTATTTTTATTTGTGACAGTGTATTCATGTGGGAATCAATAGCAGAGATTTACAGTGATGCCCAAACTTTTGGTCAGAAATCTACCAACTCAACAGCTATTAGCAATTCAAGTCTGGCTATATCTTGGTTAGAAGCAACATTTCCTGAACTAGACCAAGGAAAGGGAGCTAGTAGCATCACAGCTGTGAAAGCTTGTCCTTATGTGGTGATAGATGCTTCACTTTCATTGCAGGTATTCCTTAATTGTTGTAATTCATGTTTGCCTTTTCTTCAGTTGCTTAAGTGCATGCCAATGGGCAATTGAATTGAATTGAAGCATATTTTTTGAATACATACCAAGTAATTCAGATTAGCTCTCAGTTTATGTGTTTGTTTTTCCCCCTCCTGTTCTATGCTGAAGTATAAACTTAAATGTACACCATCGAAGCCATTATATTGATCTCATGATGGTGTTGGTTTAAAATAGAGGTTGAAAGGTTTTGTAGGCTCGCTTCGATACCTGTATGGTTGTCTCAATGAATGAGTGGATCTGACACTTGGTTTTTCCTTCTTGAATTAGAAATCGGGTTTGACTTTTGATCCCCACTAATTCTAGTGTGTTTGTGTGTTTTCCTTTTTGGGGTGGGCTAAAGCAATCTAACCTATCTGTGATTACTGTTTGACTCAATCTTATGAATATTTTGCTGCTCCTCTAATCAACAAGCTTTTATTTTGGAAATGTTTTTCATCTGTCAGGGTCTCAGCTACCCCTTCACTGTCAATTATTGCTTTTTTTGTCGTTATTCCTATTTTATTTATAACCATGTACCCCTTTACCATCAATTACCGCAATATGTTGTTATGCCAATCTTCTTTGAAATTGTACCCCTGTATTTTTAAAATTTTATTGTGTAGCCTCTATACTGTAGAAAGGGTTTTTTTTTTTTTTTTTATTTATTTATTTATTTATATATATATATTTTCTCTTTCTTCTTTAAATCATCACTCTCTCAACTGTCAATGATATTTTCTGATAGTCACAGGGGTACAGGATTTATAGGCTTACTCATGGGGTTACTATTACTTGATAGCACGAACGCTTTTGCTACAAAGATAAGAACTAACTTTGTTTGGTGGGAATGGAGCTTCTGTAATTCTGTATATAATTTTGTTGTCTAATGCCACTTTTGGGGTGGATTGGGAACACCATACTGGTAAACTGGGCTGTTATTAGCTTTATATGAAGATGAAACTAGTCATGCAATCAGTGTTTTGTTACATTATAAGCATTTTATTCGATTATCTGACTCCAGAAATGAACGATGTAAGTATGACTTTTCCAGGGCCCTCTTCGTAAAGTTTGTCATGGCGAGGAAGATGATCCTGGATTTCGTGGAGCAGAATGTGGTGGCCGTGCTGTGAGTTTTCTGTACAACTCTGTTGGCAAGGACTCAATCTTGGTGACTGCATGGAGTGGTGGACAGTTACAAATTGATGCTCTTGCTGACGAAATTCAACCCCTTTGGCAAACTGGGAATCCGCCTCATCTCTCATTTGATTCCCATGATCGTATACGTGGGTTTGCTATGATATGTGAATCAATTGCAGATCAGTTTTCTGTTGTAAGGCTTGACCAGCCACTTGATTATTGTGATTGGTCTGGTCATCCACCTCCTCTTTTAAGACTGGCTATTGTAGATTTGGCTCTGCCTAAAATCAAGGATAGTGACTCTCTAATTTCTATGTTTATTGATCCTCTTATTTCTGAGAGAATATACTGCCTTCATGATGGAGGTGTAGATTCAATAGTGTTGCACTTTCTACCATTTACGCATCAGACCTGTGGAAAGGATGAAATGATGAAAACCCCATCTGTACATCCAGTTGTAAATACATATGAGGGTTCAACAGGCGCTTCCTCTTCTCTTTGTGGTTTTGTGGTTCTCTCTGATTCATTTGGATACTCGTGGATTGCTGGAGTCACTTCTACTCGAGAATGTATTGTGCTAGAGATGAAAACATGGGATATATTGGTTCCTAGGTTTACAGACACAGAGAAGAGGCCTGCCAAGTCAGAAGAAGCAAGAGAAAGGATCACACCAGACATTATAAGTAGAGAACTCCTTGCTGGCCCTCAGATGGTTATTGTTCCACAAGGATCTAATTTGCGAACAGTTGCTGCTGATTCTATAGAAGGACGTTCAGCCCTGCATCAGTATTTCAAGCTTTTCCATGAAAACTACGTGGAATATGCGCATAAGGTAAGGAAAGTATATTCATGTATGTGAGCATTACTTGGGACCTAAACCAATTGAATTAATATTACTTGGCCTTGTTGCTCTTGTTTCTTGAATACTCTGGTATGGCTGTGATTACTATTTTAATCTGATCTGTTCGATTAAAGGGGGTTTGAGATAATGTTGTTGACTTGTTATGGCATTGGCTATAATCCTCACTAGTTTGGTCTTTCTGGATCCCCTCATGAATTTAGAGGAACCATAACACCTCTCCAGGCCCCGAAGATAAAGCAAGGGAAGTAGTATGATATAAATTTACGGAGTAATAATTTTCGGGATTTCAAATCGACTGGGTACCTGAGTCTATGTTGCTTGTGTGGGCTCCTTATATTATATTTATCTTATTGAATCGGATTTTCCATCCTGTTTCTAGGTGTATTTTGAACTCAAGCATCATGGGCCTCATCTGAATAAAATTATTCATAACCTGCATGCAAGATTAAGTGAAGCTAAGCAGAGGCTTGTGAATGTTGAGAATAAACAGCCAGGACTGGATGATAGGATCAGTCATGCAATTGTGCGCCATGAATTTCTGGAAACCCGCTTGCAAAACTTGAGAAAGTTCCCTGGAATTCATAAAAAGCCATTGACCAGAGCTGAGCGTGAGTTCAAGTCAGAACTTGGTACGGATCTTATTTACGGCTAGTTTTGTTTGTTGGTTGTTAGCAATGTTTATGATTACAGTTACTGCATGCCCACATCCTAAGTAAAATACAAGCTTACCACTCTACTATAATATATATAATGGATATAATAAAATATTAAGGTCCCCAAACTCGCTTGTGGGCTGTGGCAACCCTCAAATCACTCGAGGAATCTAATGGGACTGAGTAAGAAAAGCAATTTGCTCATTGTCTGTATTTTAACAATTCACATTTTTAATAATCCTTGTCAATATAGAAGAAGGGCTAATATACATTTGGCTACTTTTGCAGACAGGTTTACGACTGTTGAGCTGGATGCTTTGCAGTCTTCTGTTGAAGCATTGAATGCGAGGTTAAGAAGGTACACCCAGACTCTCAAGGGGAAGATGAAGCCGAACTACCAGAGAACCCCCTCCAAAAAGAAGGGCTTGGTACAAGAGTCCCAGCTAGACCAATTGAAGTCCTCACTTGAGAAACTCTCTCTAGTAAACAGTGAGAATTCAAAGAAAGTAAAACTGGTAGAATCTGCATTGAAGGATTGGGAAGATGATACTTCTAAATGAGGTCAGATATAGCACCTGTTGTCATGTTAACGGTATGGATGTGGCTATTGGTGTTCTGTGAATTAATTCATGTGGAGAAACTGTCACAAGCTCCTCGCTTAGCAGTTTGACTGAACAACTTTCAGATGTTTTGTCCAGCAGATGCCAATGGAAAGATGTTTCTGCAACCCTGAAATGCCAGTATGCCATTAATCACTTAGTGGTTGATTGAAAAGCTTTCAGATGTTTGGTCTAGCAGATGCCAATGGAAAGATGCTTGTGCAATGTTCAAATTCCATGTAATTGGTGGTGCAGTGTGAGGCACAGAAGAACTGTGTTGTTCCTTAAATGTAGATTTTAACAAGCACTAACGTATTTGTAACATGGATGGGAAAATTGTCTGTTGCTCTATTTTGTTGTAAATTGGGTATTTAGTAGGGGTGGGACATCGGTCTGGCAGTTCGGTTTGACCTCAGTTTGAAACGGTTCGGGTTAAAACGGTTTCATTTAGACGGCGGGTCGGTTCAGTTCGGTTTTGATTAGTCACAGGTCGGTTCGGTTTCGGTTTATTTTTGTACGATTTAAATTCGGTTCGGGTCATAAACGGTTCGGTTTATAAACAGTTCGGGTCATAATCAGATCGGTTAGAAACGGGTTGCTTCAGGGGCGGATTTACTCGGGTCAATGCCGGTTCGGTTTTTAAACGGTTCGGTTAATAATCGGGTCGGTTTGAAACAGGTCGGTTCAGGGGCGGGTTTACCCGGGTCAATGCCCGTTCGGTTTATAAACGGTTCGGGTCATGATCTGACCGGTTTGAAACGGATCGGTTCAGGGGCGGTTTTACCGGGTCAACGTCGGTCCGGGTTCATATCGGTTCGGGTCATGAACAGATTATTTTGAAATGGGTCGGTACAAGGGCAGGTTTACCCGAGTTAATGCTAGTTCGATTCATATCGGTTCGGTTTATACTCGGTTTGGTGCTAAAATCGTTCGGGTTAGTTTGGTAATCGGTTAATTGGATCGGGTTGAAATCGAGTTCTAAAAAGTGGTTTTGACCAGTTAGCGCATTTTGTTTTATATCAAGTTGGGACTAATATTTCCATTTCATTAGCGGGTCGGCATAGGTTGGTGAAAAAAATAATGGATCGAGTAGAAATTGGGTTTTAAGAGGTTTTTGACCGGTTAGCTATTTTCGTTTTATATAAAGTTGGGACTTCGTCACTTTATTTTCAGACATCGGATTATATTCAATTACACAAATCTTCATTTATTCAATTATTCTATATCATGTTAATATGTTATTTTTCAAGTTTGGTTATACTCTTGTTGTTGTTTATTCGATATTATCATATTAGTCTATTACAAATTTATAATGTATTATTGTTTCATTATTAAATATATATTATTAGGTTATCAGCTTCTTGTTGGATTGTTTTAGATATCGTGTCATGACCATGTTTTGATGAGTTGCTACTTTGAATACGATAAATCGATTCAGATATCAGATTATATAGAATTACAGAAATTCTCATTCATTCTATATAATGTTAATGTGTTATGTTTCAAATTTGGTTATAGTCTTGTTGTTGTTTATTAAATATTAGTCTATTACAAATTTATAAGGTATTAATGTATTATTGTTTCATTATCAAATATTATCAGGCTATCAGCTTCTTGTTTTAATTGTTTTAAAGATCGCGTCATAACCATGATTTGATGAATTGGTACTTTGAATACGATAAATCGATAATTGATATTGTAATAAACTAATAATTTAATGTTACAGAACTATATTTGGATGTTTAATTAAAATCACGATTATTCAATTTCCCATTAGTCTAATAAAGTAATAATTGACAATTGTTTGTAACTATTTTATAATTTTGGTGTTAAAGTTATATTGCTGAATTACTTTGTTGTCTTACCCTCTCTAATCACCTTTTAAGATTACGTGCCTACAAGGCTGCAACATATATATGTTGCAACTTGCAAGTTAAAGAAAACGGGTGGGGAAGTAGAAGTATTCAATTAGATCGATCATCAACTGTTTTAAGTTTTAATAATCAGATACATTTATCGATTATCTATACATACCAATGATAGTATGATACCAATCGTACCATACATTATTATTTATTACATATACTGATATACATATAACTAATATACATTAAATATGTCATATTGAATCAATTCCAATTTCCAAACATTTGTGTTTCTTACACTTTATAAGTTACATAAAGTTAAGAGTACAGTAGTGTTTTTATTAGTACGTAGCTATGAATAAAAAAAAAACATACTATCCAAATCCATTATCCCATGATCCGTGTCACCGTCTTATATTAAATATCAGCCATTGATTTGCATGTCATCTAACGGCCTATCATCGCACACATTCCAATTCACGATCCGTGTGTTTTCTTTTCCACCAATCAGATCACTCTTATCATCGTCTCTTTAGTACACTTTTTGATTTCTCTCTCGTTTTCTTAATCCTCTTCTGTAATATTATCAATTTTTTGAAGCCATGGCTGCTAATATGCTCACTGCTCTCTCGTTTTCTCTCTCATCTCCTCTTCCTTCTTCCTTTCTTCTTCTTCCTTCTTCTCCCTTCTTCCGTCTATGTTCTCCTTTCTTCCATCTCGTTTCTCCGTCTCCGTCCACCGGCACCACGCACGACGGTTTTTATGGTCAAATTCGACCACGAAACTCTAGATCTAGTTGTTTCATGATCGAATTTGGCCTTTAAAAACCAAATTTGAGGCCAAATTCAGGATTAATATATAAGGTGTTTTCGTTCTTCCTTTTTTTATTTTCTGTTTTTCTTTTTAATTTTTTTTCAAGTTGTGGGCAACGGAGGGGGCCGAGTTAGGGTGGGTGCGGCGGCGGTTAGACTGGGTTCGGGTGGGTGGGGAGGGAGGGAGTTTTATGGTGGGTGAGCAATTAGAGTGAGTTGGGGGGGTTTCGAGGATGTTGGATTTCGTGGGGGTGGGTGGGGTGGGGTTACGGTGGGTTTGGGTTTTTTTTCGATTTTTTTGTATGGGGTGGGGTGGGGTGTGTTACGGTGACGGTGGTGGGTGTGGTAGGGGTTGGGTCTGTTTTTTTTTTTTTTTTTTTTTTTTACAGTGACGGTGGTGGGTGGGGTGGGGTGGGGTTTGTTAAGGGGTGGGGTGGGGTACGTTACGGTGATGGTGGTAGGTGGGGTGGGGTACGTTACGGTGATGGTGGTAGGTGGGGTGGGGTATGGGTCTGGGTTTTTATTATTTACGGTGACGGTGGTGGATGGGGTGGGGTAAGGTTTGGGTCTGGGTTTTTTTATTTACGGTGGGTGGTGGGGTGGGGTGGGGTGGGTTACGGTAATTATGGTGGGTGCGGGGGTGGTGTTAGGGTGGGTCTGGGTTGACGTTGGTGGGGTGGGGTGGGTTACGGTAACGGTGGTGGGGTGGGGGTGGGTTACGGTAACAGTGGTGGGTGGGGGTAGTGTTAGGGTGGGTCTGGGGTGATGGCGGGGGTGGTGTTAGGGTGGGTTACGGTGGTGGGTGGGTGGAGAGTGGTTGGATTGGGTGGGTGGCCAAATTTTTTCATTTTTTTATTTAATTTATAACTCCTAATTTAGTTATACAAGAATATAATTTTAATTTTATAATAGCAAAAAAATTTACAAATTTAAATCAATAATTATATGTAAAAAAAATTGTATAGTTAAATTACATTAAACATCAAATATATTTCGTGGAATTCTAACAAATTGTTAAAGGCTGCAAATAGTTCAATTTGAATGGAACGGGTTGTAAATGGTTCGGTTTAAATAGTTTGTAATCGGATCGGTTTAAACGGGTTACAGTTTGAAAATAGTTCGGTTTAAACGGTTTAATGGGTTATAACAGTTCGGTTTAAACGGTTAGCGGGTTGTGAATGGTTCGATTTAAACGGTTTTTTCCTACGGTTTAAACGGTTTCGGTTGATAAACGGTTCGGTTTAAACAGTTAGCGGGTTAACATTAATCGGTTCAAACGGTTTGGTTTGTTATTGGTTTACGGTTCGTAACGGGTTAACATTAATTGGTTCGGTTCGGTTTCAGTTTGACATTATACGGTTCAGTTCGGTTTTCGGTTTAAAATTAGCGGGTTATAAACGGTTCGGTCCGTGATGGTTCGGTTCGGTAACGGACGGTTTCACGGTTCGGTTTGAAAAGTCCCACCCCTAGTATTTAGGGTTCCATGTAGGAATCAATGTCATACGATACTAGCATTTAACTAGTGGCAAAAGTTAGAATTTTGCTGTAACTTTTTCGGTCTTGAGCATCCTAATTAAATTTTTTTTGATATCTGCTCTTGTATGAGAAATTTAGAAATTTTTTTTTTTTTTCCTTCTTCTCTGGTGAAATATCCAGAAATCCCTGTATCATTTCAATTCTGACGATGAAAGGAAAAGTATTCAGATTTGCTAACTATGGAAACATCAATTGATATTCCTTTTTGGCTGGATTAACAAAATAGTCTTGGCAGATGTGTAGCCGGGTACACTTTTGAGGCGCACCTGAGTGTATTATAAAATTTGTATCTCTTATACACAACTTTTGGTAGCGAGTGTTCATTTTGTAGCATCTGCACTTGATAGACAGGCAACCAGCCTCTGAAGCACCATTCATTTACTTTCTTCCGCCTCCTGAATTCTGTTCTATAAACTCATAGTATAAACTTGTAACAGTTTAATTGCATCAATGGTCCAAGTTTTTCGGCAGGTTCAGTACCATCTTCATGTTCAAGTACAGAAAGATTGGCAGTATCCCAACTTCAAATCGATCCATTCGATATCTGGTCACGCAACCAGACATACGTAATTACATGCATGATGCATCGCTCTTAATTTTCATGTTGGGTGTTATTACGCTATAAAGCTTGTTTAACTTAAAACTTCTTGGTTCTCTCGAGTTCTGTTCCGAAAATGAAAATCGTAGCTCATCATTATGAGTGTGACTAATCTTACGGGTTAGCACAAGAAGCTAAAAGACAGTGGGGTTAGGGAATTGAATTGAAAGGGTTAAAAGTTGACAAGAAGTAATGAAAAGCAAGATGAGAGTGACCAAAAAGAAGAAATTAGGCCTAACTAATGGCAATTGGTAAAAACATGTACAATGGTGCAAGTTTTTCATTGTTTACTATTGAACAGTCACCAAAAGAATTAAGAGTAACTGCTCGTTTCACTTCCTGAATAACTTGAGCAGCTTAATCTCATTGATATAAACCAATTTTACCTCTCCAACTATTTTTTTATCTCGTTTTCCTTTTTCGCCTTCTTATTGGATTTGAACATGTAAGCTTCTTGTTCTTTTTCAATCTTTTTTACAGCTCTCCTATACTCTAAACTTGCATCTCCCTCCCTTTTCTTTACACTGCTGGATTTCGGCGATGCACATAAATGGGGTATCGTTTTTGCGTTCGAGTTGTAGGAAAGAAGACCAACTTATCCTGTTCTGCAGGCTCCCAACTGTTGAGTAACCATAAAAATGAATGGGTTAACTTCACATATTATTACGAGGAAGAAGTATGCCTAGGAAAATATGGATGGTAAAATAGTCTACTATCAAAGGACTCAAACCAATATTTATGAATGGTGATTAGTTGACAAAAACAAGCTCATACCTATATTTTGTGACGAGGTGGTGGAGGAAGACAGATATTGATACTCTAGAGATCTCGTAGCCAGGGCACAATCTTGGGCCTCCACCAAACGGGGTGAATGCACTAGGAGGGCACGCTGCTGATTCGCTCTGTTCACGTTACAATCACAGCAAAAAACAAGCTCAATTAGACCTAAGAACGAGATTTTTTCAAACAAATGTAAGATATTATAGAGTTAACACGTTTATACTCTATAAGTTAGTATATACTAACTGATAGTATTTGATGAATATTACCTGCCATCTCCATGGATTGAATTTTCGAGCATCCTTAAAGTATTCATCATTCATATGTACACCCCTAAACGCTGCAAACACTTTATACCCCTTCGGTATTGTATAGCCTGTTCACAAAAAGGTCCAACAAAAGCAAAAGCACATTTGTTAAGAAACTTGCTGTTGCTCATGAGTTTTGCTTGAAAATATAGATCAAAGAAGCAGGGTAAATTATATGTACCACTAACGTGAACATCTGATGTAGTACGTCTAAATATGCCTCCGATGATATTTGCCACGCGCAAAGTCTCATTCACAACCTGAAGATCCCATCATATAACAAAGATAAATACCATGAGTGACACAACTCACATAAGTGAAAGACACCGATATTTACAGAACAATACTGACTGTCGTATACTAGCAGATTTTTTTTGGGTGCAGAATTACATTTACGTATAAATTAAGACTTACACATTGAGTGAAGGGCATTGATTTGTAATCTGTCCACAGCAACGGCTCATCTTCACCCTTCTTAGCTCTTATCTTTTCATGTTCTTCCTGTAATAATATGAAGCAGCATTATACATTGCTGACATTCTAAAAATGTCCATACAGGTACATGATACAGATAAATGAATAGGATTTGTATGAAGGATGAAGTAAGTCGCATTATGAGCTTAAAATTGGTCATCACCGACTAAATTGAGCATAATGAGGTTATGAATAAATTGACAATTTAAAGACAAAGTTGACGGTTTTAACAATCCAAATAGTCTCCCTAGGTCTTGTGGGGTCCATGGCAAGCACCTCTGCCTCTTTCTTTATCGAGTCTCGAAAAGTTAATAATTGTTCAAAAGAGAAGGTTATAATCCACGCTTTCGAGCCAATTTTGAAAAAAATTTCCAAATTTGAAGTTCATGCGTCTGATATCCCCGAGGTCATATAAGTTGATTTAAAACTATACTAAACCTAGCAAAAGGTTTATAAAAGTCAAAATATGATTTTGATTCAATTACATGGCTAATTAAGAATTATATTGCATTGGTAGTCAAAGAGTCGCAAAAGATAGTCCTTTTGAGTTATCTTTTTAATAAAATGACATTAGAATACTAGTGTTAGAAACTAACACACGTTGAGCACACCCCAATACATGTTAAACACTTCAAATGACATAATAACCTATACTTAATGAAAATGTATCATGTATGTATATATGGCTAATAAAGTAATGCCAAGTGGCAATTGTATAGTCATTTAGACCAAATGCATGCAATAAATTTGAAACAAACAATTCAAAAGTGAAACTTTCATGCAAGGGAATAGTCAACTTGATACAAAAAATGGACTGTTGATGTTACCCAAAAGTTACCCTAGTGTGGTCATGAATACTTTAGGATAGCATAAAATGCCAAAAGAGCAAATAAAAATGTAGGGACATAGGCCAGCATCTAGCCTCTAATTTACATTCTAAATTTGTATCTAGCCTTGCAGAAATGTGAACGGTGGTGCAACTCAAACTCACACTTTTCTATGGTTATTATTAAATTAACAGATGTAATAATTCCTAAGCAGTAATAATTTCTAAAGATGCCATTTAATTCCTGACACTTTCCTCCTTGTTCCTCTGATCTTATTTCTGCATTTTGGACTTTTGCTGGATTTTTGGTTTAAAAAAAAAAAAAATGAGATTTACTCATCATGTTGCATATCCTTTTTTGGGGCCCATAAACTCACGTGAGGAGTGTAAAAAGTTAGATTTTTTTACCCTTTTTTCAAATTATTTTCAGTAAGGTAAGATGAAACTCACGAAAGAACTAGGTTGATTTAGGCCCTATCTTTTGAGCTATTGAAAAGAGTATATCAAATTAGCAGCTCAAAAGAACAGGGTTTTAGAGAATGTGATATCCAGTCTTGATTTGCACGTCAGACTTTGACGTGTGAAAAAGGATTAGAAACATGCTAAGATTCAAACTTTGATTTGTTCACGTGAGTGTATGTATAAAGAAGCCTTATAATTAGGAGGGCATTCAAAATCACGAAGGCGATATAATTTGTATAAGCAGTTTAATATAATCGATAATAGATAAATTAATTAATTAACAGCTAACATCAAATGATGCTAATAGCCTAATACACACTAGATGTGTAATAATTTGGCAAGGTAAAGAGATGTGAAAAAAGAAGATGAAAATAGTACATGCAAAATTTTGTAGATAATGGATGTACTTTTTTTTTTTTTTTTTTTTTTTTTTTTTTTTTTTTTTTGCAAGGAGGAAAAAAGATTCAAAGTAAAAACAGAGTCAAAGGCTAGTCTACCTAAATGTAACCTAAAATCTGACAGAAATCAGAAGCAAATGAAAACTGGAGGAGACATGAAGATGCTATAAGGAAAGACAAAGCTACATTCATTCATCCATCATCATATCAATCCACCCAAACCAGAAATACCTTTGCATTTGTCTGCCTTTCACATTCACCTTTAATTACATTCAACTCCATTTTCTCTCTTTCCTACCTCCTGTTTTTGACTATATATACTTAAGAGTACTTGTATTTTAATTTGATATTGACCCCTTTGTTTAATTGTTCCCTAACCTACGAGTAATTTCTATGGACGGAAAGCTAAGCTAAGTTTAGCTTTTAGTAGTCTCTTAATTATACCGTAGTTGGAAGTTTAATTTTTACGGGACACTTCGAAAGTGGAGATTCCTAACTCTTTCCCCTACTTCTAAGAGGCTTAATTCGCTAGCTTATATTAGGTTGACTCATGCAGGATTTATAGCTCAAGAAAGGGTGGCAAAACCACACGTGGAGGAGAGGGTAAGAGAATCTTTCTAAAGTTCCAAGCAAATGTAGTTGGTGGGATTTGAACATGTAATCTCAAATTCATAGGATAAATTTCCCATCAACTTCATCAAACATGCTTGGTTACTTTTAGTTCACATATGTTCTAAGTAAAATATTTTCCACGTACACTTGTTAAAAGTCCGACGTTAAAGTTTTAACGTCCTCCGTATTAGGCAACAAACTAGTTTGACATCTTTAGTCACTCTATTAATCCTCTTTTAATTAAGCTATAAATCGTGCTTCCTAGTAGTTATAGTACTAATACTAGCTAGTTCAGCATGCATGGTATTCTGGTCCCTAGCTATACATTACATTTCTATGTGAGTACCAAAATACCACCCCCACGTGGGTTTCCTAAAACCACACCTATTCATTCCTTAGCAGCTAAAGGACAACACCTACCTAATCAATCTAGTCAAGTGCTAATCCTCTTTTTTCTTTACTTAATTTGTGATGGGATATTCCCTTATTAATTGGTAGGTATAACTAATTAACTATACTATCTCGATTCCCTTTCCTCATCATATTCTTCTAACACTGAACTCTTAACATAATTTACAAATTAGATTATGTGTAACTTCCACTATGGTTTGGAGATGTTGACCCGTATGTAGTTTTATAATCGAAAAACTTTACCGCTTTTACAAAATCAAATCATCTTATGTTCGTAACACTATCTAAAAAAATGAAAATTAATTAGTTAGCTGAAATTGAAAATATAGCAAGTGAAATTAATAAGATAACTGATTATTACGTAATAATTATTTTGTAAATTAAATGTAAAATAAAAAAGTAAAAACAATACAAGTATTGATCAAGGTTGATTATATTTAATTTTGAAATTAGATTATCTCTAGTAAAATTTACAGCCCACTATAATTTGTAAAGGCCAAAAAAATAAAAATAAAAATAAATAAATGTTATGACTATCTCTAGCGCATGTTAGGTGTTGAAAGCTTGAAACCTCATATGCATGGCCGGGCCTTTATGCCCCCCGTAAACTAAAGTAGGATACAATATTATTGGTCAAGTATTTTTATTTGTAAATTACAATAATAATTATAATAATAAGATCTAAAAAAAAGTGGAGCAAACTTTGCTTGTGTATGAATTATGATTGATGAGACTTAAAAATACAAATGTAAAGCTTTTTTATGACTTGTGTATTACATGTGCCATGACATAATTCACAAAGATTATACATGTAATTAATATTGCTTTTTAAAGCAATCTTTTGATTTGAATATGATTAAGTAGATTATCATAAAATGGAAGTAGCTTAGTTACTTTAATTAGTTAATTTTACTTTAAATTTCTTCTTAACCCACATTAATACATTATATTCTAACCATCCGATTATGTTTTTATATAGGTTTAAAATCTAACCATTCAATGTGTGTTTGGCTGAGAATTCAGATAACAAGATGATGAAGCTTCTAAAAGGGACCATAAAATTGATGCCACTCGTGGGGGTGATGTGGACCCATAATTTATTTTTTACTAAAATTTGTGGAATTTTTCAAGTGGAAAAAACAGAGAATATTAGAGAAAAAAAAATATATATATTAAATTTACCTTAAGTTGAATGAGGGCAAGAGGAGTCTCGGTTAGATATTTGACTGCTAAAGTCATTGTTGTAGAAGTGGTCTCATACCCTGCCACCAACAAAGACACTAGAAAATCCACTATCATCTCGTCGGAGAGTCCACCACCGGCCTCCTCGTCGAGCATTGCCCCTAACATATCGTTTTTTCTATCGCCTATCTCCTTTGCTTTTCTCCGCTCCCTCACCACCAAATTTAGTGCCTCGGCCACTTTCGTCCTAGCCTTGAACAAACAAAAAATAAACATAAGCACATAAATTAATTAGAAAACGGTATATATTTTCGTAGTTAGTTATACTAGTACAAAGTAAAAGGTTTCATGTTTATCCAAAAGTTGTTAACATTTACAAATATACATAATAATCATAGGAAAGTTGGGACACTTTTCCTCTAATTGTCAAAATAAAAAGATGGGGATCCATACATAAAATAGGTCCCATTGATGCTTCTTTTGTGTCCAATATGTTTCCTTTATATGTTCCTCAAATTATCATAATGCCTCCTCCACCATTATTATATAATTACTAGATGATGAATTTAATCTTATAAGTAGTATATCTCCAACATTAAATTTTTACCAATAAATGTATGGACCTATGGTTCATATACTGCGTGTATCTATTTTACTACCATAAAAAACCCGATAAATTCATGAATGTAATTTTTTCAATAATATAGATCGTCCTACATAAGTTAGGAGCCACTACACACAACCACAATCACTCAAATATACGATATTAATATAAATAATTATCGATGAACAACGAGGAGAAGACTAATTAGGGATAATTACTTTAATGGCGCGATTGTACGTGGTAGAGAAGAAAGGCAGGGGAATGCTGAAGAAGCCATCAATAACAAGTAGGTACTCTTTTCTAAGGCTCTCGGTCCATTCACAAGGATCAAAGCTCAATAGCTGCTTCATTGTTAATGCAAATGTAATCTGCATTCACACGTAATCATAAGATTTAGCTTACCTTTAATGTCCATAATTATAGTTGTATAATATTTAAACAACCTACCAACAATTTTATAAAGATACTATAAAGTAAGTGCATAAAAATATTAGTATTTTATAGTTTAGAATTCATCAAATATTGATCTAAAAGAAAAGGATGGAGAATAATTAAACAGATCATCAAAATTGTGCGTCTACTTATTGTTGCCGGAAATCACAATGATTTTCTTCCTTTCACTTTTATAACACTAAAAAAATTTATTGATATATACTCTAGTACTTCGTATTAAAAATTACGAAAATCAATAAAAAGTATTTAAACGTCACTACACTAATTATAATAACACTACTACTTTATCTTGCTAATAGTCAATCACCCCTGCCCCTCATGTAGAGCAATTTACGTGTCATAAAATAAACCAATCGCCTAATTGTCTTATAAGTAGACAATTAATACAAAGCGAAATATAGATAATACTCTTAATTTAGTCAAAAAGGATATCTTAGACGTATTGCAGCCTCTATTAAATACCTATTTTTTTTTAATGTTTAGAGAACCATAAGAGCAGTTAATAGAGCAATCCCTCTCTCGTAAATATCTAATTAGTTAAGCAAAGAAACTTTTTTATCGATATAAATAATCAACGTAAATTAACTTTATGATCATGTCCCGCGTAATATAAATAGATAACGGGGTGATCTTGGACAACCCGTAAAAATGTTCCTACAAATGACAGGGACAGGCACAAAGCGGCATGTGGTCTGATTTATGGCAAGTTACCCGTAAATTTGGTACTAATAAAACTATCACTGTACAATAGTACTGAGTTTGGTAATCTTTGTCTAATAAAAATAGAAAATAAAGGATTCGTACTACGAAATTAAACATAGGAGGAAAACAAAAATAAAATAAAACAAAATAAAAATTTGAAGAATGAGTTTGCTAATCCAGTCATACTTCTTTCACGAGGAATAAGGTCCCACAACTATAGTTAAAAAAGTCATAAAACAAATATTAGTGGTGTTATTTACCCTTTTTAAGTATTGATTATTCTAAATTTTCTACTTCATTTTGTCCTTCATCACTACCTTATAACTTAACATGTCCTTAGCTTTAACTAATCCCCCAATTAAAAATAAAGGTCAAATAAAAATTTTGATACTAAAGAAGGTCAAACATTTGAACTAAAAATCATTTTTCTTCCTTAACAATTAAAAGAATCCATTTATTTAGAGGTTCAAGTTCAACCTCATATGAACCTACCTCCCAATATTCTTCAAATAAAAGTTATTTTTTTTAGCAAGACGCAAACAATCTTTTTTAGCGGTGAGAGTCACAAAAGGCACTAGTTGAAGTCGGGATTTATTCCTAAGTATTATTTTAAAACTTTAACCATTCAAATTAGTTGACATCTATATATAATAAAATATCAATTAATTATTACTTTTAAGAGAATATTATGCCAAGACAATATTATCGCGTTAACTAAAATTGTCCTAACAGCGCAACAATGGATGTTATAAATATGAGATTGAATCCTGTCTACATCATTGTTTTTTATGACTCGCTTAGACAAAATTTGTAACACGGGATGAGTTAAAAGGTAGTAATAGTACAAGTAGTAATGACTAACCTTTTTAGCTTCCTCCATAAGCAAGACTTTAGAAGGCCAAGACTCCAAATTAAAGCTAATCAAGCGATCAATATCAAGCAAAAGATGATCACGAATAATAGCAGAATTAGTAAAACTCATAGTAAGAGAGTGCATCCTTTTATGCAAACTCCCTTTCATTAACAAAAGCGAGTATTTTCCAAGAAGATTCGAGATCGAACCCGGGTAACTACACTCAAACAACTTCCCTTCATTTTGGAGTATGAACCGGTTAACGTCAGGATCAACGCTAAAGATTGTGGGTTCACCAAAAACATGGGTGGTGAAAATGGGCCCGAACCGTTTAACACGATCGTCGATAAACGGTTCGGGGTTCTCGGTTTTGTAGGCCGAGATGAGTTGGAGGGTCTCCCCGATGAGGGGGAGACCCGTTTGGCCGGGGGGGAGGGTGTGGGACCGCCTACGGTGGAGGGAGAAGAGGAGGAGGGAGAGGACGGTGAAGGTGAGGGAGAGAGTGAGTGTGAAAAAGAGGTCCATGTTTTATTTTTGGGAAAGTTGAGAGAGAAATTAAAATGAGTGGGATTTTTAGGGGGGAAGAATTTAAAGGGGGAGTGGAGGAAGTGGGGGAGGGAAGAGCACACGGGTGGCCGAGTTTAATGTGCTGGTGAAACAAATTGGATTGGGGTGTGGGGTCATCGATAAGTAGGGGGAAATGTCCACTAATTCGTATGTTGTTGTCACGCGGAAGTGTTAAAAACTAATCTCATCCGACTAAATATAGGCATATAGCCTAATCTAAAATAACTTCATCTAGAATGGATGGAGGTAATATGTATCCTTAACTTTAATCCTTTTTTATTCTAAGGCCTTGTTTAATTCATCTTATTTTTATTTATCTGAACTTATTTGATCTGATTGTCAGATTTGACCAAAGTTTGACCTTAAGTGTATGATAATCTATAAGATAAAAATATATTAAGTGAGGGACTTGTTAGATTCGTAATAATATGTATTTTATTAAATTGTAATTTTCATAATTTTTTTCATTTCGAAATTAAAGATATTTAAAGATAAAAACTTGCACATAAAACGATGATCTGATCTGAACTTTTTTTTTTTTTTTTCTGAAATAAGTAAAAATAATTGAATTAAACAAGGCCTAAGTCATGATTGATCTGATTAGGAATTTGTTCCTTAACATAAATTGTTAAGTATTTTTCTAGATACCAAAGGATAACTAGAAGCACAAGATTCATTTCTAAATCTATGTTATAATATCCACAGAGCCTGATCTCAATCTATTGAGATTCATTTCTAAATCAATGTTATAATATCCACAGAGCCTGATCTCAATCTATTGAGTACTTTATTAGCCTTTGGGATTTGTTAAATATCGCCCACAAATCTCTACATAAATCCCACAATTATTTTTACTTTGACTCTTTTGCCCTTTTTCTAATTTTTACCGAAACCGTAATTCACTCTCACGAAGAATGTGGAGTTGGAGTGGATCGCCGAGGGACACCGGAGAGCCGTCATCGTCGCCGGAAAGCGAGATAATCCGGGAAAAAAATTACGAAAAGGAGGGGTGGCGTCTGGCCGGAACGCCGCCACCGTGACGATGGCGTCTGGCCGGGACGCCGCAACCATAGCAGTGGTCAGACGCCACTCCTACTTTTTGTAAATTACACAGCCATGGTGGCGGCGTCCTGGCCAGACGCCACTCCTACTTTTTGTAAATTACACAACCATGGTGGCGGCGTCCTGGCCAGACGCCACTCCTACTTTTTGTAAATTACACAGCCATGGTGGCGGCGTCCTGGCCAGACGCCACTTCTACTTTTTGTAAATTTTTTTTTTTTTTTTTTGTAATTTTATTTAAACTTTTTGTAATTTGTTATTTTTTTATTTATTTATTTTTCTTTTTTTTTGTAATTTTATTTAAACTTTTTTTTTTAATTTTATTTAAATTTTTTGTAATTTTTTTAAAAATTTTATTTAAAGTTTTTGTTTTTTTTTTGTGGTTTTTTAACTTTGAAATTAAATATGTGTTAATAAGTTCAAAAAAAAAAATTGTTTTAATCTGAAATTATGTTTTAAATATGTGTTAATAAAATTATGTTTAATATTAAACATTAACAAAAGAATTTTGATTTTCCAAAAAAAAAAAATATTAGACAAAAAAAAAAAAAAAAAAAAAAAAACCAGAAGTGGTGGGGCGCCTGGCCAGGACGCTCAGCCCCTGGTGGTGGCGTCTGCTCCGGCCGCCGGAACCAGGGGATTGGCGTCTGGCCTGGACGCCCAGCCACGGCGGTGGCGCCTCTGGAAAACGCCCCAACCGTGGCTAGGCGTCTAGGTTAGACGCCAGCCCCTGGTTCCGACGGCCGGAGCAGACGCCACCACCAGGGGCTGGGCGTCCTGGCCAGGCGCCCCACCACTTCTGGTTTTTTTTTTTTTAATTTTTTTTTTTTTTAAAAAAAACCCTTGCCACTGTGAGTCGTCCTTCCCTCCGCCGCTGTTGCCGCCTCGACATTGCCGTATTTTCGTATTTTCGGGTGATTATAGTGTGGGTATGGGTTAGATTTTTTTTAAGGTTTAGGGCAATAAGGTAAATTCAATATAGATTTGTGGGCTTTATGTGGAGATTTGCGGGCGATGTTTAGAAATCCACTAGCCTTTTGGTACAGATGTGAAACTCAATCGTTAAAATATCCAATTAGATGTTAGTATAACTTGCATATATATATATGTATGGTTGGGATCTAGTGAGAAACATGCTTATTGTGAGAAGATGAGAAGTAGAGATACATCAAAAGTGTATTATAGATACATCAAAAATACATTATAGATATATTATGGATACTTTAAAAATACATTATAGATACTTTGAAAATACATTATAGGTACATAAAAAATAATTTATAGATAAATTGAAATTATATTATAGATACATTCCAAGTTTATTATAGATACATTGAATAAATCAAAGGGAGTTAAAAATCAATTTGTATTTATCTTCTGTTGGCTGTGATAAATTGTCATACGGAATTACAACATCATTAGTAGGACTGTAGGAGTCTTTTGCTCCAATCAACATGCTCATCTACTCTCCACTATCTACTTTATCAATAATCTCCACCTCAATACGAACTTCTAATAAATAAACCAAATATTATAAACAAAATCAAAACAATAGGTACATTAATTAATTTCTACAGTTTCATTAATAACCAATATCATATACATTACAAAAATGATTATTATAAGTGTGACTAATTAAATCAAATCAAGTAATTATACAACCTATATCATAATTAGATTGTATATGAAATAATTTGGTGAGTTAGTCTTAGAAAACAATATTAGATACAATATAAATAAACAACATTGACTTGGAGATATATCAAAAATCATAATTAAGCAATAGAGGGAAAATCAAAACCTAGATTGACTACAGCGATTTACCACAATAAATCGATTATCCATACCAAAATTCAGCAATCAAACTAAGTTCATCATGAATTTAACAATCTCAAAATATTACTCGTACTACTCTATCAATTTATCATAATTATGAAATTAATAAAAAAAAAATAAACTGAAATTATGATTTCAAAACTTTTACCTTTAATATAGTATGTGTAATTCACAATCAACGAAATATGCAGAATCTTGCATGCAGATTCTTAAGCTAATGTAATTTGATTGAAGATTTGAGAGAAATTCGAAGTACAAGTACAGTGATGGAGCTTTGAACAAAAGAGAGAAAGGAACGAAGTAGATAGAGAAAGTTACGGATAAAGGCAATAAAAAGGACGAAGATCGCGCGTTTTTTCCCCTAATCTCCACCGTCCATACCTTGATCCAATGGTTGAGGTTACTTCTCACCCTTCTCACCTTAAGGGAGCTTCTCACATAAACCTAAATCTATCTATCTATCTATCTATCTATCTATCTATCTATATATATCTATCTATCTATCTATCTATCTATATATATATATATATATATAATATATATATATATATATATATATATATTATATATATATATATATATATATGAGAACATAATTAGACCATATGAGAACTCTTGTAAGAACTTTTCCCTTATGTGAGAACTCTAATCTAGGGCTCTTGTGAGAACTTTTCCCTTATGTAAGAACTCTAATCTATATGAGAACATATTTAGACCATTGATCAAATTAAATCTAACCATCCAAAAAGAACATAGTAATGACATTTCTGTAATTTCTTGAATCTAATACACCCACTTCTCTCTTTCCTATTCTTCTTTCATGTTCAACAAATCTTTCTCTGTCTAAACTTTTCACTGCTCTCTCTCCTTAGATCAGTGGTTTTTGGGGAAATTCTATACCAATTTGAATTAAGTTTATCAAATTATGATCTAATTAAAATTCGATTATTTTACGTAATTTGCTGAAATTCGATACAAACTTACATTATTCGTGAAATAGGTTTTGGGATTTTTTTTGCTTAAACCCTAGAAATCGCCAATTGCAAATGGATTCAATCGAACCCTTGAACGATGAACCAAAATCAAAAGCTATTACTTATGAACGAAGAAGGTAAGTATCAATTTATTGTTTTTTATTTTGTTGCGTTTTTACCTATTAATTTTGTAGCGATTTTTTATTGGTGTTATTTTGCTCATTTTTATTTATATTTTTGCTCATTTGATATTATTTCGCCATAGTTCTCTATCTATTAGGGTATTGCTGCGTATACAAGCAACACCCCTTTTTTTATATTTCTTTCACTAATTGTTTTGCATTTTCTTAAAACAAATTTTAATTTTGTTTTCTTTTGATTTTTTTTTTTTTTTTTTTTTTTTTTTGTGAAAATTTCAGTGAGTGACGAAATTGTTGGAATCGTTATTTTGTATTGTAGTGAACAAATCTGATCTTAATATGACTCAATTTTATTTGGTCTTATGAACTTGAATTATTCATCCACAAGTATAAATGGTCATGATGATGATGATGTTGTTCCGATGCCAATGCCCATGCCCATGGTCTATTCAGCCGATAATTGATAATGTACTAATGTTAGCAAGTTCATGTAGAATTTTGCCTTAATACTTCCTCCATTTTTTATAATTGTATTATTTCTTATTGATTTTTATTTTGTTGCGTTTTTACTTATTAATTTTGTTTGCTCATTTGATAAATGAACTCATGTTTGCTCATTTGATAAATGAACAAAGAATTCTTTGCTTATTTTAATTTCAGTTTAATTTGCTCATTTTAATTTAAGCTTGCTCATTTGAATTAAGCTTGCTCATTTTATGTCAGTTTGCTCATTTGAATTTGGTTAGCACATCAAAAAGTATAACAGTTATGTTATGTGTCTCATCTAAAGTTGGTTCAATTGCACTTACAAGTGGCTATTTAAGTACATAACATATAGGTATGTATCTAAAATGGTGTGAATATTATGGTAAATTGATTAATCAGTTCTTGTGACTTTGTACGCATGGTGGCCGCTTTTCTCCTCCTAATTTTTTAAATCTTTGGTTTGACATTGGCCTTAAACATATGCCATTACACGATTGAAGAGATTTAAAAAATATGGGACCTTATTATTACTATCAACAAAAAAGAAACATGCATTATAACTTTATTATAGTAGGAGTATTTTATGTGCTTAATATAGTAGCATACTATTATAGTATTGTAGTAGTTCGTCTTTAACATCACCTTATTAATTAAGTTTTCATCACTTTTTTTTTTGGTATCTGTTGCATAAATCTAGCTTAACCTATTTGAAAAAGGATCAGATTAGACTCATCAAAATTTAGTTTACTCATTTTATGTCAGTTTTCTCATTTAAATTTAGTTTGCTCATTCGAATTTAATTAGTTAGTATATCAGAAAATACAACTGTTATGCTTATACTTCTAAAGTTGGTTCAATTGCACTTGTAAGTGGCTATATAAGTACATAACATATAAGTATGCATATAGGTATCAATTTCTTTCAATTGATATATAGGTTGTGTATCTTGTTCAATTTGTATATATCAAGCAATGTTACATAGTTGCTATCCAAGTCATTTTTAATTTTCTGCCTTGTTTTATTGTTGGATGGTCAGTGACTTGTTCATATCAGAATAAAAGTAGCTTGATCATGTATTAGTAAATGTTACTGTTTGGTTGGGGGTGTTTTATTATCACAAGAATTAGCTTCCTTTAGTGCTGAGCAAAATTGGTTGTTGGTGCTTTCAAATCTTGCAATCTTCCTTGTCGATGTGGCTTGCTATATATATTAACTTGTACAAGCTACTAAATGTTGGAGATCTAGTTAGCTTTTCAAAAAATTAATATTAATTCTTTGCTCATCTGTTAAATGAGAAACCAATTCACACTACTAGAAAGCAGGCTATTTCCGATGGAAAAATTCCGTAGGAAACACCTTGTAATCCATCGGAAAACGTGTTTCCGACGGAATGTAGGAAAAACGGTCTTTTCCGACGGAAATTCCATCGGAATCCTGGCGTCGGAAGAGATTTTCTAGCAAGCAAAAGTCCGTCGGAAATTTCCGACTAAAAATCGAAAATTTCCGACGGAATTTCCGTTGGAAAAGTCAATAAAAGAAAAAATCAGCCCTATCCCCGAAACGTATCTCCTCTCCTCCTAAGCCACCATCAAAAATCACCCCACCACCGCCACAATTCACCACCCACCACCACCTAAATTCACTCCACCACCACCAAAACCCCCCACTAACCCAGATCCACGACCAAAACCTCCCACCAACCCAGATACACCACCGAAACCCCAAATTCACCCACAACGAACTGACAACCCAACACCACCAATAGCCCTAACCCACAACCCACAATCGAAACCAACCCAACCAAACCCCACCCACACCAAACCGAAACCACCACCACCAGAATTTAACCAAAAATAATGAAATTTACTAAAACAATCACGAAAATTACCAGAAATCATATCATATATATGGATTTATTAAAAATTCAAAAAAAAAAAAGAAATCTAGTTAAAACCTTCGTTTTGGCCAAATTTCCCGAATTTTGTGACGAAAACCTTCGTTTTGACCATGAAAACCTTTGCTTTGACTATGAAAACCTTTGTTTTGGCCAAATTAAGAGAAATTTGTAACGTGGTGCTAATTTTGACAGAAAAAGAGGAGAAGAGGGGAGGAGGGAAAACCGTGAAAAAGAAAGAAAGAGAAAAAAAAAAGGAGAAAGAGAGAGGCGTGAGAAAGAACAGAGGAAAGAGAAAGAAGGGAGAAGAGGAGAGAAGGAGAACAACGTGAAAAGGAGGAAAGAGAAAGCAGAAAGTAAAGGAGAGAGGAGAGGAGAGCGTGAGAAGGATAAAGTGAAAAAAGAGGCGGCAAATGAAGAAGGGGGTTGGGTTTAGGGTACTTTGTAAAGTGATAGGGTTTGCTGTATTTTTATTTTTTAAAAAAAATTAGATTCTGATGCAATTTCCGTAGGAAATTTCTGACGAATATAAATTTCGTCGGAATTTCCATTTACGATGGAATATTCCGTCGAAATGTACATAATTTTCGACGGACTAATTTTCAGTAGGAAATTTCCGACATAATTTTTAAATTTGTCGAAAATATCTGACGAAGTATAATTCCGTCGGAAATTTCGGTTTTTCCTACGGAATTTCAAGTCCGTCGGAAATCAGCCTTTTTCTTGTTGTGTCAATGCTCATTTATCATAGCAAATAATTATTTGCTCATTTGTCAAATGAGAAAACGATTATTTGTTCATTTTTCAACTTACAAGCCATGTTCCACTCATAGTCTCATCTGACTATCATAGATGTCCTTTCCATTAACGTTATAGAATTTCTGAGGGAATGCTTTGATAGTTGCAAATACTAAAATATTTATTTGCTTATTTGTCAAATGAGTAACGTGATTCTGTAGTTTCATTTTATTGCTTCATTTTTTTTCTCCTTTTCCTTACACTTCTAATTTGTTTGCAGATCATAATCATTGAAAAACTTCGTTTGAGGTATAGCCTCTTAGTCATTTCAAGTAAAGTAAATGCTATTGAATCTGTTAAACAAATTGGTCAAAAGAAAAAAAAAAGCTTAAGAAAGCTACTGTTTCAACTGAAGAAAGCTAGTTGTTAGCTATATGATCTCAGCAGCATCACTAAGGGGCAACAATTCAAGAGCATTCAAGGGAGAGAAGACTGAAATTGATTTGCTTTTTTATTTTGATGTGAGTTACTATTTGTGTCGTTATCTGCATAAGACAAGTTGACTTTAGGAAGAATCATATATTAGCAATTGTATATAGGGTAAGGAGGGCAAATTAGGAGGTAAGGAAATTGTTATGATGTTCTTAGGATTTGTGTAGAACAATATTAGTATTAGTTTTTATGATGTTCTCAATGGCACAAATGTGTTTGTGTTAATCTTGTTCTATAATCTTTGGTATGATAACGCAATGGTAAACATTTTCTAAAAGTTGATCTTTCTTCATTGATATTAACAAAAAATTAGAGGTTATAAAATTGCAAAACAATTCTTTGCTCATTTATCAAATGAGCAAACTATTTAATTCTCATTGTCAAATGAGCAAATAATTCTTGCTCATTTTGTCAAATATTAATATTTATTCTTTATTAATTTGTCAAATGAGCAAATAATTCTTGCTCATTTTGTCAAAAATTAATGTTTATTTCAAGTTAATATTTCTACTTTTAGTCTTCTTATCTAACGCCCCCGGGATGCTCGTTTGCTTTTGCCTTTTTCAAATGAGCAAGCAATTTTTTGTGAAATATCAAACATAGGCATAATTTTGTTTTCTCAATTTTCAAATGGTTAGATTATAATTGCTCATCATTTTTCAAATGATCAGATTATATTTGCTCATTTTTCAAATAGTCTGAGTATATATAATTGCTCATTTTTCAAATGGTCAGATTACATTTGCTCATTTTTCAAATGGTCAGATTAAATTTGACCATTTTTCAAATGGTTAGTTTATAACTACGCGTGTAAAGGGGATGAGTATGTTCTTCATGAAATTGCGTCACAATATATTTTTCATCATCACATTACTTTAGAACCATATTTTTCATCATCACATTACTTTAGAACCATATTTTTCATCCTTGCTTTCTCCTTCTTTATCATTCAAAATTCTGTCAACAGTAGGCTTTTTTTTTTCCTTGAAACCCTAGCCTCCTTATTGCATAAGACATATTGAAATGCCAAGACCCTAATCAACACTATTAAATTTCATTTCGAATGCTAATTTTAACTCATTTATTGAGCATATTGAAAGCCATTTTTTTGTTCCTCCAAGAGTTAACAAAGGTACTACTCTAGGAGTAATTACTGTTGTAGGAATAACTAGCCCATTGGCAGTGTCATTAGAACCACTATCAAGTTGTTCATTGTTACTAATATTTGCTTGTGCATCTTTATTACCAACCTAATATATGAACCTGCAAAAAATTAGAAAAAGAATTTGAATGAAAATATGATAATATACACAAATTCATTATGCTTATTTATGTTTTTCTCATTTAAATTTTGTTTGCTCATTTTAAATTGTGTTTGCTCATGCAATACGAAAATCCTAAATTGAGAACACTCAACTCAAAAAATCTAGCAAAAATTAGAATGTTAAATTCAAATAACCAAAATTAAGAGCATTCAAATTCGAAAATTTTTAGAACACTAAAATCGAAAATTAGAACATCAAATTTGTAGATTTCGACAAAATTACTAATTTGGACAAATTAAAATCAAATTAAGAGAAATTCGAAAAAAAATGATTTGAATTTATCAAAATTCGAACAAGATGTTTTGAAATTATCAGAATTATAAAATCTGAACAAGAATATTGGGTATTCAATTGAAATTATCAAAATTAAAATCAAATTAAGAGAAATCTAAAGATTACTACTTGAAATTATGCAGCAGTGAACAAGAGGAGAGAGAAATCTTTAATCTTCAGTTTTAGTCTCTATTAAAATCCCACCTTCAAGCTTTGTAGAGAGAGAAAGAGGAGTATATCAAATTATACGCAATATGGGTTTTTAGGGGTGATGTGTTTGTTTTTAGAATTACATTATTACCATTACTAGTTGAACAATCTCAATAGTTGGATCTTGTAATATCTAATGGTTGTGATGAGCTCTCATATATAATAGTGTTCTCACATAGAGACCTATTCTCATCGCATCCCTCCCTTATATATATATATATATATATATATATATATATATATATATAAATATATATATATATATATATAGGCTCTTGTGAGAACTCCTCCCTTATGTGAGAAGAGTTCCTTACGTGAGAACAAATCTAGACCATTGATTATATTTCATTTGAAGGTTGAGATTTGTGAGTTTGCCTATAAATGGGTTATTGTATGTTGTGTGTATGAGGGAGTGTGATTGATTAGGTGGTGTTATAGTTGTAGGTGATGATGTGTGACTATGTAGAGGCAGACTATAGGTCATTGGTGTGTGAGATGCAATGAGCAAGTATGTAGGCAAATCAACAAGTTGGAAATACGATAGAGTGTAGCATATCCTTCCTTTTCGAAGTAAAGTTTTTTTAAGAGATAGAGTATTTTCTATACAGAAATATATGCTATGATATGTTAATTAATTGTCGAATTTCTACCTAGTACTAATGTGAAATTCAATGATATTGCATTTACACAGTAAGATATTGTGATTGAACTGATACTAACCTTGTAGACACGTTGCAATTTGCTTCATGTAGAATTGAGAATAGCAATGTGTGTTAGCAAGTATGTTTGTTCTAAGCTTGACAATTTATTTATAATGGTCGTGACAACTATGATTATTATAAATATATTGGCATAATAGCCTTTGAAGCTGTGTGAATGAATTTGTCCTATAAAAACTTTATTTCTTGAACTTGGAGCACATGATTTTGTGCTACCCTAGCTAGTTAAGTGGTTAAATGTTAATGCAAGTGCTCCCCCACATAAGATGATTGTGCTTAGACACAACAATGTATCCAACTACAATAAACACTTCCTATGGACAGTCTTAGCAACATCACCAACATAATCGGAGATGAACACCTTTTCCCACAATGTAACGGGTTCAGAGCTAAGAAATTATTGGGGTAGTAGTAAGGTATGTGACACTCGTATGTGCTTTATCTTGTCATGAAGGCTTCTTAAAGAACAAAAACCTAAAGCTTTGTTTCTTATAGAGACTTCTGGTGTTGCATAAGTGTGGCATTATTATGGCATTTGTGAAGGATATGAGCAAAACATGTATTAAATTAACCTTGTGAATTTTCTACTTTAAAATTAGGCAGAAAATGAAGTGCATAATATAAACTAGTACATGATAGGTCTCTTATGGTCCAACAATTGTTTATATTTTCTGATATAGTAAGTAAGTTCCAGGTTTAATATTAATTTGAATGTTATATATATATTAGCCTACTAACTCAACGGGTAGAGCATTGGGCAAATGTACAAAAGATGTGGGTTCGAATCCCACGTAGGTTCATTTATATAATATAGAGACACATGTTTGTATGAGAGTTTAGTTGTAACAAACTTTACATAGTTATAAATCATTTCAAACCAACGTTTTTCCTCATATAATTTAATGCGAATTTGATTTTTGTAAATTTTTTTAATTACATTTTTTTTATAGAGATAACCTATGTAAGAATTGAACCTACATCCCCTATGCATTTTCATATTGCTCTACCAACTGAGCTAATAGGTTTTACCATATGTTATAAATATTTTTTGTATATCCCTACCTTATAAAAAGTTTGAGATTACTCTTATGAATAGTGTGATACCAATTATATCCTTCAAAATGTGCATTTACATGTTTACCCTTATTAATATGTACAAGTTTTATTACGCCTCCATTAAAATTATTTGGTTTTAAAAAAAAAAATGCCTTTTATTAATGTTAATTGTTTTTTTTAAAAAACATATGTAGAATAATGTGCAGACATTTTTACCCCTAAAAAAATTTGTTTACATATATTTACTCATTAATGGAACCAAAAACTGAAAAAGTTTTCCAAACAAGGTTAGCTATGGCGCGCGCATTGCGTGCGTTAGCCACCCTAGTAAGTTAAAAAATTTACTAAATATGCTCTAAAATTTACTACAACTGTTCTAAATTTTGTTTGTTTATTCCTTAAAATTTTCTACCTAATCTCTAAATATATGTTTTAAATCATTTTTCTATGTTATAAATTTTTAATCCTATGTTGCTCATTTGATAAATGAACAAAGAATTATTTGTTCATTTGATAAATGAAAATGAGCAAAGAATTGTTTGCTCATTTATCAATGAGCAAAGAATTGTTTGCTCATTTGATATATGAACAAGGAATTGTTGCTCATTTGACAAAATGAACAAAGAATGGAATTGTTACTAATTTGATAAATGAGCAAAGTCTTATTTGCACATTTGATAAATGAACAAGGAATTGTTAAAATGAACAAAGAATTGTTGCTCATTTGATAAATGAGCAAAGAATTGTTTGCTAATTTGATAAATGAGCAGCAAAGAATTGTTTGCTTATTTGACAAATTGAACAAAGAATTGTTATTCACTTAATAAATAAGCAACGAATTATTTGCTCATTTGATAAATGAACAAGAAATTGCTGCTCATTTGACAAAATGAACAAGGAATTGTTGCTCATTTGACAAAATGAGCAAAGAATTGTTTGCTCATTTGATACATGAACAAAGAATTGTTTGATAATTTGGTAAATGAGCAAATAGTTGATTGCTCATTTGATATATACAAGGAATTTTTGCTCTTTTTCTTAAAAAAAAAAAAACAAGAATGATTGCCCATTTAGTCAAAGTAATCCCCTAATAAATTTAATTTAAATATACCAGTTTACACTAATAAAGAAAGCATAGCTTTGATTAATTATATCAAATTTATAACACAAAATCATTATGCTTATTTATGTTTTTGCTCATATTAATTATATTTTCTCATTTTACATATTTTTGATTGAAATTAGTTAATTTAAAACATTAACGGTGTTTGATTTGACAATAAAATTATAAGAAAATTCATTTTGCTCATTTTATTTTTGTTTGCTCATTTTATTTTTGTTTGGTCTTTTTATTTTTACTATCTTACTTTTCATATTTAGTTTGCTCATTTTAATTCTGTTTGCTCATTTTACATATCTTCTATTGAATTTATCAAATTTATAACATTAAGATTGAATGATATGACAAAATAAATTACAAAATAAGAACATTCAATAGGAAATTCACGATAGATTTAATTAACGTAAAAGTTACATATAATCGGAAACTTTTAATGAAAATCCTATATTGAGAACACTCAACTAAAAAAATCTAGCAAAAATCATAATGTCAAACTTGAATAACGAAAATAAGAGCATTCAAATTCGAAATTTTCCAGAACACTAAAATAAAGAACTAGAACATCAAATTTGTAACTATAACGAAAATACTAAATTAAGATCACTCATTGCTAAAATTTTAACGAAAATTCAACATTAAAACCAAAAATTATTGACCAAAATTAAGAAAATTATATGCAACAAAACTAACAGAAATTGTGTTGATTATTTACTTGTATAATCTATGAAGCTTGTTGAATCTTGTTGTTGCCAAAATCTAACAAAAATCAAACGGAATTGTGTTCAAAATCCTTGAATCTCATTGAAATTGAAGCTCGTAATTTCTTCACTCTGTTTTTCTGATTAGCAGCAAGTATATGGACGAAAACCTAAATTAAGAGCATGAAATTGGAAAATTACTAACCAAAATTATGTATGAGTGAACAAGAGGAGGGAGAAAGAAGGTGGGTAATTTTTTTATGGAGAGAGAAAGGACTATTGTGTGATGTTAGTTTTTTTTTTAGAGGAAGTTTTATCAAGTTGTAAATTACATTTTTGCCATTATTATGTGAGCAATCTCAACCGTTGGATCTTGTAGGATCTAATGGTTGTGATTAGTTCTCATATATAATAGTGTTCTCACATAAAGGCCTATTCTCAACAAACCAAGGTCATGGGCGTAATTATCTCACATACTTCATGCATACTCTTTATAATACAACTCGTAATTAAATCACAATAAACAATATGTAAATTTGTTATAGATTTTGGAAATTAGAAAACGTATTTAAGCCCTATGTCAACAAAATTGTTTTTTAAAAGATGCTAAGCTCGTATGCCTTTCATTTATGTCCTAGTTCTCCTAAAGATTTATGGGTTTGATATGTATATAGCTAGCACTGTCAAAAACCGAACCGAACCGGTGAAACCGAACCGATTCAAACCGATCCGAATGAGAACCGAACCGATTAAAAACCGATTTTTTGAAACCGAAAACCGATCCGAACCGCATTTTAGTAAACCCGAAACCGAACCGATCCGAGTAATGTTAAACCGTTTTAGAACCGAACCAAATCTAAACCGAACTGGAAAGGAAACCGAACCAAAAATAAACCGAACCGTTTCTAACCCGAAACCGTTTAAACTGGCATAAAAACCGTTATAAACCGAACCGTTATAAACCGAATCGTTTACAAACCGAACCGTTTACAAACCGAACCGTTTACAAACCGAACCGTTTATAAACCGGACCGTTTATAAACCGAACCATTTATAAACCGAACTGTTTATGAACCGAATCCTTATAAATCGAACCGTTTACAAACTACTTACTACTAGGAGTGGTTATTGGGTGGGTCAGTGTGGGTCAATGCAGATCATTTACGAAGTGAGTCGGTTGCAGGTCAAGATGAATATTTAGCGGGACATAAATAATAACCAATAACTCGAGATAAAAAAAGGAACAATATATCAATATGTAATGTGACTAAAACTATTAATACTTGTTTTATGAGATTAAAACATTTTAGCAATGAAGCAACACAATATATATTAAGCATCACTAGTTCACTACAATACAACATCCATGTCTTCTTAATTAGATGCAAAACTTTCATCTATCACTTCTTTACCAATTTCAAGGACGTCTTCTTCAATATCACAATCATAACCACGTAACCAATTTTGTGTGGTCACCAACGCCTCAACATTCTTAGGCAAAAGCGCACTCCTATACTTGTTTAAAATACGACCACCCATGCTAAAAGAAGACTCTGAGGCTACCGATGTAATAGGAATGGCCAAAACATCCCTAGCCATAACAACTAATATGGGGTACACACTACTTTGAGATTCCCAATACTTAAGAACATCGTACTTCTGCCCTTCATAAATTGGTTGTCGAGGAGTACACAAATAAGAATCAATCTCCATCGATGGCCGATTTGATGTGTCATCCTCCTCATCATCATCATTATCAACATACTAGAAAAGTTCAAACAAAATGCTTTTATTAAATAATAAAATTAAAACATAAAATTATTAATTTTGTAAACCACAATAATCAGAAATTGATTACCTTGAATATATCATCATCCAAGTGACTATTTGAATTTTCGATAACAGCTGGGATGGAGGGTGGAGCATTTGTACTTGATGTAAAACCGGAAGACAAAGAAGAATAAAAGTTATACAACTCCAAAAGAGCATCTTTAATCACCTTCGCCTTTTCAACACATGCCTCATCAACATAAAGCACTTTTAACATCTTCATCACTCGAACAAGCTTATAACGAGGATCAAGAACAATAGCAATTGATAGGATCAAACTATATTCATCCCAATAGCCCTCAAACTTTTCAAGCATAACTTTTGCCATGGGTGCAAGTTTAGGATCTATATGGGCTTTACTTATTGTGTGCTCAATTTTTAAAACACTAGCAAAATACAAATTTGCAGTAGGATATTCTGAACCAGAAAATAACACAGTGATTTCATGAAATGGCTTTAGGAAATTACATATTTTAGTAAGGGTATCCCATTCATCATTCGAAAGTTTGAATTCATAACCTATAAACCTATCAATAACCAATTTCAAGGCTTCCTTTGCTTCCAAAGCTTTTCGAATCATCGTATATGTGGCATTCCAACGAGTCACAACATCAAGACGTAACTTTCCATTAAACACACAGTTAACCTCATGAAGAGCATGCTCAAATTGAGTGAGTCTAGAATCTGAAGAATCAATATATTTACAAACCTCACGCAATTTTTGAACACTACTATCAACTTCTTTTAAACCTCTTTGAACAATAATGTTCAAGACATGAGCTGAACATCGAATATGAAAAAATTTACCATTACAAGGAAGAGGAGAAGTCAACATTAAATCTTTCTTCAAAAGGTTAACCATAACATCCATGGATCGAGCATTATCAACAGTCATTGCAAAAGCTTTACCCTGAAGGTTCCACTCCCCAATAAGTTTTAACACAAATTTTTCTACCTCAACACCAGTATGAGGAGGACCACAATATCTAAAATTCAGAATTTTAGACCTAAGACACCAATTTTTATCAACATAATGTGTCGTTAAAGTAAGATAACCTCGATTAGTACATGCTGTCCACAAGTCACAAGTGAAGCTAACTCTACCTTCAATTCCCGAAAAAGATTGCAACAACAAAGACTTAAACTTATCATGCTCATCAATACAATGTTTCAAAATAGTGTTTCTACACACATGATTCACGTTGGGGTTCAAATTCGTAAAAACTTCCCTAAGGCCATGATGCTCCACAATACTTAAAGGATAGGAATGCAAAATTATAGCTCTAGCAAGCAATTGTAAATGACGTGTTTGATTAAACAGGAGCTCAACACCACTTTCATGATTTCCAGGATGGTGTGGATTTTTATTCATGCATGTCTTAGTATGAGCTTTACAAGTTGAAGTACCAGCATTACCTGGAGTTTTATATTCATTACCGCAAACATTGCATCGAGCATATTTTATCGGAGCAAGACCAACCATCTTATCAAAAAAGGTGTAATACCTCCAAACATCTGATGTTCGTCCACGCTTACTACCACTAGTGGTACGTTGAGTAGAATCTTGATTCTGAACAGTAGAATCTTGATTCTTTACAGTAGAATCCTCATCAAAACCAATAAACTCTTGCTCCATTGCTGAAAAAACAAAAACACAACAGTATAAATCAAGTGAAAAAAAAAGGCAAATTAAGGGCAAATAAAAAAAAATAGGCAAATTAACACAGCAGCTCCGGACCTGCTTGCTTCAAGCAAAGCACACCAGCAACCTAGCCCAGCAACAGACAGACAACACAACCCAGCTAACACAAGACGACAGCAAAACCACAGCTGCAATACCCTAGAAAACCAGCAGCAACCAACCCCAGCACCCAGCCTGCAGCAGAGACATCAACTAGGACAGCACAAACCATGGCCAGAAAGACTCTGCTCTGAACAGGGCAGAAAACACCCAGCAGATCCTACAATCTAGCCTTGTACATCTAGCAGATCTGGCCAGACATTAGAACAGCAGCAACACAGGACATACCCTAGCTAGTACTACATGCTCTAAGCTGAGGTAGTCCATCTACAATTCAGTCCTAAAATATACTAAACACTATTAGACAACTCCTATCTGAATGCACTTGCACTTTTGCAACAAAACAAAACCCAAACTTAAATCAAAAAATCCTGCTAGCATTCAGCATTAACCCACATAAACTGAAACACTAATGAGAGAACAATGCAGCTGATAGAACAAAGGATAGCATTCAGTATATTTGAAGACTAATAGAGCATTATAGACAAAGCCATACATTTTAAATGCTCAACAAACATCAAACAGTCACAAAGGCAGACCAACAACAACACAGCAGCCTGAAAAAAAACCAAGCACAATTAATAACACGAAAAGAAACCACGAGCATGAATAAGGTAACCAAATCAACTCAATTGTTGCTCATGGTACTACAACCACAACCCTGATCAGAACTGAGCATAGCCAAAGCTGGTAAGGCCAGAACACCTCACAAATAGATATAACAAAAAATGAACAACAAGAACAATAAAATTAAAAAATCAGAAATTAAATGAACAACAAGAACAATAAAATTAAAAATTACATGAACAACATAAAAAAATCAGAAATTATATGAACAAATCAGAAATTATATGAAATTATATGAACAAATCAGAAGTAAAAATCAAAAAATAAAGACATGCAAATCCTGCAAACAACGAATCAGCAACAAAAAACCGAAATGAAAACAAAAAAATTAACATAAAATTACCTTTGAGCAGTGACGGCTTGAAGGAGAGGAAGATTTGAAGATGGAGAACTGGAGAATGAAAAAAAAAACGAGAATGGAGAGATCGAAAAAAAAATCGAAAAAAACGAAACGAAAACAAAAACAATTAACTAAAATTTACCTTTGAGCTATTGAAGGCTAAGAGTTCAGAGCTTGAGAGTTGAGAACTTGAGAGTGAGTGAGGATTCAACGCTTCGATTTGAGGATGAAGAAGAAGAACGGTGAATGCTGTGGAATGAAGAGGATGAATGAAGAACCTAATTGCCTTTCAGTCTTTCACAGTTTCACGTTTCACTTAATTTTTTATTTTTTTTCTCTTTTGCATAATATATGAACCACATGTTTATTTAATTATTAAAGAATCAAAATATCTAAATTCTAAATCTAAAATGTGTTTTTCCTTTTGGTTTTTGGAGGGAAATTTCCCACCATATTTTGTTGGAATTGTCAACCAAAAAAATGAAATTAATTTTCCACTTGGTAAAAATCAAAATTTTTAATTTTATTTTAATAACATTAAACAAACTTTTATACAATTAATTAATTACATGACTTAAAAAAAAAAACTAATTACATTTCTCGGATCCCGATAAAACGATATTCACCTTCATAATATCAGCTTTTATAATTTTTTTAACACACACATTAAAATATTAAGTTCTTTAAATTATAAAATGTGAATCGGTTAGCGTGTAATTTCTAGGCGTTGCGATTAATAAAAAATCGAAAATTGTTCAATAAATAATGATGTCATATCTTAGAGAGTTAGAAGTACTACAGATTTGTTATATGGTTGTATTTATATCAGTTTAGCTGTACCTATAAGCAATACACTTGTAATCGTGTAAACTTATAAATGATATAGTTGACTAGTAGATTAGTACATAAATACAAATTACTTAATTAGATATGAGTTATGTCTACATGAGTGATTGACTAATATGACTATATGAGCAATTGTCAATTTAGCATAGCTGCATAACAGATTAGCAGCGTACTAGACTATCATACTCGGTAATATACTAATACCATTTCAGTATTTGATCTACTAGACTCAAGTTAAAAGTTACTCTTTCTGATTAACTTGTTAGTCTAATTAAGTAATTACTAATTACTAATTAGTGACTTAAGCCTTAAGGGTAAACCAGTAAAGGATATACAAAAATATAATAATCTTATGTTTCTCATCCCTTTATACTAATAATATCTAACTATGAGAATATGAGATGGTTATATGTTATGTATCTGTATAATCGATTGAAGGAATCAACATTACCTTCTTCTTCATTAATGTTTTCTTTCATTATACAAATCAAACTACTCTGTAATATATCTTCATGTATAACTTTATGCAAATATATAATGATAAACGAGTCTTAATTATCAGTCTTGTTGACTAATTAAGTATCGAATACCAAATTGCAAATTTCGATGTCACAACAACTCATCAAATCATGATTATGACACTATTAACTAAATGATCAAATCAGAAGCAGATAATAATCTGATAGTAAAACAATAATACATTAATGCACTAAACTTTTATAATCTACTTCATAATAAACTAGTAAGATCAGTATAGCTAAACTTAAATCATAACATGATATGTATTTATAAAATTAATGAGAATTTGCATATAATATGATGCCTCAATATGAAGTGATGAAGTCTCGGCTTGATATAAAACTTGTTAACTAGCAAAAAGTTAGAAAGTAGTACAAAATTTTTTGAAATCAAAAACAGACTCGAACCGTAATTTAGTAAATCTGAAATAAAACCGATCTAAATAATGTTAAATCGTAGAAGAACCAAACCCGTGAACGAACCGAACCAGTTATAACCGAACTAAAATAAAACTAAACCAAAAAACAACCGAACCGTTTCCAACCTGAAACTGTTTGAACCGGGATAATAACCATTTACACCGAACCGTTAACAAACCGCAACCCGTCTGCACCGAACCGTTTACTACCTGGAATTTTTACAACCCGCACCGTTTACAAACCGAACCGAATTTAAACCGGGTTAAAAACCATTTACACCGAACCGTTAACAAAACGCAACCCGTCTGCACCGAACCGTTTACAACCCGAACCAAATTTAAACCGGGTTAAAAACCGTTTACACCGAACCGTTAACAAACCGCAACCCGTTTGCACCGAACCGTTTACTACCCGGACCGTTTACAACCCGGACCGTTTACAACCCGAACCGAATTTAAACCGGGTTAAAAACCGTTTACACCGAACCGTTAACAAACCGCAACCCGTTTGCACCGAATCGTTTACTAACGGAACCGTTTATAACCCGAACCGAATTTAAACCGTTCAAGAATAAACCGAAACCGAACCGAACCGATAATTATTTAAACCGAACCGAAACCGACCCGTAAGACATTTGAACCGATTTCAAACCGACCCGATTTCAAACCGAACCGATTTCAAACCGAACCGAAATCGAACTGTCAAACCGTTTTGACAGTGCTATATATAGCTAATCTTTCCCCCCATTTCCCCTTGCCTACACTTCATTTTTTCACCTATAAAGATCGAGGGAGCTAAATAATTAATCCATGTGATGATTTGTTCTTGTTAATGAATTCAGTCAAGCAAAGCTAGCTACTTGAACAAGTGTATGAACATCAATTAATTTCACAAGTCGTCCAATCTTTCTTCCTTCCCCCCTTTTATTTTACCCTCTCACATGAAAGCATCCTCATTGCTTCATCATCATTAAATTGGCTCACACTTTAATGTGATTTTCATATTTCTTTAAATGGCAAGAACAATGATAGTTAAGCATGGCTTCTTTGATAAAAAGCATCACATACCATCATTTTCCACCCATTGAGTATAATTTATAAGGTTATAAAGTGCTATATAAATATAATTAATACTTAAGAAAAATATCTTCCCGGTCAAACTATAATTGGTAAGACTTAAATTTAAAGCAAGGTTGCAATAATAGAATCCTACTAGAGACATCTGACACCTTTCGATCAACTCAGACTCCATATAACTCATAAAAACCCAACGTCATACTATACAACGTATACAAGGCACAATTTGCACGTTTGTGTACCAACTTGAGATCGATGGAAGTAGAATCTACCCCTTTCCTCATGGCAAGGGCGCCTTGAAATCTCAATGCATAGAGAAAATGAGGTAAGAATGATGTATCAATATAATCAACCGAAAGTTTGCCTGATATGAACACCTTTCTACGTACCCATATTACACCAAATATAAATAAGAACCCTAAGTAAGAAAAGCCTAGCTAGCACGTGTCTAAGCTAGTGGTTATGATATGAGAAGTTGTCCACTTATATTATAATCATTATTATTAGTAGACTCCCATACTATTAATCATCTTTAACAAGAGTAAAGTGCATTTTCATCTATATGTCACGTTATAATTAACTTTTTGAGCCATGAGAGAATCTCACTATGTATATTTTATGCATCCTATAATTCCTTTTAGCTAAGATAAGCTGTAAAAATAAATAAAATTAAAAATTAAAAAACCATATCAAACATTCTTAAATCCTGTAGATAATGGTGTTGAATCAACCAACCTTTATCCTTAAATAAATTATTATTTTTGTAGCATATTATTTGTTTAATGGAAAAGACATATATAGTCCCAATTCACCCACATGAAATACTTATGTTAGATCGGTCTATATGATATCTATAAAATAATTAGACTATAGGTAGGTTAGTAGTTTTGAGACAAAAATACAATCCATGATTTCTGGGATTTGGGCAAATCTAAATTAGGAGCTTTCACTGTATTGTTTGTTAGCTACTTAACTAAAACTAGACCAAAATTATGTGTTCAAAAATTGATACATGTCTAATATTGGATATATTTGAACCCTACTTTTTGTCATTTTTGTTGACTTTTACATGATTTGGTGTATCAATTTGTTAACTAATTGGGTCAATGGAAATAACATTTGAGGTTGAGTGTAATTTTGTTTTTTTATTATTATTTTTTTTATTTCAATCAGCATGAGGTTATGAGTTGAGCGATGTGACTCAAACCCCAAATCTCATTATATGTTAGGTCAAATTATGCATTCTCACAGGATACTAGGCCAAATTATACTTTCATGCATTGCCCTCCTTAAGTCCCTCTAGCCCCCCATCCTCGGCCACCACGTACACCTAGCCACTACCCCTACGCATTATTAATCAATATTATCATGAATTTTGAAGGTGAGGCGGCCATCACTACCTACTCTTGAGTATCATACTAGTTTCAAGATTAATGCATTATCACCTACCTTAGGTATCATACCGACTTCAAGATCTATCAAGATCTACTAGGCCCTAAGTATGATATCAACTTCTCAAGATCATCAATTCGAAATAAGATGGCATACCTGCTACCACCATACTAGTCATATCTAATAGCTAGCTCCTCAAGTTTATATAAATACACGAATCTAGCTTATTATCAAGATTGATATTTGGGTAGTAGCAAGATATAGTAGCACAACTTAAATTGAGTGCCCTACACAATTCATTGGATAGACCACCCTAGGCCAAGATTCTCGCTGTGCCTTTCATAAATGATAAGATCGTTCGGGACCAAATAAAATCAACTTAGACGATCCATCACATTCCATAGATAGATTCTCATATATACACAATAAAGTTTGTCATTTCTATCTAGAACAATCAAATTGTGTATATATAAATGAAATAAATATATAAAGAATCATTAATTCAATAATAATTATATTAAGTTTCATATTTCATATTCATATATACGTAAAAATATATATAATGGGCTAATACAAATACACGAGGAAACTAAATTATTCAAGTGGATATGTAGGGCCTTAAATAATGTCTGCCGCATGATCAATTATCCTAATGTTAATTTGCCGACATAATGCATGTATCAAATCCAATATTGCTCTTCTCAAATTGTCCTTTTTATCGTATGGCTAGCTTCATCGGCTGTTGCATATATATTGCTCCAAAGCTGTCTTGATCATAAGTAATAATTATAAAGCTAATAATCTTTTTTACAATGATAAGGAGGACTATTATTTGAATTGATACGGAGTACACGTTTGTACGTATAAATTAAATTATTAGAGGATGATCTTTTGTCTTTTGTCTTTTGATGGCAATTTCTTTCAACTCGTTTGTGATTATTAAGGATATTGCTTGTAAATTTGAAACGGGTTGTTGATTTATTGGAAACTACCTCATAATTTCATAAAAAAAAACGTACAACAATTGTATGTATGAAGTACAAAACTTTTAGCAACATATGAGCGAGCTGAGGTATCCTCAACTTTAGAACCTTGAAACAATTATATATAGCCATGTCGTTTTATTAAAGGTACAATTCTAATGCATCTTATTATTATAATTACACAACAACCAAGTATAACCAAGTAAATTCTAAAGGTACAATTATAATTACATAACAACCAAGTAATTTACGGAGTAAAATACTTCTCCTAAATTCCATGCATCTGATAATTAAAGGTACAATTCTACAAAAATTACTCCATAATACTTGTTAGTTTTTTTCAAATGTAACACACCTTTTTGACACATTT
Source organism: Chenopodium quinoa (assembly GCF_001683475.1). Classification (NCBI taxonomy): domain Eukaryota; kingdom Viridiplantae; phylum Streptophyta; class Magnoliopsida; order Caryophyllales; family Amaranthaceae; genus Chenopodium; species Chenopodium quinoa. Next base: position 1,627,728 of record NW_018744582.1, on the reverse strand, counting down.
TTTTAGGAGTTGATTAGAGTACGTAAACGAATGACTTTGCTTTGTCAAAAATATTTGAACACCAAAATTAGATAAGAATTAGGTACTACGTGTATAGTTTATTTTAATTATTTTGTCCGTTTACATTATTTAATCTCTTGCTCAAAGTGCGTACCAAAAAATATTTTACATTTAAAACGGATAAAGTATAATACTCCGTACCCGTAATATAATACGGAGTAATAAAAAGAATTCAGCCTCATACTCCACAAACTAGTTCGTGACTAGATTTCCATGTTCCATTAGAAATGAAGAGCAATGTAGTTCCATAGTTATTGTTTGGTTGATACTTGTAACTTAAATAACCCCCACGACCAAACTGGTGGCATTTTGCATTGTGTGTCAAAGTCAAACTGACACGGTCAGCTCACGTGCACGAGACACGAGGTCTGTAGCACACGTGTGGGACTGACTTTGCCAGTTTTTATAATTTCAGAGGTTGCAAGGCAAAAAGAAGCATATTTGCTCTTTATACTCCATAGATATTTTTCTTCGATTTTTTATTTTTATTTTTATTATTACTCCTTTGTTTTTATAATATTTCAATAAGGCTCAAACACACAAAATTCAAACTGAGGAGAGAGATTATTACTCGTAAAATAGAAACTCATGTGATGATGAAGCAAACAATCTAGCAAAAGAATATGTAAGTATGATAATGTTGTAATGTCTAAAACTTTTTCTTGTACAAAATAATTATTATAATATTAGAGATATGAAAAAAAATACAAACCATATATCAGTATTACAAGTATGAATCTACAGTAATTTAATTTGGAAGTACTCCATAATTTATACTCCCTCTATTCTTTATTTTGTCTCTTAAAAAATATGTTACTTTATTAATTATTGGTAAAGAGACAAAGTTAAAGGAACCGCCTATAAAAAAAATTGGAACAGTAAACAAGGGACGAAGAGAGTGCAAAGGAAATTAGGAGTAGGAAATAAAAATGGAAATGATGCAATAAAATGAAGGAATGAGAGATAACGATAAGGTGGGTGCATTTACCAAGGTAAGAAAGAAATGGGTCAAGGCTCAGTTTTCTGCCAAACTACACGAATGGCAAGATGTGATTGTCTGTGTGTTATGCACGTGTGTCTTTTCTCATGACGATTACTCCGTATTTCCCTACCTACAACATCGTCACTCTTATCATTATTTGCCATTTCGCCCATTTGTTTGTTTAATTTGTCATTCATATTTCCTCACTCTATATTGCTTATTTCTTAAACTAATTCTACGTATTGCTATATTATACGACGGATTATAATTAATAATAATTTTAGTAATCAAACTAAGTTTGGTTTGATAAAAAAAATTACATTTTTTAACTTTAAAATTGGTGGTTAAGTTCTCAATAAAGATATTTCGAGAATTGAATTCATCTCATCCCATCTCATTATCTCCCATAGACTCCTATTACATGGTGGTTGATAAGCGTGCTTAGGCCCCGTTCTTTTGAACTGTTATGGTCTGCTCTGCTGAAATCTGCACTGTTTTGTTCTGCTGAATAAAAATAAGTTGTTCCACTCTACTGACACCGTACATGCTCTGCTCTGCTAAGATCTGTTTTGTTTGCCCAGAAGCTCAAAAGAGCAAGGTCTAAATGTGTTAGTTACAGGGTAACCCATACTCCCATGGGAAGTATATGGCTATTTGCCTCCTGTCCTGCCAAGATAGAATTGAATAAGAAAGAAAGGAGAATCACTTATTATTAAACCAATTTCATAACTCATGGTTTAATTTATTTGCAACAGTAACGAAGTTTCATTCATTCCTAGATAGTACATGAAATAAACAGAAGCTAACATAAATGGCATTGATTGTTATGAAGTTGAAATAGGAAGATGCAGACAAAAAGTAAAGTTAATCATCATTATGATTTTGTCGAATTCAAGTCAATGTATAATGATGTATGGTAATAACGATCCATTTATAGTCATTTTGTTATCTAGATACATCTTCTTTCTGCCAAGTGCTAACACAGCAGTATCATATTTTTTACACAATTGACATGGTTCAGTCAGAAACAATTTTTGTTTATCATATGACAATTTTGTAAATATATCAACAATTTCATCCAATCACCATCAACTGTGGAACTCACATCAATGAAAAAGTTGTTAATTTATTTACAAAAATGTCATGTGATAAACAGTTTTTGTTTATCACCGAGAGAAACTTGTATTTTCTCATTGACATGCATATACTGTATGCTCTATGAGATTTAGAACAATTTTTTTTTTTTTGACAAAGAGATTTAGAACATTGCATATCCAATTTGCATGTCATTCATAGGTGAAAAAAAATGTCAATTCCCCTATCCCTTTCTCACTCCTCTACATCATATATTCATGAAGGTATTTTTTGCAATATACTTTACCCTGAGAACAAATCGTCAATTTACATAAGAAATCATCGCTTAGGGTATGTTCTTTTCATCTTATTTTCACTTATTTCAGGTGTAATAAGTTCTGATAAGTTCAAATAAGTTTAGTTTAGGAAAAATAAGCTCTAATAAGAGTTACCCAAGTACAAATTACAACTAAAATAAGTTTTAATAAGATCTAATAAGTTCAGATAAGATAAGATAAGATAAATTCAGATAAATAAAAATCAAGTGAATAAAACACACCCTATATCTCCACTTAACGGAAAATACTTTATTTTGTTCAGCTAACGTGAAGGTAGATAACATGTAAAGCGTGTCACATACATCGATATTTCTCTACTTGTACGTTATCTTTAAAGTATCATGTGTCGTACCGTACCATTTGTAGATGACGCAAAACAAAATCAACATGCAAATATATTCCATAAATGAAGGAGATTTGATAGATCCACTAAGCAAGCATGCACTCCAATAGCTAGAAGCATTACTTACTTATTCACCACCAAACATGCGTTAGTTAATACAGACATGGAGAGATCAGCCTAGTTAAAACTAATCAGTTTCTTCGACTAGAAATTATCTAAAATTTAATGAGTAGCTTTCACAAATTAAAGTGGCATAATATATATTCAATTGAAGTCATATGCTAATAAATCTGTGTATATGTATTGATTTATTTCAATTTAATTTGAGAGTAGTTAGCATATGTTCATCAACCCCAACAACTAACACCATATAGTATTTATTTTCCATTTTGTTTATTCAATTTCCCTGCCTTCTTTTAACTCCAACATATATATACACAAAACACAATACTCACTCATCCATCCTCAAGATAGCAAGCAACAAAAAAAAAAAAAAAAAAACACGATTCCATTTCATCAGCATATCTACTAAAGAGAATTACCAAAATGTCATGGATCTTACAACACTACTATATAATTAGTACCACAAAATTGCAATCATCATTTTTCAGAAACAAATCCCCAATGATTTTTTTTTTCTTTTCTTTTTTATCGTACTTAAAAAAAATAATTATAATTTTTTTGCCACTAATTAATTTGTTGCCACATAAAAAAAGGATTTTAAAACCAAACAATTGTTACTCTAGTGAATAAGTAGCTAGTCATGCTAGTTAATTAATTGATTGACAACCTACCAATTAATCCTTACACAAACTTGGATGCTATTTACTTTCTTTGATATATTAATTAGTGACATCTAACAATTCTACATTTTGCCCTGCTTGGATAAAAAGCAAGACATAATTGGCTCAATATTCACCGTGGAATATCTTTAATAGTTGGTAGCTAATTAAATCACCTTTCGGCAAATCCCTTCTCTAACATGAAGGTTTTTTTTTTTTTTCAAAGTGTAAGAAAATAAAGAATATTCGAACACCCTTTTTACGAGAGGAACACCAACATCTAATGCAATTGAAATTAACACAAGTAAATTTTTCATAATTGGATCTATTATTGTACGGGTAGTATTGTCAACTGTAAAAATGGCTTGCAATAGTTGGTTACTTAGATCATACAGTAGTATTGTTTGTTTGATTTACAAAGGAATTCTCATGAGATGTGTTCCTGTGTAGGCTTCCTTGGGAGTGAGTTTGATTTTTTTACGGAAAATTCTAACTCCTAAATGTCAATCAAACAACACATCACCAAACATGAACTTTGTACTCGTACTATTTTGTTTCAAATCATATGTTATTCTGAACTATAATGCGCATCATAGTCCTATATGGCTATATATATAGGATCTAATTTGTACTCGGACTATTACGTTAATCTTGTTAATTAAGACAAGGAGTTGGCAAAGATTTTACTGCATATGTATGATCTAATTTACATCAACCAACCTTGATTATTATAATTTATTTAAAAGTAAGAGCCGTAAGATTGCAAGAATCACTGCGACAAATCGACATAATAATGGTAAAAGTGAGTGATGGGGATTGACAGTTGACACAAGCAACAGATAATTGTCTCAAAAATGGTTGTCTTATAACATGATGAGAGAATTAATAATGAGAGTAATCATCGTTAACAAAGAAAGGTACACTAATAATACGAGTTTGTGTTAAAAGCTTTGCGCAGTTTTTTCTTTTTTCACTTTTCTTCTGTCTCCTCTTTTTTGCTATCATGTCAATTTTTTCATGCCAACGATGTCCACCATTTTTCCTTGCTTCGTAACAACAATTATTCATGAACTCCAAATATAATGGTGGCCACCTTTTGTAGGCTTAGAATGCTAGTAATTGGGCCGTGTGGTTTTTCTTTATTAGGACTTTATTTATCCTATACAACTGGCCCAAAGTGAGGATGACGAGGAGTGGGTCAAGATATTAATGAGATGGTTTCAAGCACCGAATTGGCCTCTCAAAGCTCTTTGGGAACCCCTAGAAGCATCTCGATGCCTAACCTTGTCAAGTCCGAATTTGTTCCCCGGATGCTAAGTTTGAAGGCATAATACATGAAATCAGATAATTTTTAGAGATTTTGAGACCTGGTATCAAAAGCTCAAGTGATGGTAGGGATGCATTTTGAGATCTTTTAATGTTGTTTCGAATTATATACGACCACTGTTTAATCACATAAAGACTTGTGGAGACCTTGATTGGATGAAGGGGTAAGTGTGTGTAACCGGCTAAAATGATAGTATAAAGACGGTGGATGTTTCCAAGCTCCTATATGACTTCCCAGGATCTCATGGGGTCCATGGAAAGCACCTTGTGCTCTTTCCTCACCGAACCTAATCTAATATATAATTTAAGAGTATGTTAATGAGGTTTCTCCAAAACCTCAATCCTCAATTCTCATGCACTCCCTTTATCTCTCTATGTATATTCAAATAAATTCCACTTCTACTATTTTTATTTATTTTTACTATTAACACATACTATCCATTTTACTCAATATTACCAAAAAATAAAACGCAAAAAATTACCTATTTAGATATATCATCCAATAATTTGCTTTTAGAAACCCCAAAATTACAACTTTACAAGTAATCTTTATTATTATTGCACATTTTTTCCTAACTTTTCCGCATTGCACATCAAAATCAATTCCAATCTTTAAATATGTGTACTTCATTTAAAAAAAATAAAAAAAAATAATATACAACCACCATAAGATCCACTATTTTCCTTTAAAAATAACAATTGTTTTTAACCACCTTTTTATTAATTCAATAATTATCAAAATCAAAATAACACATATTCTGTCTCGTTGGCCACACCGTTTGGCCGACTGACGCACACAAAACACTAATTAGGTAACCCTCGTCGGAGTAACCTTTGACCGAGTAACCCCTGCCCGACTGAGTAACCCTTGACTAGGTAACCCCTAGCTGACCGAATATCCCCTAACTGATTAACCCGTGATTAACTGAGTAACCCCTAACTAACCGAATAACCCCTGATAGAGTAACCTTTGACCAACTAAGTAACACCTAAACAAATAACCCGGCCACATATGAAACTTTGTGAAAACAAAAATTTTAACATCATGTTTTCTACCCATCCCAATAATTGCGTTTTTTTTTTTTTTTTTACAAGGAATTCCAATAATTACCAACATTCCACTTTGTGTTGTTTTCTTTCGCGTATAATATAATCCGTGCATTAGCACGAGTATGCTCATTGACTGATATTTCTAAAAAAACGTTCAATAACTACCTTATTATTAATTCAATAATCATCAACAAAAAAAAAAATTATAATATGTTTTCTGTGCGACAAGCCACAAGTGTGGCTGCTTGCAAAACAACAAAGTAACTCCAATAACATTGACGAAGTAACACTTATAATACTAACGGAGTTACCTCTATAACACTCAATGGATAACCTCTATAAAACTGATAAAATAACTACCATAATAGTTGGGCACACTGTGTGACCAACCATATATAAGAGTTAGTTACCAAATAAAATTTAACTTCCCGTATTTGAAATATAATTTTTGTTATTAGATTTTTTGTAATATCATTCTGTAAAATATATATCCCGTGCATTGCACGCACGGATACACTCTAGTTATTCAAAATTGAAAGCTATAATCCACATTTTTTTGATCAATTTATTTCTAAAATTGAAGGGAATATGAGAGGTGTCCTACAGGGTCATAAAAGTTGGTTTAGGGTCATAATAAGCCTACCAATATAATGATTATAAATTTCCGAGAATGTGTTTTGGTGTTTTTACGCATCAGGGTTGGAAGTTGAGGCTTGAGGAGTTGAGGGTATGGACACACAATGATCCTTTGAAGAAAATAGGACGTTGAAAGACTCTCATAACGTGTTTAACTTACTTTTGAAATTGGGCTATTAAACACTTTATCATTGGGTTACCTTCAATGCTTGGACCTTACCGTTATATTGGGATAACAGGCCCAATGTAGTGGCAGTGGCAAAAGGCCATGCAACAATTGCATTCCATGAATGTCAAGTGAACTTAATAAATCAATTGGCCTTATTAATACGAAGTATTTGTATATACTTCTTATTTTTACTAATACTAGGGTGGCTAACGCATAGCAAATCATGTTCGGGGAGCTTTTTCACTTTGGTCTTGTATTACAACTTAGTTGTCGGTAGCATATAAATTAATATTTTTAGGGGTATAAATATCCGTATACTATTCTTAAAAGTTTTATTTTTTTTTAAAAAAGCATTTAACATTAATAAGGGCAAATAATTAAATAAACAATTTAGAATATAAAAAGTTTTTTTTAAAAAAAAAAAACATTTAACATTAATGAGGACAAATAAGTAAATAAACAATTTAGAGGATATAATTGTCCTAACACTATTCATAAAAGTTTTCTCATACTTTTAATAAGACAGGGATAATCTTATTGGACAAAATTAGGGAATTTTTTTTATTGGAAGGAACTTATTAATCAAGGGTCAACTCTTGTAATTTAACTAAACAATATCATTCCCAAATACATGGCATCTCGGACTTTGTCAACTCATTCATAATTTTTTGAAAGAGAAAATGACCTAGTGTAGATAATTGATGTAATATAGTCTTATTTATTAACTTATTATATAACCTATGTACACTAGTTCTAATATTTGTTTTTGCTTCACTAAACATATCATCAAATATGTCACATGATACATCTTTTGTTGTCAATATCCACCCAAATACATTTGTTGTTACCTTGTTCTTTTTTTTTTTTTTTACAAAAATCTTGTTACCTTGTTCTTGTTCAAAGTCTTTCATTTTTTTAATAATGTTAGAAATTCTAGTGCTACAAGATACAACTTTATGAATTGTTTTATAAGCCTAAGAGGTCATAGTTGCATGTAAAATCATGATTTCAAAATTACCCTCTAACACACACCATAACATCAATGAATCTCTACCTTTAATCACCTAATTAATAATTTCACATCGTGATTGAAATTACCTCAGGTAAAATTTCCACCGCCCACAAAAAAACGACACCATAAAGAAAAGAAAAAATAAAAACTTTGCATTATTATTGCACTTACTTCACGAAAAGAGAGTGAAAAATATAATGGGGTCATCCCAAGAAAAGAAAATTCATATAAAAATAATTAAAAAAGGAAAGATTGTGATTGTTATAAACTCAGAATATTTGTGGATCTCTTCACATTTCTTCTTGGTATTCTTGCAACTTCACTGGGTAACAGGTAAAATATTTCAACCGTTCTCTTCTTTTTCTCTTTTGCACGTTTTATTTAACCGGGCATCTTTACTTTATTCAAACCTTACATTTGATCAAATTCTTTGCGTATACTTCTGGAATCATTTCCATCTTCTTTCCCAAGCTATCATCATCTCAATCTTTAATTTTTTATAATTAACCCCTTTAAATTGCCTTTTGTTCTATTTAATTTTTTTTATCAGGAAATTGATTTTCTGTGATTTTGTAAAGTTATTTCTGGGTTCTGAAAATAGGATAAAAGTGAGTTTGTTGAGAAATGGGGAGGCTGTTTGTGGTGAATTTGGAAGGGAAGATCTACAGTTGCAAGCACTGTAGGACCCATCTTGCTCTCAGTGAAGATATCGTTTCCAAGGTCTAATTCCTTCATTTTTTATTTTTTATTTTTTATATTTATATCCTATGATTTTTTATGTTGATTTTTGGAATTGGGTTATCTTAAATTTGCATGATCATACATGGGTTATTCATGATTTGGGTTGTGTTTATGTTGATGGTTGACTTAATAAGATTTATGTGTCAGGTTATTGCAGAATTAAATTAGACATTTACTGTACTAGATAATCTGGGTTACTTTTTATAGTTAAATGGTACAATTTGATACTACTGATTCTATTTATTTGCAGTTTTTGCTGTTACATATCTTTAATTGATTTATTTAGTCTTTTGAAGTTTTTGATCAATGACATATGTTACATTGCTAGTTCCCCTGTATTCTCCTTTTTATCTGTTGCAAATGAAGATTTACCCTTTTTGGAATCTGGAATGATTAACAGTGTTTTATTGAATGATAAAGTATATTGGTTTGTTAGAGTATAGCAATTGGGAAATGTTGGATTTTTGGTTTCTAGAAGTTGTTTAGGAGCTTTGTTGTACTCCTATATTTGTTATTTTGGAATAGTTGTGTTCTTGCTGTCCTGTGTGTAGATTGCTTCTGCTCGATATCATCATGGTGGGTATCTTTGGATGTTTCTAGGATTGGAATGGTTTGATACAATGAATGCTATTGAGAAATGTTATTTGAAGGGCTTAAACAAGCTGCAGTGTCTAATCATGTAAACAGTCTAGCTGTTGTACGGAGAGCGGCGTTATTAGACTAGCTTAGTTTTGAGTTTGTATGTTGGTTTGCAGCATGAGTCAATGAGTGTTGATCTAAGGATGTGAAGTGTTGTTAGAAAGAATGGGATATTTGTTGTTTGTTTGGCATCAGTGTAGGACTACATCATTGGATTTTGGTTAACCAAATCAGGGAACTATCTTGTGGTGATACAGGGTTATTTGATCAACTTGTAAGAAGTACTCACTAAATTCATGCGAAGAGGAAAAGTTTTTTCTATATGGAATATGACTATTGTGACACCATTTGGAATGGGTTTTTCTGCTAGCTATGTTTTGATAGCGAATGCTTGTGGTCTCTCCATGTAATTTTAGAATTTCCTCTAGCAGATACTTAGTATATTGTTCCGGACTTTATTAACAAAGTCATTGGTGCATGTGCACTACGAAGTCTAGACTTGTGATAGATGCTTTTGAAGAATGTCCATATCGTGGGATGAAAATGGGGTAGGAATCCAAGATGATGTTGAATTCTGAATTTCAGAGAGACGTGTGTCATAAAAATGTTTTTGTTCTTGGTTAAAAATCCCTGTTGTTGCCTTTCCACTCTATCCTGATTTTGAACTAGTTAAATTACTGTTTGTTTTTGCATTTGATGTTGGATGGGGAAATTTTGATTTAGTTCATTATCTGACTGCAGTTTTACATGTGTTGTTGATTCAGTCTTTTCACTGCAAGCATGGGAAAGCTTATCTCTTCAATAAGGTGTAAGTTTCCTGAACTATTTGAATTTGTTTCTTAATAGGAGCTCCAAACTGGATATTGAAAAATTACTATGGCTAATTTGACAATAAAGAAACAGATATGCCGTATGCTCTCTGATCTCTAAATCATAGACGAAATTATGACTCTACAATCTATTTATGGAGGTCTTCAGGCCTTGCTTCATTGTCTTCATATATATACAACTTGGAACATCCATTAAAATATGATATGCAAGATATGAAATGTACCTTATATTACAAATTGAAAGATGTAAAAATGGCTGATCATAGGACAATGAATCATCATGGACATATGTCTATGATAGTATTATGGGGATATGTCTCTTTTTATGCTTCCTAGAACACATCAGTATCACCTTAGCTTCTCAGAAAAATATCTCAAATACGTTTGACAGTGTTAATGTCACCCTTGGAGAGAAAGAAGATAGAGTGATGATGACTGGTATGCATTCCGTAGCTGATATTTTCTGTGTTGGATGTGGATCAATCGTGGGTTGGAAATATGTAAGCTTTGCAGGCTGAAATCCTATCAAACATAATTTCTCATGTATGATTGGGCAAATTGTTTGCCGTTAGTTACTGTTGTGGGATGTCTTCTTTCAGGAGACTGCCCATGAAAAGAGCCAGAAGTACAAAGAAGGAAAATCTGTCCTTGAGCGGTCAGTAAAGAAAATTAACCAGATCATTCCTATCGTTAATGACCTTGAAAAATTATGACTTGTGACGGGTCTCTTTGGTTGAACAGGTATAAGGTGTTTGGTCCTGATGGTAGCAACTATTGGGTCACTCATGAAGCACATATTGGTGGAAGTGACGCGGATGATGTTTGATGGCATGAAACAAAGATCATGGTTGATTGCCTCTTATTCTCCAATTGTACATAATTTAACCCCCAAAATCCTTTCAATTGAACTTGTGGATTCCCAAATTGTTTGCTTATCGACTCGGCTTTGCCACATTGACATAAATGGGAACCCTCCATTGTTTCTGAATTCCTGTATCATGTATTCTGTTCAAACTGTCTTTGTAAATTATCCTAAATGGTAAGCAATTTACTTTGTGTCAAACATTTTATGTCCTTGTTATTTTGTATTATGATTTCTTGTTATATAATTTGCACTTGTTTGATTTATTTTCTTCCTTAAGAAATATGGAAAGTGTAGTTTCAAATAAGTTCTTTGATATTCTCCCTTTAATTAAACCCTTACTCTTATTGTTCCTACTCAAAATGATACTCCAGACAGTCAAGGTTTGCAGACGTCATTGGAGATATCCTCTCTGTTTTTAGGTCATTTATTATTTCGGTGAGTAACTTTTAATGCCTCCAATGTTTGAATTAAAAGAAGATACATTGCATTTCAAACTTGGTAAACAAAAAAGACATGTGCTTTTTATGAAAAGGATCTTGCTAACGAGCACCCCGTAACGTTAATTCTTGATCTGTACACCTGGGTGTATCATGAGCATGGTACACTTGGTAAAAAAAAATATTATGGATTGTACATTGCAGTTAAGAATGAAGAACATGAATGATAAAAAGAACACAACACTCATTTGTAATGTACGCTCAAATTTCTCAAAGCATCTTTTTTGATAAAGGATAACTATCAAATATTTTTATCCCGGATTAAGTGCTATATAGTAACAAACTAATCACTTTACCAAAAATCATTTTCTAGATTATTTTTCTTTCTTTTAAAATTTTTTTCAAGATTTTCAAAATTTAAATATTCATTTTAATTTTCAAAATTTCAAGTTATAAAATATTTTATTTCATTTTAAATATTTTTAAAAAAAAAAACCCTAAAAAATCGTTCATATTTTTTCACCCATTTAATTATGACATTCGTTTTAATGATGGTCATGTGTATTTCTTATCATGTCCTTTATATAATTAATATGTTCTTTATCAGAAAACATAATGTACTTTGTATTTGTTTGTCATATAATATACTACGAAGTATCAATTATTAACTTCTTTATGAATGTTCATTATTATATCATCTAATGATCTTTATCAGATTTTTTGATAAATTTTTTTAAATATCTATGTTCTTCGATTATAATTGTAATGTACTTTTATTGTCAAATAGTGTTTATTGTTTATTATGAAATGTTCTTTGAATTTTGTCTTTGAGTCAAGCTGGATAATTTCACATAATGTTCATTGCATAATATTATCATGTTCTTTATTAATTAATTAATATTATGGATGTTCTTGATCCGAAAATACATCATCTATAGTGGAGGTCCAAAAGAATATCATCATCATCCATCAACCTTCATGATCCTGATATCAACCAAAAAAAATACACAATTAGTAAATGGTAATTCATATTAAAAAATATAGTATTAATAAATGATATTTAAAATTAATTTTATAATAATAACAAATGACAGTAACAAATAATTTAAATATGACATTTGATAGAATAGAAATTGTGTGTCACTCGCTCAATGCCTCAAAAAAATAAAAAAAATAAGGGGGCTAGTCAAATTCAAAGAACATAAGGGATAAATTCAAAGAACACCGGCGTTAAAACACATACATTCATACAAGATTAAGAAAAAGAATAAAAACGTAGAACATAAAAGATCAAACAAGGAACATAAAGGATAAAACATAAATACCCAAATGAATATATAAGTATTAAAACAAGCGGACATGAACATATCTTAAAGAACATAGTTTGTAAGGTAGTGAACATATAATTACGACCCAAAGAACATATTGATCATACTTAAAGAACATATTCTATTGCAATAAAAAAAAAAAAAAATTGAGTATGGATCAAAGAAATGATTAAAGAACATTTATCACAATCCAAAGAACATCGTCTTCAACCTTTGACACATTGTTCACAAATTCAATATACAAATTCATTTTTTTTTTGAATGGATCAACAAATGTCAAAATTGAAAATAAACAATGAATTTGACGATAATAATGCAAAATATTCTAACTAAAATATAAAATAACATAATTAATGATGAAAATTATTAAATATGAAATTTCATCCAAATTACCTTCTCCTTTGTTTAACATATCCTCAAATTAACCTTTACTCTCAATCACACCATTCGCATAACCATCGACATAACAACGATCAGAAACATGATGAAATTCTGAATGCACAACCATTATTCAATTTCTCTCTCCAAAATTCTATTTCTCTATCTAAAATTTCTAATTGTTTCTCTAAAAAACGTTCAATTTATTGCAATATGGAGGATTATAAATTTGGATATGATAAATATGGCAAATACCAGCAAACTCCTTAAATTAAGGAGCGTATATTTCACGTAACTAATTTTGTGCTGCTATTTTCATCCGGGTGTACCAAGCTCATGGTACACCCTGGTGTACTATGTAAATTTCACCAGGACGTTAGATAACTAATGAATATATTGCTAAAAATAGTATTAAGTTGGGAATGCATGACAAAATTACGCGTCGTTCGGTGTAATTAATGTTAGTTTTATTCTAATATTTTCACTTTTAGTTCTCTTATCTAATTCCTCGGGGGCGCTTGTTAGCTTTTGCCTTTTGAAATTATTGACAATATTTTTCTTGAAATAGGGTCTAAGGACATGTTTAGTTCACTACACAGTAATAGTTTGCAATCATCCAAACCCTAACTTCTTGGTAATAGGATGAAATCCTAAATCAGTAACATAATATTAAAACAAACACCCAGAATGACACGTGTCATTTCTTGGTTCTGTTTTTTTCCCTCCAAAACTTATTTTTCCTTTTTTTGCAAACATCAATTACTTACTATAAAATATGTATAAATACTCACCAAATTATATAATTGTGATTCACTTTCCAAAAAATATAAATTCTCCAAATCATACAATTGTGATTCACTTCCTAAAAAAAATATTCACAAATTTTTTTTTATTGTATAAAATATTATTATATATCTTTTACTTTGTATAAGTATTATACGGAATACATATTATTTCATTTATTTAAATATGATGAAAGGGAAAAAATAAAATTATTTATTAAAATGAGAATGTAGAAATTATTTTCGTAAAGAAAACTATGAATAATATTTTTATCAGTAATTATTGACAAAATTTTACTAATAATTAATCAATATTAGATGTTTTGGTCAAAATATATTAATTTACATAAAATACTTTAGGAAAAAACTATCAAAATCACAAGAGACATACAATGCAATTAATTGTGACTAGATACATGGCCAGTGAGTGATTTACACACAACCTTCAATCTAATGACGCAAATATAAACCGCAATTATTATTCCTGCCCATAGTGCTTAATATACACTTTTAAAATGCTTAATTATATATTTAGTTAATAAGACGAAAAAACGATACCATATTATTTTTACAACACTCACTCTTTCATTATAGTTCATGTTTCATTTCATTGTATACCTTTATAAGAAGAAAAAGTATGTATTATGGTTATACTTTGTCTACAAATTTTTTATAAAATATTTTTATTTTTATTTATTTACAAATATAATGTAGAATATAGAATAATACTATAATAGTGAAATTACCGTGCATGACACGGATCCTAGTCTAGTTTCTTTCTATTTTTTTTTGTCGCAATTATTATAGTGTAGTTTTCTTATATACCTATAAACGCTCACATACCTTTCTATAGTAATTGTCACATGCGTTGTGGCCATTGTGGGAGCATTTGATAGCTATCGTTATAAAGATCCACTTTACTTTGGTCCCAAAAGATTTACCAAGTAGATACGGAGTAGCTTCTAAAAATTTAAGATATAAATCTTATAATTGCTGGATTTGCTACCCTTTTTTTTTTGGTTATCCACCCATTTTACCCTTTGGACTAATCTAGATTTGAAAATAATTCAGGATGGTTAGGTTCCAGTCCTCTTCTAATTGTTGTTACGGGAAATCGAACACGTTGTCCTCCCTACCAACAATCAATTGGTGCTGGATTTGCTACTTTAATTGTACTGTATTAGTAACAACATGATAGGAGACCCTTAAAAAAATAATAAAAAAAAGATACATAATTAGAAAAGAAATCAATTCATTTCCCACAAGTCACTAGATGTTTTTTTTTTTGTTTTTTTTTTTTTTGGAAAGAAAGATGTTTTTTCTTTTAATAAAAAACTTACTTTTCATGTTTAGCTTACACTCGTTAATTGAGTCTCATAAATACAACACTTTGTTAAATTAGGGTGGTGCACTTTCGGAATGATTTTTAGCTATGTACTCTGTAAGAATTAGTAAGAAAATTAAAAGAGTTTCCAATATGTTTTAATTGTACAATTCTTTATTGTTAAAATCTCTAAATCACTCCAAAATGCTTGCTTAGAATTTCCTAATCCTTACCCATAAAATTCTTATGAGTTTAGAAAGTACATAAAATATTCTCAAAATAGTAGTCATATCTTAATCGATATTAACCTATCATCTCTCATTGTATTGTGACAGCATATCTTTGCATTATTAAATTGATGGCCTACTCTATATCTATTGCTATCATACACCTCTTTATGGAGCATTTCCTAATGTGTCTAGTTCACAAGTTTAAGTGAACAAAAATATAAACACTTGGCAAGTTGCTTACTTAAAATTAAGGACATTACTCTAAACCAAACATTTTGAATATGTTTGAGATTAGTTGACTTACAAGGCTATATAGTTGGGCGAATCATTTGCTTTCATATGCAATTTTTTAACCTAGTCTAATTAGCAATATTTAATTAATTTAAAATGGCTATCATCTCAAGTGGATTTGGTAGTTGAGCTATGTAACGTGGGCAATCCATTTAGTAGTTGTTGACAAGCCCTATAAATGTGATGTGATAAGAATTATACTCATAATATGTCCATTATTAGTCCATTAGCACATCACTTTGTTGGTAAAGCACTTTTGACAAGGAATGGCACATAAATTTTCAAGATAGATTGACCATTTAATATTTATTGTTCATGGTCATGTATATGTTAAGTTAGTCTATAATCTATTTCTAGCAGTTTCATTATCGAGTATTCAAAAGAGAGTAGAGTTATTAAGAATTTTAAGTTCTTCTAACCTAATTATATGTTTACCTTTCCTGTGAAATGGATTGCGTTGTATGTAAATAGTAAATAGAGAAAATATATGATTAAAATTTGAAGCCTAGAAACACTCCGGTTTTGCAAATGGATTTTAGAGCATAGTTTTACTATGTGATTGATGCATTCTAAAATTCATTAATTGTGTCGAATTAATATGTGTTCAGGGCATATTAGAATCGAACAAAGAAGACTAGCCACACTTTAAAATAAAACATAAGCTAGAAACACAGAAAGATCGATAAAAGAAGATACAATCATATGATTCGTATCCAAAACAAAAGTACATACGGGAACAGAACAACAGAATTCTCTTAACCACAAAAGTATATGATCTTGAAACTAGAAACATTATAAAATCAGGAAAGTACAACTTGAAAAAGGTTTGTCCAAACTTCTGTAATGTCTCGCAAATTTTCCTGCGCCTTCCACAAAAATTCATTTTTAAGTAGAATATAATCTCAAATGCATTACAGGGATTGTAATGCTGTAACTGCAGGTGGAAATCGTTCATCCGAGTGTTACCAATGTATCCCACTGCCCTGATAGAAGGGCGCAATGCTCTTACAAAGGACAGTTAACCTTCAGGCTTCAGAAGTAATTTGTGTACTAGGTGACCAATTGACCGCGGTGATAATTACCACATAACACAGAATGATGTAGAGATGAAAGTAATCTTTGTTCTGATGAGCTAAAAACTTGAGTGACCAGGTGAATAACCAGCTTGTTTGTGTTTACTCCTATTCGGCTTCTGTGGTAGAGGTTGTGATTGGTAGTGCTTGTCTGCAGAAATCCTTGCATTATGACCACGCGAACTTAGAGATGAAGGTCCATTCACATTCACTTTACCCTTTGCTTTCCCTGCAGAACATGCATTTGGTTCAGTGTAAAACTCTGGATGTATGAGATAAAAATTCTACAGAGTATAGTTAAAAAGTATACTAGCTCTTTACTTAAAAAATATAGGTGTGGAGATGAATTAGCAGTGCAGTGTAAACCATATTGGCATGAGTGACAGTAAACATACAAAACCAAACAATCTTAGCTGCACATAGTGCTGACCTGGATCTTTGGTCGTTCTGACACTAGTTTTTCTCAGAAATGGAACCTTCTTATCTGGGACTTTCTTTTCCGAGCTCTCAGTACATGCCGGTCTTGTTTCACTGTAAGTTTCAAAGGAATGTGATGTATTGCAACTTTTCAAGGGATTTGTTAAACATCGCCCACAAATTACTACATAAAGCCCACAAAATTCACTTGGTTTCCCAAAATTGCCCTTGACCTTAAAAAAAAAAACACTCACACTCTCATCACTCACACTCTCATTGCTCATCTTCTTTCAACCTCTCTAAAAAAAAAAAAATTCAAAATAACGGCAATGTCGAGGCGGCAAGGCAAGGAAGTGGCGGCGGCGGCGGAGGGAAGGATGTCCCAAGGAGGAAAGGTATATTTTGTTTAAAAAAAAAAAAAAAAGGGGAAAACCGCCGTGAACGCGGTGGGGCGCCCTGGCTGGACGCCCAGCCAGCGGTGGTGGCGCCAGATGCAGACGCCGCCACCAGTTGGCTGGCGCCTGGGCTGGACGCCACCGCCACGGTTGTGGCGTTTATTCTAGGCGCCGCAGCCGTGGCTGTGGCGTCCAGCCCAGGCGCCAGCCAACTGGTGGCGGCGTCTGCATCTGACGCCACCACCGCCGGCTGGGCGTCCAGCCAAGGCGCCCCCCCCAATTTTTTATTTTTTTATTTTATTTTTAATTTTTTTAAAAAATTGTTTTTAATTTTTTTTTTTTTTTGTAATATAATTTTGAATTGTTTTTATATTTTGTTGTTTATTTTTATAAATTTTTTCAATTTCGTTGTATTTTTTCTACGTTTATATTTTGTTTACAATTATTTGTATGTTTTTAGTTTATTTGATTTGCGATGATGATTATTTATCGTATAAATTTTTGTATGTTTATATATTTTAAAATTTTGTGTAGGGTCGTCATGGTGGGGGGAAGAATATAGAGCTTCTTAGTAGAAGTTATTCAGTGGAGAGGTCGGGGCATAGACATGTCAGATCCCGTGGTATTTCGGCCTCAGTTCGTAGAGAACGGATCCACCGTCGGGATGAGGATGACGATGACGATGATGATGCTGAGGAGGGTGACCAGGAGGAGGAGCAGGAGGAGGGCGCAGATGAGGATGAGGATGTGGACGATGGCAGTGGACCGTATGATGATTACGGTCCATTCAGTCAGAGGGTTGATGACATGTACGAGACGCATATGGTGGAGGTGCGTAAGGGTAGGGGTGGTAGGTTTGTTAGTAGATCTGGCACATCATCTGCGTCCACTGTATCTGGGGCAAGCAGGAAACGGTCGAGGGCGGGTAATGATTCTTGGGTTGTTAGGAGTGAGGTGCCCGGTGGGCCTGTTGACGGGAGTGTGATTCCTAGCTTTCTAGGACACATAGCTGCCCGTATTTGGGAGGACCAGGAGAGGCCTTCAGTTACGGGGTTGTTGAAATGTCATACTCGGGAAAAGACTTGTAGCTTTTTGCGTACATGGGCTGAGGTCTGGCCGGCGGAGAGCGAGATGTTCGAGCGACTGGAGGGCACTGGGGTGAAGCACGTTCCTGCCACCACGCTGATCACGGCTTTCATTGAGCGATGGCAGCCGGATACAAACTCTTTTCACCTTCCGTTCGGTGAGATGACGATCATGTTACATGACGTCGAGGCCATTCTGGGGATTCGTGTTGAGGGTAAACGACTTTGTGCTGTGGCTGATGCGGATCAGGCAGATTCGCTGGCGGAGTTGTTGGCGGTGGACAGGGCTTCACTGTACACCGAGGCGCTAGGTGTTTGGGAACACGGAGGTGTGAAGATCGCATCCGTGTTGCAGCGGTGTTTGTACCCGAGTGCACGTAGGACGCCCGACGCACAGCTGAGTGCTTATGTTTTTCTACTCCTCGGATGTACCTTGTTTCCGGATAAGAGCGGCGGAAACAAGCTCAGGCCACGCGACATCGTAGAGGCGTGTGACCCCGACAGTGTAGGCTAGTTTTCCTGGGGATCGGCTACGTTGGCGTATTTGTATCGCCAACTAGGATTTGCGAGTCGGGCTGACGCGGCAGGTATCACTGGGTGTCTGACTCTATTGCAGACTTGGATATACGAGTACTTTCCTGCATTGCGACCACATCGTGACCCAGTTCCTATTGATGAGGGGATGCCGCGTGCTTGTGCGTGGAGTCCGCGCTCGGAGAAGAAGTCCGTTGACCGCCTCCGATCGATACGGTTATTGCTGGACAGGCTGTCCCCCTTAGAGGTAACGTTTATTTATAGAGTCTACATTTTATTATTTGCACATATTATATTCATGTTATTAAATTTTATATGTTGTAATTGTACAGGTGAACTGGATGCCTTTCGGCCCGAACCCTAGTGTTAGGGTACCCAGGACCCTGTACACGGGACTCATTCAGTATCGTGACATCGTCGAGGCGTACATGCCCCAGCGTTGTCTTCGCCAGCTTGGATTTGTCCAAGTTGTCCCTCCTCCCCCGGCGTGCCCGATGAAGGCGGTCCGACCTGCATCGTCGAGGGAGTACGTCGTGGAATGGCCGGATATCATGACCGGGACGTGGGACCAGTTTCCGATGGTGGCCCGCTTATGGACAGCGGAGTTGCAGCGGCCGCCCTCTGGGGTTACTCCCATGTGTGACCATTACTACATGGAATGGTTCAACCGGTATTCACACCCGAGGTTGATCGCTGATCTCGACCACAGCGATGATGATTATGTGCCACCGCCTACTGCCACGGAAGCGGTATGTCTTTTATTATATTTATCGTTGTAGTTTAATTAAGTTTTATTTGTTGTTATTGTATTTCATCTTCTGTTTTTTGTTGTATGCAGTGGATGGGAAAGATAATGCAAGACGTTCAGAAACTCTCTCTTGAGAAGGACAGCATGAGTGCAACAGGGAGAGCTGTTGTTGATAGTCTGGAACAGACCCTTGCGCAGTGGGAGTCGTCGTCGAGGAGGGATTACTGATGGTTATTGTATTTTATTTATAGAGCATTATGTTGGACATTATGTTGTAAAATTGTAACATTTTAGATTGTTCTTTTAGCTTCCAACTTAAACATATTATCAGTGCTGTTTTTAAATTTTGATATAACCGTTCGTGGATCCGCGCAACTTACCCATGCAACATATAGAATGCAGTAAGCAATACAATATAAAATATTAATGTTCTCATTAAAAGAGCAACGTACAAATAAGATTACAAATAAAGAATGTAAACAAGAAAAACTAAAATGTTGTACCACCGAGGTATAATCGGTGGCACCGGAAAATCGGTTGACATGTCTAGTCGGATGAAATGTCTGTATGACGACCCAAGAAACGCAATAGCTAACTCTCTGACCGGTGTGGTGACAGTCTCACGCGACCGCCAAGGGAGAACCGTGGTACAAGGATAATAAGCTTGACTATGCACTCCCAGGCCGAAATGCATGACTGCGCATTTGTAAATGTTTGCAACGGCAAACAGATCTAGGGGCGCGTCAAAATAATGATTTTCGCCGCAAGGTCCACCTCCCCACCGGATACGCCGGAGAGCGCCATCCAAGTCATCCTGGTACACATGACGATAAACATTTCGGTTAGAGGCAATTTCGCTGTACATCAACTCACGCACCAAACCGTAGTTGTCTTCGCCCATTTGAAAAACATCAGCCACGACCCGGAATCCGCAGTTACCATCTCCGATTACATCATTCCACCCTTCCAAGTACGACATGATGATCGCAGGTATCCTTTCCTTGTACGGAAACTGATCAACATCGTTTCTTCCTATTCACCAAATAATTAATTATAGACAGTTAAGAAGACATGAGTAACACTTTAAAACTATGTGCAATAAAAACAACCAAAACGTACCAGTTCTCAGGGGCATATTCACAGACGATGAAGATTGACTACGACTAGATGACGATGTCCGACCACGAGAACAACCACGACCAAGACCACGGATATACTCAAACGCACTCCTGTTCCGCCGTTGTCGACCTCGAGGACGGTCAACTCCTTCGGGTTCCTCATAATCTAAGTTAGACGGGTGGAACATGTCATGAAGCACATGCGTAGCGTCACGAATAATAGAAGGATGGCTGGAGGACACTTGGTCGTACATCGAACGGAACTGCTCCAACTCTTCCTGTTCACGGTCGGCCGTTTGATTGTCTGCATGCTCACCAATAACAAGCGTCCTCCAGAATGAATGGACCTGATCAACATGTAACGACGCCCTTTCTTCTGTAATAACGCGATGAATGGTGCATGCGCAAGGTAATCCATGAGTTACTGAAATAGTACACCCACACCGAGTATACACTTCGTCAGCCAAGTCCCTCACCCTGTTCAGCTCAGTGAGAATCAACCCCAAGCAGTAGTGCGACACACGACCATGGAGAATCTTAAATATAAAATGGCTATACATCGTACCATGTCGTCGTCTGGAGTCCTCTAGAGAGTTCCTGATGTCGTTCTTCTGAGTTTCAATTGACTTGTTCAGTCTAGCGAACAGTGTATCCAAAGCAGCGGTCGATGAATCAATCCAGTCCTTGGTAGCTCTATGAGCGCTCTCAACTCTACATGTTGTAATGTTCCCAAAATGAAGTACCTGGTTTGTCCAATATTTGACAAACTTTTCCCTGTGAGGGACCCATTGATGCATCACATAGTCCACCAGTGCCGGACACCACTGGTACGAATCCCTGAAGTTAGCCAATGCTCGCTCATACGCTTCCTCTGTGGTAGCCTGTAGGATCTTCCGCCACTTACCATTCACCAATCTCTCTGCCATTTCCAAATTCTTCTTGAAAAGGTTGTAGGCTTTCACTTTCACGCAGTTGTTGATGTGCCATGTGCACAATAAGTGGTTCGATTCGGGAAACAGCTCTGCTATGGGGGCAAAGAGACCTCCCTCACAGTCGCTGACGATGGCTGCTGGATGAACATTAGGCCCGATGTAGTTTCTCAGCTTCTCCAAAACCCAATAATAACTTGGAGCCGTCTCATCCCTGATGATTGCATGACCAATCAGAAAGTTCTGGTTCGTTGGAGCCATCCCAACCATCTCAACCAGAGGGAACTTGTACTTGTTTGTCTTGTACGTTGAGTCGATCAAAATCACAAATGGCCAAGACTTGATCATATCAGCACAATCAGGATGCACAAGGAAAAGATGAGTCACCTCCGCTGTATCTTCATCAGAATCAAACCAGAACAGGTAACCACGTGATTGTGCCTGGTGTAGCAGCTGCTGTATAGGGTTCCTTCCCTCTGACCGTTCAAACCTGAGTTGCTGTCTGACGTTGTAGATGTGTCTTCGGTTTGGATGGTCTTCTGGAAATTTCTCTAACACAGATGCTAATATTTTAGCAGGCTTCACTTGAGCATCACTCATTTCTTTCACAACTAGTTTCGCAGCAGGACTTAAGCCGCTCAGTTGTCGATGACCCTCTTCATATACTATCATCTCATGGTTGTGATACCCCCATTTAGAGTAACCTATCACTTCCCAACCGTCACGACTCCGTAGTTGTCGAACCTTTACTCTGAACTCACACCCACAACCTTTCCGCTTTGTGTCAAACCGAGTGGCTGTACGAAAATCTCTTTCTTCTCTTTTGCGATAACGGTCACATCTCAAAATGCGATCCATTCTACCATCCCGTTGAGATTTATGAGTTGCTACTACCAAGCAAAATCCAGCTGCAATTGCAACCTGTTTTGCCCAATCAATCGCCTGTTGAGCTTCTTCGAATGGACCATCATGTCCAAATATCTCACTGTAATCATTTCCGTCTCCACCATATTCCTGCATCAATTATATATTACAATAAATACATTTAACGGATAATACATTTAATTTCTATATTTCCACATAATTAACACAAAAAAAAAACATAATTATATATAATCAAACTTAATTTTTATAAAAACTCAATTCGAATTTTCAAACTAAATTTAAAAATATACCATTTCGAATTTTCAAATTTAATTTTAAAAAAACCTATTTCGAATTTTCAAATTTAATTTACAAAAAACCCATTTCGAATTTTTTTAAAAAATCATTTTCGATTTTTTTTTTTCACAAAAAAATTAAATAAAAAACAACAACAAAATCAAAAAGGAAAAAATAAAAATTAATTATTAAAGGTGGCGTCTGCCAGGGCTGCCACAGCCACTGGACTGGCGCCTGGCAGGGCCGCCTCACCCAGTGGAGTGGCGTCTGCCCAGGACGCCAGTCTGGTGGTCTGGGCGTCTGGGCTGGACGCCACTCTGGTGGTCTGGGCGTCTAGCCTGGACGCCACTCTGGTGGTTCTGGCGTCCGGCTTGGACGTCCAGGCTACGGTTTGGGCGTCCACCCTAGGCGCCGGAGCCACTTCGACGGTAAACCGTGAATTTTAACGGTGACTTACCTCGTTTTCCGTCGACGACGACGTACCTCCAGCGACCCCCGCATCTCCGGCCTGCCATCCGGTCTCCCCCGGCGAGCCAGTACGGCTCCACATTTTTTACACCGAGATTATTTCAATTTTAGCAAAAGGGCATAATGGTCAAATCATAACATATTTGTGGGCTTTATATGGTAAATTGCGGGCGATGTTTAGCGTTTCACCTTTTCAAAGGAGAAGGCCGTTTCTTTGCAGGAATATTTGTGCAGACTGACCTTGCATGTTGTGCAACTAAAGATGAGCGACCTGCTGCTAAGCTGTTTGCTTTCCTTAAACGTGAAACTTTCAAATCCGGGGTTTCCACAGACACGGACCTTTTATCATGTGTTTTCAAGAACTGGTCGTCTGTGGTTATGCCATTGACCCTCCTTAGAACTGAGAGTCTCTTCTCAGGAATCTCTAAGCACAATGACTGCGTGTCGTGGGCTGGTGATAATGAGTCTTCTAATACATTGTCAATCTCATCCATAGGAGATCCAATAACCACCTCACTATGTGAATCCCAGCTCTTGTCTCTACTGATCCCATTGAGCTTCTCTTTCTCTGCTATTCTGTAAGAAAACAACTGAAATGGAATCAGTGAAACAGGAGTTACTGCAGCACTAGCCTCGGATGGGAACTTCTTCATGAACCCGGCTTCTATATCACAAAAATCTACTTGAACTATTGATGGAATCTCAGGTTCTGCTAGATGAGGGTTCATCACAATCAACTTCTTGACATAACGTAGTATCCTACAAATTGATAAGAAACCTGGTCTCAGATTTGGATCTGTTTGCCAGCACCTTCTGGTCAAATTTGCAAGATACTTAGGCAAAGCAAATGGGAATAAAGGCCGTTCTCCTGCCTTTATATTTCTACTCATCTTATCTCCTTGAAGGTGGCCATCTTCGAAAGGAACTTTCCCTGTCAAAAGCTCAAAACAAAGCATCCCAAAGCTATAAACATCGGCTTTCTCAGAGTACTTGTATTTGCCACTACTCCCTGGCCTTTCTTGTTCAGTCAGTACCTCAGGGGCATGCCAAATAAAAGTAAAAACTTCATTTTGGTTTGGTGGGGGGACTCTAGCAGGCACAGTTTTAACATCCTTCAAACCAACACCAGAGATTTTTGCATGAAAGTAACCATCCGAAGATGAATTTCTAGGCTTGATAACAACATTTGAAGGGTTCAGATCTCCATGATAAATCTTCTTAGAGTGTAGGTATTCCATGCCTCTCGCAATCTGAAGCATGATATCAACTGCAGCTGGGAAAGAAAAAGGCATCCGCCTTTTTGAACTAGAAACCTCTTTTATATGGCTTTTAAGATCCTTGCTCATCACCTCCATCACAAGGAAATACTCCTTTTTTTCCTCGTCGTGGAATCCACAAAGATACTGGACTACATTGGGGTGGGAAAGAGAGAGCAGAAAAGAAATCTCTGAATTTATTTTGGAAGGCTCCCCAAAAAAGTGTCTCAGAATAAAACTCTCCCCTAACCAATGTATCTCTTTAATCTGCATTCCTACACATATGCGCCTTCTCACATGATAATCCTTTGCTCCAGTTAAAATAGAGCTATGAAAGAGCGATTGTTCCCCATTCATCTTCTTCATAAGCAAGTCACTGAGCCGTTGATCTTGTTTACTCATAGTGAAAGAAGGTGAAACCTTCTTCTCCTTAATCATTTCGAGCAAAAGCCACTGATCCTCTTTCCAAACATTACACATCCTGTGCAAAATATCTTGGGAAATTAGATATTGTTTCCCATATTTCCAAAGGAAAAGTTTTGGATCATTCCATGTCATATCATACTTATTAGACAACATGATCCTCTTCTTCTTCATCTCATCTAAGTCGAGCCCTGATATTTCCCCTGCTGTTTCAATCGCCTCAACAACAATTGCAAAGTAGCAAAGCAAGTTATGCGCATGAAATTCAACAGCATCTCGATTGTTATGAAAGTGCAGGGCCTTAACCCACCAATCCTTAGAACAATCCATGCATTGTTTCACATACGATTCTGCTTCTTTAAATACTCTATAAAGCTCCTTTAAAGGTTGATGTAACGCTTTCCATTTCGTGTTCTTCTCTTCTAATCTAAGGTTCAGCTTAATCTCTTCTGATAATGTTTCAAAGGCTAAATTAAACATGTCAAACAACAAACTGCACTGGCTTCTGTTTATCTGAACATCGTCTTCCAATATCATTAAGGCCTTCATGCTTCCTAAAACTTCCCCTATTTGCCTGAATAGCTCCATGTTTATGTTTTCTCCAATGAAATCAAAACTTAACAAAAATACGAAAAGTGTCTCTTTTGTGATCAAATTTTCTGGGTGGTTATTTCAGATTTTGTATTATGTTATGTAACAAGAATAGAAATCTATGCTACGTCCCTACGATCACACCAGCCTATCTCATCCTTTCCGATTACAAGATAAAAGACATCATTATACGAGGAAAACCAATACACCTTGGTATGATTGTTGTGGCAGAGATCCGCCATGAAGTCCGCCGCCTAATTAGCAATTAGTCAGGGTCATTTCAAACAAATGTACCCTGTAACAAAATTGTATGGATGATCATAAGAAAATGTGCATTGTAATACCTATTGATCAATGTATAATGCAAATGTAAATGCAAAAAGATGAGTATAGAACAATATGTGATTATCATATAATATGAAAAGGAACAAAATTATAATAAATACCTGTTGATCAATGTGTATGTAACGCTGAAGATTTTTGTAAAACGAAATTGAGCGTTATTTAAATTAATTATTAGTTGATTGTTTTGTCAGACTTTCATCAAGAAAAAGAATTACTAATAGAAGAAATTAAGATACAAATAAAATTAGAATCAGACTTAAATGAAAATTAGTTGCCAAATCACAGGTAGGGAAGAGAGAGATTATTTGAATCTAGAAATTTTGAAATGAACGACAGCAAAATTTTTTAAATTTTTATATTCGAGGATTAGAGGGAAATATATTTGTATGTGTTAAAATAGACTTTTTATGACTGCTTGTTTTCCAAATTCTGAAATCACACAGTTGGTAAAATATCAATACTTCGAGCACTCCCGGCAGTGAGGAAAAAAGCCCTCACGAGTAAAAATAAAGGTGTAAAAAAAATACCCGAGCATTACGTTAGTGAGGGAAAAAACCCTCACCGTTGAGAGCTATGGAAAACGCACAAGAGTTGAGGGGAAATACTCGTGAACAGTAACCGGTGGGCCCCACATGTACACGCTGCTTTCCCTTTTTTTTTTCCTTTCTGGCTTGCAAAACGACGTCGTTTTGCCTTAAAGAAGGGCGAAACGACGCCGTTTTGAGGGGCAAAAGGGAAAAAAAAAATAAGGGGGCAGCTGGCCTGACGCGCGTCAGACCCAGCCAATGGGGATGCGACACGCGTCAGGCTTTGTCCTTCCAACCAATCAGATTTTTTTGCTTTTATTACAACGGTTATATTTTTGTAAGGTAAATATAACCGTTGTAATTATTAAAAAAAAAAAAAAAAAAACAAAATTCACCAACGGATAGATTTTTTTTTTTCTCTATAAATAGACATGCATTTTGATATACTTTCAAAAAACCCATAAATACTACAAATTTCCTTCTTTTCCCAATTTCTTTGAGTTATTTTCATCATTTTTATTATTATTATTATTCGTAAAAAAAAAAACCCTCAGTTATTATTTAGTATTATTATTATTATTTTTATTATTATTATAATTATTATTATTATTAGTAGTAGTAGTAGTAGTGTTAATTTAAAAAAATTAGTAGTTTTATTGGTATTCTTATAATTATTATTATTATTATTATTAATTTCTTTATTATTATTTCTGTTAAATTTATTAATCCTTGAAAAAAATCGTATTATTATATTGTCAAAAAAAAGTAGTAGTATTATTATTGTTGTTGTTGTTATTATTATTATTATTATTATTATTATTATTATTTTTATTATTATTATTATTATTATTATTATTATTATTATTATTATTATTATTATTATCATTATTATTATTATTATTATTATTATTATTTTGCTAATGGATCCTAACAACCCAGATTTTAAATTATACATTTTTATTAAATTATTTTTAAACGTAATTAAAAAATAAATTATTTTCACATATTTTAATTGTATTGGAAAATTAAATATGTAGTATAAACATTATTTCAAAATAAAGATAAAATAAAAAGATGATGTGTATTATGGTGGGGTATAGTAAATAGTGGAGGAAAAAGTGATGAGAGGTTTTTTTTTCTCCTCATTGATGTAGTGAAAAAAACATTTGATGAGAGAAATTGTATGGGAGGAGTGAGAAAGTGGGTAGAGAGAGATTGAGAGGTTTTTTTTTCCTCACTGCTGATAGTGGTCTTCGTACGAGTACCATTTTTTTAACAGAACATATTTTGTATGAAGTATTTCGGTTATTATTACTTTCGTAGTTTATTTACAAGATAAAATTGAATATAAATAGAAACGTACAATGTTTCATTAAAGAGGGGCATTTGTAACTTAACTTTGTTATTAGTGTTACAATTACTTTGACCATTACGTGATATTGCACCTCTCTAAATACTACAGTATGTTGTATAAATGTTATTGCAGTACTCCATATATTTTATGTTAACCAACCTTTTATACATTCACCGGTTGTACAATTAAATCTGTCAGATTTGATCCATTATAAATTTGCAATAAATTAAAAATAAAACATCAATTTATTGCTATGTATATCAAGTCTTGTGAGATACAACGATGAAGAGAGATAATTATCAACGAGCTTGACAAGGGAGAGAAGATTGACGGGATTGGTGATTGGATCTAGTAGAACATTAGAGAGGGGGCGGCGTGTTGTATGGTATATGAAACTTGAAAAGGTGACATCAACACCGCAATGCTATGCACAAGGCTCGGGTTAAACCATTGGTCTATGTGTGACAAGAGCAAGTCTTTGGTCGACTGGTCTAGCCTGTCGCATAACCCATTAATCCAGCAGAGCAGTTACAGATACTGCTGCTACTCTGAAATCGGAATCAATCCTGAACAGTGGCAGAACGTAAGTAATACGGGTGCCACCAGCGCGGTAGTGAGCCAGTAACACAATCACACAGGTTTTGATCAACTACATTAACACTTGATAATATACCCAAATTGAAATAAAGTTTCTTACGACTAGTTGGGTGATTACCGATAAAATCAAACAACTCCCAAGTAACAATACAACAACCAAGTATTGATCTTGCTTAAGTAAAGAACTCCAAATAAGACATACCCCATGGAGAAAGAACAGGATAAGAAAGCAAATGGAAACTCGATCCATCCAAAAGAGCGACCCTTTATATGTAGCCACTCCATAAAAATGTTCCAACATAAGTATAGCATTAATAAAAGCATTGTCATCATAGCGCGCACACACAGCAATGGAAGCAGGAACTCCCTGCTTTAAGCCATATAAAAGATTAATGAAACTAACCAAGCGAATAAACCATTCTTTCTGAGAGATGTGGCCCAACGACCTTCATGTATCTCAACAATTGGTTTTTCAGTTGTAATTGACCAGCTGGGCGAAGAGCATGTTGAAATTCCTTCAATCGGTGAGAAAAGGAAGTCAAACAAAGAAAAATGAACAGACACAATGTCAACTAAACATTCAAATTGAAACCAATCTAAAAAGAAGTCACTGCTTCTAGAGTAGAATGATATTCAATAGAAGAAAAAAAATCTGCTAACCAAAGACTTTTAGATAGAAGCGTGCAATTCTATAAAATAATTTATATACCTGGTATCTAAGGCGAGTTCCACCCAAATCAAAAAGAATGCGACTAAAATCAACATTCTCAGTTGGAGTTGAGGCAAGATCATTGGTTTCAAATGATTGTTCATCTTCTGATGAACCAGAATCAAGCATGTTCTCCTCTTCACCCATATAAGCGTCATTCAAATCTTCATCACCGGGGTCATCATGCTGCTGATCCAAACGCTTTCCTGGTTCTTGGGTCAACATTGGGTCCCTGTTTTGCATGTTGGTATAATCTGACAATACAGCATACCTTGATCTGTCAAGCAATGGTTTTGCAACATCATATGGAACCCACCTACAAAAAAAAATCAGGTACTGTTAGGGAAATAAATTATCAAATACTTTGTAATACTATAACCAAAATCTTCAAAGCAAGAAAACAGACATAGCTATGCAGGTTTAAATGTCCAATTTTCAACAGAAAAGAATATTTGCTCTTAATGCTTAAGCTTATCACCCAACCTGAATCCTCTCCCCCCATTACCCCCACCCCCCAAAAAGAGAGAGAGAGAGAGAGAGAGAGAGAGAAGCTCAACCTACTTTTCATTGTAATACCAGTATACCACTAAGACCTCAAATACATGGAAAAAGAAGACCTGAAAGTATGACACAGGCACCAAGGAAGCACTATGCAACTGATTAATCTATTACGGGGGGGAAAAAAAAAGAGTAATACAACAACTCCATGTCCTAGAGGATTTATGCATGAAACACCACGCCAGTTATCATTTTCAGATAAAAACTTACTCGTAACGAAGAGGGCATAAAAGTTCTGATGGCCAATAAGCTGCTTTATATCTCATTTTGCTGCAGGAGTGAATGTAATAACCAAGATAATAGTATTGAAGACTAGGACATGGCCGTTGGTTTTCTTTTACACAATTTATCTCTTGCAAGGCAGAGTATTTACCAAGTGATAAAAAAGCAAAATCGGGATCCCAAAATAGATATTTGCTCGACAAGCTCTTAGGAAGGATATCGATCACCCCAACAGCAATGAGCCGCCCATCAATCCGATATTGCTGATGGAATGCGCCAAATCCACAAGAAGGAACAGTATCATCACCGGTTGGAGGAACATAAATCAAGGGTGAATCAACCAGAAACCTTCGATAAGACTGCTGATTGATATCACCAGGTTCATCATTGTGAACTTGTATCTGATATTTTCTATACAAGGCAAACTCTTCTGGATCAAAACTCGACCTATTTAAATGGATTTCCAGTTTCCGCTTCATTCTCTGAGGGTTTTCAGGTAGAATGCCATGTCCTTTACTTTCTTGCATCGGAGATTCTCTGGAGATTGCGACTTGATGAGACTCTTTATCAGAACGGACCTCCTTTACTGCAGAGTAGAAGTTTAAGTGTCCATTGCAGGCTTTTATTGATAAATTAGGTACTTCTACAAGATGCTGCAAAGCATTTGCCAACTCTTCTGAAATATCTTTGGGGAATATATCATAGGAAGACCCTATTACAGCCAAACTGTCTTTCTTTGTCCCGATATCATTGGCATCTGACTTCGTCCGTCTCAATGTAGCTGCTAGCTGAAATGAAATACTGCTTGTATATAAGAGATCTTCTGATCCGTCAACTAACCGTCTCTTTTTGGTCTGGGAAACTTTTTTTACAATACCTTTTGGATATTGAATATCACAAGGTAAATCCTTACTTTTAACAAATGATTGGATGGCAACATCTATTTGCTTGGATAGATGATCCAATAGCTCCTCATCCTTGGTATTCTGCTCATGTCTTCCTAGAGATTCCATTTGTGATGTGCTGGACAATGTATCCCCATGAGCATGTACTTGTGACTCCCCAGATTTATCTGCAAGTTCTTGTTTTTTACCATCCCATATTCCGTCAAGGTACCTACCCATTTATTCATATATATCAGCAGAGCAAGGGGAAAAAAAGTATAGAAGTTGAAGACTATTATCATCAGGCCAGGGAAAGGAAAAAGTTGGGTGCTTCTGTAAGGCACATCCACCAACTCGTGCAAAAGGAAATCACATATGGGAAAGGTACATAAGCTAAGGGATAAAAGATGCCAGAAGGCCCAGAAGTAAGCAGTTGTTAATTTCATATTAATTGTTTCAGATTAGATAGTCTCTAGCTACATGGGTGTTATTCCATTATTGATGCTGTGCATAGATTCCAAAATTCCTTGTGCTAAACATTTCCAATATTTGTTAAGAAATGAGAAGTTTTGAAGATAAACATACACATAATTAAAATTTATTTTGTTAGCTATGAAGAAAACAATTAAGGCTGTATTCAAATATACTCCATGATAAATTGAAGTATGAGAAAGTCTCCAATTGTACCTTTGCATTCGCTTAGACACCCGAATTTGCTCTTTAGAAGGCGAAAATTTATCAGCTTTCAGTCTTATGGTATATGCAGGGCAGCATGTTGTTTCCATCTCAGGTTTGTACAGAAAACAGCCGGATCTTCTCCAACCTCGGTCCAGAAGATCTGAGGAAGATGCATCAAAGAAACCAATGTAATTACAAAACAATCCAAAAGCACTAGCAACTAAGAGTAGATGCTTAATGCTTTTGCAGAGCAATTTAGCAGGTCAATTAAAATCCACAAGAAAATTTCCCCAAGTTTTGCAACGAAGCACATTCACACTTGAGCCACACGAAGCTCTCATCAATCTATTTGGCCAATGAATACTAATGTCAGATCCACAACTTGACACCATTCAAATGAATCAAATCATTATAGATCTTAGCTACAGACGGATGGATTGATTATCACAGGTAAGTGGGGTCTTTCCCTGTTCAATTTCTGTTACAAGAAAGACACAGAAAATATATGCACTTGGGATACAGCAGGAGATTGGTTCAGAGTTTCCATTAAATAAATCAAGCACTAACTTAACCATGTCAAAACATCATTACACCTCAATGATGCAAGAATGAAATTACCATAAACATAAAGGAGATAATCAATCCCTTATACTAGCACAAATCTCAGCCACATGGTTGTATTAACTAAGACAAGATACAATTATAATTATGACAAGATACCAACCTTGATAATCATAAACTGTAAGGCTGTTTGCCCATAAACCTGCAAAAAAAAAAAAAAAAAATGAACTATTGAGTGTATAAAGAATCAACACAGATGTTACAAACATGATC
The DNA here is from genome assembly GCF_001683475.1 of Chenopodium quinoa. NCBI lineage: Eukaryota > Viridiplantae > Streptophyta > Magnoliopsida > Caryophyllales > Amaranthaceae > Chenopodium > Chenopodium quinoa. The sequence goes on along the minus strand of NW_018744582.1, from coordinate 1,595,205 downwards.
ATCTAAACTATAAAAAAAAAAAAAAAAAAAATAATAATAATAAAAAAAATAAAAAAAAATCCATCCTTTCTACTCGTAGTTATCAGATTATCGAATCCATATCATTCTTATAATTCAAGGCAACTACCAATTTCCTACATGTTTGTAAGATATTTTAATTTCAACAGCATTTGTAAGATGACTAAAACTATCACTCCCACTGATACATAAGTGATTCGTGTTTCTTCGAGTTTCAAACATCGAGGACGAATAATGCTCCAAGTCTACAACACTTAGATACATTGCCTTTTCTACAATCTAATTTCTCAATGTGAATGAACAAATCTTACATTTACACACAAAATTAATGCATATCATCTATTAAAAACATAAAATCACGCAAAATCGTAAATTTTTCCACAAAATAAGAAGAAATCATCACCAGTCATCACATCTCCATAGTCCAAATTTACAAAGTAAACGTCATTAAAATGCCATGAATTTTCACAAATCAATTATAACATAATCATCAGATTAAAAAAAAATGATCAAGCAAATAATTCAGCTTAATTTCAAAAAGTTAATCAGAAATTAGAGATAAACCATGAGTGACACTGGAGCGACGACCGGATTTACAGTAACCGCAGGTGGAGCGACGCCTTCCGACGTCAGCAACGACGCTATCGCCGCCACTGCTGCTGCTACTCGCTCCACTTCTCCTCATTCCTAAAACTCAAAATTCAGAATTACAGCTTCGAAATTGGTTTACAAAAATAAAATTTTCAGAATTTGAAGATCAGAATTTCTACTTGATTTGATTTGATTACTTTGGTTGTCTGAAAAATTCAATTGATTAAACCCTCAGCTGAGTTTTCTGATTTCTTTTGGCCTTGGAATCGAAATTGAGATATTCTGACTTTATTGTATTGCTTTTTTAATTATATGAGAGGAGAAATATAGAAATGAAAGTCTTATTAAATAGAGGTTGTAATTTAAAAAGAATTGCTCAACTGGTCAAGCGGGCCGAAAAGAAAACGAGTTTTGAAGAAGGAAGGAGAATTATTGATGAGATAAAGACCGCGTTTGATAAACAACTTATTTGAGCAAAATTAGCTTATTTGACCAACATTAGCTTATTGATTACTCCTTCGCCCCTTTTTATAGTTTCCGTTGGGACTGCGCACATTTGTCAATGCAACATTTTGACCATAAATATCGTTAATTGCTTATTAGCAAAAAAATCTAACAATTAAATATTAAAAATCTATTCATCGAAATGAATCAAATAAGACCAACATGACTACGTTATGTCTTATATATTAAGAGTAATTTAGAATATTCTCTCACATTATAAATAGTGTCAAAATTCCAAATGGGAACTATAAAAAGAGGCAGAGGGAGTATTAAATAATCTAATTTAAGATGTTTGGTGGGAAACTTATTTAAAGAGCTTATTCCACTAAATAAGCTCTTTTTTAAAAAGCTCCTTTTAAGAGCATTTTCAATTAGCTTATTCATTAATTTATGGTGAAATGATACTAATATCCCCATTTAACTTAAAATCCTACCTAAACTACTTACCCCACAATTAATTTATTGGTCATTTCACATACTCAAACAACTTTAAGCTATCACTTATTTACCAAACACTGTTATACAATCAGCTAATAAAATAAGTTAGTCAAATAAGTTAAGATAATCAGCCAATCAAAATCAGATTCAGCTTTTAGCTTTAAGCTATTCACCAAACACGGCCAAAATGCTCCTGTCATTTAACTCGGTGTGAGACGGGATCCAATTTTACACGCGGGGTGTTGGGTGCAATGTGCAACTCTCGCATAGCCCTGTAATCACACTAAACTTGTCTTGGAATTATTATTATTGTTTGTTTTTCCTTTTTTTTTGATGTTTAGAGAGCCATAAGGGCGAGAGAAGAGATGAGATAAGATCCCACAATCTCTTGAAATCGAGAGGGAAGCTCTAACAACTTGAGCTATCCTTCACTCTCACATGTTTTGGATTTTTAACTACATGTTTTGATTCAAGATGACATTTGCAAATATTGCACATTTTTCTGATTTTTACTTTGAGGATAGTTGTGACTTTCAAAGTGGTATGAGAGATACTTTTTATATAAACTCGATCTACAACAAATTAGGATAATTTTGAACCAATATTGAGATGATCTAAGCTATATTATTAAATAGTGTCGAATGTTTCATTATAGTGACTTAGAGTCTTAGAGTACTTCATTTGTTTTTTAATCACAACTTTTAACTTTTACGCTTGTCAATGAACATTATATATCATCAATAACTTTAATCAAACTTAAGTAAGAAATTATAAAAAGATAATATTTTGAAAGTATAAATTAAAACGAGTCTAATAAGACCCACATGAATGTGTTTTTCCTAACGTATAAATCACAAAGGACAAATAAAGGAGTGTCTGCAATTGTTTTCAAGTAAATTTCTACATAAATAGATTACATTCTTCTGTAAGTCATATTGAATTTCACTCGTTACTTTTATAAGAAATCTTCCATAAGTATAGTGTCTTGCCTTTTTCTTCCATCTGCTTCTTTGCCTCAAGCAATAGAGATTCCATCTAGCTAGCCACATGTTTTCCCACAAGATCATTTAATATTGGCTCGGCCATATAATTTATTTCTAAATTAAAATTTTCAACCTTTTTGTCTAAAGTAAATGTCGCTTGTTTTTCAAGATGTAGTTTGATCGAATGACTTGGTTTAAGCTAAATGTGACATTAGATTAAGATTTGCTATATAAATATTTGGTAAACATACAACTCATTTCAAAAGGTCTAATCTGGTGCATATACTCCTTTCTGCTCATTTTTAGGGACGAAGATGAAAAGATAAAAGAAGACATGTACTCAAACACAAAAATACATTATCGTTCCGGTTGTATTACTCATCCATGCAAGCACCCTAATAAGCATATACTCTTGTATTATACAATTTGAAACAACTAATATTTATTTACTTGTATATATTTTTTAGTATGTGTATTCCTGCATGAATTCGGTCTCTTGACAAAGTTTTAGTAGTTGTATATATGACATATCAAGTTATCCCTCAAACAATCTGCTAATATAAAGAACAAAAAATCTTGAACTTTGACCTTTTCAACTAAAAGGTCAACAATAACCTTGTTAATAATTGTACATATACGTGTATGGACTAAAATTATAGTTTGTTTACTTTTTGTTATAAAAAATAACAATATAAAATCATAAGACATTAAGTTATCCCAAAATCTTGTATCGTAATATAGAATGCACTAGCTATTAATTGTAATTCTTAATTTTGAACGAATGCATTAGTAAAAGCTATCATCTAAATCCTATTTAACTCAACTAATCAAATGCCACCCACGATTATCATATCATCGAGTGTTGCTACCCTTACATAGACATTAGACCTATATTCATTTGTGCTAGGATTTTTGAGAAGTATTTTATTTAGGTAAAATGTTCTTAAATACTACTGTGTCCTAGGTTATAAAATAAAATTTCATAACACTTTGTATCAACTTACAATAACTATTTACTAATATTTAATTATATGTATTAAAGGTCATATTATTTCATATATAATTGTATCACATTTAATTGATAAAACTCCATATTAGTATTTCTAAAACAAAGGGAGCACAAGTGTCAGTTTGGGTATTTAGATTGGGTTCGATTAGATCGAGTCAGGTTAGATCTATTTTAAAGTTAAGTCATGATAAATTATTGTGTACATACTTATCAAAATCTGAATCGAGTTTTCTCAGATTAGATCAAGTCAGTTTTTAATAACGAGTACTACTCGTATAACACAACATTTAAAAAGTTTCCAAATGAACAAAGTACACCGTATGAAGTTTTGAACACAAAAGCATTAATGACAATTGGCAAAGAGTAAGACCAACCCCACCACACCACCCATGAAGTAACAAGTACTCAAAAACTGTTCAAGGACTAAAAAGAGAATCCAACAAAAGACACATACAACACAAACCTGGGAGTTGGCCCCATCTTCCCATTAATTAATCATTAGCATCTGAATCTAATGCTCATATTATAATAATTAGGATCTTGTTAACTAGTTCTCGTTGAATAAGCATTAAAAATATTTTTTAAAGTGAAATTAATTTGGAAATAAATATCAAAATCATGTGTTGATCAGTGTAATTTATGTTTATTTTAATCTAATTTTTCCACTTTTAGCTATCTTATCCAATGCCCCCAAAACGTTAGTTAATTATGCCTTATAATTATAATCATTTTTATATTTTGGTTTACATGTCGTTTTATCCTAATCTCTTCTTACCAAAAATTCAGTCTTTTTCTCTCTCTTCTTTCCTTAAATTGAAATCCAAACAATACTTTCCTACCCCCCATTCTCCCCTCTTATTTTTCTATTCCCCCTTTTACCCATCACTTTCATCTCTATTTACATCCTTGCCACTCTTTCTCTCTCCTCTTTCTTCTTCAAATATTTATTTCTCTCTCCTCTTTCTCTCTCTCTTAATGTTAGCTCATTCAGACTCCAAACAGTTCTTCTGTTCAAAGCATTCAAATTCAAATAACTTGATCTTCAAACTATATGTATTTTCCAGAAACTTCTTGTATTTATTCTAGTGATTCAGTTTTAATTTATTGTTCATCTCAAGTTTCTGCTAAAACGCTCAATTCATCAGTTATTCAGCTGATTGAACTGCGACATTTTCAGCGTTTTGGCTTTGTTGCAGATCTCTGAGTTTGATTAGCAGTTTGTGGAAATCTGAGGTTGTGATTTTGCAGTTTGATTGGTGTAATTTCTGGTAAGATTGATGAGAAATTAGGGATTATATATTTGTTGTCGTTGAGCTTCGTAATTTGTGCTAGGGTTTTTGAGAAGTTGAATATTTGCGATGAATCGGAGTTTTAGAGGTCCTGAAACGCTAATGCCGTCGATTAGACCTAGGGTTCCGCAGCTGAAGAGTCACCATTCTTCGACTACGATGAGAGAGAAAGAAGACGACCTCGCATTGTTTCTTGAAATGCGAAAACGTGAGAAGGAGAAAAACGATCTTATGCTACTTCAAGATTCTGGTGAATTGGATGAATCTTTAGGTATACTTTCAATTTTTGTAATTTATTTTTTGAAGTTTTATTTGGTCTTGTTTGATAGTGTTTGTTGACTTCAGTAGTAGCTATTGTGATTGTTTCTGTTTTTAATTGGTTGATTTGATGATGTTGTGGAGCTATTGGTTTCGGCGATTTCGGTATTGATTGTTTGTTATGATTGTTGATGGATTTTGTAGTGTCGCAACCGGGAAGTTCACCGTTGTTCAATATTCCGTCTGCCACGGCGGTGAGGAAGACGGGCCCTGATGAGTTTTTAAATTCGGATGGTGATAAGAATGATTATGACTGGTAAATCTAGCATCCTTCATTGAAAGATTTGATTTTTAGGTTGTTGATGTATAGTATACATGTAGACAATGTAGTATGATATGGTTTGCATCTTACTTTGAATATGTTAATGGTTTAAGATTGCATTTTGCTTAATTTGGAGATATGTTAAGTTGATGTGTTACCTATCATTACTTGTTATTCGAGTGCTCTTATCAGTTGCTGCTTCCACTTCAAGCAAAATCCAACAATAATTATGGGTGCCTTTTCAGAAGAAAATGGAAAGTGTATTTTCCATTTTCCAAGCTAACACCTTAATACACGTGATCTTGACCATATTATCTCAAGATTGGGTATTTGAGTTAGATTATATTAAACCATAAGTTTGGAAATTGAATTTATGATGAGATGAAAATTTTAAGACAGGCCACATACTTCAGTGTAACTGATAAGGATATACTGAGTAGAAAGTTTGAGGGCAGTACAATATAGTGACAGATGATATTTGAATGTGTAAGAACTATCCGTCCATTATGCCTAATGATGGATAATGATGTATCAACCATACCATGTTTCTCACCATCCTACCTCTTGTACCGAATATTGGCATCCTTGTCTACAAATTTTCATGGAAGATACATTATACATAGCAAGAAGTAATAGCTTCTGGCTTCATGTTTCTGAGGAACTTATTGTTCTGGACATTTTGGAGAGATGAGGCTGTTAGGAAATTTTTCTGAACAAACTAAAGGCCTAGAGATTCACAACTTTATGTCAGATTGTAATGGAAAAACGTTTGTGGAGGGAATGTTTACCGAAGAAGGACTTGTACAACAAAGTATATAGGATGATTGTTGTAATCCATCTGCTACCCCCTGAAAATATAGATATTGATATTAAGAAGATTATTGATATCATCAGCTTCCTCTATTCAATATAAGATCAAATGGATATTAAGAAGATTATTTTAAGAAAAATTTACTCTTGCTTCCAACATTGGTAGAGTGTATAGATATAGTTAAGAATATTATCAAAAAGAGTTTGCAATCCAAAGCAGTTTAATGATACCATAAATGAAATAAAGATACTTCGGGTGCATTCTCTTCATTTAATTTCACCTATCAGAACTTATATTTTTGAACTTATTTTAGTTGTACATGGAACTTTGGTAACCCTTATATTCCTAAATTTAACTTTTTTTAACTTATTTTTCCTAAACTTAACTTATTAACTAAACATAACTTAATTTTTCCTAAATTTGACTTATACTGAAACATGCTGAGGAATTTAGCCTTATCCAGGAAGTTTCCAATTTAGAACACAGGATTGCTATTTTTAGCTATTATTTTTGTGTTAATATTCTGTGGTTGCCTAAGGGGCTAAGGTAGCTGAAGCTTCAGCCTGTAACCAGCTGTCTACCTCGACTTCTGTACATCTGGAGGCATCCTGTTGTAATATTAGTTAGTTTGTTTTTCACTTGCATTGAGTGGTGGGATGTCTGATGTTGGTACTAGTAATGATGTTTTAATGGACCATAATAGGCTTGTTTTAATTGCTGGTATCTTGTTCTAGTGCCTTTGAAGTAAAATGGATTAGAATTCGAGAGGTTTTTAGACTTTATAGCTAGTTTTGTTTTAGCATAATTGGAGCAGCTTAGTGCAGACTAGTAAATTTTTGGCTATGAGATTTATAGGATTGGTTTAGTTAAGGTGAAAAAATTGCATTTCATTTTTTGGGATTTTGTCTCTTTTTTCCTACTTCAAGGGCTTCTTACGAGCATTCACTTTCCCATTTCAGGCTTCTGACCCCTCCTGGTACACCTCTCTTCCCTTCACTGGAGATGGAGTCAAGAAAGGCCTACATGGATGACGCAGAAGCTCCAAAAGCTCAACCTACCGCACTGAGATCAAGAGTAAGAATACAGATGTCCAACACTGGATTATATAAACATAATTGACAACTGAATAATCACAAGTAGTTTACTTCTTATATGAAAGAGAAAAATGCATATATCACATGAAATTCTACGAGTCAAAGGGAGAGGCTGGGGTGATTGGGTATTTTCATTGAAGTCAAGATAAGTAAGCTGGAATCTCTTCTCTGTGAGGGAAATTAATATCTTATGAAGCCCTTTTCATTGCTTAAAGTAATAAAGTATAGTGTGTCCTTACTTGACATTTAGAATTTATTTATGTAGTAATATGGCACAAATGGGTGGAAGAAGCCTTTTCTGCACCTAAAAGAGCTTGAATGAGCTGCATGTATCTTTGTGTATATATCAGATCCCTGCAGGACACCTGTCCAAAAATATGAGTACAGATAGGCCATTATGGGTACCTAAGTACCTAATCTTTTTTATGGAAGGCTTTCTAGTTTTCCGATTATAACCATAATTGATGCTTGTCCTAAATATTTGTACGACGTTTTGTTGAGATCTGATAGTCCATAGTCTGTAATTAAGTTTAGCATTACAACTGTATTAATTTATCGCCAACCTTTTACCATCATGGTGATCATCTTATTCTTTGATGTTACTTGATAAGTTTCCAAAAAGGACAGAGAATGACTATCATGGGGAATTGGAGGGAAGTGGGCAGTGATATTTCTTAATCTTATTAACATACATTATGTGATCCTATTTTTTCTAAGTTCATCTATTTCAACTTTGAATGTAGTTGGGAAACTCCCAGACAGAGACTACAGGGAGGAGCAGCTTGATGCCAAGGCAGCCAAATGCATCCTCTGGGTTGACATCTTCAGCTTCAGGAATTCGGAGGCCTTCCTCATCAGGGGGCCCAGGGTCAAGGCCACCTTCATCAGGGGGTCCAGGGTCTAGGCCCCCCTCATCAGGTGGTCTAGGTTCAAGACCAGTGACACCAGGGGGTGGATCTAGACCTGCGACGCCAACTGGCCGGCCTACAGTGACGTCTTCTAAACCTTCAAGATCATCTACACCAACTTCTCGGGGCACACTTTCTTCTTCTAAGCCCTCACTACACTCCTCTTCCCCCAAGCCCTCTGTTTCATTGACATCAGCTCGATCCACAGCTTCTGTGACATCCACTAAGTCTGCAGGTCCATCAAGATCCTCGACCCCAACAAGATCCACAAGGACTTCAGCTCCATCAGCTGGGCCATCAAGATCTTCCACTCCTACTAGGCCCACCGCTAGATCTTCAACTCCAACGAGGCCTACTGCCAGATCTTCAACCCCAACGGCTCGACCTGCAGTTCCTACATCCCGACCTACATCCAGGGCATCAACTCCAACTCGCCGTACGTCGTCGTCAAGTGTTGCCAGTGTTACCGCATCTCTTAACAAGTCATCTTCTTCGATTAGTAGTAAGTCGGTGGGTTCAGCACCATCTAGGAATACTGTGCCTTCGCGTGGTACATCTCCAACTGTTAGATCTCGGCCATGGAATCCATCTGAGATGCCTGGTTTTTCATTAGATGCTCCGCCAAATCTGAGGACCACTCTCCCTGATAGACCCCTTTCAGCTGCTCGGGGTAGACCTGCAGCCCCCGCTGCACGTTCTGCTTCTATGGAGCCTGCCAGTAATGGAAGGGTAGGCAGACGTCAGTCTTGTTCACCTTCTAGAGGGCGGGCCCCTAATGGTGGCATACACTCTAGTGGAAGTTCTGTCCCTGCGGTGAATCGAGGACATTCCAAAGTAAATGAAGATGTGAGTCCCGTAGTTATTGGGACAAAGATGGTTGAGAGGGTGATTAACATGAGAAAGTTGGCACCACCAAGGCAGGATGACAAACATTCTCCTGGCTTATCTGGAAAGTCGGGTTCATCACCTGATAGCTCTGGCTTTGGACGGTCACTTTCTAAGAAGTCCTTGGATATGGCTATACGGCATATGGTGAGTTCATCTATTTTCCTGTCATCATTTGTAGTAAGTAATATATGTTTCTTTTGCGTAATCATTTAACACATCCTCTAAAATTCTTTCATGACCTCATCATCTCAGCTTCTTTGATTGTGAATGTGTAGGGTTTATCATGTAAAGCACTGTTTTACCTTATGTTGATCTTCAAAGGCTAATTCTGATGAAAAACTTAGTTGCCTCTATTAAATTACAAAGTTATCAACCACTTTGCAATATGAATCTCGCCATTTGTACAGGGCTTGGAGTTCCAGACATGCTAAGCCTAATGCTTAGCTGTCAAACTTGTGGAGAGACTGATTAAAAGACCTTTTTTTTTTCTTTTTAATTATGCGGCCAAGAAAATAAATGTTTATTTTTCAGAAAACTATTTGTCAACATGATGTATAGCTTTATCCTCACCTAGTCGCACTACTTATTAGAAAATGTTTTGTCGAGGGTCCTATGAGTGTATCTACTATCTAGGCAATTATTGTAGGTGTATTAGAAACACGGCTGTTTATATTTGGACCTCTTCATGATTTGTATAGTTTATCAATTTTGTTAGATTAGAAGCAGGCTGCTTACATTTGACCTCTTCAGACCCTGCATATATATATAGACTGGTTATCATTATCTATTTTTGACTACATATTCTAATTATATTTTGTAATGTGCATTTTGCTGGTACGTACAATTGCTTCATGATTTTTTTTTTCTCGTGTAGGATATAAGGCGAACTATCCCTGGTAACTTGCGGCCATTGATGACAAAAATTCCAGCTTCTTCTATGTACAGTGTGAGATCAGGGCCTACGGGAAGCAGGACTGCTAGTGTTTCTGATTCACCCCTTGCCACAAGCAGCAATGCCAGTTCCGAGCTCAGTGTTAATAACCATGCTGGACATGGTAGCGAATTGGAAGAAGACCTTATCAGCGATCGGGGTGGTCATGCTTCACCTACCATACATGATAGGTGACATTCTGACAATGTGTTCCCAAAAATCTTCAAATGCATTTCTTTGTCTGGCGGTTTTGGATTTCATCAGCAAATCTAGGGGAATTCAGAAACAAAGTGGTTACTTAACGGATTTGCAGGCTGTTGTGATGTATGTGTGTAAAGTTATCAAGCATCTGCAAAATTTAATTTTATAATTTAACGGCCCTTGTACTATTATAACTTATTAGCTGAATTATCCTTGTAGCTGACTTTTCGGATATCTTGTCATCTACTGATATATTGGTATGCTAACAATGAAGATCATTGATTCACCACAACAGTTGCTGTAGATTGTGTAAGCTTGAAGACTGAGACTTGTATGACCAAATGCACCTACCACGACACTGCAAGCGGCTCCAAAGGCAAGAAGGGAAATGTTAAAAAGGGGTTGAGTTTTCTTAGCGATTACCCTTTTTTTTATTGGAGAGAGTACATAGTAGAACAAAACATTTTTCTTGTAGTGGTTTGCTTCATTGTTCTGTTAAACTAAAACGAAAAATGCACACGTGTCTTAAAAAGTTTGCCTCATGGGTTCGGATGAATTCATAAACTTGTGCTTAAAAGTTTCCTTGTGGGTTCTGCCTCTATTAAATTTTGTAAGAGGATTCAAGCTGAGATTTTGCAAAGTTGATAATTGACACCAAGTGCATTAGAGAAGTTATATCGAGTGATTCAAGATATCATTCAGGAGGGTGAGATAGAGATATATAGCTACTCTCTCCGTTTCATATTGTTATTCCTACTTAAAATCTTTTTGTGAGACAAAATTGGTCAAAATAGGAAAAATGAGTATTTCAAGTAAACTTCAAACATATCAAAAGGCTAAATGTATAATTTTTTTTGTTTTTATTTTTTAATTTTATTTTATTTTTTTTCAAAGATTATATTAGTACCCTGAGTCATCCAAGAAGATAAATAATGGAGGTTGAGATTATAAGCTAATAGAATTTGAATAATGTAGCTTTGGTCTACAGATTTCAAACATATCAAAACACCTAACAATAAATACGTCTTATATTCTACCTCATAATTTACTTGTCAAGAGTTTCTAATGGGTCAAGCCTAGAATTATGCGGCATCAATATACACAGTCTATGACGCTATATCAACATTGTAAGGGCTCAACCATCATATCCTCATATATAGTACAAAGACATTGAACACAAATCAGTCATCATGCAGCGACTACAGCTTCTGGGGCAGTTTCAACAGCTGCAGTCTTGGGGGGCTCAGCACTAGAAGTGGTGCCATTGGTCTTAGCATCTGCAGGTGGTGAAGCAAGTTTTAAATGTGCAGGAGTAGTGTGTTTCAGCTTCACAAGTATCTGCCTCATCCTTGCAAGGTCAGTTGGCTTCCCAGGCTTTGGTCCTTGGATCACAGCAATAGAAGGCTTCTTTTCCTGCTCTTTCTTTCCTCTTTTCTGTATAGCAGGAACTTCATTAGGAATGAGCTCTGCTATTGCCTTCCAGTAATTCTTGTCAGCCTCCTTGTGGAACTTCTCATGATTAGCCAGAAATAACTGCAAAATAAACACAGCATTTCAGGACACAAGTCACTATAAATTGGTATTAAAATGAAAAATCATAGTACGGAGTAGTTGCTAACAATTCACTATACCACAAAAGATTTCCACTCATTGCTTCTCGCCATCTAAATGACGAAAAATCAGAAAAATTACGCAACCTACAACTCAACACGGATTGAAAAATGTCAAGTGTCAAGAAATTCTCAACCCAAGTATTTTTGACATGAACATGAAACTGGCATGACAACTTATTTTCCACCACTAATATTCAGTAGAAACTGTAAGAACCTTAAATAAACAGTCAACTACAAGCCATTTCTTAATTTAGAAGTGCACATTTGCCACAAAATAGAAGTACTGTAAATTTTTGAAAACAAATTATTAGATAACAAATTTTCAAATATTGTGGTTCTATGCACAAACAGAGAAAAAATAAAGTTCATTTCTGAGACTTGATTAAATAACCATCTTAGACAGGCTATATATATGATCACAAAAACAAAATCTTACCTCCTCTTTCTCTCTGTTGTTGTTTTTATTGTTCTCACATGTAACCTTTCTCTTTTCATGGAAGGCCACTTTGTACTCATTTGCTTCCTCAATGATCTGGCTTAGTATTTCTTTCTCTTTTTTCTCCTTCTCTTCCAGTCGAATAGCGTTTTGCCTAAATAAACCAATTTAAATGATCACCAATTGACAATGAACCCATAAGGTGCTCATTTACCATTTCAGTTTCTCAAGAAGCTAGAAATCATATAGATATGTGTACATGGAACTTGTATTTTGAGAATTACATTGCCAAAACTCAAAACATTACACTCAATATATTAAAAGGGTTCAAAAAAGGGTTCAAAAGTGACATTTATAAAATAAGCAAGTTTCAATAAATCAATGCCTTTAACCTACAGCTGTTAGCACAACACTGCATGACTGCATGTAACAATAACATAGGGTCCGAAGCCAGTATGCATCCTGCCATTGCTGAGCTCTGAAGAGGTCTAGGGGCGTTGAGCCTACCAGCTTACATCAGTGGCCTCACTAATTATAGATTAATTAAAAATAAAACTAAGACAAATTTCATATACATCTGAAATTTGCAAGTTGTGCATTCCTTCTTCCCAATTCTATTAATCATCAGTTCCGCTCACTTCTGTCAGGATTTCATGCTAACATAATACCAAATATGGCTCACAATGCCTGTCTTAAAATAGATTGTCCTGGTTTACAATTACTTAAAAAAATCACAGTGAAGTGAAGCAAGTATAGCAACAATACAAACCCAAATCACACCCACCCCACTCCACTACATGGCTACTTTAATGATCCACATTTCCCAACTAAATACATACGAAGTATTAGTCTGTCTATTAGATCAACAAACTCAAACAACCTAGTATGTCCACTTGAAAAACATGCTCGATTCAAGACAATAAAAAGCATCCAGTCCTTAAATCAATCCATGGATTGTTGCTACATTCCCCAAATCCAAAGGCAAGTTATCACTCATTCCACAACCATTGTTGAATTACATTTCATAATTCAAACAAATTGCACAATTCTATGAACTAACACAGTCGAATTTAAGGAATTTCACAGAAAAAAGTACAAATTACAGTACTACTAATCAAATTACACTAACTGACTTCAGAAAGATTCAATTTTAGTTAAAATTTCAAGTTCAATTCAACTAAAACGTGAAAATTAACCTAAATTACAATCAATTAATCAGTTCAACACTTAGATCTCACAACAACACTCAAAATTCAACAAAATTAAGGAAAAAAAAAACTGAAAATTAATCATAATTGAAAGCAATAGAATTACACCAACCTCCGCCATTCACGAAGAGCAAACCCTTCCTCCTGCATTTCCGAAGGCGGCGGCAACACCGGACCATTCGCATCAACAAAAACTCCATCATCACCCGAATTACCATTAGATCCAAGAATATCATCGTTGCTATCATTGAAAACCACCGATTCATCAACCGATTCCTTGATTGACTCGGAATCGACGAAACTGGAGTAGCCATCAACAGCAACGTAGCCATCTTCGTCTTCGAAGGGGTGAGTCGGCCCGGATGGGTTTGAGTCGGGCCCGATTTCATCGAACGAGTCAGGGAAGGAAGACATTTCAGAGTACTGAGTTGAGTTGCTGAACTGGGTTCCTAACTCGGAGGGAAGTTGTCAGAGAATGTGGAATGGTTGCTGGTTGATTTTGGTTAGTGTTGATGAGAGAGTAAATGGGCCTTAAAGTGGATACTATGAGAGCAATTGATCTAAGCTGCACCCTTGTCTGGCTGCAACATCAGCCCACAAGCCTAATTTTAAACACGTCCGATTAAAAAAAGGTCCAAATCAAAATGAGTCCACCCAAATAACTAAACATATCTTTCAAAAGCAGTCCACGCAATTATCATTTATACAAAATCGTCTATTTATTTTTAAAAAATATAATTTAAAAATAAAATCGTCACTCTTAAACTAAAATTTCTGAAATTTATTATTCCTCTCTTTGATTTCCTCTCTCTTACAATCAAACACAATTCACTCTCTCTCCTCCAAAACAACCATGGGTATTTGAGATGAAAATTAAACGAATTCTCCCAAAACAGGTAATTTTATGTAAATTTCACTTAATTTTGTTTGAATTTATATGAATATCACTTAATTTTGTTTGAATATTGTTCGATACTCTGTTGTTCGAAATTTTTATTGGAATTGTTAAAAAATTTAGTGAAATTAAACGGATACCTTATGTTCATAAAATGTTTTGAAATGTTCATAATATTATTATTTGTTGTTCAGATGATAAATATTCTTAATGTTCTCATTTTGTCTGTTTAAGCTCGTGTTCATATTTTGAATGATTATGTTCACTTTCTAAAATGCATATGCTCATATTTTTTATGCTTATGTCCACTTTCGTTCTTAAATGCTTATGTTCATATTTTAAATCCTTCTGTAAACTTTCTGAAATGCATAAGCTCACTTTCTGAAATCTATATGTTTATAATTTTTAATGTGTATGTTCACCTTCTAAAATACTTAATTATGTTCATACGCATTCAAAATATGAACCAATGCATATGTTCATATTTTGAATGCGTATGTTCATTTTCTAAAATGCATATATTCATATTTTTAGTGCATATGTTCATATTTTTAATACTTATAATGCGTATGTTTCATAATCATTTTATTTTTTATTTCTTCAATTTTCTTATGTTCATAATTAAAGGCCGTAAATTCAATTTATATGAATTGCATGTTCACAAACCTAATCAAATTGATCAAAATTCATTACAAAATCACCACACAAAAAAAATCGAAATTCATACATAGATCTAATTGATAGAAATTAAACAAAATACGATTATAGAGGAAAGAGAAAATGAAGAATAAAAGAGGAAAAAACATAGGAGAATAATATTTTGATGAAAATTATGATCGAAATTTTGATGAAAATTTTGATTAAAATTATTATAGGAAAGAAAAGTGAAGAGAAAAGTACTACAATCAATTGTGTTCATCACCTATTACAAATTGGCAAATCACCCAAAAATTATATATGCAATATTAATCACAAATTCAGAAAATATAACCAATTAAACCAAATTACAAATCAATAACATAAAGTAACTTATATCAACAACGTCTTTAAGATTCCAATTAAATCCATCACAAATCAACGAAAATACAAAAAATGGAGGAGAGAGAAAATCTTAAAAGAAGACGATAATGTCAACCATAGTGGAGAGAGAAAATTTCAACCAAAATTAAGAATTAAGTAAAAAAGAGAAAAAAAGAGAAAAAATAATGTAAAATTAAGAAATAAGGAAAGAAATAAAATAGGAAGAAGATTGAAGGAAGGAGATGAAATAATATATACCGGTAGTACATAGTATATATGTGTGTTTGGTGTATAAAAGGGGGTATTTGATGAGTGGTGCAGCCAGCTTAAGGGTGCATCTAAGAATATGCCTTATGAGAGTTATAAATAGTAAGGTGTTTTTTTGGATTGGGCTCTTAGTACTAAATTTTCTAATAGGAACATTTTTCAATTTCAAATGTTCGAATTCTTCAAAATTGCATTGTTGATGTGTTTAATGAATTTCATTGATTTACAAATTTTACATGCGAATAATTAGAGATATCAATGAGGCAAGTTGGGATGTGTGACGGATGTTGGGTCTTTCCATCCTCGCCTAACATTGTTATACTCATCCCTAGATTAGTTATGATGGAATTGAAATTTGTCTATGTTCTTGCCTCTAACTACTTAACTAGTAGTTTAGTACTGTACATAATCTAAACTCTTATCACCGTATAACCCACCTAATACCCAATTAAGGGCCTGTTCTTTTGAGCTTCTGAGATTGTTGTTATCATCGCATTATTATCATTAATTATTATTGTTATTATTATTATCATTATTACTATTACTATTACTATTACTATTATTATTTGATATTTTTTACATTTTTTTTTTACCCTTTTTATAACATTAGAGAATGTGTTAAATAATATAAAATACTAGTTATTATCATTAAATATTAGTTATTATTATCAATTAATATTATATATTAATTATTATTATAATTATAAAATATTAATTATTATTATTAAATATTAATTATTATTATCTATAAATATTAGTTATTATTAAAAAATATTAATGATTTTTATTTTTATTTTTATTAAATTTTAATTATTATTATTATTTTTAAGCAGAGCAGAACAAATTTTAGCAGAGTAAAGCAGGACATAGCAGTACAGAGCAGAACAGAACAGTTCAAAAGAAAAGGGCCTAAGACCAACATAAAAAATAAAAAGAAAAGTACAAATGTGGCATAATAAAATAAATTTGGTACATAATAAATTACAAAAATGTGGCAACATCCTAATCAAACTAGGAGTGAGGTAATGCCATATAATCCTCTAAACTTAAAATTGCACTTCAACAACAAAAAGTAGGTATGAAGTTGGATGGATATAAATCATACAATTGAAGATTCACCTCCACCCTAACACCACAATTTTCTTCCCCATTCTCGACCCATACTAGAGCCATTTCCATCTCATTGTCGCTTTGTGGGACGACACAAGATGAGTTTCCTAATTAACCCACTTTACTAACATCCCTATGTATAACCAGATTATATTCGTTGTAATAACAATAGTAAATAAAAAAAAAAAAAATTACAATCAAAGTTTACTAACTTTGAAATTTTTTAAGCAAATGTGAAATTCATCAAAATAATTTAAGAATTACCAAAGGGCATAATACAATTTTACAATTATAAGTAAATTACTAAAGGTTCACTACAAAAATATCAAAATCATAAAGAAGTCATATTCTTCTTGAAATCCAGCCTATCAAAACCAAACCCAAAACAAAAAATCCCAAATTCCCCATTCTCTCTCCTCCCCACTCCCCTCAATGTCAAGCCTCTGGCAATCAGCTCTAAACCGGGTCCTCGGAACCGACACCGCCACCACCGGTTCAGACTACGACGGAATTGAATTCTGGACCGAACCAGAGCGAGCCGGGTGGTTAACCAAGCAAGGCGAGTACATCAAAACATGGCGTCGTCGTTGGTTCGTCTTAAAGCAAGGAAAACTCTTCTGGTTCAAAGAATCAATTGTCAACCGGTCTTCTAAACCGCGCGGTGTTATTCCGGTTTCCACCTGTTTAACCGTTAAAGGTGCTGAAGATGTGTTGAACCGGCAATTTGCTTTCGAGCTTTCGACTCGGTCTGATACCATGTATTTTATTGCTGATTCTGAGAAGGAGAAGGAAGATTGGATTAATTCGATTGGGCGGTCTATTGTTCAGCATTCTCGCTCTGTTACGGACCGGGAGATTGTTGATTATGATAATAGGTGATTTTTGGTTTGAATTTTTGATTCGATGGATGTTTGTGTTGTTGAATTGGGTTTTTTGTTTTGTTTTCTGGGTTGTATATGAATTTTTGTGCTGTTTAATGTGAAAGTGGTTTTGGTTTTTGATGGAAATTTTGATGTTTGTTTTGTGATTATGTTGAATTCTGAGGTGTTAATTATTACGGATGGTTTTGTAGGTCTACTTGTTGGATGAATATACGCAGATTAATTCTTGAGTTTACAGGTTTTAATTGTTTGTTTGAAATATAATTTGAGTTGAAATATTGCTGGAAAGTTAATTTATCAGATTATCTAATCTGGGGATCTGAAAGCTTTGATTTTTTTGCTGTTTATTGATTGGAATGTGATTCTTGTTCTTTCCTATCTTCTGAGCTGATGCAAAGAGTAACAGGAATTCTGAGCTGATGCTAAGATCATATACAGCAGTTAATTACTCGCACTACCATGATTTCTATGACCTGATATGTGTTGTTTCAACGTAGATGATACATACGCTGAAGAGTAAACAGTAAACATCAATTTTCCGAGACCATATTATACTTTGGTTGAAATGATTCTTTCGAACATGCAATGCTGCATATACTATTTGGTTTGACTAATATGATTTCTTAATCACCAAGTTTAATTTAACAATGGCCAAACACCTAAGAGCATATGAGCTATTTGGAATCCTGGAACAGAATAGGAAGCATGCATAAGGTCACAATCTTACAGTTGATATGGTAGATGAATCACTAAGTTAGTGGAGTAGTCCCTACCATAATGTTGAAAATTCTGTACGAATAATGTCAGGTTATGGTCACAAGCTCACAATATATGAACCTATAATTTTATACTGTTTAATGATGACATGTGGTTTGGAATTGCATGTTGAGGAATTCTCCAGACGCACTGCTACATCCATGCAAGTCTTGTGAACCCACTATATAGCCTGAGCAATTTATAACTACTGATGACCTTCACCAAATTTATCTATGGTAGTTTGATCCATGATCTGAGATGATTAATGATTTGGGGATGAATTGAGATGATTAATGATTTGGGGATTAAGAGACCGGCTTATCAATATTAAAAACTACAAATAGCTAGTCATAGCAAGAACGTCGTAAAATAAGTTATCTACGTGTATATCAAGTCCTTAGAAGAAACATTGAGGGGGAAAATAACATTAATGAATTTTTTACATGACGTTAGTCACCCAAGTGTTGCAGAGTAGAGGCCCATCCTAGGAGGGGGAGAATTTAGGAAAATATCTCTTAGAATGAGCAAGGTGAGATTCAACCTTTGACCTAAAAGTCAACCAAAAAGTCAAAGAGCTAGTTAAATGTTCTAGTCTCCTATCTCTTTTTAGTACGTAGTATCACTTGTATGCATCTAATTAACAAAATACCTAATGCTTTTGATCGAAAGCTTAAAGGCTTTCCTTATACGTTCATTGACATCTAGGATAATTTGGGTGCAACCAATCACTCATATTTTATTATCTCACTAATGAATTGAATATCAGCTCAACATGAGTGGTTTCATCTAATGTAATCCAACAAAGAAATTTGCTTCTCATGCATGCCTGCATAACATAGTTACAAAGATGTTGCAGAAGGCTTAAAAGCTCCCTTTGTAGCTATCCTATGCGAGTCAGGACTTTACATATTACATATTTACATACGCAAACGTTTGGAGCTCTTTAACGAATGACTTCTTGTTGAGGCTAAAAAAACCTCATGTCAAGATTAGTTGAACTATTCGCATTACCACGTTATTATAACGTTTCCCAGAGTTCTTATACATGTGATCTGCGATTATAAAGGAAAGATTTATTTGGTTAAAGGATACTGTTGGCTGTTGCCATCAAAATATAGAGCTTCAGGCTTAAGGATTTATATCAATTCAGAGAAACAGTGTCCAAAGATTACATAGCCTTATAGAAATGAGGGGCTTAAAAATTGAGTGCAACTTTGTTCTGTAACACAGATTACTATCACTAATTATCTTGTCAAAAGTGATAATATTTAGCCTTTTATAACTAAACTTCATGGTAAGAGCTTATAACACTCTGTATGCAGGTAAAGGTCAGATATGAAGAATGATGTTTGGAGGGAAAAATAATGCAGTGGGAACAAGTAAAATTCAGAGAGGCTTCCTACTGAATTGCTGATTACAGGCTGGTAGTGCACATCATGATTTCACAACCAGTAATTTGAAGGTTTCAACACAGAGAAACAGACAAAGTGACAGGATATTATCTACAGTATTATCCATCCCACAACTCTCTAAAGCAAGTATTCATTTGGATCCCATGGCTGATTCATAAATGACATAGCCTTCATGGCGTAAGATGGCATACATGACAAAGCATTAGCCTTGGTATGAGTATCCCTTCTAGGTTGGCAATGGTGCTGGCTTAGTGTTAGAATCCAACTCCTTTCTTATGTATTCTTCTTCCTTTTTACTTTTATTTTCTTTATGTATTGTCTTTAAAGCCTTTCTTTTAAGCTTTCTAAGTTCTAGGTAGAATTATTGTGTTACTGTATTTTCAGTGTTCACTAGTAATTCTCTATGTAATTAATATAAAGCTCTTTAGGGAGCGAATGGTTGAATGAATCAAAATTCCCTACCTGATTGCATATTGCTTTGTGCATTTGTGCTTGCCTTGTTTTAAAGCATCCCCTCCAAACCAAGAGAACCTCAAAAGACACCCTCATTGTCGTCGGTCCCGCTTGTGCCCGCTTTGAAATATCGGCCGTCACAAGCCCCGACTCCGCACTCGTTGTAGACATGTGCGTCCTTGAGATACACCTGGTCCTTGTTGTTGTGTGCTGACGTACCCTTTCCACTCTAGGCTTGCGTCCTTGTCGCCAAAAGACAAGAACGCGCCGCACAACCCGGTGTCAAAACACTCGGACCGTGACACTTAGCCACAAAAGAGAAATGCACTCACGGCCTCAATTAGTGTTTTTTATAACCAGATTTTGCATCAGCAAAATCATCCTGAATCGAAGTTGTCAAAAATCGCAATGTTGCGACTAACAACCTTAATTGATGTTTTTTCATAAAAGTTGCAATAAAATAGACTGCTGCCATCAGCTAACAAAGCAGACTCAGCTCAAAAGGCTTCGATAAGTCCTTATATATAACAAGCAGTGGAAATAACCACAATATCTTCCAGAAAAAAATAAGGTTTACATTGCCATAAAGAGCTAAAAGGTTTTGAAAAGTGTACAAAAAATTACATTGACAACTCAAGAACCATCCTGCTACCTAACAGGTGCGAAGAGGGGCAAGGAATACCTCAACACATTCTATTCAGAATCAACATATATTTCTCATCATCATTCCTCTTTCTCAGATGGATCCCCTTTGGGAACGATTGGTGCTTTTGGAGGGCCTCTTCCCTTGTTCTTGTTCTTAGGTCTCGCCTAATATTACACATCGAGCAATATGCGTGAGCACAAAAGCTAGTTCAATTCAACTAAGCAAGATAGCATTATAGTTCAAACTAAATCCAGGTCTTGTCCTAGTTCCTAAATTCATCAAGAATTCAAGATCACTCGCCAACACAAGAATAAGAGAGTAAAATTCAGTTTCATATAACTAGATTTCACAACTCAAGCCTTTAATTTGGTTTCACAAATTACTCACAAGTCCAAACAATAATTCCCTTAGAAAACACAAATCTATAACAAAAGAGTGAGCAACAACAAGTTACACTCATGTATCACTTTCTTCAAGTAATTGATTCAAAATTACCAAGGTAAGAATGCATAAATCAAAACAATCAAGACTTTGCCTTCATAAAATTTCTTCTGCATTGTCAATGTTGTACTTGTACCTAACTTCCAGTACTGTTTAACTTTGGGACACTAATTGTGCAATCAAGTAAACAACTCATTGAAACCGATAAATTTCAATAAGATACTCCATAAATGATAATCCCAGAAAATATAGTCAAATCGATGGTGTAATTTGAACTAGTAATGTGACAACTAAACACGGACCGAATTAATAGGTTTTGATACACTACTACAAACACAAGACCAATCAACAAAGAAAAAAAAGACAGAGAAAGAGCGAGAGATATAAACTGACATTTCCGAAAGAGTGGTTGAAGCGTTTGCCTTTGGCAGTCTTCTTGTCACCTCTGCCACAGTAAACTAACACAAAAATGGAGAAACAAATTAGTAATCGAACAGAACAATGGAGGAAAAAAGCGAATTAAGCTTAAATTTAAAGAAGAAACGAAAATTAGGGTTTCCAATGATGAATTTTGGGGTAAATTGAATGATTGATTAATTAGTTGAATGCGAAGTACTTACTGAGTGGCAGTGGTGGAGAAGTGGAGACGGAAGTAGAGAGAGAAACAGTGGAAGGAGAGGAGAGAGAAAATCCAGCGATGGAGTGAGAGTGAGAGAAGGAGAAAGAGATAGAGTGGGTCGCCATGGAAGTGGTTCCGAGCAGCAGTGAAGCCATTGGAGAGTTTCAAGATAAGAGAATTTGGATAGGATCTTTGCAAGAGGGTTACTCGTTAGTCGTTACAAACTCTTATATAGGGTGCTTACGTGCTTTATTAATTTTGATTTGTATCAAAATTTTAGGTGTGGTTTAGTTCACATTGGAATTAGAACTTTCCATGAATTGTTTGGTTAACAGGAAGTAACCTATTAAATTCCTATTATCTAATTCATGGGGATTTTCTAAAATTGTTTGGTTAACAATGAGGGAAGTAACATTCTATGGGAATTTCAACTTATCTAGGGGGGGTTAGGTAAGTAAGTTCCTATATTTTGTGGGAACTCAAAGTTTCTAGGAAGTTCAACTTCCCCCATTTCACCATATTTTTGTCAACCAAACACATAAAACTCTCAATTTCTAAGAAGTTTCACTTCCCATGTTTTTTTATGTCAAACAAACAAGCCATTAGTCTTATGTAAAAGTTCGCTCTAATTTATAGAACTCATTATTAGAAATTATTTTTATTAATTAAATTTGATTTTTCACTTACTCATTTAAATCTAATTTTATTTACTTGAGTTGATAATGTATTGATTTGATTTAGAGTTTGTTTGAAAGGAGTTGTTCAAGTCCTTTTGAATTTCTCTCTATTGATGAACTTTTTATACTATGAGTACAGTATTTATAACAAATATCTTAATTTTAACATGAAACCGGAAAAATTAGGTTGAGATGGAATGAGACTCAAAGTATAACATCAACTCGGATAAGTTTGTGTACATGTTATTATCGAGAGTATAGCATCTTAGAGGTTAATGCTTAGTGGAGTTGTGAAAATCGCCCAATTCCTACAATACACAAGCGAACCAAGGTCTCAAACAATAGATCAAGTTGATCACGAATTCACGATGGAAGAGTTGTTTGGTTATAAATTATAACATTAAAGAAAGTTGCAAAGAGAGAACATGTGAATGGTTTGAAACTCATTCCAAATATATTGAATTTTAAATCTTTATTGCTGTGAGATGACATTCCCAAGTACAAGGCCCGAGGGGATTGTTTGAAGGCACTATAACAAATATTCTGTGATACTATACTTACAAACTAATCAACGATGAACAACTTATAAAAGTCTGCCTGTGTTTCATAAAGTCGTCAAGGCTTCATTGGCGAATGGGAAGGGATAAGGCAAGCATACAAGAAGTCCAAGGACTAAAACTGCAATTCCAAGAGCAACATTCTTCTGGTCAGGTTCGCTGATTTCCTCAGAAAGGGGAGCAATCGGACCCCTCTGTAAGATATATATCAGAACTACCCAGTAGAATGCCACATCGTTGAACAATGAAGACAGTCCGAGAAGTACAATTGAGGCTCCAGTAAGCCGGACGGATGCCTGTCAAATGTCAAGTAAAGTCATCAGCAGATAATTTGAGATACCAAATTTGGCTTTCTGCGCATACCTGTATACTTCATAACTGTACCTTTCTTCCCCATATGGCAAAAGAAATACGCCCACCGTCAAGCTCTCCAGCCGGAATGCTGTTAATGGCATTAATTAGCAGCCCAGCCCATGCCCATAGGACAAGTGGATTGAGTGATATTGCTTGACCTTCCTTAAGGACATCCCCTAGAAGTAGTTTTGCTATTCACCAAAAAAAGTGATAATCATCAAGATCCTCATTCAACACTAGAATGCAACAAATGGATGCAAGAGAATTTTGCATACCAGTTCCCCCGACTAGCAATGATTCATGAAAAACAGCACCATCAACAACAATGCCAAGGCCATCACTTGGCGGTAGAATGAATCCCAAAAGGAACAGTATGAGACCCAAACTATATCCAGCCAGGGGTCCAGCCGCAGCAACCTTCAGAAGATCCTCACGTTTAGGTACAAGATTGACGATCCTTGTGATGGCACCAAAAGAGCCTATCTGTTGTCAGAGTAAATCCTCAGACATTTTGTGCAGCATTTCTAAAAAAAAGTTTAAGAACATCTCATTTTCATGCATAGGAATTTTTATATATGAGCTTCAGCAACAATAGATATCAACCATGATATTCTATTCAATACATAGCAGGATATCCAAAATCTCATTTTCAAGCATAGGAGCTGTAGGCTTGCATATTACAAAGGGTTCAGTGATGCGTGTGTTCGCCTCTTGACTGTAAAGGACATGTATGATTATTATTGGAGGATCCTTCTACAATTTGCCTCTTTGTTTCCCCCCTCCATATAATGTCTCCCTCATGCCTCTCCAACATGGTACAGAAAAACCATAGCCTTAGCATAAGGACATCTTCTTGTCTTTCTTTTTAACATCTTTTGTAATACTTCATCTCCTAAATATTGACATGCTCCCCACGTTTTGATTTTAGATTGTCCCATATTATTCTCTTCTTTGGTTCATTAATTTATTATCCAATCTGCTTTCGCTACTACTAATAAACTGTAATATTATTGGTTAGTTACAATTCATTAACTACACTCATGTTATTATTTTAAAGTCGACATGGCCATGGAGTAGTATTTTAGGGAACAAAAGGGGTACATCAACATTCCAAAATAGTTCGCTCACTTATTATGCCAAAATAGTTCGCTCACTTATTATGGAAAATACTTTTAGACGATAAGTTGGTGCTTGGTTATCATATATAAATGATTTGTTGTGATGATAGTGGAGTATATTTCATTAAATGAGAGGGCGTGGGACCTAACTTTTAGTGCTGGGAATAGAGAGACAACAAAGAAGTGGGTCGATTCCATTTTTAGATATAGGCAACAGATAAAAACGGAAAGTGAGGCATACTATTCTGGAACGGAAGACGTAAATAATTACATTGCCAAAGGATAGTGGAAAACAGAAGATTATACAATGCCGGTATACATTTTCACTAAAAGCTTTTCGTGCCTTGCCTTTCATTTATACTCTTCAGATTTCTTTAATGTCCTGATATCTTATATAAAAATTGTATAAATGAATGAGTGGACTCTAGCAGCAAAGACAATACTCCGTATGTATCTGATATAATTTTCAACAGGGGCAATATCATACCTGCCAACTGGGGATGAAATATGGCACACCAAGTTTCACTCCACAATCATTAGCAACAAAATAATGTCCAAGCTCATGTACCCCCAAAATAAGCGCGGTCACAAGTGCTCCAGGAAGGCCATTCTTCAGCAATTCAAGCTTATCAAAACTAGATCTGAGATAGCACATGGAAAACATAAGTCCTTAACATAGTAGTTTTGCAATTTGAATAAGTTACAATATTTTAGGTATGCTGCCACCACAAGTTGACTGATCAACGGCCTTTCAAGAACACAAGAAGATTTAAATTCTCAGAAAAGAAGAAAATGCAACCACCAAAGACAATCAAGTTTATTCAGATAAGATCTGAAGGGTTTGACAGAACATAATTTTTGTTCAAAGTCTCAGACATGAGACAAATATCATGTAACAAACCCTATGACAGATAAATTTAAAAGGGAAAAATCTGAAGTCTTTCCTAATTAAATAATGTCCAGAGTTTTGGGTGAAACGTGGAATGAGTGTAAAGACTGTAAATTAGAGATGAACGAGAGTTGAGAAAAAGGCATACAACAAGTTTGACTGCAGTTCAGGAACATTTCGAAGTAGTAAGGTAAAGAGAGTCACCAATCCAAAAGCCCCTGCTGCAAACCATTCTGGAACAGCTGCAGCAATTCGTGACAATAATCAAGGTTGGGAATGTTGCATTAGTCTGAAGAATAATAAGCAGCCATAACATCTAAGATGAGAGCCAGAAATCAAAAGAGATTAATTTACATGTTGTCTCTGGTTGCAATGTTATTCTTGGCACCACCACTGCCACAGGTTTATCATCTTCAGGATTGATAAGCATAAACAGCTTATATTGATCTCCCAATGTATCCTGCATGTGAAATAAAAGCCTTACAAGTTGCTCATCTTAGAATTAACAAGTGCAAACTGCAAAGACTAAAGACCAACGTACCTGCAACCTCTTTGATAGCTTTTCATAGCTTTTCGATGCTACCCCTCGTAAATTTCCTTTAAATAATACTCCACCCTAACAAAAAAAAAACACAATTTCATAGCAGTCATACTTACTTTATTCGGGTTTATAAATTATCTGTAAAGACTCCACATTTAAAAAGAGAGTATTCCTGTTTCTCAAGGAAAAAAAAAAAGAAAAAGAAAAAAGGGAGTATATATATTCAAGCTTTCATAAACTCAGAGACAGCAAGCAAGCCAACAGTTCAAAGCATCACCATTCTCAATATTAGAATTATGATCAAGAGACGGTCTCTTTAAATGTATACTAGTTAAGAGTCATAAGATCCCAAATCACCCATAAAAAGTTATCAGCAGGAAGCACAGAAGCATAAGACATGAACAGACTAGTTCTCTACACTAACTTAACTAATCAAGTACCACATTGAATATAGTTTAAATTTTCAGTCTTTTTAGTTTACCGAACACTTAAATTATTTGAGACAACTTTCATTAGTTTATTCTTGTTTGAGACTAAAGCTTGCTGGTTTCTGTAACCGTAGGAGGGTAGAAGGGACACGGAGAGAGGAGCATATGCAATAGAGTGACAACTAACAAGGCAACAGAAGCTGCGGTTATAATGACTAACCTCATATGGTTCTTGCCCCGTCACGAAAAAAGTGTCAAATCCAAACACTTGATCTCTAAGTATATCAACTATCTCCTTTGGAATCCTAATTGTTTCATCCAGCTGTTGCGGCTGTTCATAGCATCATAAAATTTACTCAGTAGAATGGTTAAAGATCAGAGCCAGGGCAATATTACAATAATAGAAAGAAAAAAATTAACAGAGCTGAAACACTAGCCTATCAGATACAACCATAATCACCTTCACACCTGGAAGAGGTGAACCACTGGCAACTTGTAAATTATCAGGATCATCCTGCTAATATTCAACAAGAAGAAATTATTGTCAGAAAATTACGAGGAAGAATGGAAATCAGCCAATACATTATGCCGCCAACTCCAGTAAATTTTAAACAGCAGAACATCTAAACTCTAAAGTTGGTAAGGGAAAATAACCAGAAAGCCTCCTTATAAATGAAGATCTTTCCCATAACCCTACTTCAACAAATTTAGTATAAAAACATTATTAGGTACGGAACAAAATTTTATCAGAAGAAACCAACTAGAAGTTGCTAATTTGAAACAAATTACGTGGTTTTTATTCTACAGACAAAAAAGAAACTTTGAGTACAAATATAAAATTATCTTTTATCAGATGGAAAATGGACAAGTGAGTATGACACTTTGACCAGAGAATTAAATCAAAGTTGTTAGTTTGACATTTATACAGCTATAAATTAAGGATGAGTCTCCTTTACAACGATAATTCTTTAAAAGTGTGCCTCTCTCCACAACAACAATCAAAGCCTTAATCCCAAAGATGGGGTAGAGTTTCCTTAAATGATGGAAGGAAGGTTATAAGCAGGACATAATAAAGCATATGCTAGCTTCCAACACAAAACTCTGCATAATAATAAACACTCCAGCAAGAAAACATAACAAATTTTTGTTTACTTTTTGAAAGTTCACCAATAAAGTAAATTGCAATTATATGAGCAGTCTCAAAAGTAGAAAACTAATATAGACATTGAAAAAATAAAATTATATGTCAACATATCTATCAAATAACAACATACTTGCGTACCACCTTCACCATTGACTTTGATCTCACTGTTTTGATTGTTTTGTATAAAGTTGTTGAGTGAATTTAGAGCCTCAGTGGTGGATACCTGCTCCTTCTACAAATATATAAGATCCAGACAACTATGTCAAAATGAGTGAGATAAGATGAAGTATAACAAAACTACATGATAACTAATAGAACAAATTTAAAAATTACCTTCTCAAACTGTGAATCATTCTCTGTGCTGGAATCAGCCGACCCCACACTTTCATTTCCTTCATGGTTATCCTTTCCCTAGAAATTGTTATATTTAACAAGAGACTAAAGCATTAAGATCCAAAATTTTAACATCAATGCTATGCTCATTAATAAAAAAGGATGTAATGTAGGATCTGACTGTGAACTTCAGCGTCAAACTATAAAAATCCGTCCATATCAGTTAACCAAACACCAAGTGTTATACATACATTGATATGCCAATACAAGTTGCTCTTTCTTATTTCAGCTGAATGCAGACTAAGTTGTATGATATATGCATGTTAAATCTTGCTCGCACTGATTCCCGCTGCTGAATCCATACGTCTATAAAGCACCAACATAATATATAACAATGTTGATGAATTAACAGTTCTAGCATTGTACTAATGGCTGTAAACCAAACTCCTTATGCTCTATCTTAAGAGTAAGCATTCGTTTTCACTCACCTCCCACCTTGAGCCCCACTACATGACCATAAAATTAAAGAAACATACAAAGAATTTGCCAAATTTTATTATCAAACCAACAAACTTAGTGTCATTCTCTCAGTTCCGAATAATTTAACAACATACATTCACTTGGCTTCAGTGTAATTCTTATTTATCCTAAACAAGCAACAAAATGGTTAGATAGGATAAAAATATTGACATAGTTACCTCATTTCTTAATTTAAAGAATGGTTCATTAGTCTAGTGATAAAGAGACCAAGAAACAAGCTAATCAAGATCAACATAGTCTAAACTTAATACAAACTCAGCTCAATTTTAGTCAGGCAAAACAAACTTAGTTGAGCTAAACAATATACTGAATAACCAAAGTTAAAGGTTCCCTTAATTTTCTCTCCCCTTATTAATCTACTCCCATGAATCCACTGCAAGCAATTCACGATTCAAAGTAAACCTTTCACATTAAGCTCAATTCAAATCCTTAACTAGCCAAGTAGCCAACATGAGATGATATCAACCTAAACTCAAACTAGAATTAGCTCATAATCACTCCATATATTGTCACAAAAAGTACATGCAAACACATTCAAATGACAATATTACAAGCTCGTTCTCACTCCTAAATTGGCACAAAACATTGAAATAACAATGAAATCAGAAAACAAAAAAAAATTAAAAAAAAAAAACACACACACAAGTACACAACTAAACAAAGTTCAAGCTTCTGAATCGAAGAAAACATACCTTAGTATCATTGGTATCAGGTTCAATATCATCTTCACCAACTCTACAAACGAAATCAATTTTTCTTTGAATCCCTAACCTAATACCAGAAATTCAACAATCAATCAAAAATCACAATATACATAAGATCATAACAATTAACTGCAATTCTAATCAAAATATAAACGAAAAAAAAGGAAGCGATACCTAGAAACAGCAACAAAACGCAATTGACGACTGCGAAATTTACGAGGAAAATCCATAGAAGAAGAAGCAACAATCAAAGGCTGAAAACGAAGAACAGAGCAATAAGTGCACTGCGAGAGTGATGATAAATTGCAACGCAAATCTGTTGGAATTCCCATGCTTAGCTTCAATGGCGACGAATTTGAACTTCAATTTGATGCGAAATTCAGCATCATTTGGCAGCAAAAATCTGTAGTGGACGATGAAAATGGAGTTTTTTTTGGTTTTGGACGTGTGTAAGAACTTGAAATTGCGAACAGTGTGGGGAATCTTATCTCTGAAATATCGGAAACTCGAAATTGGTTCGATTGATGCGGCCCGCTTATTCAGATGTGTTCGTCTCGTAGCCAATGGGCTGCGCGTGTCATGGTCCACTGCTTCTCGGGCTTAGCAATTACGAGGTTACGGAGCATATTGCAACAAGGATAAAATTACACATCTAAAAACACATTTTAATTCACTTTTCTATGGTTACATATTCTATTTTATAAATGAATAAAGTGAACAAAATAGGGCTTTCTTGTCACCTAAAATACAATTTTATAGTGATTGGGACCGTCTCTATTATTTTGCATCATTTGACATTTCATAATTTTAGAAGATGCATCTTAAAACATATGTATCTCCATTTCCATACGCGTAAAATTTATAAAATTTTAATATGGAGCATTAAAAATGTATACAAAAAACATCCAACATCATCACACATGATTATTATATTACTTTATATCTCTTATATATTAACGATAATTAATGGTTCCCGTAAAAAAAAATGATAATTAATGGTTAAAATTAGACCCATATATTAACAATAGAAATAATAATATGTACTCCATACTTTTGAAGTATGTGATTGATCCAATTCCCATTGAATACATAATCCATTACGACTAATATAGACTATTAACAATATCAATATACCATGGATAACTCAATTATTTATCATAGAACTAAACAGTCACTCCACTTTTGTCATATCTTAAACATTAAGCCGTTTGCTTGGGGGTATTCAATAAAGGGAATGGGAATCGACGGGAATCATTCCCTTTATTGTTGTTTGTTAAGCCACTTTCCAATTCCCTTTACCCCCTTCATTCCCCCAAATCCCTCCAAGTTCATTCCCCACCCACCCCCCAAGGTATTTCCATTCCATTCCATTCCATTCCTTGGCCACCACCCTCCTACCTACCCACATCACCGGAACCACCATCACCATCGTCACTTTCGTCACCGTCGTCGCCGCCCTCCCCTCCCCCAAACCACCATCACCGAAACCTCATTCCCCTCCCCTCAAACCACCAACGACACATCACCGAAAACAGCTCCCCTCCCCAAACCCCCTGGCTACCTTCGTCACCGTCGTCGTCGCCCTCCCCTCCCCCAAACCACTATCACTGAAACCTCATTCCCCTCCCCTCAAACCA
This sequence comes from Chenopodium quinoa, assembly GCF_001683475.1. Taxonomy (NCBI): domain Eukaryota; kingdom Viridiplantae; phylum Streptophyta; class Magnoliopsida; order Caryophyllales; family Amaranthaceae; genus Chenopodium; species Chenopodium quinoa. The sequence continues at coordinate 1,564,281 of NW_018744582.1, read as the reverse complement.
CCAACGAATCTGAACGTTGGAGCAATGGGATTGATACGTCATCGGAGTTAGGGTTTTTTACGTGGTGGGTAGGAGTCGAAGAAGGGAGAGGGAGCGGCAAGGAGGTCGGGGTTGGTGTCGCCAGCGTAGGGGAGGGGCTGGGGTGCTGGCGGGGGTCGCCGGAGGCCCGGGAGTGGGGAAAATTTTAATGAAAGAGATCAACAGTGGTGGTGGTGAATCTAGTGATTCCCATTGTTTTTGTACAACCAAACAACATACTACATTTAAGGGATTTTCATTCCATTCCATTTCATTCCCTTTGTTCATTCCATTCCGTTTACCTCGTGCAAACCAAACGACAAGTATTGGACTCAATCAATCCATATCTTTAACATTAAGTATAGATTTCACTACTTTAAAATTTAAATTAACCCTTTTGTCATGTTGACCATTCACTTAGCCTAGTGTAGTGGAAGTGAATACTTTGAATAATAAAATCATTCTGGTAGAAGCGTGAGATTGAGACAATAAGCGACTCCAATTCTTTCCCGCCCACTTTCTCCTTCTCAAACTCTTCAACCTCAACACCAGGTTAACCTACGTATAAACCCTTCTTTTCATATTATATATTTTATGTATTTTCGTCATTCTTTGTTAATTAATATGTTTTTCTTTATTATTATGATGATGAATTAGGAATGGGGAAGGTCACATTTTCTACAGGCATCAATGATCGAAGCACTCAAACTGTGCGCCGCCGTCGACCCCATAATTTCCAATATAGGCCCGTGTCATCGCCATCGCCATCGTCATACACTTTTGATCCTAAGATCTTCGGTAATACTGTTAAACTTCAATAAAACAATTCGGAGAAAACAGCTTAATGAGCCTTTACTATTAAACACATATATATAGGCTTACAACATTAACCTAACATGCCAAAAACTCCTAACAAGATATATACAAATATATTCACAAAATATATCTCATAGCATAATTATATCCTAACACTCCCCCTCAAGTCGGAGCATGTAAATCACGAATGCCCAACTTGTTAAGAAGAAAACCAAACTGTCGTTTCCTAAGTGCCTTCGTCAAAATATCTGCTGACTGATGAACGGTAGGAACATACGCAGTAGCTAGATTACCATTCACCAACTCATCACGAACAAAGTGACAATCTGCCTCTATATGCTTAGTACGATCATGAAAAACAGGATTTTTAGCAATATGGAGAGCAGATTGACTGTCACAATACAACTTCATAGGCTTAGGATGCAAAATACCAAGAGAGGACAACAAAGATTTCAACCACTTTAATTCACAAGTTGTAACTGCCATAGCACAATACTCAGCTTCAACAGAAGAACGAGATACTGTCGGTTGTTTCTTAGTCTTCCACGAGACAGGGGAACGACCAAGAAAAACCATATAACCAGACAAAGAACGACGAGTCAAAGGACACGCTGCCCAATCACTGTCACAGAAAGTCGTCAAACACATGTCCTTCATAGGACGTAACAATATACCCTGACCAGGACTACCTTTGATATAGCGAAGTACCCTGATTGCTGCATCCCAATGTTGCACCTGCGGGTTACTCAAAAACTGTGCAAGAGTATGAACAGAGTAACTCAACTCTGGACGAGTTACAGATAAATAAACAAGTCGCCCAACTAAGCGACGATACTGATCAGGTTGAGAGAATGGCTCCCCTTCGACATATGCCAAACGATGGTTCTGCTCCATAAGTGTATCAATAGGCTTACAACCTAACATACCTGCCTCAGATAATACATCTAAAGCGTATTTACGCTGAGATAAAAATATACCTTCCGGGCCACGAGCAACTTCAATGCCCAAAAAATACTTCAACACACCAAGATCTTTCATATGAAAGCATGTACTCAAATACGATTTAAAACGAATAATCGCATCATGAGAGGAACCCGAAATAATAAGATCATCAACATAGACAAGTACATGCAGAGAGACTGATCCCTGAATATAACTGAATAATGAATAATCTGCATACGATTGCTTGAAACCATACAATTTCAAGGCATTAGACAATTTAGAAAACCACTGTCGAGGAGCTTGTTTCAGACCATATAGAGACTTACGCAACCTACAAACCTTCCCTGGAGTAGGACAGTTATAACCTGGAGGTAACTGCATATACACCTCCTCCTCCAAATCACCATGAAGAAAAGCATTATGAACATCCATTTGATGCAACTCCCAATTTAAAGAAGCAGCAACAGAAAGAAAGAGTCTAACAGTCCCCATTTTTGCCACAGGGGCAAAAGTCTTGTGGTAATCAACAACTGCAACCTGTCGATTGCCATACACAACAAGACGACCTTTAAGTCGCTCTACTTCACCTGTAGATGTATATTTAATTTTATACACCCAACCACTACCAATAGCCTTCTTACCTGGAGGTAAGTCCTCCAATGTCCACGTGCCATTTCGTTCAAGAGTATCAATTTCTTCTTTCATCGCCTTACGCCACCCTACATGTTTCACAGCTTCACTAAACGAGGAAGGTTCTCTACCCTTTGAAACTGATGTCAGAAAACACTTGTGTCTCACAGAAAAATTGTTATAATCAACATAACAAGCTATATCAAATTGTTTACCTGAAGAGCTTTGAGAGACGGGAGCAGTAGTTGTTGATGGAGTGGGGTCTATTGCCTGTCGAACAACCGTATTAGTCACATAACCACAGAGCTTCGAGGATGGAATTTTTGTACGATGACCACTACCCAAAACCTCAACATTGTTAGGAGTATTACCCCCTGCCACGTCATTGTGAGCACTCGTTCTACCCCTCAACTCAAGAGAGGCAGTAGCAACACCATTTCCAATTGAATCATTATCAAGCACATGCATATTGTTAACATCACCATGCAAAGAATCACTATTACCATGCATATTATTAACCTCCACAGTAGCATGCATATCTTGCAAAGAGGCCACATCAGAAGCACTAACAGTCTCACGAACAGGTGTAGGCACATGCAAATCATTATCAAAGTCTTCATCATCCCACAATCTAACTTGATTAAAATAATTTTCCCATTGCACTTTCTCCGACTCATCAAATATATCAATAAAAGGAAAAGTATCTTCAACAAATTGCACATCTCGGCTTATTAAAAACTCATTAGTCTCTAAATCATAAAACCTCCATCCTTTTTTTCCATATGGATAACCAACAAAAATACACCGTCGAGACTTTGAGTCAAATTTGTCCTTAGCACGCGAATTATTCACAACATAACTCAAACAACCAAAAACACGCACTTCATCATAAGAAGGAGGTTTACCAAATAAACATTCATGAGGGGATTTTCCTTGTAAGATGGGAGTCGGAGTCAAATTGATAAGATGAACCGCAGCTAAAACACATTCCCCCCAAAAATACTTAGGTAATTTAGCTTGAAAACGTAAAGCTCGTGCAACATTTAAGATGTGCTTATGTTTTCTCTCAACACGACCATTTTGTTGTGCAGTATCAACACACGATGTTTGATGCAATATTCCTTTTTTACCGAAAAAGGACCTTAAACTCAAGAACTCTTGCCCATTATCACTTCTCAAAATTTTAATCTTTTTATTAAATTGAGTTTTAATCAAAGAATAAAAATTACGAACCAAAGTTCCCACTTCATGTTTTCCAATCATCAAATATACCCATGTTGCACGAGAATAATCATCCACAATAGTAAGAAGATATCTAGCATTACAACTAGACGATACTCTATTCGGACCCCAAATATCACAATGTATCAAATCAAACAAACCAGATGCTTTATTCATACTCAAAGGAAAAGAGTTTCGGGGTTGTTTACCCATAAAACAAATATGACAATCAAACACACCACACTTTTTATTCATACTACTACTAGCTACTCCAAGTAAAGAAGAAACTACTTTCATAGAAGGATGACCTAAACACCTATGCCATAACATACTTGCATCTGGAACCACCACAGAATTGACTTGAAAACTACGAGCACGGACTGGCCGGAAGAGATAGACCCCATTATACTGCACCCCCGCTCCAATCAGGTTCTCCAAAGTGCGGTCCTGAATAGTACATAGCTTGTTAGTGAAAAGAACAATATAGTTTTGCTTTTCTAATAATTGAGACACTGACAATAAATTACAATTTAATTCGGGAACAAATAAAACATTGTCTAATATTAAACCATCACTCAATTTTATTTTCCCTTCTTTAGTGACCGTAGTACTTTTCCCATTAGGCAAACCAACTGGAGATAAAATATCACGTAAATTATAAAACAATTTTAAGTCACCCGACATGTGATTTGATACTCCAGTATCAATTATCCACTCATCCGAATTATACATACCATGAGAATTATTGTCAGTTGAAGGAGGGGTTTTTACACCCTTAATAGCACTCATAAATTGAACCCACTGTTCATTACTCAAAGTTGGAGCACTTGTACGGTCAACATCATTAATATCATCACTATTATATTGCTTTGAGCTACTGCTCACACTGCCAGCAAACCCACGACCACTAGAACCTTGCGCACGACCACCACGGCCACCTCTACTTGACCCACGACCATCACGCTGACCACCACGCCCACTAGAATTAAAAGATTCGGGCCAGCCATGTAGATCAAAACACTTCTCCTTCACATGACCCTTTTTGCCACAATGATCACATACACGAGATTCACCACTACTCGACCAAGTAGTCCGATCCTGAGCCGTACCAGACGCAGCAAACCCAACAGCACCATCTAGACGATTATCGTGAGCATCCGAGACCGTTTGCTTGCGTTCATCCGACACAACCTTTGCATACGCCACATTGAGAGAAGGAATAGGGTCCATCATGAGGAGAGTAGACACCACACTGCCAAATTTCTTTGGGTCTAAACCAATACAAAATTGATGGAGTAATTCACTCTCAACAATTTTAGCATATTCAGGAGCAGCTGTACACGTACACTTGGGAATTTTGACATAACTAGCCAACTCATCTTGTAATTTACGTAACTCACCAAAATACACCGCCACCGGCCTACCACGTTGCTTGCAATCTACAATTTGAGCCTTTAACTCTAGAATACGAGGGCCATTGCCAAGGGAATATCTATCACGTAGATTATCCCACAAAGACTTGACATGGTCTGGAAATCGAACAGTGGATCGCACAGAAACATCCAATGTATTAACAATCCAAGCAACAAGCATTGAATTAACAATGCCCCATTGATCAAAATCAGGAGACTTAACATCCGGCACCTTAATAGTACCATCAATAAAACCAAGTTTTTTCTTCGCACGGAGGTTATTGCGTAGAGAACGAGACCACTCCTCATAGTTGTCTCCTTTCAACATAATAGGGCTTATCACAGCCCCTGTACCTTCACTCGGATGGAGATAGTAGGCTGAAAACGGTTCTTAGCGAGGGCCCTTAGGAGACAGAACATCATCACCACCAGTCATCACAACTCAAGAAGAACAACAAAGAACACACAAAGCGGAAGCACAAACCAGAAACACACGCAAACAATCTGGAAAAGAAGAACAAAGCTAGGGTTTGTGTTTGGGAAAAAAAAAAACTGGGAAAAGAACGTAAAAAAAATCTCTAATTTAGAGGGCTCTTGATACCATGTTAAACTTCAATAAAACAATTCGGAGAAAACAGCTTAATGAGCCTTTACTATTAAACACATATATATAGGCTTACAACATTAACCTAACATGCCAAAAACTCCTAATAAGATATATACAAATATATTCACAAAATATATCTCATAGCTTAATTATATCCTAACAAATACCGTCTAGTTGTGTACATATGATTTTTGTGCGACTTTGTAAATTTTATCACGTTATTATTGTGAAGTGATCATATAATTAAAATATTATTAATCAAGATAATTCGTGTATTACAATTATATCTAACAAATTTAAAAGGTCAAACTTGAGCAATGAATGAAGTTAAGTGTGTTTAGTTATTTGGGGAGGTAAAGGGAGTAATATATGTTGATTGCATTGTTTGTAGAGGTAAAGTGTACAGTATAATTTATACTGATTGCTTTGTACGGAATTCAATTAATCTGACTACCGAGTTCTTAAGTGCCTATAAATTATTATTGTAAACAGAAAAAAAAAAAAAAATCCATTTTGCTTTTCTGTTTGTAAAAGTGACCAATATGATTACTTGCAAAATACGTGGTACAACATACGAGTATTTGATTAGAAAACCTTAGGGGTTGTTTGGTTGACAAATAAAAACATGGGAAATTGAAATTCCTAGGAATTGAAATTGTTTGGTTGACAAATTCATGATGAATTTCTACTTCCCACAAAATGGAGGAAATAAATTACCTAGGAGATCTAGGTAAGTGGACTTCCCTTGGTTAACCAAACACTTTTTAGAATTTCCTAGGAAGTTCAAGTTCATGGGAAATCAAATTTCCAAGGAATTTGCAATTTTTACGTTCAACCAAACAAGCCCTTAGACACGAGGAAATCTGTGAAATAATAAAACTTTGAGATGATGTAGAAAAACAAAACTGTACAATATTCAGTTGTTTCTTTGGTATGAGTAATTTTCAAGCTAAACTCTTTAAAATTTAATAATACTATAGTGATTTACATAGAGTTGCTCATTTAAATCATTTGGTTTGAATTGTTTAATGAGGATAAATTATACTTGGTATGATATGTATAATTGTATGTTAGAGTACATCTATAACCATATGAATTCTCTACATTACACTACATTTAGCATCAATGCATTGGATTTGAATTATGATTTATCATAAAATGTAACGTTGGGGCGGCTTGTTAATTTTGACACGAATTGGCATCTTCAAGGATTGATGTGAATTCCTAAACATGTACTTTGTACATGGCAAATGTATAAATCAAACGTGTGACACTTTCAAGTTTGATAAGAGAATTTTTGATTTCATAGCAAGTTTTTTATACCATGACAAACTCCTTATGCAACTAACCTGGATTCATTGGTTTAGCAGAGAATGGAACTGCAAACAAAAATTCCAAAGAAACCAAACATGATAATGGGATACCTGAAAATCCTAAAACTAGATTCACTGTGCTGTCAGCATTAACAGGGACAGTTCCATGTTGTTTTGAAGGATCTAGTTATTATTCCCAACCCATGGGACCAAGGGTCTTTGTTGCCGGTAAGTGATAACCCTATTTGCTACACTTAAATACGTGATAGTGGTCGTTTAGTTGACATAAAAAGACACGGAAGCAAATTACAGGTACTGAAAACTACTAGTAGAAATTTGGACTAATGTTTGGCTACCACAATAAGATAAAATGGAGGATTAACTTCATAGGAATTGAAGTACTTTCCATATATTCGGAAAGTTGCTTATTAATCCCTTTATGTAAACAAAATGAGTGGAGTTTCAAGTTTCAACTAAACTTCTTCATGCAACTGATTATTTACTTTTGTTCATGTGCAACTTGACTGTTTAGTAGTCTGTTATATTGTATATTACCTGGCTTCTTGTTGATTTGAGTACTATGTTTACCTTGAAGGAACAGAGGAATCAATCAAAAAAGAAGGTGATAAGGAACACGTTCAAAACCCGACTGCATCACAGATCATGGTGTCTCGTCTTTTGAAGGGTATACCACAGAGTCCACATTTCTGGCCCTTAAGAGGCTACTCAGATGCAGCTAAACAAAGCTTGATCGATGCATGGGATCGAATATATGGAGAAACGGTTGATCAAAGCCTAAGCATTCACGTCAATGGATTTTGGATTGATGCCAAGAGTGGGAAACCATACAAGAACTGCAAACAATGGGTATAATGTTGTACCACTAAGAAGAAGATTGGTTGAGCTCTCAGATGTATTAGAAAATAAAATAAGACATAGGATTGAGAAAGGGAGACTGAAAAGCAAGGCTGAGCAACACATGATGGAAAAAAACAAGTTGGAGTTTGAAATTGTAAAGCTGAAAGCTAAGGCCGAGGCAGAGAAGGCGAGCTTTGAGGATGTCATGGCTAAAGTTGCTAAGATGGATGATGAAATGCCAAGATTCAATGCTTCCTTCACTGTGTTAGCCATTAAGCCGCTTTAATCTCCCTGCAGGATTTTGATGGTCTGTACATTTTGAGGATTTTTATTTAGATGTTCTTCTTTACAGTGTATTCAGAACAGCATGTGGAGTAACTGTATCTGAATTTTCAACTGTTTCGCAGCCAGTGAACTTTAGGAGAGGTGGAATGTTGCTTAACAGCATGAGACATTTTGTGATAACTTCTTTTGAAATCTTGTTTGTGTTTCTGGGTTGAGATTGAATGAACAACTTGGTTACTACTACACTTCCTTTATAAAGCACTGCCATAAACTTAAACAGGACACCGAAATCTTTTTGATACCAAAAATTTTACATCAATTGCTTGATCAAATGTTCATATAGTTGCTCTCAGCCTAAAAGAACTTTGATTGTTTTCTTAACATGCATGTTTTTAGTCCATTTCTACAATTAATAAGCATCTTAACAAACATATTTTCGGTCCATTAATACAATTAATAAGCACACAGGGTTGATTGCAAACAAAGAAGGCATAGGAGACTAGAAGAGGCCTTATAGGACTGAAGAGTGGGGCTTAGCAACACAAGATGAAGGCATATTATGAGTATGTTATAGCTAACGTAGTGAAGATGCAAAATGACGCTCAATTTGGTGATGTAACTACCCTTAAATTCTAATTTCAATCAAATTCTAATTTGGTGTATGTTAGGTCTTTTGGGTTCAATCAAATCGGTTTCAAGGTATACTAGTAGGGCACCTTAGAAATTTCATGTTTATGAACTCCAAAATAGCTACTTACTCAACATTGTATATTACAAGGAAGTGAATTTCAACCCAACAACATATAACAAATAACATGGTGTGTCCACTGTCCAGTTCTTCAATAGTATATAAATGCTTGTGAATGAACCATTGATCAGGATAATGGTCTAAATGTCTAATGGATGTTGTTGGGGCATCTGCGCCTTTTATTTATTGATGAGGACATTAATGCCATAAGTTTCCTGAAATGGTCACAAGATTTTGTAGGAATTTTCCCGGTGTTGGGACAATGATGTACCATGGTGTTACAGAGGTGGATGCCGGGTCATTTTGGCAACAAAAAACTTCTATGATGCTAGAAGTGTCACGGTAACTGCGTGTAAGTTGTCATAGGTTACTGTCTAGTCAGAGATCGCCGAAGGCTTTCAGATGGACTAAGAGCATTGCTGTTTGGAGATTATCTGCTATACAAAAAAAGTATAAAAGAAATATAGGAAGAATAATTTGATTGACCATTCACAAAGGAGATTACAACCATATTTATACAGATACTATACTAGCCTAATAACAACATAGCCTATATTCTCTATAACAATATGAAGAGATAATAATGGAATATAATAGCTAGATAAAGACAAGTGTAAAGATATTAACAAACTTAGAAGATATCTTAATATCTTTGCTAAGCAGAATTCACACGTGACTTAGCTTCATCATCCCCCCGCAAGATGGACGGTTGAAGAGTAAGTCCAATCTTGGACAGTAATGTCTGAAATTGAGCTCGAGCTAGAGGCTTTGTAAGCGCATCAGCAAGTTACACTTTAGTTGAGATGTATGAGACACGTAACTTGCCACTTTGCACATTCTCACGAACAAAATGGTAATCTAGAGTAAGGTGCTTCATCTTGGAGTGAAACTTTGGATTTGCCGCAACATATGTAGCACCCATGTTGTCACAAAATATAGTAGGTTGAGTATGTGAGGAGACACCAAGTTCAGTAAGAAGATTAATAACCCAAAGTACTTCAGCGGTAGTTGCAGCAAGAGCACGATACTCGGCTTCCGTAGAAGAGCGAGCTAGTGTTCGTTGTTTGGTGGAACTCCATGAGATTGGATTGCGACCAAGATAGACTATGTATCCAGTAGTGGAGATATAGTCATCTTTGTTTCCTGCCAAGTCAGCATCGGTAATAGCATGCAAGCATGTCGGCGAGTTCCGATGTAGCAAAACCCCTCTATTCATGGAACCTGCAAGGAATCTGAGGAGTTATTTTAAAGCATTCCAATGCTCGTCCGTGGGACGATGCATATATTGAGATAACCTGTACTGTTGACACAAAAGGCAATATCAGGTCTTGTTAGTGATAAGTATTGTAAGCTCCCAACAAGAGCTCGATATTTCTTTGGGTCGGAGAAAGGGGAACCAGACTCAAGTGTTAAAGAGGGAGTAGTGACCATAGGAGTGGGCACAGGTTTTGCTTCAGTCATATGAGCTTTGTCAAGCACATCCTGGATGTATTTTTGTTGACTTAAGAAGATGCCTTGTGGGTGAGGAATGACCTCAATGCCAAGAAAATAAGATAAAGTTCCCAAATCCTTTAAAGCAAAACGTGAGGAAAATTTTGAGATGAAGATATCAAGGAGGCTAGGGTCTGAGCCGATGACAATAATGTCATCGACGTAGACTAGAAGATATATGAGGTGTTGATTTTGACGAAGGATAAAGAGGGAGGAGTCAGATATTGTGTTAACAAAGCCGAGACTCAGTAGGTAGTGTTTGAGTTCAGTGTACCAAGCTCTAGGAGCTTGTTTGAGACCATAGAGAGCTTTTCATAGCTTGCACACACGCGTGTGTCGGGATTTGTCAGGAGGTTGTTTCATATACATGTCCTCCATGAGAATGCTTTGGAGGAACGCATTATTGATGTCAAGTTGGCGAAGAGGCCAACCATGGGAAATAGCTAGAGATAGGATGACTCGTACTGTGAGGGCCTTGACAACCGTACTAAAGGTCTCCGAATAATCAAGTCCTGGACGTTGATGAAACCCCTTTGCAACGAGGCATGCTTTGGGACGTTCAATTGAGCCATCAGGTTTGTACTTGGTGCGAAAAACCCATTTGCACCCAACAAGATTTTGAGATGAAGAGGGAGGTACAAGCTCCCAAGTATGATTTCGAAGAAGAGCATCATATTCGGCTTGCATGGCATACCATATAGAAGAAATATAGGAAGAATAATTTGATTGACCATTCACAAAGGAGATTACATCCATATTTATACAAAAATTATCAATAACTTAATACTAAAACAGACACCGACCGTGCTGTTTTTTCCCTTCAAAACTCTTTTTTTTTTTTTTTTTTTTTTTTTGTGAATATTTGATGCAACTATAATAATTTGATTCCAAATCTTTTATATTATCTTTACGACAAAAATATTCTTTTTTATTTGATGTTCATAATTCTTCCATACACATTTACTTAAAATATTTTTCCAACTCCTTTTTATTTATCTGATAAACAGAGTAATTTTAGATTTCACCAAAAAGTAATACTCTGTAATAAAATTAATTCATATTATTGATATTAAAAAAATTATTTTAAAGCATCACTTTTATTTGTTAGATATAATTAATAATTTTTATTCAAAAAAAAAAATAGACTTACCGTGCATGACATGAGCCTAAGCTAGTACTAGCCTAATAACAACATAACCTATATTCTCTATAACAATATGAAGAGATAATAATGGAATATAATAGCTAGACAAAGACAAGTGTAAAGATATTAACAAACTTAGAAGATATCTTAATATCTTTGACTAAGTATACTAGTAGAAAAAAAGAAATAGGCAACCCCCCTATGGCAACGGTTCATGAAAACCGTTGCCAAGTTAAGTGAGCGCCATTTTAAATATCAGAGTTGGCAACGGTTAACCGTTGCCAATTTTTTTTTTTTTTTTAAAAAAAATTGATTAACATTGGCAACGGTTAACCGTTGCCAATTGCGTTTTTTAAAAAAAATAAAATAAAAAAATAAAAGGTAAAGGTTTGGCAACGGTTAACCGTTGCTAAATTTTAAAAAAAATTGCGGGTTTTGTTCCCTACTCTCACTGTTCATCAACGTCTTCATTCATTCATTCAATTATACTGCGTTTTCCCTCCTCCTTCTTCATTCAACTCGCTCCCCTCTTTGTTCCTCCATTGAAGTGGCCTCCATTGAAGACAATTTCCCCTCCTCTCTTCTCCTTAGCACGCTGCTTCATTCAACTCAGCTCCCCTCTTCGTCGTTCCTCCATTGAAGCTAAGTGTTGCGAGCTTTCTCACCTCCATTGAAGACCGTATTCGCGTCGTACTCCGGCAATAACTCCCTCCATTGTCTTCAACCTAAGGTAAGTAGCAATTAGGTTTTACTTATATCCCTCCATTGATGAATTCCTTCGACTTTTTGGTGGATTTGCTTTACAATGTAGTAATTAGGTTTTACAATGTAGCAATTAGGTGTATGGCGCCCTTTCAAGTAGTTTTTCGAAACCCATTATTCATGACATACAATTTAATTGTTTTGTATTGCTGATAGTTTATACATAGGCTTGTGTACAGATTTGTTTAGTGCTAGTAATATTGGTGATTGGGGTGAACTTGTCTCCTGCCTAGGCTTTTGTGATGATTAAGATGAGCAAAATCGGTTCCTCATTGCTGTTTTAAACTTTGGGTGATAAAATATGGAAGAGTGGTAGAGTCTAATTCAGTAGGGAAATGTGGCTGTCGGTAAATCTTGAGTGCCCCTTTGATTGTTTTATAAAGCTAGTAGATAATGGCATTGCCATCAATATCATGGGATCGATGGGCAAGCTGGGTCTAGTTCATTGTAGAAGAGCAGGGAGGGGCCAAGGGGGCCAGGGCAGGGCGGGGGATGAGATGGACTGGTGTATGGTTGTGGTGTAGTGTGTTCTCGCAAGTGGTTAGTTCAGTGGTAAATGTGAGACTTGTGTTAATATGAGTAATATTGTTGCTTTTAATAGTTTGTCTAATTGTAATGTATTGGGTCATTATTTAATAGTTTTTGTCGTTTGTGGCAACTTGTCACTCCATGCATGCTTTAGTGATGCAAGTATGTACTAATGTCCCTATTTGTGTTTATTATCCATTTCTCATACGTACTTACTAACTTTTAATTTGTTTTTTGTTTTGTTTTTTCTTTTTGCGTTTTTATAGGTTCATATGTGAATTGAAGTTGAAGCTAGTTAAGTTTGAAGACTACACATTAATTTAGCTCAAGTGGGAAGTTAGAAAGAATACATCCATTGTGTTGGTATGAATTATAAACTTCTCTAAGCTATAAATATTTCTTTCTCTCTATTATTGTTTTATTAAACGTTTTTTCATGCTAGCTATTAGATTTGTGTATTATATAATGACTAACTAAATACAACAATAAATATATGAAATGTTTGCATCATCATGTGCCTAGATACCCGTTCAAGGCTTTCTCATTAGGAGAAAGTCTTGAATAGTCCCCGGTTGGGACTGTTCTTGAACGTTTACTCTCACTTAGGTGGTGAATGTATGTCCTTTTTTTCGATTTTAAGGAACATCTTGGCTTACCATTTCCTCGATCACCATGTTCTCTGGGTACATATGTGGGTAAGTAATTACCTACGTCGTGTACTTGGAGAACTGGGGGGGAAATGCTGCCGGATTTTCCTTAAAATTGAAAAGTTGACATACATTCACTAGTGAGAGTAAACGTTCAAGGATGGGTTAGGTTGGAGTGATTAGGACCCTTTGGAAGCATATGTTCATTTGTGTATGTATATGAAAGTTATATGCATGGTGTGTGTTTGAATTTGATTTATATATATAGTAGATGTAGCAATTATACATTATTATTCGTAATATGTTGCCATGTTTAGAGACAATTTACTTAATGGAGAAGGATCGTGGATGGATGTATGGTAGATGTGATACATTGGAATTCTTTAATGGGGTTCAAGAGTTTTGCGAGACGGCTTCATCTTATCAGCGCAGAATGGGTTTCGAGTGCCTCTATTGTCCTTGTGTTGATTGTAATAATGTGAAGGTGGTCAATAGTGTTGATATCATTAGAGATCATGTAGTTTGTCGTGGGTTTAGGGTTAAATATCATGTGTGGATTTGGCATGGTGAAGAAGGAGAGTACAGTGGGGATGTTATTGGGTATGATGTGCATGATGATAGAAGCAATGATATCCGTGTGGACGAGGAATACAAGAATGATGAACATATTGTTGATGATGGTGCTGAGGAGGGATTTGAGGATGATCATGTGGATGAGGTTGAGGATGAAGGTGTGGATGAGATGATGCGTGGTTTTGAAGGTGACGTGTTTGAGTCATTATCGGAGGCTTCTAAAAAGCCTTTGTATCCTGGGTGCAAAAAATACTCCAAACTATCAGCTGTGCTTACTCTTTTTAACATTAAATCGAAGCATGGGTGGACGGACAGTAGTTTTACTTCCTTGTTGAGCGTGTTAAGTGAGATGTTATCCGATGGGAATGAAATTCCTAAGTCTTACTATTACGCTAAGAAGCTCATGTGTCCATTTGGTTTGGAGTATAAGAAGATACATGCATGTCCTAATGATTGTATTCTTTACCGAAATGAATATGAACAATTGAAAGAGTGTCCAAGATGCAAGAAGTCGCGCTACAAGCGCAAGAGTTGCAATGCTGGCACGAAGGGACCTCCTGCTAAGGTGTTGTGGTATCTTCCCATAATTCCAAGGTTTAAGCGTCTGTTCTCTTTACCAAAAGACGCTAAAAACTTGAGGTGGCATGCAGAGGGAAGAAAGAAAAACAGAATGCTGAAGCACCCAGCCGACTCCCCGCAATGGAAGAACCTTGATATGAAGTTTGGGGAATTTGGTGATGAAGTCAGAAATTTAAGGCTTGGTTTGTGCACGGACGGGATGAATCCATTTGGCACTCTTAGTACCCAGCACAGCACATGGCCGGTACTTTTATTGATCTACAATTTGCCTCCTTGGTTGTGCATGAAACGGAAATATGTAATGCTTTCACTCTTGATATCGGGGCCAAGGCAATCTGGAAACGACATAGATGTGTATCTTGCGCCATTGGTTGATGATTTGAGAAAGATGTGGGACGAAGGGGTTTCCGTGTTTGATGCTCATAAGAATGAGATGTTCACATTGCGTGCAGCTCTTATGTGGACCGTTAATGATTTTCCTGCATATGGCAACTTGTCTGGGTATAAGAATAAAGGGAAAAAGGCATGTCCCATTTGTATTGATGATACGCCAAGCAGACGCCTTGATCATTCTTTCAAACAGGTGTATTTGAGGACAAGAAGGCTGCTCAGGCGCGATCACCCGTACCATCGGCAGAAAAAGGCTTTCGATGGGACGGTGGAAGAGGGAACTGCTCCTAGGCCACTGACTGGTGAGGAGGTTTACGCTCGGGTTAAGGGTGTACGAACAGTATTTGGGAAATCTGAAAAAGCGGTGGAATCAGTTGCTCTCTTTAAAAAAGAATCAATCTTTTGGTTGCTCCCGTACTGGAAAGAACATGACGTTAGGCACTGTCTTGATGTAATGCATATAGAGAAGAATGTGTGTGACGCTCTTGTGGGAACGCTGATGAATATTCAAAACAAGACAAAGGACGGAAAGGGTGCACGTTTAGATTTGGAAAAGATGGGGGTGCATCCAGAATTGTGGGTTCGACAAAGGGTTAGTAAGGGAAAGGAACAGGAAAAGGAAAAAGAAATGGGTTCGAAAAAGGGAAAGGGGAAGAGCAAGGGAAAGGGAAAGTCCGCGGATGCGTCGAAGAAGAAAAATGAGGGAAAAGCCAAAGTGGGGAAGGCCTATTTACCTCCGGCTTGCTACACATTGTCAAGGGTAGAAAAACGGAGGTTTTGTGAATGTCTGTATGGCATTAAGGTTCCATCAGGGTACGCATCTAACATGAAAATATTTGTATCCTTAAATGGAGAATTGAAGCTGACAAGTATGAAATCCCATGATTGTCATGTTCTGATGCAAGTTTTTCTACCAATTGCAATACGTGGTATTTTGCCAAAGCACGTGAGGGAAGCTATTACAAGCCTCTGTTCGTTTTTCAATACAATATGTAGCAAAGTGCTTGATCCTTGTACCCTTGATGCTTTACAGGCGGATGTGGTTGTGACTTTGTGCAAATTTGAGATGTACTTCCCGCCCTCGTTTTTCGACATAATGGTGCATTTGATTCTTCATTTGGTGCGTGAGATTAAGTTGTGCGGTCCAGTGTTCTTGAGGTGGTGCTATCCTTTTGAAAGACACATGGGTACATTGCAAGATAAAGTTAGGAATCGGGCTCACCCGGAAGGAAGTATGATTCAAGGGACCGTGGCCGAGGAGATTGGTAATTTTGTGGCCGACTATGTAGCCGTTGCTGAACCTATTGGTATTCCTACTTCTCGACATGAAGTTAGACTTGATGGTCATGGCACAATCGAGTCGAAACGAATGTCACCTGATCGAGAGAAGTTCTTACAAGCACACCTTTATGTGTTGCACCATGTTGCAGATGTTCACCCATATTTAGACGATCACATGGCTAGTTTGCGTGATGAGTTTCCGTCGAAAGGTGAAAGGGCACTGATGCAGTTGCACAATAAGAAGTTTGTGAGTTGGTTTCGTGATCGAGTGATGGGTGGAATGGATGAGAGTGTCACAGCTACAGTAAGGTGGCTTGCTTATGGTCCTAGGGATGATGTTCGCTCATTTGAGGGATTTGACATGAATGGGTACACATTTTGGACGGAGCGTCAAGATTTGAAATCGTCCTCGACCCAAAACAATGGTGTAACGGTTGTGGCATCGTCAAGGGAGTTTGCAAGTGCTAAGGATAAATCACCCGTTGATGCAGAGTTGTCATACTACGGTCGAATTCAAGAAATATGGGAGCTTGATTATTGTGACTTCACGATTGCTCTTTTCCGGTGTAAGTGGGTTGATAATATCAGGCGTAACGTCAAATTTGATGACTTTACACTTGTAGATCTTGGCAACCTGAATGATAGTGCGGAACCATTCATCCTTGCATCTCAAGCTAAGCAGGTATTTTACGTATCTGACCCTGCCGACTCAAAATGGTCTATTGTGCTAGCCGGCAAAAGAAGAATCCTTGGCATTGGAGATGTCGAGGATGAGGAAGAATATGATGCCTTTGATGACTCGGCACCTTTCACTGTTCCTAGACCTGATGTGCCAAGTGAGATAGACGACCAAGCCAATTACATGAGATCAGACCACGATGAAGGAATATTAGATTGAGGTACTGTATATTTTCTGTTAGTTTAATTGCAGGCGTAGAAAGAATTAAAAATTCACATTTTAGGTGCGGCTTCATGAAATTGTTGAATTACTTGCCCATTTTTCTTATATTCTTTTAAATGACATAAAGTAACTTGCTTCACCATTTTCTATGTTTATTTGTGATTATTTGTGATTCAGCAATTTGTGATTATAATTCAGCTTATAACGTGTTATGTTTGTAATGACAGGTTTTAACATCTAATGGCGGACGATCGTTTCCGTGTTCGAGTTGAGGATTTTGAATCTAACTCAGATGATTCATCTAATGATGGGGACCAGTCGTATGATGTGAACAAGGAAACTGATTTGGGTGAACCAGAAGATCAGGCGCAAGATGTATTGGAGAGAATGATAGATGACTTTGAAATTGCAGCTGAGCAAGCGCCTTCAATCGATAATAACATGATGGAGCCGTTTTGTGAGGATCAAAGTGGAGGGGGGGTGCAGGCACCAGCGAAGAAAAAGAAGAGGGGTCCGACGACAGCTTTCAAGAAACCTGTCGGTCCTATGGTCTTGGAGTATGACAGGGTAGGGCAACCCTCAGGTAAATGGCGTCGGCAGTATGCTGGTCAAGTTGGGATTTGTGCGCGCAAAATCCCCATTACGCTTCGTATGAGCGACGTACCTACAGGCTTGATTGACACGTTTTGGAATGATACCAGGGTAAGTTTGATTTGATGTGATTATTTATAAACAATTTTAATTTATTGTTATGTTATTGGCAAACTAATAATGTTTGTTATTTTTGCTTGCAGAGTCTATTTAACATTCCAAATGAGTACGCCAAGCGAAGGGTGTTTGAATCCTTACTTGCGGCAAGATTCAGAAGCTTCAAGTGTAACTTAGTTCGTCGGTTTATCACAAAGAAACTTGTGAGAAAACCAAAGAACAAGAAAGGAGGTGGCAGTGATGATGATGTCATCGATGAAGAGAAACTCCCTTGGCAAATATGGCCTAGCATATCGAAGGATGATTGGGAGGCTTTCGTTCATCAAAAATGTAAAAAAGAAGAAATTGTAAGTTTAAAGAACTCTGATGAAAATTGTGTCGTAATTTATTGTTTTTTTATTAGTAATGAAACTAACATATATATCTTTTTATGTAGGAAATGAGGGAGCAGAATTCCAGGAATGCATTGCAAAAGCAATACCACCATCATATGGGAGCAATGACGTATGATGAATGGAGGGATACGTGGGTGAGTGAAGGAGTATACCCCACTGCGCTTCTAGGGTCCTTCACAGCGTCGTCTGACTCCACGACCAGTACTTTGGTGAGTCGTGCTGGGGATTTCTTTTGCTCTATGCATTCGCGAGACAATAAGACCGGAAAATGGTCCATCAAGGCTCCGGAAACCAAAGAAATGACAGATAAGCTAGTAAGCAACTATGAACTAGTGAACTACTTTATTCATTTGCATGTATATCACTTTATATAAACACTTACTTCATGTTGCCATTTTGTTTTTGCTACAGCTTGAGTACACTGGAGAGCTTGTTGAAGGCAAGCTCGTCCCGACGGTAGAGAAGGATCCCTTCACCTTGGCTATGGGAAAGCCCTACCATCCGGGACGGGTATTAGGTGCTGGGGGAGCTTGCTAGGATGGGAGAAGGTAATGGGTCCCGAATATACCAAATCTGGAAGATCCCGAGCAAGTGTGAACTCGCCACAGAACTTCGATGCCATAGTGGCATCAATTAAAGAACAAGTGCGCAATGAGATGCGCGAAGAGTTCAATGCATGGGCGAAGCAAATGAATTTGCCGACCTTGCCCTTTTCCTCGACAACACCGGCCGACTCAAGTAGCCACCCACGAAGAGAAGGAGAACAAGAGATAAATGCACGCGAGGAGGTACGTGATTAGAATTCAACTCTATAAGTTTTGATATGTTGAGTTACGTGGGTACGGTTCTAATTAATGTTTCACTATCAATACACTATTGCAGATTGGTACTCCTTCACATGCGAACTCAAGGGGGCTTGATACTCTGACACCTCATGACTTTCCTATTCTACAGGTGATTTTTTACTTACTTGTTTGGATAATGATATTGGTTTTTGGATTGTGTTGTGAAATGGTTAAGTTGGCTATGAAATGGTGTTTCTTCGCTGTGTTGTGTTGTTTGTGTTGCTTTAATTTGTTGATGTGATGTGTTGTTGTTGTCTGCTTCTCCTTCTCCTCATTCTCCTCCTTCTCCTTCTCCTTCTCCTCCTCCTTCTCTTTCTCCTTCTCCTTCTCCTTCTCCTCCTTCTCCTCCTCTTCCTCCTTCTCTTTCTTCTCCTTCTCCTCCTCCTCCTCCTTCTCTTTCTTCTCCTTCTCCTTCTCTTTCTTCTCCTTCTCTTTCTCTCCCTTCTCCTTCTCTTTCTTCTCCTTCTCCTTCTCTTTCTTCTCCTTCTCCTTCTCCTTCTCTTTCTTCTCCTTCTCCTTCTCTTTCTCCTTCTCCTTCTCCTTCTCCTCCTCCTCCTTCTCCTTCTCCTCCTCCTCCTCCTCCTTCTCTTTCTTCTCGAGGAGGCTGTAGCACAGCGAGGAGGCTGCAGCTGTGCAGCACTGCAGCAGCTGTGCAGAAGCTGTGTAGCACTGCAGCAGCTGTGCAGAAGCTATGCAGCACTGCAGCAGCGCAACAGCTGTGCATCCCCCTTGCTGTGCACACGCTGCCCTTCCCGCCCGGTTTCCGTTTTTTTTTTTTTTGCACTCGTTTTGTTTTTTTTTTTATTTTTTTTTTTTGCGCCTAAGATACTTAGTTATGAATATTTATGGCTTGAAACAACCTAAAAAAAGCAATTTCACAAGTTTTAGGTTCATTTAGAGTGTTTACGGCTCGAAATGGCCTAAATGAGTTCTAACTTGCCCATTTTCCATGTTTTTTGCTCAATTCTTTATTTAACTCCTATATTACACCTAAGATACTTAGTTATGAATATTTAAATGAAGTATCTTCCTAATTGGTGCAGGAAGAGACCCGTTGTGAACTTCTTCACCCGGGCGAATCATATGATGTACCTTTGAAAGTTGTTGCCTATGGTAGTGCACAACCGGACGAACAAGGCACGGTCCATCTTCGACCTCTTCTGCCTGAGCATTATTCTGTCGGGATCCATTCTGTGGTTCCCGGGTTTGAGGAGATCTTAATACCTGTGCCCGTGGAGGAGGATGAGTTCACTACACTCTGGGCAGCAAAAGGTAGTTTTGTGCAATGGCCAACTGCTTGGATACGGTTGATGAACCAGGTAATTAAGATTTAGATTTCACGATTTAATCTTTTCTTCCCAAGAGTTGGATGGAAATCTTTTCTAACTATTTATATGATTTGTCTTATTAGCCATCGAAGAAAAGCCAAACTCCAAAGAAGAGGGTGGAGGGGCCAAAGAACAGGAGTGAACATGGCTCGGTGAGTGGAAAAGCGTCGATGAAGAGCCCTTCACGATGTTCAGCTACGCAAGCTACTCCATTATTTGAAGACACGGTGCTTCAATCGCTATCTCAGGAGTTAGCTTATTTGCACAACCGTGTTTGCGTGTTGCCTAATGACAGCCCCATCCAAATCCAACTTCCTAAGGAAATGTTCCACTACGATGATGATGCAACGGCATGGCTATTCAAATAAGATGTGAAGGAATTTCTAAGTGGTGCAATGCTTAACATTTCCCTCATTCAAATATCCATGAGGTAATTCAACTGATACTCAATTTATATTATTCAGTTTAGTGGTGTTTGTCGTTTGGTTTTCTATTAACATTGTGTTATCATGCATGCAGAGCACTCCAGGAGCAAATATGGGAGCTTGAATCTCCTTGTCAAGTTGGGTGGTTGTGCCCTGAGCAGATGTCCACTGCTAGAATCTTAGGCAACTCCGCTGATGTGTTGTACTATGCTGAACTAGGTATCAGGCAATCAGTGAGTGCGGGAGACAAGTTCATATTCGTCCCATACTATGAGGAGTACGTCTGATTATGCTAGTCAAGTTCATTTGTTTTCCCAGTTTATTTGTTGTAATAGCTAGGCTAACTATTGATTTGTTTGTCTCGTGTGTAGTTATCATTGGACCCTACTTGTGATTTGTGTTTCCAGTAACACAATCTTCTACTTTGATTCTGCTCGGTTACCTCAAGTAAGAAAGCGCCTCGTGAGGTCCATACTGCAAAAGTAAGCATCTAGTTTGTTTCACTTCTGATTATTCATTTTTCATATCTTAACTCATATGTATTGATTATACTAGTCAAATTTAAACTTATTACTTTAATTTTTTTTAGTACCATGAAGAAGATAAATCCTCGATCTCCTCGAGGTCCTACATGGAAAGCACCCAAGGTAATTCACCCATGATGTTGTGATTTTCTTACTTTACAATGCTTAAGATGTTGCTTATTTGCTATGCATTTTGATTCATGTGCTTTGTTCCTCATGCTAGTGTGCACAACAGGAAAACGGAGTTGACTGTGGCCTATACGTGATGAGATTCATGTATGACATAGTGATGAGTCATTGTACAGACACACGTCAGCTTGAAGAGGTATGCCATTTTGGTTGAAATTGCGTCCCAAAACCACTTACTTGCTCTTTTCATGTAATCTCAAGCATTAGTCACATTTAACTAAGTGATAATGACATGTTTTAACTAGTTATGAGTTCAATAGACAAGAAATATAGAAATATAGGCATCCTAGTAGCCAAAATGGCCTTACTTGAGCCATTTTGGTTGAAATTGCGTCCCAAAACCTCTTACTTGCTCTTTTCTTGTAATCTCAAGCATTAGTCACCTATAACTAAGTGATAATAACATTTTTTAACTAGTTATGAGTTCAATAGACAAGAAATATAGAAAATAGGCATCCTAGTAGCCAAAATGGCCTTACTTAAGCCATTTTGGTTGAAATTGCGTCCCAAAACCTCTTACTTGCTCTTTTCTTGTAATCTCAAGCATTAGTCACCTATAACTAAGTGATAATAACATGTTTTAACTAGTTATGAGTTCAATAGACAAGAAATATAGAAAATAGGCATCCTAGTAGCCAAAATGGCCTTACTTAAGCCATTTTGGTTGAAATTGCGTCCCAAAACCTCTTACTTGCTCTTTTCTTGTAATCTCAAGCATTAGTCACCTATAACTAAGTGATAATGACATGTTTTAACTAGTTATGAGTTCAATAGACAAGAAATATAGAAAATAGGCATCCTAGTAGCCAAAATGGCCTTACTTGAGCCATTTTGGTTGAAATTGCGTCCCAAAACCACTTACTTGCTTTTTTCATGTAATCTCAAGCATTAGTCACATTTAACTAAGTGATAATGACATGTTTTAACTAGTTATGAGTTCAATAGACAAGAAATATAGAAAATAGGCATTCTAGTAGCCAAAATGGCCTTACTTGAGCCATTTTGGTTGAAATTGCGTCCCAAAACCACTTACTTGCTCTTTTCTTGTAATCTCAAGCATTAGGCACCTATAACTAACCCCAATTATTATTATTTCACTTCTACTAACTCACATTTTGTGTATTCTAAGTTTTGCAAGGGGCAAACGGGACTTCCATACACGAGCGAGGAACTCCATATAATTCGGGAGATGTTGGCGACCTACATCACATTTAATTTGTAAATATCGTCATACATTTTTGTACTATATCATCTCTTCATCAATCCTAGCCTTAGCTTATTAATTATGTACTACACATGAAACATTTTTCTAATTTATATCATCTCTTGCGATTGTTATTATTAATTATTTATGTTTTGTTATTAATGTTACTAATTATTGTTACTATTATCATATATAATAATAATAATTATTATTATTATTATTATTATTATTACTATTATAATATTAATAATTTTTATTATTATTAATATAATAATAATTATTATTATTAATATTGCAGCCAAAAAAAAAAAAACAATACAGGTCATTGGCAACGGTTAATGTTTAAAAAAAAAGGCGCGCCATTAGCTTTGGCAATAGTTAACCGTTGTCAACTCAAGCAATTGGCAACGGTTAACCGTTGCCAATTACTTTTAAAAACAAAAAAAAGGGCGCCATGGTCAATGGCAACGGTTAACCGTTGCCAATTGCTAATTTTTTTGGGATTTGGCAACCCTCAAATACTCAACGGTTCAAAACCGTTGCCTTTGGGGGGGTTTGAACCGTTGCCAATTTGCTGGTTTCGTGTAGTG
The DNA here is from genome assembly GCF_001683475.1 of Chenopodium quinoa. Lineage (NCBI taxonomy): Eukaryota > Viridiplantae > Streptophyta > Magnoliopsida > Caryophyllales > Amaranthaceae > Chenopodium > Chenopodium quinoa. Next base: position 1,540,927 of record NW_018744582.1, on the reverse strand, counting down.
GTAGTATTCACACGTGACACAAACTTAGAAGATATCTTAATATCTTTGACTAAGTAGTATTCACACGTGACTTAGCTTCATCAAAAAGCTGATTTCTTCAGTGTTCGATATGATAATTAAATATAGGAAACAAAATTTACCCCTTGTCACAAATACGGAGTATGAACTAAGCAAAGCAGCTTTCGAACAATTCCAGCTAACAGTCAGTAAAGACTAGGATATGAGATTATATTCACAATTTTTTGTATGCGGCCTACTGTACCATACGGAAGGGGTTACTCGATTTACTCGATCAGGGATTACTCGAGTTGTCGGGATTATTCGAGTTTTTCAGTCAGGGGTTACTTGAATTACTTGGTCAGGGGTTACTTGGGTTACTCCTGACCGAGTAACCCCTCAAGTAACTCCTGATTGAGTAACCTCTCGAGTAATCCATGACCGAACCCTTTGAGTAACCCCTGACCGAGTAACCCCTCAAGTAACCCCTGACTTGTTAGGTTCACAGTGATTTCACTAAGAAAACACTTATAATAATGTGTGGGAACAAAACCTAAAATAAATGATTACAATGTAATTGTAAATATCAAATACAACACAATGTATTTCAATCAAGTATAATCAAAGTCTAAGAAATTACAGAAATTTACAAAGACAACACTAATGTGAAGTTGATCAAACTTGTCTTTCCTCCAAGCCGAGAACAACCAACATGAACATGAGAATCCCGATGTCCCGTAAGACTAGTTCCTTGATACACTGTCAAAGGCGTGTATACGCTTTCCTAAAGAGGTTTATTTCCCCCACACGGTACTTGGGTTAAACCGGAAATCCTCTTTGAGATACAATTGACAGCAAATTTCGTTCTTAGTACTAGAATCGAAATGCAGTGAATAATTCACTAAGAAGGCTAAATTTTAAGAGTTTTTCTCACAAAAGTTTGCAAGAAGATTGAGAGAAAAAATGTAGAGAATATGGGAAAAAAATCAGTCTCTGACAAACTATATGTTCTTTCGATAAAACGAAAGAAATTTTAAAACAGAGAAAATAACCACACACAACGGGCTGAAAACTGAGGAGGCGCGGGGGCGCATCAGGAGGCACGGGCGCGCCACCCAACACCGCGCGGGCACGCCAAGACTGACGCGGGCGCGTCCCTCTACAGCCTATTTCTGCTTCTGAATCCAGAAGGGTACGCGGTTTATGCACGATCAACATCGCAGGCGCGCAGCATGACGCGCGGGCGCGCCTGTACCTACGCGAGCGCGCCATTTCGATTTCTCAAAATCACTTTTGGATCTAGAATAGTCCGCAGTTTATGCGCGATCTCAGCGCAGACGCGCTAAGCAGCGACACACGCGCGACCTCAGCGCGGGCGCGCTAAGTAGCGACCCTAGATCATTCGAAATAAATCAAATGATCACAATTCTCTCATACACTCTAAATTATCCAACATGGCTAAACCCTCAAGTAACCCCTGATCGAACTCCTTAAGTAACCCCTGACCGAATTGCTCGTGTAACCCCTGACCGAACTCCTTAAATAACCCCTAACCGAGTAACAGAGTAATCCCTGACCGAGTAACCCCTCAAGTAACCCTTGACTGAGTGAACCCCTCGAGTAACCCCTATCTGAACCCCTCAAGTAACCCCTGATCGAGTAACTCGAGTAACCCCTGACTAAATAACTCGGTTAACCCCAACAAAATAACTCGGGTAACCCCTGCCACACGGTGTGGCCTGCTGCACCAAAAAATTGCTGGATTATATCACTACTCTTTGCAACTCTCTTTAAACAAAAAGAAGTTTATAAAAGTTTCAATGATTTGGGTAATATTATTTCTTGTATTGTTGATAATAATTTCCCAAGACACATACTTCGTATTTTTTTTCCCACAAGATACAGGACCCAGTTGCTGGCATGTCTTGCAGTATGACAGTTACCTCAAATTAAAACAGCCCAAATAGTTGTGATTTTGGGTTGAAAGCAACACGACAGTAGGCGCATACCGCCGTGTTTTTCGGGTGCAGCGCAGGTGGACGCATGCAAAGTTGTGATCGACCCTGTAACTCTGTTGCAACTTCAACATCAATTAAGGATAAATTATTTGATTGAATTTACTTTACAGTATAATGTAATGATTTAACACGATTCATGTACTGTAATTGATTAAACAACACACACAAATGTGCTATTTTACTAACATACATTTTCTATTTGACTTGTTATGGTTAGAAATTGATCGATTATGTTATTGGTCTAGGCAAAGCGAGTTTGTCTATCATATCCAAACCTTATACTCATATGAATAGATTGTTTTGCCAAAGTCCAGAGTTCTTATGCACTCTTTCCGATCTCTATTAATCACGAGTTGTTTCTTTCTTGAAAGTTGCATAATAATTGATCAAAATTATTCAATATATTAGTACCTTTTTTTTTTTTTTTTTTTTTTTTTTTTTTTGCCTGAATGAGCCATAAGAAGTTAAGAACCTATAATCTCGTACACAATCCCTTGGCACATACCGATATTGATACATTTTTGTCAACTTTTCTCTTCCTTCATTTTATTTTTCAATTAGCACATATAGTCATATAGATATTGATGTTATCGTCAAGCAACACTTAACAATGAATAGAAATTTTTCCTATTTAGCCAAATGTTACACATGAGGGGACCATTATAGCCATGCAATTACCAACATCCAAAATGACCCAACATTAAATCATATACTTGTATGTACCTGGAAACTTGAGGATTGTTTTGGCAAATATCATTTTGGAAAAATTACAATTCCAGCTGATGATTAAACAGAGCTACAGCTAGGCTTCGCCACAACGTACTACTTCTAGTATTCACCCACAAAACAAAATTAATACTGATTACACTTCATATTCTTGTTCTTTGATCAATCAAAGTATCAAACCAGCATTCTATAGAGCAACGCTTCAGTGTACTGGTGCTGCTGGAGGTGGCTTACACTGGTAGCATTTAGCAAAAAGACCGAAAGTATTAACTTGTCTGATGAAGTTCACCATGCTTGCCCACCCTCCAAACCCCAAACCCACAACTAATACCCACATCACTATGAATGCGTTGAACACATAGATTACTGTCCAGCTTGGGAAGAAGAAAGGGAGCTTCTCAGCAGCATTCTGCATTTTTCAATTAAAAAAAAAACAGATTATAGTTAATTTCATGAATTTATGCTGCAACCTGCAGATATACTATATTGTATCACTAAGGCTCAAGGTACAAGTTTCATATTCAGTAATTAGTGGAGTGTTCAGTATCTATATCCAAGGCTCCAACACAGATACATAAAGTGTATGAAGGGTCCGAATAGCATACTGCTCAAAATGAACAAAAAGATTTCAACACAGACAGTTGAAATGTTCCGTATTAAGTGACTTAACAATAAGCCATTCTACCTCACACAAGCACTCTTAGTAACTAAGTTTTCCAAGCTTTCACCAAAGAAACCGTTGCAATCTAAATCTAACAAAACCATAAGGATAAGTTTTCAAATTTTAGGTCACTGACAATAGTGACTAGTACACATGCAAGAGGGTCAAAAAGGAGGGAAATCTAGTTAGGGTCCTCAATAAAATCTGAGTTAGGTATTATTTTCCCTGACTTTTATCTTGAACTAAATTGGACCCACAATAATTTCATATATCATACATGTGTCATGTCAAAATAAAATAAAAATCCAGCCTTTTAACTAAGCTAAGGTGATCTAGGAGTAATAATAAAGCCAAATCTAAAAAGAACAATATACAATTATTAGCCCAAAAAAAAATCAATTAAAAATGCAGAAGAGAGCAAATGAGAGATGGGTCCAGAAGAGTACCTTACGGGCCTGGGCCGATCTGTAGGTGAGCATGTGGGCCAAAGTTGGTATGATATAAACAGTGAAGCTGACTAAGAAGGCCCCCACAGTAGAGTTGATGGGCCCAAAGAAAGGAAAGATAATTGCTAAGAACCATATTGGTATCACCACTGGTAATCTAGCCACTGCCCTTAAACATAGGCTCTTGGTATCATGCACCCCCACCACTTTTTCCCACACAAAGTACAGAGGAGTGCATGCAAATCCAAATGTTATAAACTGTCCATGCCCCAAAAGATAAAGTTAGAAAGATGTTTTGGATCCTTAAAATCATTCACACGATTTCGTTACATAAGATCATTTGCTTTTCATGTACACTTTTTCGGTTTGGAAGTATTAGATAGTGTAGCCTAAATTAGTATTGTAACAATTGAATTTGGATGGAGAGGATTCTTTACATGTCAAGTGTTGCGTGTTGAATTGAAAAACAGGGTGCATTGCATGGGACAAGTCACACTGTAAATGATTTAGCAATAATGTTCCAATTTTTTTTTTTTTTGTTAATATACAGTCGTACGATTCAAAAAAGATCTAAGGCAAGGGTGCGGAATTAAACCTGGTGAATGAGCATAAGGATGACAGCAGCATCACGAAAGCCATTACGAGGAAGGAGGGAGAAAGCATTGGCATGGTTGAGGAGTTCATCACCAAAGGCCCAGTAGACGGCAGCAGCAGAAGGTAGTGTAAGGGTGAAAACATAAAAAGTTGCAAGTAGATAAATGTATTTGAACTTCTGTGGCTTCCACATAGCATGCATGATTTCCCTGGTAAGTCATTTTTTATCAGTAAGGCATAAGGACCCACAATTGAATTTCAATGGATAAATTCATTCTTGAGTACAAAATATGCCAATTATTACAAGTATGCAATTGACAGTATGGTCAACCATCATTTCTTATGGAGTATGGACCAAAGCATGAAGCACAACTGCACAAGTATCATCATATTTTAATTCTTTTCAGAAAATAGAAAACAATTGCCTCATTCTATTTTGGATTTATTACTTTACTATAAAGAGAGTTGGTAAGAAGAAAACAAAATCTTTACACTTACTACTAATATCACAGCTAATTTAGCCTCAAATCAAGATGTACTACTAGCAAAAATCAACATTTCATTTGAACCAAATATTTACTAAGTAATTGTAAAAAAACAGCTATATGATATTTAAATTCTTAAAAGTACTGCCAAAAGATTAAAACTTTACATATGGTCCCTGGCTGTTCCTTAATAGCACAATGACAGAACGACGATCACGTTTCAAATCCATTCATTACATTAGAACTAGAATAGAATTACATAGGATGCTAATTCTAGGATAGAAGACACCCAAATGGTGAAATCTAAACAAGAAGTGATTTGGCCAGAAGATCTATTGGGTCATTTAAACAAAGATGGAACTAGGGGCCACACTTTTATGCGCATGAATCCTTAATGTGCCAATTACATAAACAATGGTGAGAAAAAAGGAGAATAAGTGGTTCCCCACAGTTATTGGATTATTTCAGCTAATAGTTACTAATAATTTATCAATGCTCAATCTAAAACAAATGAAAAGTCAAATTTTATATCCTCAAAAAGAAAAAAGCATACATAAGAAAAGCTTAAACTTTTTCAAAAGTTTCCAATGAAATTATGAACCTATAAATAAACATGAGATGTTTATTTTACTAGCCCTAAACTAGCATTTATTTTATGCACATAACTGCAGAAACTGACACAATTTGGTCTTTTGTTAGGTAAAAAGCCAATAACCAAGAAGAATTGAAATTAGCCAAAGATAAGTGATTAAGAAATCAACCAAGATTAGGACAACAATCCTTGGCTTAAAAATATAAAGCTAAAATCCCAATAAATAAACAATGCATGTATTTTAACATAATGATATTTGTCTACCATAAAATCCTTGAAATAGGGAAACAAAAGCTGCAAGAAGAAAGTGATAAAAATTGATATTAAGGTAGAGTGAAGAGAGTAAAGGATTTGCACTTACACAGTTACAGCATGTCCACCAAAAGTGTAGAGGATATTAGTTGCTCCTGTGAAATAGAGCACCAACTTTTTTGGACCAGAGTGGATCACACCTGGGACCTGTAATATTGTTTTTCCACATGAAACTTTCAAATTCTAACTTTTACTCCCATTAAGAAATCAATTAAATCTTCCATAACAGACAAAAAATAACGGGATTTAGGGAAGATGGGGGAGAGGGTGATGGCTAATGCAAATGGGAAAATGATGGTTTTGGTAATTGGCAATTTGGCATGGCACTTGAGTTTGCATTTGCAAATTGTCCCAATACCCCGTAAATAAGTATGTGACATGATTGTTTACGAATATATAATTGTTGGGAGATTCTCAGACTCTCAAACACTCAATTTTGTTGAGTGTAATGTTAAATCAATTACAAACCATTATTATTTTAGAAGATGTGAATGATTTATTTCGGACATTCTAAAGAACGGATATGTGACTATTGATGCACTATTATTTCTTCATGAGCATAATCTAAAATGACACTTGACATGGAAGATGTTTTGTTAACCAAATGATATTCAAAAAACAGTATAGATTTAGGTAGTACACACTCCAAATAGTCCAATAATGCGAATAGGATATGCACCTAACATTGCTTGCTTCTATTATAGGGAAAATCCTAGAAGATCCTTCAAAACAATGTATTAGGACATAAGTGTCAAATTGTGCACTGTACAAGTGATTTAAAGTTGGCATTACAAATTTCTGTTTAGCGACTTGAAAAATTTTGCATTCTGTCATAATTCAGACTATTGGTATCCCCTTTAATATTAATCTAACTGATTTTTTGGCCTGTGCAAAGCATGGAGTAAAATTGATTTTTTAAAAAAAATAAAATAAAACTCAAGTTCATAATATGCCTTTCTTATTGGATAAATGGGGAGTTTTAAAGGAAAAGGAAGGGGTAGGGATTGAATAATGAATTTAAGGGAGAATATGAAGGAGCGTCATTAGATACAAACATTGAGTTAGGGATAAATCTTTATCATATGTATTTCTTTTAAATAAAAATGAAGAGTTTGAGAGAAATGAAAGGATGAACATTTAAATAATACAATAGAACGGAGTAAAAGAAGCTAGGGGTGTGGCAAGGAACAACATTAATTACATATATTGAATTGAGAAAAACAATGTTTTAAAAAAAAATTATATACTAAGTATATATATTAGAATAAGACAAAAGTGGAAGGGGAAATGTGACACATGACGCTAGTGGTTTCGCTCTACATATAGATTAAGTACAAATAACTAGATAACTTAAATCCAGTAATTTCCCTAACTTGTCAAGGCTTCATCTTATCTTAAACCCTAAACCTTTAAAATAATAGAGAGGGAGATGGAAGAGAGAAATTATTACCTGGCCATGAACAAGGGCAGCAATGGTCAAATACCAAGCGGTATAAGTGGTCATTCCAAGGCCAAGAAATGACCAAATTCTATAGTTGTGAAAGGAAGGTATAAACACAGTTGTGGCACAACATGCCCCAAATATGTATGTCCATGTCCTTTTGTCCAAATGATCATTTATGTAGTATATATTACTGCAATCAAATAAAGAAAATAATTTATTATCACCTCAAATTGAACATACACCATAACTTTTGGCATTAATTTGTAAGGAATAATTGGGAACAATTATTGAAATTTAACCTTGCACAAGCTATTAGCTGAATCACAGATCCAAAGAGTAAGAATGTGCAATTGAAACCCAATCCAATTCCCTTCCAAAATGGCCCTAGCAAGCCATCTAAGACCTCAAACCACTGCAAACCAAAAAGTACTAGAATCAGAACATGAAGAAAAGGATTTGACAACATAAGATAGTGGTGTGGGAACTTTTAATTACGACGGAATCTTGCACGAGATGGTTTCACATTTGACTTATTACTTTAACGTTTCACAATGTAAAAATGTGAATGAATTCACCCAAGACGTATTTTACGGTAAAGATATTTAGGGTTACCTTTTGGTTATAAATTCCTATTTTTAACATATATGTTAATGTGAGCATAAAGTGAATTATACACAAAAAGTGATGAGTGAATAGTAAGACTATCACTAACTTCTTAAATGAGAAACAGCTTTTGAAACTCAGGCAAATTTCTATGATGAAGATTAGGTCTCGGTCAAAAAAGTAAACTACTCACCTAAAACAGGAATTTAACATATGAATGAATATTAGGCCTAAAAGTTTAGAAAATCAAAAGATGGAACTTTGACATATCTTAAAAAACAAGTGAGTGAGAACAATAAGATGAGATACATTAAAGTGGTGTAAAAATAATGTTAATAAAAGGGTGGAACCTCTAATTAGATCTTGAATTCATGAACCGAATGGTCAAAACTATTCATTAAACAATCATTAGGAACAATCCATGGGATGTTTTTAGCATTATTATCTTGGGCAGAATTTGTACACCAACAAAGCTTGAACTTGAATATATGATTTGCCATGATCATGGACCCACAATTTTGTGCAATTAGGTAGTAGACAGAAAAAAACAGGGGGGAACTTAGAAAAAACCAGGGAAATTTTCTGTTAACAACAAAAAATCCCTTCTAGAGTGCTACCAACAAAGACTTTGTACTACTTTTTATGCTAGCGATAGAAATAAACTTAGTACTCGTACTTTGTATAACACTCCCAAGTACTAGACTCTTTTTAAATATAACACCAAGGACTAGAATTTTTACTCCAATGCCGGGGTAACATGTAAATTTTGTACAAAGAAAACACAAGATTGATTTGCTTTTTATTTCAATTACAAGGATCAACTAAGAGTTCCTCGACTATAATAAGATGTAAAACATTCACAAGCATGGGTAATACAACAAATTTTGGATTTACCTAAAAAATTAACAAAAAAAAAAATAGTAAAATTTAGTAAGAAATGAAATTTGAAAAATAAACCTGAATGACATGGTTCTTGAAGCTGGCACCTTCTTTCTCTCTACGACTACGGTACTCAACATAGAGCACACTGATAAGATAAGCAGTCCAACTTCCTAGCAAACCATAAAACACTTGGAGTATCAACCCTGATAACATTCCCATTTGTGAGAATGAATATGGTAATGTCAACAGCACTTGAGCCACCTGCAAAAATCATTTGTCATTTTGTCAATAAAAACATCGATATAGGGATGTCAATGGATCGGATTCAGACTAGAGCACGAGCCAGGCCGCACCCTTTGATCTAACAGAATCCTTCATAACACTCCATGCTACTCACATAGTCACATTCGTTTTTAATCTTTTTACATTTATAGTTTATTTATGTTTGTATTCTAAAGATGAAATTATTTCTAGGTAGTCCCAGTTAATTAATTTGATAAACAAAATTTGTTTATCAAATGGCAAAATGGTAATAAACAATTTTGCCATTTGATAATTTTATTTATCAAATTGAATAACTGGTATTTTCTGAAAAATTTCGGGGTTGATTATAGTATTTTGTTTTTCTAATTCGTGAAAAATATGCTACATTATTTTTTACTACATGCTTCGTTATTTTTCTCCCCATTTCAAACAATAAAAAAAAAAATTATACACTAGAATTAATTTTGTTATAAATTCAATTCCAATTATAAAAAAAAAAACAATTAACTTTGTTATAAATTCAAATCCAATTCCAAACGTATTTCTATTATTAACTATGAAAAGTCAGAAAAATGTTTTTAGCACCCCAAAAATTAAATTAATCGCACTCCACTCTACGAGAGCGGCTCTATAAATCGCTCTCTTACGGAGAGGAGTGCATTTATAAACTACTCGTATACGAGCACACGCACACGTACACACGTAAAATAAATAAAATATGGAGTAGAAAATTGGTACCTGATTGGAAGCACAACTAAACCAAGCATCATAAACAGAACCACCATGCCACAAAAAATTCTTAAAACTGAATTTTTGATTTTCTTCATCAATTTCACCTCCTACATTTTCTCTCTCCTCTACACCACCTCCATCAATAACTCTCTGAGCATCATCTGTCTGATTCACCATTGCTGCTGCTTCTACTTGCTTCACCACCTCTGCCATTTTCACTCACTTAATCACTCCTAAAAACTCAACTGTTTTCTTCTTTATTTCTGTTTTTAAATTTTGAGTTCCTTAAATAAAACAAAGTTTGTTCCAGAAATCCTTAAAAAAGTACCCAGAAATTCAGAAATCCAGTTACACAAACAGATAGCAAATCTCACGAGTTTTTTTATTTTATTTTCCCTTAAAAAAAAAGAGTTTGAACACGAGAAAATGAAGGAATTTTGTTTGAGAATATATATAGATAGAAAAATACGGAGTAAATAAAATAAAATAAAATAATTATAGTAATAATAGAGGGTACAACTACCCAACAATTATTCCCAAAGAGATTAAATGCCTTGCTTTAAAAATGTTCTTTGAAAGGAGAAAAGAAAATGACATGAAATAATGAAGAAGAATTATGGGGGTATGTATGAATTAATTTCTGGTTTTTAAGTAGGGGAGAGAAAGAGACAAGATGAAGTGGACAAATTATCTGATTTTATGAAAATAAAAGGGAAATAAATAATTCTAATTTAAAGGATTTTTTGAGATAAATTTCTATAATTGAAAGATATTGGGGGGTTTGATTTGCTGGACAGAGGTGAAGAATGAATTAAGAAGTTGCGGAAATTAATCTTTTTCAGGGGTTTTAATTCTCAGTCACTGTCTGTGTCTGAGATAGAGTGAAAGAAGCGGCTTCAGCAAAAGAGGAGGGAGAAAGTATTCATGCCTTTTATTTTTCGGGTTGCTGTACGGAATTTAAATAGACGATCCTATTAGATTGGAACTTCTTATAAGGCTGGTTTAGGTCGTCTTATTTTTTGTTAATCTGATCTGGTCTGAATTTATATTTTCTGTTTTGATATGATTATTTAAGCTAATTTATTAGGTAAAAAAAAAAACATGTATCAAGTGTTGTCTTGTTAAACTCTTAATTTTCATATTAGTAATGTTTTAATAACGGAATTAAAGATATTTAGAAATAAAAAAAATCGCACATAAAATGATAAAATATGTAAGAACTTAATTTTTTTTTTCCGATTTAATCTGATCCGAAATTATTTTTCCTAATCAGATTTGAAATTGAGCAAACATAAGATGAATTAAACAAGGCCTAAACCTGTGACTATTATATTTTTATATTTGTGTTTTCTTTTACTACTTGAAACTTTTTTAATGTTGCAAATTATGGTGTAATCAAATGCTTCCTCCTTTTCAAAATAAATGTCCCAATTTGACCAACACAATTGTTACGAGTAATGCAAAACTTTAAATAATAAAAAATAAAATTATCAAAAAGTATAAATTACTCTGTAAAATAATTTTTGATATTCAAAAGATTTAATTGAAACTATTCTAACAAATACTCGCATTATTATATTTAATTGATTTATGTATAAAACATAAACAAATGTCAATGTGATATATATGAATAGTGTAAATGTCAAATTGATAAAACTTATCTATACTAATATTTTAAAACAGCAAGTAGAAAGGACATGTGTCCACTCCTGTTTTTCTTGACTTTTTTTTTTTTTTTTTTTGGTTTATCCTAATTTTTTTTTCCAAACAAAGTTTCTTTATTTCAATTAATCCCCTTTTGTTTCTCTGTTCAAGATTCCCAAACGACGATATTTCCTTTGCAATTTCTCCATTCAATATTTATGAATAATTTGATTCCTGGTTCTTCACTTGTATCTAATCAAACCTTTATCTCTCTCCCCCAAACAGTATCTCTGATTTTGAAGGTTGGTCGTAATTGTAATCCTCTCCCCCTCAATTTCCCATAATTTTTATATTGTTTTTTAAAATTCGTTTTCGAAATTTATTTTTTATTATGTTGAATTTAATTATCTTATAAAGCAAATTGTTTTTTGGAATTTCATTTATTTTCTTTTTCAATGTTTAAAGTCGGTTTTATATTTTAACTAGATGAACCCCGTACGATACACAGTTTGTTTGTATTTTCTAAAACAAATATTTTTTTGTAAATATGTGATAAAATTTGTTATTGTATTTGTTGTACGTAAAATTTTTATTTTAAAATAAATTGAGAATTTCCACTCATTTGTTATATATTTAGATTAAATTCCTAATCTCAAAAGATAATATTTTATATTTAATTAATTTAAACTTTAAAATCTCATTCGCCAATTTTGCTTATGTGGTATTTAAGTTATTCAATTCTAAAAGAAATTACAAATCTCTTATTTAATTGGCTATAACTAAAAAAATTAATCTTACATGGCGCGTTAAGAAAATTTAATCCTATGTGACTCTCTAAAAACTCTGAAAAAAAACTCCCATTTATATATATACTAGTTTTGTGCCCGGGCAAAGCCCTGACGGTTGATAAAATTTTACGATAAATTTTTAGCGTGTATGTTACATATGATTATATAATCCTTTTTGAAAATTTGTATAATCGTGTACATTTTGTAGTTTTGTTTGCAAACAGAGATATCTATGTTATTATTTACTAGAATTTTTTTTTTTTTATTGAGCTTAAACTATTTTTACTGAATTGAAAGTATTTTTACTAAACTAAAACTATTTTTACTGATTAAAATATATGTTTAATGATTTTTTATTGTTTTTTAAAATTTATTACAAATGGATCTTATTTTAAAGAACTTTTTAAAACGAATTTTATTTATTAAAAGTTATGATTAATTTTGTATATATGAAATATTAGAAGTATAACTATAATAAAACTCTATACTACAAAGTATAGTTTTATCTTACAAAATCTATCCAAAATTCGTATTTAGCATCATATGTGTTACAATAATACCTATTTGTCGCCTACATGGCTCAACACTTGGCGAAAATCTAGAATGTCAATTGTCATTGTCTCGTGGCCTGGCTCCAAGATCGGCTTTATTTATTAGTGATATAATATGATATATAAGATTAGATTTTAATGTAGTGTTTCATTTTATTTTTCATAATCATTTTTAAACAATTCTTTTTTATTTTAAATTTGATCTGGTTTTTTTTACAATAATTTTTTACAAATTTATTTCTAAAAATTCATTTAGAAATAAAGAGGAGAAGGGTGAGGGGTTATTAAGAATAATGCATTAAATTTTAAGTAGTATTTCTACAATGCAATTTATTTTTACATATAATTTGATTCGAAGTAAACGTAAAGCGATCCAAATATACAATTTGCTAGCTTTGCGAGGTTGAAGATTCAATTGTTATTTGCTCGCTATTGCTTTACGTTATGTAAGCCATGTTCTCTAAGTTGTCGTCTTCCGGAGGATTCGATTTGTTGGGATCTTCAGAAGGATGGTGAGTACTCGGAGCGCTCAACTTATAAAGCTATTTTTGGAGAGCATAATGGTGGGAATGAGGCCTCTTCTTTGGGGAGCATGTTAATACTCTACCGCGTGTTAAATTGTTTGTGTGGAGAGCTTGTAAAGGAGTGTTGCCCACGTTAGCTGGGTTGAGTAGGAGGGGGAGGAATGCTATTTGCTCACTTTGTGAGGTTGAAGATGAAACCGAGCTTCATTGTTTGAGGGACTGCATTATTGATCGTATGATATGGGATATAAGCGGGTTGGGTGGTGATGTACAGGGTTTTTCTGCAATTTTGGGGATATGGTTGCAACGTGCTTAACTCGCTTACAGAGAACAGAACATGGCTTGTTCATGACGGTGTGTTAGGTAATATAGACTGCACGAAATAAGTGGATTTTTGAAGGGGAAGAGTGTGATCCGAATCGTTTAATGGAATATGTTTAAAAGCTCATGTGTGAGCTAAAGAGCGAAGAGGTCAGCAAAGAGGGGGTGCTAGGTGTGTAAAGCAGCGCTGGAAGGCCCCAAGATCAGGTTGGGTGAAGCTCAATGTTGATGGAGGGGTTTGCGAGGGGTGGGGGTATTGTGCAGGTGTTGTAATTCGAAATGAAGGGGGGGAAGCCCTTATTGCTGCTGCTTGGATGATGGAGGATCGATGGTTGCCTGCTGTTGTGGAAGCCAAAACCATGTTTCTAGGGGTCAAGCTGGCTGTAGAATCGGGGTTCAAAAGGGTGGTAGTGGAGAGTGATTGCCTTAGCCTATTTAATGCAATTTCATCACAAGAAAAGAGAAGTAGTAATGTCCAGTTAATTTTGAATGATATTCATCATTATAGTAGTTTTCGTGATTAGGTTAGTTGGAGTTTTGTGCGAAGGGAGGGAAATAAGGTTGCCCATGAGATTGCTCATTGTTTACCATGGGTGGCTGATAGTCGTATATGGTTGACGGATTTCCCGTCTTCTTTTTTATCCCTCTCGAATGCTGATTTGCTTAATAATTAAAGTTAGTTGCTCCTTGGGAGCTTTTCCTCAAAAAAAAAAAAAAAAAAAAAAAAAAAAAAAAAAAAAGACAACAAGTTTACCTGTGCATCACACGGGCTAAATACTAGTTTTAAAACAAAAGGAGTATTCCATATATTTTTTATTTGGCCAACGGTTCACATTAGTTTTTTCATTCATTTACTCCATCACACAAGTTTCATTTTTACGTAGTATTTGTTTAAGTATGTCATCTCATTTAGAACAGTGCATCCCCACGTTACGATTAAAAACTACTCGTATTAAATTATGGGAGAATTGGAGAAAGCATGTATAGCACATATGTAACGTGGGTCTATACGTTATAAGAATGAGTATAACTGTATATGTATTACAAGTATGACTTTATGAGTACTTTGAAGTTTTTTTTTAAGAAAAAAAAAAAAAAAAAAAAAAAAAAACGAAAATGATATATCTAGCCATTAAGCCGGTTAAGGACTTTAAGGTTCCCTATAAAGAAGTAAAATGAAGACATATTAAAGCAAATCAAACAATAACACTCAATACTCAATAGTAATGAATCAGTGATTTTGTTGTGAATTCTTATAATTGTCACATATATTGTTTCCATTTTCAAACCGTATTAATGTGGAAATTGTTGACAAAATTATGCGTTGACAACTGTTATTATTTTTATGTTAATGTTACATTTTGTACAAGCTAATACCTATACAAAATCTGTGAAAATAAGTTACGTAGGCTAATTGCTAATATGGACTACGAGTACAACTGTATTAGATTTCTATTTTCTAATAAGTAAAAGCATTTATTCATTGATAATTTTTTACATCTTCAATGAAATCATTCTTTATAAGTTTGATATGTTTATCAAGATGGTACATTAAGAGGAAAACCTGTTTTATTGGCTTTTGATTTTCTAGTTTGATTCATTTGAACTTGTTTTAAATTACACCGTATAAAAAATATGTACAAATTTTCATAAGTGGCTGGTCATACGTGCAACTGGAGTTACTTATTTAGGGGTAACCCCTGACCAATCGAGTAACCATGACTGAATAAGAAACCTCTGACCGACCAAGTAACCCTTGATTAAGTAATCTCTTACCGATCAATTAACCCTTGGCCAAGTAATGTCTTACCGACCAAGTAACCCCTGACCAAGTAACCACTGAATAAGTAACTCCTGATCGAGTAATCTCTGAATTTGATACCGGGACGAGTAATTTAAGAGAGTGTAACAATAATCCCTGTGAGGTTGTGAGTGTGACAATGCAATAGAAAAAAAAGGGAGTTGGGGTTGGCAGAGCAGGGAGCTGACAATAGCCTCCAATGGGTGGCGGCATAGCATATTGGCATGGCCTGTAAGTTTATTTATAAAAAGTATACTGAATACTGATCCTAAAGTTACAAGAAATTACAACTACAAAAGTCTACTACTACTACTATACAGCTATACTCCTTAATTAGCTGAGTAGGGAGTAAAGTGTTCTGTACTGTCTTGGTATTTAAGTTGTTGCTGCTTTCATTACTCTTTTTCTCTTTCTTTTCATTCTCTAACTACATTTCTTCTTCAATGTCCACTCCTTTTAACTAATTCATTTCATTTTACTGCACCTATTTATTTATCTCGATCTTCCCCATTTATACTACACTATACAATAGCGAATTGAACCTGCAGTAGGCCAGTAGTACTACTTGTCTACAGTACTATATTATTATTATTATCCTACTTGTATCATTTAATTATGTTAGTTTATTTTTACCTTTTTATTTTAAAAATTGCATTTAAAATTTACAAAAATAAATTCAAAAGTTAGCTTAGAGAAAGTTCAAGGATTACTCAATCATGTCACTTATATGCTCTTTTAACAATTTGTTTTAGCTCATATATAATTTAGATTTACTTAAGTTCAGATAAGTCATGATAAAGTCAGACAAGGTAAATTAAACCTTAATGTTGTGAATATATCGGCTTGATCATATATATAGATAATTTCACAACTTTTACGCGGCTTTTGACTTCAACTTAACGTCGAAAAATACAAGTGACAAAAATACAAAGAAGTTCTTTCTAAAAGAGGGATGAGAACAGATAAGTTTAGGAAGAGTATCGTGTTCCACTCTAAATAAATTGTTTCCTACATGCAAATAAAAGCACAACCAAACCACGAGTCATCATTTATGGAGATTCACTATGAGTACTTGCCAAAATTCTGTCAATTTCAGCTATATAATATAATCATCATCTCTTTTTTTTGTTTAACTAGAAGTTGTGGGTTATTATTCATTGCTTTATTCTCTTTTTTTAATTTCACTTTAGCAAGACCATATCTTTGTTTACCCCCCTTGCCTCTTTGACTCTTTAACAAATTTTACTTGGAAAAGATGTTAGTTGATTAATCATGATCACCACTATTTTTTGGTGTGGGGGAAGCAATTAAACAATGAAACTGTAATTAAGTTAACATGGATGCGTCCAATTAATTAGGCTTGATGGCATTACAACAAGAATATGTTCAGAGGTAAACTTACCATAAACTTATCGTGAAACATGGAAAAATCACCCCCGGCCTAAACATAACTTTATGGAATCACCATTTTTTAAAAAAAATATAGAAAAGATAGTCAAGTTATGCCATAAAATATGATTAAGTAAGATTTTAGATTATCAATCTAAGATAAGATTTGAGTTTAGATTCTTTCTTTTTTTTTTGAAGGGGAGTTTAGATTCTTTCTTGTAATGATTTATTATAGGCTTCTTAAATTATCCCTTAAAATGGAAAATTAAAAAGAAAAAAAAAAAAAAAAAAAAAAAAAAAAAGGAATTGAGGGGTATATGTCTGTAAAAAAATGAGATATGACCCAAGGTTGTAGTGCGTAGCATGAAATGATAAAGGTATTCTCATAGTGACTGAGCATCACTGCTTTTTTCCAAAGGAATATCAACTTTGCCATCAATCAATTAATATGAGTTTAGCTTTGGTGTTTAGTGGAAGATGTAATGATTAGTAGTAAGTACTACTCATGATTTATAACAAAGAGTTATATTTTTATTTTAGGTTCCCATGAATTAGTTATAATTTGATTTATAGAGGGATTATTCCTGTCAATTTTAGAATTTGGAAATAACCATTATCCCAACTTCTTGCATGTCCCTACTAGTAGGTTTAATCAAGAATAATTTGCCTAGTATACTATCTATCACACCTAACATATCTACAAGATTATTACTTTGAATTTCCTTTATTTTTAGGTTGATCGCCTAATTCTAGATAAGATGATGAGGAATCACCCCATAATGTGAGTCAATGTATAATTACATCGAGGGCAAGAATTTGGGTGAAATCATCTAACGAGTATCTATTGTAACTTTGTAAAACATTAGAAGTTATTTCTAAATTTATATGCACTACTTTTTTATTTGTCTTAATTAAAATTCTTCATATGTGGTAGAAACATCGCTCAAAACATAATATCTAAACTTATTTAAGAAGCATTTTTCACTTAAAAATACTCCAACTTTTAAAATTAAACGAGTGTATTTAAGGGATGAATTGTAAAAGCTTTATGCTAAAGATTTATGGTTTAAACAATAAATTGAAATGACCACTAATTAATTAGTTGTTTTGTGTTAGATGATAATCGTCAATTAAAAAAAAATAAAAAAAAAATTTAAGTATTATATTACTCTACTCCAAAAACTATGTTTACCTATTAACCTAAAAAAAAGTTATTTTTAAAAAATGCCACAAAGTATATACAACTACTTCGTATATCCTATAAAAAAATAAAAAAGTACTTCGTATATAATTTTTAACACATTTTTACGGGAGTAGCTTTTATTCAAAACTCTAAAAGGTACTTTAAGACGTGGTGTATAAAGTAAACGGATTTGAATGTTACCTAGCTTTATGTACATACAACACTAATTCACCACATATGTTTAAATTTTAGCTATGAAGTGAACTTGATAAACTTTCTTTTTTAGAATTGAATTTTTCTAAACTATATTTCTGAATTTATTTCATTATTTGAACCTATTTAATTTGATCATATCTCTACGTACATCCTTCTAATCTATTTATAGTAAATCTATTTTTCTAATTAATGACCTAAATCTATTTACAGTACTTCGCAGTACATATCTCTACGTACAACCTTTGTAGTTACCTTTGATATATGTATTTTTATTAGTAAAATGTCTAGAGTTTACGGACAATCTTCTTGGTTGCTAGAATTAACCATTAGGTAAATAATTAAATATGAATGGCAATGATGCTTGGCGTGATTAGTTAGCCATTAGATCAATTTTGCCTTTTATTACTTGTTCTCATGATGAGTTTAGATTAAACAAAAAGTGTTGCTTTAATTCTATTTATCTTATGTAGAATTTAATGATGATCATGTTAAAATAATAATAATAAATTAATAATAATAAAATAGTTACGAAAAAAAAAAAACAAAACAGATAGCGCAATGAATGGCCACCAAACAGCACAAGCACGGCAAAATTGATGATGTAGGGAATTTAATTAATGAAAGACTATAATGGAGGCAATTCTCATATCTCATACGAAGGGACCAATTTTAATGATTAGAAAAAGAAATAGAAAACAAAAAGCACTTTTAAAGGACCCTATTTAACTAATATAATCTCTTCTTAAATCAATGAGATTAGTGCATGCTGATTGAAGCACCATCTTCTAATAGGCTATTATCTTCTTTTTTCCGTTAGAATTTTGAGGAATGATTGGCTTCTTAATGTACGCAATATTTGTTTGAAATGATACCACTATATATAATTATACTATATGCTTATAAGAGCAATTACTTCTTTTCTTACTTTATATTGGATGGGTTTATGAGATGGACCAAATGGTATAAGATTGTCTTTTGATGCACAAGAATATAGTTGTAGATATCAAGTCTCAACTACAACCACTACATATGATTTGCCGACTTTAGCCTAATTTAGCACACAAACTTTGCCTTTGTTCTTATTTTTTTTTCTCGTATGAGATATATATACTTGGATCAGTCATTGTAGGTGAGTAGACATGACAGTGAAGTGAAAATAAACATCCTTTGTTTTTGGATAACAGATTTATTATTACGAAGCATGCCGTTTTCAAGATATAGCAAAATAATAGATTAACGCGTCGTGGTTGCTGCGTTATTTTGTTATACGGTGCTTTTTTTTTTTTTTTTATTTAGGTGGATCTTATCACAACAATACAACACTCTCACTCCTTAATCCTTATTGACGATTCAATCTTGCAATGTAAAAAAGCTAAAGATATTGTACCGACTGTACGTAATACATAACTTTTACCAATTGACCTACCCATAATACTCTATAGATCTAGAGTATAAAAGTACTAGTAGGCGAAGACAATAATGTTTTAAAGATCCCTATAGTAGAATATACCAAACTTGTCAAAAGATCTAAAAAATCTTGATCATGCACTTCCTAAGCAATTGGCAAACCATAATGCGCCAAGAAAACCAATGAATTGACAGGAAAATGTAGAAGAAACCCTTGGTTATTTCAATGATATGATTTGAACAAGAGTGGGGACTAGCTCGCTCTAGCTAGGGACGTTAGTAGCTAGGCTTTACAAATTGCTGCTGCTGGCTTTGTTGTTACGCTGATAAGATTAGGCACTTCAGGCCCATATCACATGAACCATTATATCAATCTCATTAGTCCAATCAAACACATGACCGTTAAGTTACCCCTCCGTCTCTTAAAGTTTGTCATTAGATTACTCATATGCTACTCGTTTTAAATTTGCTCTATATCATAAGAATAATGGTTATAAACTTATAAAGGACTATAATTGTCACTCTGACAAAGTTAAAAATGAGTTGCGAGCTAACAAATGAAAACGGAGGGTGTATAATAGATTTACAAATTAGTACTATTTTAGCTTTCATAAAATAGCTATTTAAGAACTTTAGTCCCTTTACAAAGGTAGTTGAAATTGAATGGGGTAGTTAGCAATTAATTGACTACCTTGATAGCGGCTAATATTGGAATTTCTGAATATATTATTTAACATGACTATAATATAAAATTTTCTATTATATATACTTCATACTCTAAGATCTGAGCTAAGAAACTTACCAAACGAGTCAACACTTTATTAATACAGAGTACAAATTATTACGAAGTATTACATTGGTATTGTAGGTATATGTCATTTCTTTTATAACTATACAATATTATAGGTATACCTTTTCATTCAATTTTTTTTTTCTTCTTACTTAAATATTTATGGCTAATTGGCTATGATTAGTCAAATTTAAAGTAATTTCTCAATTAGATACAAGGAAAAAACATTACATAAGAGATTTTATTTGTTTCATTCCATCTTAATCGATATATTTACAGTATTTTTGTTTCATAAGCAAAGAAAAAAATCATATTTTATTGGTCACATTAGACTGACAAAACTAATTTATACTCAATTTCTCTCCTTTTTTTTTTTTTTTTTTTTAACGAGATTACTCAGCTTGAAAAAAATTGATTTAGACTTATCCATTTATGGTTGAAAAACATTTAAATCATTTTTTTTTGTTTTATCACGTCAAATACTATATTTTAAGTTGACTATGAGTCAAGAAGTTGGCAGAGTCATCTAAAAAATTGATTTGATTAGAATATTTTTAAATGGAGTATTTGTTTGTTATTGCACACGTGATGAGAAGCTAGAATCTTAAAACAGAAGCAAATGTGGAAGCACAAACACAGAAAATGAGGAGGGTGTCAAAATCGGGTATTATAGTGGAAACAAAGACCACTATCTTAAGACACAATGAGCTCAAGTTTCCATTCGCAATCATTCATAGACGATAATATGTCTGCTTAGTGCATTTTTGTTGTTCAACATTTTCTAGTGCTTTTTATTTTCTTGTACTTGTTAAAGAGAAACATGCCATTCACATAAATTTAAAGTCTTATTAATTCAAGTTTGTTTTCTTTCGTCTTCCTTGATTGGATATTATCTATGCATGTACAAGATTCTTCTCCATAATACATAACATAGAAAAGGTTTTCCGAATACTATATTAGGTTGTACCATACTCCGAAAAGTAAGGTTGAAAATCAGGATATTAGATGGTGTTTTCTAACGCAAACTTATTGAGTTTAATCAAACTAACTTTTTAAAATGAGCGCAAAGCTCGTCAAAGATTTGATATTTCAATTACTAGGTTCATTTGGCATGGTGAATTCGTATTGTAATGTGGCCTGATCCAAGACCATCAGGCATTCCCTTTTCAAAACCAACAACCAAGGCCTTCGCTAATGCCCTCAGTTTGCAAACGCAAGATATACAGAGTACATTATTCTGAACTCATGCTAATCTTTCATCACGGTATATTGTAATGCTGATGTAGACATTATGAAGGCGCATAATTTTCATGCACCAGCAACCAGCGCATAATATGCATGCGCCATGGTCGATATGATGCTTCCACCCAGGCGCACAGTTTAAGCGATATTCCCTCTATCTAAAGGGCAAAGTTCCGCCACTCTACTTCCTAGCTATTGGCCTGTCAACAAAGGATTTAAAGAATGCAATGAGCTCGCTCTTCAGCTTCCTGTTCAACAACTTCTGCCATCAAATTTGTTTGATGCCACGAAAGCCTCTAGTTGCCATACTATAGCCAGCTAATTTCTAAGACAATTACAAGTGATCTAATTAATAGTTATGGTAAATGAAATACACAATTTTCTAATACTAGTACTTATTATCTCCCATCCATTAATTCAATACAGTAAGAATTATTAAACTAGGCATCCTATTTCAAACAACAAAGGTAAGACAAGAAAGAGAACTTCCATTACTTAGTTAACTTCTTAGTTCGTAGCAACGAAAAACAAAAAGAACTCAAAAGAGAAGCCACCAACACCAGCAACACGGGTACTTTAGCTTTTAAGAGGAGAGTGGTAGAGTCGTAGAGCTATAGATATTTAATAGAATGATATAGTCCAACACGGTAGGTTAAAGATGATAAATATAGCTATAAAGTTGTCATATGATAAAAGCAAATGTGAATAACACAAATAAAATTGGAAAACAGAGCCATAGAGGTAATATATACTTCGTATATCTTACTACTTGTACTAATTTTTTGAATAATGAACGAAAAGTGAAAGAAAATCATCCATGATAGGTTATTGTTTCCCTTTTCTTGTTCCACTAATCCACCAACGCAACTATCCTTTCGTTTCATTATTTGAAAGTTGATATAACAGAGAGCATTAATTTACAGTTGTAATGATTCGGCGACAATATATTTTTGGTAGAACAGAGAAAATTTAACATTATATCTCATCTTACTAGAAAAAATTTGGGGACAAACTCACCGACAGAGGAAGAGGGAACACCATAAAGCATAGAGTTTGCTTAGTGCACACAACATTTCATTTCAGGCGCAACAGATTGATTAAATTAATTAATTGATGTGAAGTAATCGCGTCAAGTTTTCAAGATACAAACACACAAAATTGACAACGAAGAATGCAACTTATATCCAGCCAGAGTAAAGTGACAAATTCGCATTATCAAGAATTTTGATATTCTACAAGACTAGCCAAGCTACAAAATTTTTATGCAATTCCCAGACTTCTGGACACTATAGATTTGTAGTGATCAAATCTCATAAAATGGAGCAAAAGAAATAAATCTAGACAATCATCACATGTTTTCCAATGGCCATAAAAATAAAATTAAATTAATTAATTAATTAAAAAAAAAAAAAAAAAAAAACCCACAGGCCACAGCAGGTGCGGTGTAATGGTCTATGAGGTCCTCTGATCTCTTTACAGGCTTCAAAGCACAAAAAATAGGGGTTGTTCGGTTGGTTTAATGTTAAAAATAAAAATAAAAATAAAAATAAAAATAATAATAAAGAAAGAAAGGACAATCAACTTTTGAAAAAAAGGTGCATTAAAAGAGAAATTGCTTTCGATATGCTGTAAAACTTCAGAAATGCTGCTTACAAAAAATGCTTCTCTCAAATCAAATACTCGTATTCAGGAACCTATTTCTATTTACATGACATGGTATATTGGTAATGCATAAAAGGTTGGTAATTCAGATGGGAACTAAATAAAGAATGTGACAGATCCCAGACTGCAAAGGCTTTTACAAACTAAACAATAAAGAAGATAAACACCACCAAGAAAAAAATTAAAACACCAAATAGTTTGAATAGCAAGGACCTGTTTGATGATATACGAGTTAAATATTTCAGTACAGCACTGTGAGCACCTTCCACATTGCTCAGAGACTCTTCCATGTTATCGTCAATCCTAGTTGCAACAAAGGTCTAATTAGAAATTATGAGCAATTTAGGAGTCAAACTAAATGCAAATGGTTGAGCTCTACGGATGACTATACACCCAAACGATTGTGATTTTAAACAACCTGGAGGGTGATGATTATTTAAAAAAATGCCAGCATAAACCTATGGTTTATAGAAGGTGATGAATACAGTTACAAGACCAACCTAATTAGAAGCTCCCCCTGATGCGCAACCGTTGTCGCCAAATGCGTAAAGATCCCACTTAACTCTGAGATTGTAGATTCTACACTCTGAAGAGCTGTGGCACGATAATGATTCTCTTGCTGAGGAGCAGATTGCTGAAGCATAGACATTTCCATGTTGTTGGATGGTATAGTCTCGGTACCCATCCTCCGCCTGCAGTAGCAAATTCCAAGTAATATAAGGCAATGGTTACCTCTCAAGAGTCTCAACTCTAAAGCAGTACACATGATTAACTTCAGCTAAAAACTAAGCATCTGCTACTAACTTTAAACAACTAAGCAAGAAAAAAACTAAATTTGGTTAAAGAAAATACCTAAGTTGACTCCCGGCCTGGACTCCACTTGATGATTGTCTGCTGGGCAAAGCACACAATGATTAGAAAATTGATGCCGATAGTCAGAACTTATATTAATGCCTACAACAGATGCAATGCAAGAGGTTGCTGTAAAGATATGTAATTGCATTATAAACATAGCAGGTATAAAGATTATGGACGAAATTACTGACAGGGTAGGTTGCACACTTGCAGAGACATTTGATGAATTCGACCATGGAGGTGGCTCATTTATGGCTTTAGCAGAACGCTGAAACGGATTATCTCTAGATGCATTAGCTGAAAATAACTGTTTCCTGGTTTCATGAGCCTTGATATTCTGTAAAGCATAAGAAAATGACAAGTACGTTAAAAAAATACTATGTAATATAAAGCACAACAGTGAATTCAAACTTCCACCACGTTAGACATGCCTCTGTTCTAGTAGTCAATACTTCCTGGAACTGCTTTGTAGCTGCCATTAGTCTGTTTTTTATGTCATCACAAATAGCCTTTGCATGAATGGCCTTATCATCTGAATAACTTTTAGTTGTTTCACTGTTTTGAAGATTTTGTAGATCTGCAACTGCTACATTGAGTGCCGTAATATCGTCTTTAATCAACGCTGTTAGCTCTTGTATCTCTTTCGTAGGATCGTTAAACATAGAAGACGTCTTTGCCACTAAAAAATTATGAAAATATATAAATTAATATCAGATATGTATAATCTGCTTTTATTAATTCAGTATTGACTTGTAAGCACCATAAATAAAGTCAAATTAGGAAGGTGAAACAATGATTCTTATACCACTGCAGATTTAAGGCCATAAGCACAAGGCACAACTGCACAAAACGAATGCCATCTCTTTGGAAATAACTGAATAAGGCTATGGTGAATAAGGAGGTTGCGAAAAGACTTAAAAGAGGGTTTCAAGGGTGCAAAAAGATTTGAACACCAGCTTTAGTTAAACTTTTCAGCGTCACAGATATATACGAGTTAAACATGAAAGCAGAGCAGATCACTATAACAATACACTAATTAGCACTACCTCCCTATACATAGATCATAAAGTCCTTGCAAACCATGCATTGATGACTACCAATTGAAACAGATGGTTTAACAGCACCCACCCCGCCTCCCCCCCTCCAAACCCCCAACCCCCCTCTTTATCCCCAACCTAAGAAACCAGTGAGAGAACTTAGGATTTAGCAACTACAAAAAGAGAAGAAAGTACAAGAAAGCAAAAGTCTCTTAGGCTAAAAAAGACAGAGAATCAGTACACTTGTTTTTCCCCCAACCCCCCCCCCCCCCTCCTTCTCTCCCAGCCCCAAGTTTTCAAATATGCTGGACCTCCAATAAAATTATTACCAAATGGTAACCAAAGTAAATCCTTATTAAAATCAAACAAATGAATATTCTTACTCACCACTTTAGCACTTACTACATGCTCTCCTAGTCTCCTATACAGAAAATCACACCTAAGATGAAACAAACACATCATGCGTAGACAAAGTACACAGTGATCTATATGTACATAGAATTTTAAGTTGTCAAGAACACTACAAATAGTGGTAAAGCTCAACCTCTCGCCTTTCTAATCAAGCCTTCCCAGAAATCACCTGAGTAAAACTGCTAGTGATATAGTGCTTTATTTGACACCAGCACAAACTACATTGATTATTCATATACACAACAAGTCTACATTACATACTGAATACATCAATATAATAACTGTTTGTTTTAACATAGATGCCGTTTGAGTGTCGGACATGAGTATCGATCAAGAATCTGACATGAATCACTCTTTACTTGAAGAAAAGGAGACACAGTTTCAAATGTCCAAAGTTGATATATGGTGTGCAGACATGGGATAAAGTGTACGATTACTTTTAATGTTTTTACGCTAAAATTAATATGCAAAACCACCCGATTGGAGTTTCAACTATCTAACATAGATATTGAACTAAAAAACTATGAAGTACAAGTGTACAACTAGCAAGTAAGACGTGGAGCAATTTGTATACAGTACCCCGAATCCCTAATAATAAACTACTCACACTACCTTAAGGCATAAATTGTAAATTCAAATTACTGCACTATTATTCCATCAGACATGAACTGTTCTTTCTCAACTCCGGAAAATCCTAGACAATTCTACTGAACCAAATTTAACATTGTATAAGTAGTAAAAGATTTTAATGGTCAGGGGTATGATTCATAAAGTGTGCAAAGCTAATTGTCCTAACTAGTTTGGGACAGGGAGAATAGTTCATTGTAACAATTTCACTTTTTCACAATTCATATACAAACATTAATCTCAATTATCTAATGTTGTAATAAGGGAGATGTGACACTAAATTTTCCCGTAATCTCAAAACATTATGTGTTTATTCAGATAAGGACAATAATATTATACTTAATCAACTCAAAGTTCATATGTTAATCAACCCATTTCATCCCTTTTCAATCCTAAGTACAGAAATCCCTAATTTTACCTAAACACCACTAAAATGTGAAATATGAGATTCCAAATCAAAAATGACAAATCAATAAAATCAAGTTTTCAAAACCCTCAAGTTTCTTGGCAGCATGAAATCAAACTCAGCAGTAATTCTACAATACAAATAGCTAATAATCACATAAATCAAATACCAATCGAATTAAAAGTTCGAATAATTAGGGTGTTTAGGATGATAATTACTTTGGGAGAGGCGGGCGATTTTCCGAGAAGCTTCGTGGATACCCAACCCGATTCGAGAAGCCTTCATATTGAATTCGGATCTAGTAGACGACGAGGGTGTTTGCTCCGCCGACTGGTTCGCCGTAGTAGGATGAATTCCGGCGGAATTGACGGCAGCGGAAATGCCCTCGATCTTCATCAATGTTTCTGATAATGATTGGAATTCTGCCGTGCGATCCCGATAAGATGTGATTCTGACGGAAGCCATTGATGAGATTGATGAGAAGTTTGGGAAGGATGTAGGGGAAGACTGAAATTTGGTGGGTAGAGGAAGGAGGAGAAGAGCTGATATTCGGACAAGAGTTTAACAGTTGGAAATGGAAGTTGGGATTTCTCTTTCGATGCCTTTGCCTTTGCCTTTTCCCTCCATCTCCCACCTCTATTTGGGTGGCAAAAGAATAAAATTTGAGAGCAAATAATGATCGAGGATATGAGATTCAATAATCTAAACTAGTCAATCATGGGCCGAGTCGATTATCTTACTACTTAGAGTTGGGCATGGATCAAGAGGTGTTTGTGACGGACATAAAAATGGTCCGATTTGTTATAAGACATAAATCTAATATAAGGTGGGTATGTTAGGTCATTAGGAGGTCATAAACCATCCATGGATATTACTTTTTAAATTTTGGCAAAATGTTTGACATAAGCATGAGCATTGCGGTTTGAGCAACACGTCAACATGCTCGCTGGCCAAAAATCTACAAAAATTATCGAGGGTTTGTTAACATAGCACCACGTGTGGTCCAAGTCATGCATAAGGCCCTAATTGTGAACGATCAACATGTTTTTTTCTTGGCTCTTATAAGTTCGTGCACACAATTTGAATAAGTTCATCTACAAGCCCTAATGTTAGGCAAGTTTGGATAAGTTTGTGTACAAACTTGAAAATATCCAATACCTACTAGACATTTTATAACCATAGGTAAGTTTATGTATAATTGTACAAAAGATATTAATTTCAGATTTTCAGCTAATATAATTCATTGATGATTTATTTGGCTCTGGATAATCAAATACACATAAGATATTTAATTTTATCCAATCCATTAATGTTTTGGCTATAAAAAGTCTAACGCACATACATCACCTTTGATAGATAATTAGGTGTTAGACTCACAATTAAGATTATATACATAAGATACTTAATTTCAACTAATCCATTGATGATTTGGCATTGAAAATCCAATACACAAACATGACTTTTGATAAATAAATAGGCATCTTATAATTGTGGATAAATTCCTCTTTCTACAATTATCTTTTATGTGGGTGATCTGAAATTTATTTGAGGATACATAGATGATTCCTAAGAGAATTCAGTGCCTTTTTACCAATGACCTTTTTTATTCTATTTTATTTAATTAGTGTAAAAAATAATACGTGTATTAATTAAATACTGCTTTCATGCTTTTTATTTCATTTCAGACTTATGTCTTAGCATTATAATACAACTAAGAGAATTAGAGAACTGTAAATGCTAAGTTTGTATAAGTTATTTAGACTTTATAAAACTTACTAGGAAAAATGGAATCAATGCATATACCTACCATTTTACTATTTTGTGTTGCAAAAAGTAATCTTTCTTGAAAAATAGAAAAAGAGCCCTCATATTTAATTTAGAAAATATTATTGGTTTATTTAGTTTTTTACACCTCCTAGTATATTATATGTTGTAAATCTTAGGATGCCGATTTGTCAAATATTAGTAAGAACATACGCATGACAATGCGCTCCCTCCAAAAAGTACTCAAATCATCACAAAAATAATTGTTTTACCAAGGTGTTTTTTTTTTGACATTAGCATAACTTAAATAAATTACAAGTTAAAAGTAAAGCTAATTAAACTAGTTCGACTATGATTCGCTAACCTATGTGCCCGTTGTACCTGATCTCTATCCACTTTTAGGATATTACAACATTGAAAATTCAAGCCCAACTTTTTGATTTCCTGTATAGTCCAGAAAATGCTTATATCATTTATGTCCTCCTTTCGTAAGAATTTGATCAAATTCATCGAGTCCAAATAAAAAAGCACCTTAGAAAACCCCATAAATGAACACCATTTTAAAGCCTCAAAACAAACTTGGGCCTCTGCATGCAAAGCAGAAGTTGCAAGTCCAAAGCTTGCTCCCGCATCAAAGAAATCTCCTTCATTAACACTTGCAGCCCATCCAATACCACTTTTTATCACTTGTTTTTTTCCCATGAGCCATCAATCTGAAGTGTACAATCCGGTTGACCCATACTTGGACAGAAAATTAAATTCTCCTTTCCAATATGAACCTATAAGAAACCAAGTGGTTCTTGGATCTTTGTGTCTAGAATATGCAGCATTCCTAAGGTAAGTCCGGTTTGTTGAAATCCTGTAGACGTTGTAACGCTTCCTCGATGTTCCTATTCAAAGTGCTAGGACCTCCATTATCTCCACGAAAGAGACTCTGGTTTCTCGTGACCCACAAGCCCCATAAGGTTGCAATAAAAGTGGATATTGCTTAACTATGGATCTCGTCCCAGCTATAGAAAAGCAGGATATAAGTTTGAATCCATTCCCGAATTGAAATGGAGATGGATTCATTAGTTGTATGGCCATCAATTACGAGGGCATTACTCTACGCAATTTTAGCCAAATCGCAACCTAGAGATGTGTTGTGAGTTCTCATTTTCCATACCACAATACTCACATAGAACATTCATTTGCATGCCTCGCTGTTGTAGCTTCTCTTTTGTAGGAATGGCGTCATAGAAAAGTTTCCATATAAACATACTCTATTTTGGCGGAATCCCAAGTCTCTAATGATTTTAAAGAAATCAAAGGTTTCCTTGCTATGGTCCAGTTCTTGGGTTTTTGCTTTTTGTGATAAAAACCCATATCCAATTTTAACCGTAAACTTCCCTGTGGAATGATTAGCCCTGTACATGAAGTCCTCCGCCCTAGTTTTTGGAAGTTCCATCCCTAAAATTTCTTGTGCGCTGTTCCACTAAAATTTCTCTCTAATAAACGAAGCCTTCCATGAACAAGAAATGGGGTCAATAAAGTTTGTGACCTTCCATCTCAAACTGCCACGTAAAGTCTGATTCGATTTGACCACTGGTACTTTCCCATTAACCCATTTGCTGCTACAAGCAGGAATATTATCACCATTCCCAATCTTCCAAGCAAAACCTAGTAGGAAACGGTTAGCAACTTGTTGGAAACCTCTGCGAGCATAAGAAATAGGCCCAAGCACCTGATTTCTAGGTATGCCATGACACAAGACACGGTTTATTTTTGTATTAAAAACCTTAGCTGCCAGAAGTTGGGGATTCTTGTGCATTCTAAGAACATTTCTGAATAAAAGGGTATCATTCATCATACTTGTAGACCTAATTCCTAACCCGCCCATTCCTTTTAGTAACTGAATAATCTGTCTTTTCGTCCAATGAATACCCTTTTCTCCACTTGCAGCCCACCAAAACCTGGTTATGATCGAATCTAATTTGTTTGTTGTTTCTATGGGCAGCTTAAGAGACTTCATAACATGTGAAGAGATACCCATTAGAACTGAAACCTACATGCAGACCATGACAGGATTTTTGTTTTTACCTTTTCTACCAAGAAGTTAAAGTTTTCTGATTTTTTCCCCAAAATATCAATTGGGTTTCCCAAATGTGTTCCCATAGTTTGAACACTAGGAATCCTGAGAATTTCCTTATATTCGGTAATAAGATTAGTAGGAATAGAAGGACTAAATTTTATGTATGATTTTTGGAAATTTATTTATTGTCTTGAAACTGCCCTAAATCTTGTTAAAATATCCCGAATGTTTGTGCAAGAAGAGTGATCAATTTTGAAGAAAAACATGGCATCATCCACAAAAAATAAATGTGAAATTTTTGGTGCTCTACGGGCAATTTTAATGCCACTAAAAAGGTTAATTTTTTTTGGCTAAAAGTAACATTCTTGACAAAACATCCATACAAAAGAGGAATAAATATGGGGATGGAGGGTCACCTTGGCGGAGACCACAGTGCGATTTAAAGCCTTCAGTTGTCTTACCATTCACAATGGCCTTAAAGGTGACGGTTGAAACACATTGAGAAATCCACTGAATCCAACGTGAGGAGAAGCCACAAGCTTTTAGGATTTTAAATAAGAAAACCCAATCTACACGATCATAAGCTTTTGACATATCGACCTTGATAGCTGCAAGATGGGTCGAATATTTTTTCATATTTATGAAATGGATAAGCCCCTGCGATAAGTACACATTGTCTTCCATGTAGCGATCCAGAATAAATGCATGCTGATAATCTGAAATTAAAAAAGGGAGAGCTAATTTCATACGTTTCACCAAACACTTTGCAATACACTTGTAAACTGTGTTACAAAGACTAATCGGCCTGAATTGCATAACCATTTTAGGGGAATCGACCTTTGGAAGAAGAACCAAGAGCGAAGCATTTAGCTCAGTCAAAAAGAAAACTTGTGCCAAAGAAATGTTGTACACTTTAATCACAGTGTCACCAACCACCACCCAATAAATTTTAAAAAATTCCGCTATAAAGCCATCCGGCCTAAGAGATTTCGATGAGTGAATGTCAAACATTGCTTCTTTGATTTCTATTGCAGTGAATGGATCCTCCAAATCTTCCGCAATAGAAGTTGGAAAATTAGGAAAATGAATTTCCCTTAATAGAAGATCTATATTTTCCTCATGGCTTGGATCAATCTTAGGCTAGAAAGCATTCTTGAAGTTATTGAAAAATAAGTCTGCAATTTTCTCCTGTCCTTCCACCCATTCCCCACTGTCATTACATAAAGTCAAGATTTCTTTTCTCTTCTTTTTTTTGTTTAACCTTGTTGAAAAGTCGTTTAGTGGGAGCATCCCCTTCTTTTAGCCATTTCGTTCTGAGACGTTGTTGCCAATAACCATATTGTAGTTGACATTCTGGAATAATAACATTGAGTTGTTGTACTGACTAGTTACCACCACTCAAGCATGAGATGTTCTAGCTAGTATAGAGTAGCTTTATTGACATCTTGCCAGTTAATAACTAAGACCTGTTTATTGTCAAGACACCATTTTTGAAGACGATGTCTCACGCCACGTAATCTTCTCGCAAGAACAAAAGAATTCGAGCCAGAAACGTATTTATACCATTCCATTTTGATTAAATGAGCAACCTCCGGAAAATGCAAGCACGAAACTTCCACCTGGTAAGGCCGGTTGACTGAAAATTGAGAGGGGTTTAGATCAAATGTGATAGCCGCATGATCCGACACCGTGATGGGTTCGTGTATTATTTTCCCACCACCAAAGTCATCAAACCAATCAGCGGTTACATAACCACGATCTAATCTTTCCAAAATCAAACCGTTCCCAAGTCTTTTGTTAGTCCAAGTATATCTTGGACCCGAAAAGGGAATTTCAAGTACATCATTATTTAAACGCCAATCAATGAAAGTATCCACCCTTCTAATAGTCGGGCTTCCTCCAAGTTTATCCGCCAAATATTCAATTTGGTTAAAATCACCTAGTAAAAGACATTAAGGATAAGTACAAATAATGTCAGTTAAATCATTCCAAAACGAAACCCGGTCCTCAATAGTCGGAGCACCATACACAAATACTACATACTTTGATATTCCACTAAATTCAAGAATATCACATAGCATAATATTTTAAGAGCAAAAGATTGGAGTAATTGTAGCATTACACCAAGAAAACAAAGCCGAGCCACGCCTAGTACCTACTGCATCATTGCTAAAAGAAAAATTAGGGGAAAGACAGTCCAAAAGAGGGTTAACATCAGTTACAACCATTTTTGTTTCACACAAAAACAAAAGAGAAGGATGTTTAGGTTTAATTAACCACACTAGGTAAGGAATTTTATGGGAGTGTGGGTCATTTAAACCCCTAGAATTCCAGCAGATTATCTTCATATTAGACTCGGGGGCTGGAACGATGCAGCCCCCTCACTAAGATGTTCCACAAAAGATTGTTGTGCTACTTTCTAAAAATCAACATCCATGTCGTCGTCCTCTTCCTGCCTCCTTTTAGAGGTGACTTCCACACTCTTCTGCCTTTTGCTCGGCCAGAAGAGGACGAAGAAGAAGTATCACACGGTCTCTTCTTCTTCCCCTTGAACTCAAGAACAAGCAATTTCACACCCCAAGTTTGTGCCATGTCAACATCCGACATAGCTTTAGATTTGAGTTTCAGAGTACCATGCTTATCTCGTTGCCAAATATTTTACGCTCCCTTTTCTGACCATTGATTCAGCGTTTTCAATTTTTTTTTCTCCACCCAATTCAGATCATTGAAATTCCTTCTCATTGTCGACCCGTTTTCAGATTTGACAAGAGTAGCTTCATCCAGTTTCCTCCTTTTTCCAGACCAACCAGAATGACTTGAATTAAAGAGGCTGTCAACATTGAGCGTCCTGATTGGCAAAACTGGAGTTATAGGGGTGTTTGGCGTATCGTATTTTGTAAGCGGCATGTTCGACAGGTTCGTACCATAGATTGTTGGAGACAAACCCACCAAGTGTGAGCGAGTAGGTTGACCTTCTGGGAAAACACGAGCCAAGTTGTTCCTTGATAATCTAAGAGTTCTAGCAAGTCGGCTACCTGTTTCAATAAACTAATATGCAGTAGTAGTAATTTGAAAATCACGATTAGAGTCCTAACTATTTTCAGGCAAAACAATGGGTTTCGGCCTCGACTCAAGGAGACGAGGGCATGACATCGGTAAGATTAGAGGTGGCGGGGCCACAATAGTAAAAGAAGGAAACGAGGCGGCCAGATCCTTTGTCTTTGTAAATATTTTGGATTAGCCAAAGACTCGCCCACCTCCAAAGTTGATGGAGCTACCAGATTTGTAGCCGAGTGTGGGGAGCTCCAGCGAATTGGAGGAGATAGGTGCTCAAATGGAGCTTTTCCTCTATCTTGAGGCTCCTGCTCTCTTCGTCCATTGGACGCTTGGCCCAAGTGTAAGTTAAGATCTTGATCTAGGCTTCTTACTTCTCGTGGGCTAGAATTAATCCTCAAGCTTGTGTTATGATTTCGTGGCTGAGAAGTATTTTCAGATGGTTGATGAGATGGGTAATACCGAGCATAAGGGTCGTTTCCCAGCCCAAATCTCGTACCTGTTTGCCATAACATATTGGATCTGTTCCCTGCATGTCCATTCTCAATAACATCATATTCAGAGCTACCATCAGAATCAGAGTAATACCTTTCCGTACCACCACTATCTGAGCTATCACCAGAGAGATCCGAGTCGCCTCTTCCATTCCTATCCATAAATGGAATATCTTCATGTTCGGTCGGCCGAATAAGGTTGACTTCTGGTATTCAGTAACAAAAAATGTTCGGAAGTCCTTTGACATAGTTGATGTAGTAAGCCTGCTGCCTAGGCCCATAAGCACCCTCATTCCCTGTCTTTCTAGTACAACAAGTCTACACCGAAGACGACGAGTCGCCACATCCTTCTTCACTTTGCAGCGCTCCCTGCTATGACCAACATGACTACAGGATTTACAATATTTAAAGACACCTTCATACCTGAAGAAAACCCAGACTACACGATCTCCTTCCACTGGTACATAACACCCTGGAATAAGTGGTTGATATGTATCAATTAACATTCACACCCTTATATCTGCATGCATGGGTAGCCCAGCTCCAACCTGTTCATACTCTTCAATATAACCCGCATGAGATAGTATTTGGTTTGCCCACTCTCGAGTTAGGAACAATAAGGGTAATCCCTGCACTCTAACCCAGAGACGAGAAGTGGCAAAGCTGATTTCTTGTAGTATATAAGATTAGTGATATCGCCTTAAATTAATAAGTCAGCCTTCAAAGACAACAGAGTGTTGGCGAATGATTCCATCGAAATCATAAGCATCGAAACACTCGAAGAGAAAATAGTTTCCAGATCACCTACAATTGACAATATGTTGAACAAAAGTTACTGCTGGTGGGTAGGGTCCCAAGAAAACGCCAATAGCACTACGATTATAGTTAATCTGCCCTTGAAAGGTGAAGTTAGCAGGGAGACCTGCCAACACACCCATCCTTTGGTCCTCATCAGGATCCCCATTATTATAGGGCCCTTGAGGTTGATTATTATCCATGGAAAAGTGAGAAAAAATTAGTAGATCTAGAAGAAAAGTAAATTACACAGGACAAAATAAAAGGAATAGAAGTGAAAGGGACATAGATAGACAGAAAGAAGACGAAAAAAGGAGCTATAAAGCCACACCCTGTTGAAAATTGAGCATTTAATGCTCCTATATAAAGGCAGAGAAGATGCACCAGCCAAAATAAATGGCTAATGCATGAAATCCAAGTGTCACAAAGAAACTAGAACAAGGAACTTAAAACTAGAAAAGAATAGCTAGATTTGGGAAAACAATCATTGAACAATTTGAGTATTGAAGTATCTCAAATTCTATTGGCTGTAGGAATTCAAAGTTAGAAGATTAATAGATTTTGCCAAAAAGACTTCGTACATGAACAAAGATACGAAGAAGGATATATAGATTGATGAGCATGGATGCATGTAACATTAAACAAAATAAAAAAAAACTCAACTTAGTGAGAGAAGCTCTCGGTTAGGGAGAGAATGACCCTGTTTTACCAAGTTTACAACTACTAATTGTCATATTGTTTACATAAAATATAGGAATTTTTGTTTTTGTTTTAATACTTTTTAACATATCCTAATAAGTTATATTCTGTAAATCATAGAATGTATTATTAACACCACATGCCAATGCACTTTCTCCATACAGTACAAAATTAATCATATAAATGAAAATTTAACAACATTAATTATAATATTCCAAATTTCCCTTAGAATAACAATCACTCCAAAGTCAAATTTCTCCCATTGAATACATAGCTTCTTTTGCTAAGCAAAACAATTACTTTAAAAAAAATTATGGAAGAAACCTTTGTCATGATAGTGGGAGCAGGTCCTGTGGGACTTGGCATTGCTGCATGCTTAACCAAAAAATCTATTCCCTATATTGTTCTTGAAAAGGAAGATTGTTGTGCTTTTCTTTGGAAGAAACGCGCATATGATCGATTTCATCTTCATCTAGCAGAAGAATTTTGCTCATTACCCCATAACCCCCATGCACCACAAACCAAGAAATATATGAGTGAGAATGATTTCATAGAGTACATTGATGATTATGTTTTCAACCTTGATATTAGACCGCGATACTTTCACTCAGTTGAATATGCATCATTTGATGAAGTCAAGGGAAAATGGCTAGTTGAAGCTAAGGACACTTTTGCGAACGCATCTAAATTTTTTGTCGCAAGTTTTTTGGTAGTCGCAACAAGCGAAAATGGCAAGGGTTACATCCCCTAATATCCCCGGTTTAAACGATTTCAAGGGAGATATAATGCACTCTAGTGAATATAAGTCTGGTCGTGAGTTTCAAGACAAAGATCTTTTGGTTGTTGGTTGTGGTAATTCTGGGATGGAAATTAGTTATGATTTATGTAATTCGGGAGCCAACACTTCAATTATTATCAGAAATCCAGTTAGTTTTTTATCACGTTTTTTTTATCTTGTAAATAAAACAAACACAACTAAAATGTACTTATGTATATTGGTTTTATTGATGGTTGGTTCATATAGGTTCATGTGGTTGCAAGAGAAATGATCTTTATAGGGATGCACTTGTTAAAGTACTTTAGTTTACCAACTGTGGACGCTCTAGTCACTCTTGCTAGTAAATTGAAATATGGGAATTTGTCAAAGTATGGAATCTATCGACAAAATGAGGGCCCTTTGTTACTTAAGACAACAAAGGGAAGAAACCCTGTTATCGATGTGGGAACTATAGCCAAAATTCAATCTGGAGAAATCAAGGTAAGTTACTTTTAATTTTTAATTTGTTAGTGGATTGTTATCCATTAAATTTTATTCAATAATAATATAAGCATATAATTTACTTTTATTTCATCCCTTGAATAGTTTGTTGTTTCATTGTATGGGGACAAAATGGACAATCCTAAATAAGTAAATAACATTATTATGTTAAATTACTAAGTACCTGGAATCCTTCCATTAAAAAGTACTATTTTATATATGTTTGATATTTTATATGCACATTTTATTTTATTTTTTTAAAAAAATTTGTATTATAGGTTTTACCAGGAATTAAAAGAATTAACAAGAGCAAAGTCATACTCGAAGATAATGTTGAATTAAGCTTTGATGCAATATATTTGCAACCGGATTCAAAAGCACAACTTGTGAATGGCTTAAAGTTTGTACATTACCTCAAGTTTATGTAATAAATCAAGTAATAATCCAATCTCAGTATTACACACACATGAGCGCACATAGAGTTAATCATATATTATTTATGCATGAAGGATCAATAGGGTGATGAAATAGTAGCAAGTATACTCTAGAAGGGGGGGTTGAATAGAGCATGGCTAATTTTCACAAACTGTAAATCTCAAGGTCTTGAAATCAATTTCAAGGCGAAATAAACTGATTTCACAATTCAGCTTCAAGGCTTTGAGATTTACTTCAAGGCTTAAAAACAAAGTTTGAAACTGAGACAGAAGATAAACTACGAATAAGAAATAAGTAAAGCAAAGTAAAAAGAAATAAAAGTAAGTAAAATGAAGCAAATAAAACAGAGACAAGTGACAGAGATATTTTTACGAAGTTCGGCAAAAATGCCTACGTCTCCGCCTAGGGTTGTTGAACCCATATGATTTTAAACTTCTTTTATTTCTTCCTTTAGAGCCCTAAAGTTCTTAAAAGATCACCTCTCTTCTACCCGTAACCACCCGATTACACTTTAGCAACTCAATTCCCAGAAATAAAAGACTACCTAAAAAACTTTGAGTATTATAAGGCTACTCTAAGTATATCTCACTTTTGATAAAATATTTTTCGCTCTTAGATATACTCTTTCTTTTCTCTCAATCTAAACACATAATAAGGTATTAAAGAACTTAGAGAGAAAACATGAAAACACTCTTAAATAGCTTGATAATCTTCGAAGGTAATTGTTGATGCCTTTAGCAAAAACTTGACCGCTATTTATAGAGATGGAAGACTTGGACATTCTGATTTGAACTTGAAGTAGCCGTTGGAATTTCAACGTTACTTGAATAAGTCTTGCGCTATTTTTGGGCTTCAATTTCAACGTTCATCTTAACAGAAAAAATCCAGCCTATCTTCAAGGAAATCCGTGAAACAGATATTCAAAACTCAAGGAAATCCGTTAGCAATAAGATAGCTACATATATTCGAATTTCAAATAAAACTTATCCCTTAAAACAAATATTCTGATAAAACAGAATTTTGTTAAGATAACTTATAATTATCTCCATCTTAAAATACCCTGCACAACCGAATTAGTTAGAGATAATTATCATATCAGATTATTATCATAATTCAAGATATAGATTCGAAAATAAACAATCTGAAA
Source organism: Chenopodium quinoa (assembly GCF_001683475.1). Classification (NCBI taxonomy): domain Eukaryota; kingdom Viridiplantae; phylum Streptophyta; class Magnoliopsida; order Caryophyllales; family Amaranthaceae; genus Chenopodium; species Chenopodium quinoa. The sequence goes on along the minus strand of NW_018744582.1, from coordinate 1,502,600 downwards.
ATAACTAGTAAAAATATAAATTGATTTCCAGCAGCCCAAAGTTAGTAAACCGTGGACTTTATCCAATATTAATCCTGCATTTATTGGGCCTAATTAAGAGCACAATATAGTAGGCAGCCCAAAATATAATAAGGGTTTGACTTCCATCATCAAATAAAAATGCTAAAGCAGGCTCATCAAGGTGGAGTCTTCAATGCATTATTTTTCTTTTGGGTTTACCTTAATTAACAAAATATATTATATATTATTATAGCATAGACAATTAATGAAATCGGTTTTTTTTTTATCCTTTGTTAGGATTATGATTTTATACTAAAAAACAATGGTTTTCCAAAGAATCGTTTCCCAAGTCACTGAAAAGGAAAGAATAAATTGTATTGTGCTTGATTATCAAGAATGGGTCTGCAAGATGTTTCAAAGGATGCCATAGTCAATGCCAACGATATTGAGATGGTTTTAAGAACTATGCTTCGTTGCCGAAGAAATTAAAGTTATTACATGAATCGTAGTGGCTAGTGCTGAAATTTCTAGAATATAATTTTTTTTTGTACTTTGCTCTACATTGTTTTTTATAGAGTATGTTAATCGATCCTAGGTTTCAACCATAAGCTTAGTTTTTGGTTGAGATAGTCCTTTAACATGATATTAAGAGGCAGGATAAGCTTAAGTTGAAACCCAAGATCGATTTATATACTCTATCAGTTTTGATTTTGTATAGTCTTATTAATGGTTCTATGTACATATGTGCAAATCTAAGATAATACATGTTGTTATCAAATTCTTCAAAAATTCTAAAATAACGCATTTTTTTTAATCAAATATTCATTGTCTAACTTGTGCTTTTAGAATTATATTTATTGTTAAAAGGATGAAGGAGCTTAATTTACACAAAATTATGTTTTAAAGACAAAGATGGATGTAGGGCTATGTTTAGTTTGATTTATTCTAGTTGATATTTGCTTATTTAAGAATTAATTATTGGATCAAATATATAAGACTACGTCAGGATAAGTTGATACTGTCATATTTGCGCTTATATGTTGTTAACAATCTTTAATTTTGAAGTTAAAATTACAAAAACTTCATATTCAAAAAGTCCATATTAATGTGAATCTAATGATTAAATATTAGATCATATCAAGACAAGTGAAATGAAGCATGAAATACAATATAGTCTATTTTATGTAATAACAAGTATGCCATTGTGGCAACACACTTCACCACAAACCTCCAATTCCATAATGCCCAGTTTCCCTTATAAACGATTTATAGAATCTCCTTATAACTTTCATTTAACTTCAAAATTTATTCGGAAAAAAAAAAAAACAAAAAACTTCAAAATTTGATAAGAATCAAAGACAATATAAATTACAAATGGAGATCGAAGGATTTAAACACGAACAGACCCTCGGTCTTAAACTCTTAACAACTACTAGTTCAAGACCTCGTCAATTGCACGAGTACATCAATTACTAAATAAAAATATGGTTGCCAAAGGTTTGAAACATAAAATCAAATTGGGCCTTAAACTTCTATATTTTCTAGTCCAATTAATCACCCATTTAAAGCCCAAAACAAAATAACCCACCATAACCGTCAGATCAAACCATCGGGAAAATCCAAACCGTCCGATCTAGGTCACATCTAAAATCAATCTCCCTCTAAAATCTCATACTATAAAAACCCCATCTTCAACTTCTTCGTCTTCTTCCTAGCTGCAAAACCATTTCTAGGGTTTATTACCAGTAGAATTTTCTCTTAGTTAATCTGCAAAATCCCACCGGAGGTTAAAGAGACGGCGTCGTTCCGCTGTCCGCCTTGACAAGCATCACTTTCAGCTTCGTCTTGGCCCTCGATTTTGCCCCTTTTTCTTTTCTCTTCTCAAAAAATCCCCAAAAAAATCGAGACAGAAATCCTAATTTTCCAGATTTTGTCGGAAACTTCAACTTAATTCAACAAAAATGGCTGTGAAACCAACCAAGGCTGAGAAGAAGATCGCTTACGATCAGAAGCTATGCCAACTCTTGGACGAGTACAGCCAAGTGTTGATTGCATCAGCTGATAATGTGGGTTCGAACCAGCTTCAAGGAATTAGACGTGGTTTGAGAGGTGATTCAGTTGTTTTGATGGGAAAGAATACTATGATGAAGAGGTCTATTAGACTTCATGCTGAAAACACTGGTAACGAGAACCTGAAAAAGCTCGAACAGTTGCTGGTGGTATGTATTTTTTTTTTCTACAGTTTTTTGGTTATTTTTTTTTTGTGGAATTTGTTTGAAATTGATGAAATTTAATTGGGTTTTGTTTGGAATTTGTAGGGAAATGTTGGTTTGATCTTTACCAAGGGTGACTTGAAGGAAGTTAGGGAGGAGATTTCCAAGTACAAGGTAATTTACTTTGATTTTAGTTGTATTTTAGCTGTTTTTGATTTGATATAATGCTCTAAGACTTAATTTTGTTGTTGCAATGTTTTGTTGAGATGATATTAACTTTATGCATTAACTAGTATTGGTTTTGACATTGATTTAATTACGAACATTTAATTTTGTTTTCTGTGCTATTTGATATGTGCTTGTAGTTTTGTTATGTTGAATTTGGGATTTTCATTATGCTCAACTCTTGATAATTTTGCTTATTATAATCAATGTAAATTAAATTCGTAAACCTGTGTGTAAGTTATTCGAACCGGTATTTATTGGATCCCACTATCAATATGAGGTTAACACGAAGTATTTGTACAAGTAATTGATAAATTTATCGTTAAAAGTTTAATGTATGCTATGTGTATGGACTTGATGTTTTTATTGCTACCTGTGATTGGATTTTAATTAGGTGGTAGTCTTTGTCGTTGTTGTTGTTGTTCTCCCCCAAATTACAGTATAGTTGATCCCTTATTTGAGCACCATTATTTGGACTTGAATTTGCTTTTGCTGAATTTGTTATACCCCGCATTCCACAAATTAACTATGTTGGTGAATTTATTGATGCTTATTTTTGTACTACTGTGGAATAGTTCTCCCAGGTTAATCTAGTTCTATAATATATTGGTGTTCTATGTTGTGTGTACAATTTTGTATCCCTCTGTTGAGGCTTTCTCGTTTACTACTCCTAAATAGTTCATTCTTACTTATGTGTGGTTTCGTGGTTTGTGCTTGTTGATTTTTATCTCAATAACTTGCTCTGCCCTTAAGTTTTTTGTGCTTATTGATTTTTATCTCAATAACTTGGTCTGCCCTTGACAAGTTTTGTTTTAAATGTGTGGTTGTCCATTATAATCATGCTCTCACTGGTCTCAGATTAAGCAACTAGACATTCTGTTAGTCTATCGTAGTATGCTTTTGATATATTTATTTACAGCTTTGTAGTTAATCAAACATTTGTTATTCAAATCATTTTTTGATGTGAATAGGTTGGAGCTCCTGCTCGTGTTGGTTTGGTTGCACCAATTGATGTCGTTGTCCCACCAGGCAACACTGGTCTTGATCCATCCCAGACATCTTTCTTCCAGGTTTGTGCAGTTGATAGGTTTAACAAGTCTCTCTTGTTTATGAAGATGATCTCATTTTGTCTCATACTTCTATCTCCAGGTTCTCAACATCCCCACCAAGATTAACAAGGGTACTGTAGAAATCATCACTGCTGTTGAGCTCATCAAGAAGGGTGACAAGGTGGGTTCATCTGAGGCTGCTCTACTAGCAAAGCTTGGAATTAGGCCGTTCTCATACGGTCTTAACATTGAGTCAGTTTATGATGATGGGTCTGTCTTCAGCCCTGAAGTTCTTGACCTTACTGAGGATGACCTTCTTGCAAAGTTTGCAACTGGTGTCTCAATGGTCACTTCTCTTTCTCTTGCCATCTCATACCCAACTCTAGCTGCTGCCCCCCACATGTTTATCAATGGGTACAAGAATGTTCTGGCTATTGCTGTAGCAACTGATTATGACTTCCCTCAGGCTGAGAAAGTCAAGGAGTATCTCAAGGTTTGTTTTCTGATTGTTTCCTATACAGTCATTGGTTTTCACTCACGACTAAAGTAAAGATATAACCTTTTTATACTCTTTCCTATTTCTGTGGTACAGGATCCTAGCAAGTTTGCTGCTCTTGCTGCTCCCGCTGCTGGGGCTGCTCCAGCTGCAGGTGCTGCTGCTGCTGTTGAGGAGAAGAAGGAAGAGCCTGAAGAGGAATCAGATGATGACATTGGTTTCAGTCTCTTTGATGACTAAGTTTGCTTGTTTCTATGTTTCAAATCTTATATTAGGTGTTATGTTTCAAAAAAATTGTTATGTTTGATTTTGTCAGCAACAATTGTGTTTCACAGTATGATGGATCTTTTTAATTTAGTTTAATTTTGTTCTATCTGGCCTTTCTCATTTTTGTCATGCTTGTGCTTAGGCGTTTCATGTAGTCAAATATAGATCCTTTCTGCGGAAAGATGGCGGATAGGCCCCTGGTTGTTTGGCTGTATATTAGATTGCCAGTGATTGAGAAAATTCTTCTGTGATAACACAGTATGGAAATGAAGTAATGGTGTGCCAGAGTTATGCACTCGTGATAACTACAATTTTCGTTCTAGAGAACCATACTGGGTAGTTCAAAATTTGTACTCGACTGGTCTAAACTTTGGCCGTTTAAAAAGCGTTTTAGAGAACCATATCTTCCCATCCTTTTTTCCGCTGGGTTGCTAATCAGTAGCTGGACCTTATTGTTTTCTGAATTCTTTAGGCTTCACTATTAATTGAAGTAATGGAAAGAATGCATTGATACAAAGTAAAGTTTAACATCCTTGTTGAGCAATGTCTAGCATGTAAATTCGCAGAAGTGTTGTTGAGCAGAACCTCGTTGAATATTTGGGCAAAATTTTAGTTATATGTTTGACTTATGTTTTCTTATAAAAATTGCCTCAAAAATTTCCCTAAATAATTTGATTCTGGTGTTTGTTTTGAAACAAAATGACATCTTTCTTTTTTTCTTTCTAGTAGTAATCATTATTGCGGAGTACTATAATTAATGGATGAAAAATATTTAAATCCATTTAAAGTTTTAATTTTGGGCTTACTTTTCGCTACCATTTACAGGCCTTAGAATATTTTTTTGGTGAAATAGGCCTTAGAATATGATTCGACAAAGATTTATTTGTCAAAACAAGTTGACTTTGATAAGTTCAATTGAAAATTTCAAATATGGCATTTACCAATTACCATACAAAGTGTGTTTGACTAAACCACGTGATGTTTAGGCAATTGGGCAACATAGAATTGCAAAGCATACCCCCACTTTTTTTTTTCCAATGAGTAGCGTGTTATTGGATCAAGATTTCGTAAAGGTAAAGCTTATTCGATTTAGAAAATAGGGTATTTTGAGAGTGAGGTAGAAGAAGACATCCATACTCCCAAAGTGTTTTTTTTTTTTTTAATTATTATTATTTATTTATTTTATTTTTTTACGATATCAAAAGTATATTTGATGGAATTTGATTTAGTGATTGAAAAGTTTGGAGATATAGATTAAAAGACCTATAATTACTTGGTATTTGCAAGCGGCAAGTTATAGTGATTGGTTATTCAATATGCACCTCTTATCAATCATCTTCACTTTTGGCTAATTGATGTTATTTGATGTTATTATGAAGAAGTGGTAAAAAGAAGAAATGTTTGTTTTTCTATATGCCTAAGGCTTAGGTAGAGCCGTATACTTTCTCCCAAATCCAAGATAATGCTGAAACATGTAACATCCTATATCTAGGCTAAGCACTTTTATGAGTTTATTATCCAAATCCAATAAAATCTTCCTTTTAATAGGTGATCATATAATGGTAGCTAATTGTATAATTTGTAATCCTTCAAAATGAATACTTTGTACTTGTATATAATATGATTTAATTCTTTAATTTATTTTTGACGTGAAAAAAAATTCTTTTTTAATTAACCTTATACTTTTTATCACTCGAAAATTGTTAAAAGTTAAAATCCAATCATAAACCATCACTTTACTGCTAACTTAAATTTGGATTACATGAGTATTTAATCTCAAATGAAGGGACTATTTTTTCAAAGTTCACCAAATTACGGAGGCTAGTATGAATTTTATTTGTAGTCTATCTGTCTATCCGTAAAGATTGATAGAAAATCTTGTTAGCAATAGCAAGATTAGCAACTATCAAATGGCCTATATTCAACATTTTTTCTTTTAATTTTAATTTTAATTTTAATTTTAATTTTTTTTTAATTTTTTTTATGACATTAGTAAACACATAACAGCTGTAACACCTTATCCAATTTACTACATATGGACTATTATCCATTTATACCTACTAACCTCCCTTAAATAATTATTAAGACCCTATAAATAATAAATCTAGTAAGTTGGCTTATTTATTCCATAATTTGTTTTTTTTGTTCCTTCTCAACTACTCCATATTAAAATATGGACTACTGAATATTTTCATCGATTTTTGACAAAAGCTAAACAGGGTATTTGATATTGGGTGATATGGTCTTTAATTTCTAATTACAAAAATCAACTTATTGACGATGTTTGGATCTTCTCGATTGTAAGATCTATAAGCAATTAGGGTGCGTTCTATTCATCTTATTTTTACTTATCTGAACTTATTTTAACTTATCTGAACTTATTTTAACTTATCTGAACTTATCTAATCTTATAGAACTTATTAGCCTTTATTAGAACTTATTTTAGTTATAAATTAAATTTGGGTAGTCCTGAATAACCCTTATCACAACTTATCTGAACTTATTTTTCCTGAACTTATTTTATCTGAACTTATTAACCCTGAAATAAGTGGAAATAAGGTGAATAGAAACAGGGCCTTAATATTCAATGGATATCAACAGCCTTAAGACCTTGACTGGTATATTTCTACTGACATTTCTAAGATATTGACAAAGACTATATATTTGTAAGAATTTATATATGTAGTGTAGTTGGTGAATACATACGTATAAATGCTAGAATGAGTTCATTGCATTTAAAGTTATTAGATTTGTTTTAAGTTTTTTCATTTTAAAAATCATATATGTATATAACGTACGTAATACATGATTTGTGAATGACATAATTATTGTCCGATATAGCAATACAAGATCTACTGAAAACTTTGACATTAAATTTGAGTTGTTGCAATCAACATTAGTTAGAAATAATTCATATAAATGGAGTTTTAAACTTATATATATAAATAAGAAAATGATAGAGGGCTATGTATAAGAAGCTAAAAGAGAAATAACATTAATTACACCGATTTAATGCATAATTCTGTCATGAATTTTCAACTTAATTTCATTTTAGAAAGTATATTACTCATATAAATATATCTATATATTATCAGATAAAAAAAAAAAAAATCAAATTGGTATTGGAATAGTATTAGACTATTAGTATTGGAATAGTTATAGAATATCAATTTATTTATAATCTTTACTACGGAATATTATATAGTCATATATGAATTTGTATGTTGACAAAGTGTGACATTGTTTCTAAATTGGCCCATCAAGGTAGTGTCGTTGTGAATTTAATAGCTCAAGCAAAAGGAAAGATACAAAATTTTAAAACAATTATTTTGGGGTTGCAGAAGAAGGGCTAGCACCAAAAAAAATTGACAACAAAACCACAAAAATAACAAATTAGTCGTCCAACGTTTAACTTTTGTAGCTTTAATTAATTAAAGCCTCAAAGGTCTAGAAAATGACCTTTAAAAGTGTCACATTAATTTAATTTATTAAATAGGAAACCTCATTTCCAACACTAATTTTGGGCCTCCTTATCCATTAAGACGGCCCGGACAGTTCCTTAACGTAGGGTTCTACAACATGAGAGTGTAATTTTTTGTATAAAAATAATATTAATAAGACGTTAAAAGGCTCAAACAATGAATTGAAAATTTATGGTGTTGTTTTCAATCAACCTAACAAAGAGAGGTCTATTTAATTTAGTAATTACTACCCCCTGTTTCGGGTGAAAACAATGGGACCTTGTCGAAGGTCCGATGAAGTGGAGAAGACTGGATTCGGTCCAAGTGATGTTGGGCCGAAGGTTTCCTGCACAGTAAACACACGTAAACTAGCCTCGGGGGTGTTGCCGAGGAAGGCCCCTCCGATGCTAAAGTCAGTACAGTGTGTAGAAAGAGAACACTATGCAAGATAATTAATTACTTGAGGTTTTGCTTGAATGAATGTACAAATGTAATATTGATGGCTTTTATACCTTTGCATATATGGAGAAGTTGGGCCTTAACCCAATTGGCTTGCCTTGAGGACTGATCTTTGACTTTAGCACAATTGGAGAGATGAACCTTGACCTTGGGCTTTTAATTGGATCATTTAATGCCTAGGCCCAATTGGACTAAATTGGACCCAAACAACTTGCCCCCCAGACCCGATTTGGAAGGATGACGGGTCGGGTTTGATTTAATCAGAAAAGGAGGGAAGTGAATGATTTAATTAATCCAAAAATTTGAATTTAAACCGTAATTAAACCGTAATTAATGAGATAACAACAGTTAAGGCGGATAATTGTGGAAGTTGGACGGATAATGGGCAGTTTAATCGCAAGGTCGTGTGTTTAACGGTTACTTAGTGGGGTATTTAAGAGAAATTGAAACGCGGACTCCCCGTATTCCCATTTCTGGAGATATAATTAGAGGCGCGTCATCTCTCCTCACTTATTCACCAACACAAACCCAGAATTCTCGAGAGAACCCAGGAACCCGCATCAAAACTTCGCAAATTCCCCGAGCATTAAGCTTAGAAACTAAGACTCGCCACTACCAATTCGTAAATCGGCAACTTTCGCTTCAGATTAAGGTAAATTCCTTTGATTTTAGTTTATTTTTCTTCGAATTTGAACTCCTTCCCTTTTTTTCGACTTTTTTTCTTCGAAATTATCAATGGCGAGAGGAGTTAGGGGTAGAGCCCGTGCTCCAAGAAGAGCAAGGCCAATTCCCGATCCCAGGAACAGGATTGGGACCTGGAATGGACAAAGAGCAGAGTCTGACCCTGCTGAAGGGATTAGGGCGACTCCAATTTCCTCGGCTCCTCCTCAGAGAACGGAGGGGCCGAGCGCTTCTGGGCGGGACGATGAAGTTCCCGCTGTCCTTTGGGATATCCTTCCCGGGTTTTCAGAGTGGGAGGATGCCGAAGTAGTTTCGGCCATGATAAAGAACCGCCCCTACTCATGGTGGGTGGAGAATGCCGAACAGTATCGGTTTGCCGAACAAATTGAGTTGCATTACGGCATCCTTGAAGCTGATGGGTATTAGTGCCGAATGCTCGTGGCATCCGATAGAATCCATCGTCCACCCCCGGGGTATGTGGGGGTGTACACAAGACAACTTCAGTATGGGCTGAGGTTCCCTTTGGACGTATTCGTCCGAGACTTGCTGATCCATTACAATATTTCCCTATGTCAGCTAACTCCTATTAGCATCCGAAGGGTGATGACATACTTATGGGTCTGCAAGGTCTTCTGGTATGTGCCGAACCTGCACTGCTTCAAAAAGCTTCATCGGCTAGTGCCAAATATTCAAAGTGGGCACGGAAGTCATGGTTCTGGGTGGTACCGGATTGAGTCTCGGCCCCAGTACCTAACCATGTGGCCGAACGACTCTTCAGACAAGGACTGGAGAGGTCAATGGATTTGGGTTAGGGCACCCACGGACCCGGGCCACCCTTGCGTCTTCAGCGCTTCCCGGTACCTTGCTGAGCCTGATCCCGACATGGGAAGTTTAGGTCCCCCCGCAGATAACGGCCCAGATCCGAACCTTAATCAACAGAATATCTTCGGCAAGCTGCCGAACCGGGGGGGCAGCGGCCGAATGCAGCATATCCTGGAGACTTTGCTCCCCGATACGCATTATGTTTTCCAAGAGAACATGCTAGCAGCTGTCGGCCTCAGCCGAAAGTTTAAGGATGGTAAGCTTCTTCGGCTGGGGCCGAGGCCTTTTAATTATCTTTTTTTCTCCTCTTTCACTTCGCTTTTTTATGCTGTGCCAACCTAACTAAACTGACCTTTCCCCTTTTCTTTTTCAGAGCGGGACGAGACCAACGTCGACATTAACTACGCTCGTCTTGGCGTCAACCGAGAACGAGTTGTAACTGATCGGGCCCCCTCTATCACTGAACCGAGGCATAAGGAAGTTCATCTAGACTCTTCCCACTTCCAAATTGAGGCTGTTGCTCTGTATCAGAGGCAGAAGCCTTGGTGGAAGAAGAGAGATCCCTGGTTTCAGCTGCTGGACGAAGAAGCTGAAGCTGCCCGTACGGCCGAAGAGGTTGCACGGGTTATTGAAGCTTGTGAAGGAGGAGAAGGGTCCTCCAGGGCTGCTGAAGAAGAAGCTGCAGCTAGGGCAGCTGAAGAAGACGAGGCTTTGCTGAAGACCTCGGTGAGCTTTCAGACTTAATTTTATCTGTTTCTGTTTGTTTTTCTGTTTTTTTTTTTTTTTTGTACTCACATTCTTCCTCCCCCCTGTCTTTTACAGTCTGAAGAGAGTAATAGACATAGAGAAGGGAAAGCCCCTGTTCGTCCCGAAGACCAGATACAAGAAGAGTCCTCAGACTCAGACATGGACGAGCAGCCGCTTTAGAAAAGGCGCCGAAGAATGGCCATCATCGGCCCCCATGACTTTCAGCGGAGGCCGATGACCATCGGCGTCGAAATAAGGGAACCCGAGGAAGGCAATGGATCGCCGAGGGTTCCCCGGCCACCACCTCAATCACCTCCAAAGACCCCTCCGCCACCTCCCGAGATGGAGGTGGATCAGAAAACTCCCGAACCTAAGGGAGGGGTCCAAGAAGAAGTTCAAGAGAGTGCTGCTGAGCACAAGAATGAGGATGCCGTGATGCCCAGTGCTGAGGGTTTCACGGCAGACATTGCAAGAGAGGTTGAGGCCTTCGTCCTCACCCCTGAAGAAGAAGAAGTCATAATAATTGACTCTTCTGAGAAGAAGGAGGATGCTGAGCCATCCAAAGTTAAAGAAGCTCCATCGTCATCCTTTCCTTCCTTCCAGACTCTGCAATCTGGAGAAATGGGTTTCTCGGCCCCCCGAATTCCAATCCCAGATCACATCTGGGACCTCATATGGGGTCAGAACCGAGAAGGTGCTGCAGCCTACTTCGACGATTTTGCTTGCATGTCCGAAGTAGATAGGGCAAGAATCTGGTCGCTGAAGGCCACTGCTGGGATGGGTGAATCCAGCAGATCAGTTCCTGACCCAGCCAGGTCTAACCAACTGCTGATGATGCAGGTGATTTTCCTTGCCTTTATCTCCTTTAAAATTCAGCTCTTCAATTATCATTATTATTATTATTTTTTATTTTAACTTGTGCTCCTGTTTTCAGTTCGTGCACAATCAGACTCTCACTGTAGAGCTGATAGATACCCTACAAGATAGGGTGGACGCTGCCGAGCACGACAAAAAGGTAGCCGAAGAGGAGTTAAAGATTGCTAAGCTGAAGCAAGCAGCAGCTGAAGAGAAGCAGCAGAAGGGTGAAGAATATGAGAAAAAAGCTGCTGAAGCCCTCAAAACCTTCTGCGATGCTATGGAGAAGGAAGTTTTTCCCCCACTGATGGAAGGGGAAAAATTCCTCCAAGAGCACATGGGAGTGGACATCTCCAAATTCAAGGCTACCATTGAGAGCCGAATCCAGGAAGGAGCTGCTGCACAAGCTGAAGTGCAGCAACAGCTAGAAGCTCTTGAAGCCAGCAGAATGGTTGCTGAAGAGATGCTCCAAGCCAGGGATGTCCAACTCTCAGAGGCTGCTGTTGCTGCTGCTGCTGAAGCTCAGAGAGCTAAGCTCCAAGAAGCTGAGGATCAACTGATGGCCAAAAAGGAAGAAGTGGCCCAGGCTAAGACAGAGGCTTCCCAAGTTCAGCAGGAGCTGAATGAGCTCAAAGGTTCCTCCTCCAAGCTCGCCGATGAGCTGAAGAAATCCAAGGAAGAGTTGGAGGAGACAAAAAAGAAGTTGGCTGATGCTGAGGCTCTACTCAAAGTCTGTGTCTATACCCAGGAAGAATATGAAATGGGTTTCAGAAACGGGTTCAGAGTGTGCCGAAGAGTCTGCCTTCATGCTGAGCCGAAGTTGGACTGGTCCAAATGTGCTGAATGGGTCCAGGATCCCGAAGACCCTCATATGAAGTATGCAACTCCAGTCGAAGCTGAAATCCTTAAGGCTGAGGAAGCCGAAGAAGAAGCTGAGAGAATGGAGTTGGAGGCTGAACAGAGGGAAAGGGAGGCTCAGCAGAGTGCAAAGCCTGCTTCTTCTGCTGCTGGGGCTGAGACCACCATGGGGCCCAACAATGCTAACCAGTCTGATCCTCGGGCTGAAGCATAGGAACTCGGGCAGTCGTCTTCAGAATCTTGCGGTTCATCATGCGCTCAACTTTAGACTTGCCGCTTTCTGAATTTTTGCCTTGTTTGTTTTTTGCTTCACCTTGCCTTGTCGTACAAAACAGTTTATTTTTTTGCTTCTGTACGTATTTCGGCAGCTGTTATTTTCCGCTTGTGGGCGGCTGCCGATATAGTTTCTTAACTTATTTGAACTTGTAGCTCAATTTCTGAGCATGAATTATTAATTTGATGTTCTTTTCTTCAGCTGCTTTATTTTTGAATGCTTTACTGTTTCTTCAATTCTGCTGAACATAAACTTGCACTGGTAGTGCTTCTTGCCCCCCCCCCCCCAAAATTGAAGTATGGCTTCAACTGAATAAACAATTTCTTTATTTCTTAAAAATAGGTATTCGAAACACAGGGCCAACTGAAGGCAATGCTTCGGATAATGGCTTTCTGGGATACAAGGCTCAGTTAAGGCAATATCCCAGAATTGTCCATGGACTCATGCCTTTGGAGAACAAATCTTACTGAAGCTTGACTTCAGCTGAAAGACTAGAGTTCTTTAAAAAGACGAGTTTGTCAGCAATCTGAAACCCAGTTACCCGAAGGCGAAGGTTTCAGACGAGGCTGAATAAACAATTTCCAACAGTTGCTGTTATCCTTGATTTTCTGTCTATCGTTGAAAAATGGATATCCGAAACACAGGGCCAACTGAAGGCAATGTTTTGGATAATGGCTTTCTGGGATACAAGGCTCAGTTAAGGCAATATCCCAGAATTGTCCATGGACTCATGTCTTTGGAGAACAAGTCTTACTAAAGTTTGACTTCAGCTGAAAGACCAGTGTTCTTTAAAAAGACGAGTTTTGTCAGCAATCTGAAACCCATTTACCCGAAGGCGAAGGTTTCAGACGAGGTTGAATAAAAAACCCTTAAAGAGTAGATAGAACCAAGAAAACTTTGAAAGGATAAAAAGTTGCAAATATTTATATAAATGGCGGCTCCAAGGCCTTTCATTAGTTCAAAATGTACTTACAACGATTGTTCTGCCCCGAAGGGTTTACACATGATATTTTTTCAGTACATTAGCGTTCCAGTGATTTTTCAACTCAGTTCCATCCAACTGCCGAAGTCGGTATGTCCCTGGCTGAAGCTCATCACAAATTTCATAAGGCCCTTCCCATGCAGCTGAGAGTTTCCCATGGATTCGGCCTTTCTGAACTGCAGCAGCATTCTGAAGGACAAGGTCTCCAATTTTAAGAGGCCTTGCATGGACCATTCGGTTATAAAATTTGCTGATTCTCTGCTTATAAGCAGCCATTCTGTCTCGAGCTGAGTCTCTTACTTCGTCGAGGAAATCGAGAGATTCCCTCATTAGTCGCTCATTCTCAGCCGAGAAGTGGTGCACTCGTAGGCTCTCAGAGCCAATTTCCACTGGAAGAACGGCTTCGGCACCATACACCAGTTCAAAAGGTGAATAGCCCGTTGCCTCTTTTTCAGTTGTCCGAAGGGACCAAAGGGTTCCAGGGAGCTCCTCCAGCCACTTAGACTTTTGATCTTCCACCCTCTTTTTGAGGGCATTTAGGATCTGTTTATTTGCAGCTTCGGCTTGTCCGTTACTTTGCGGGTGGCATACCGCTGAATATGCCAGTTTGATGCCGAACTGATCTGTATACCGCTTCAGTGGTAAGTTATCAAATTGCCTCCCATGATCGAAGACAAATACTCTCGGGATGCGAAAACGAGTGATGATATTCTGCCAGATAAATTTTCTGACAGTTTGCTCTGTAATGTTCGAGGCTGCTTCGGCCTCGATCCATTTACTGAAGTAGTCAACACCAACTATCAGCCATTTTTTCTGGTACACAGCCTCTGGAAATGGTCCTAGTATATCCAGTCCCCATTGGGCAAACGGGAGTGGATTAAGGATCGGCTGAAGATCCCTTGCTGGCTGGTGGATAACTGGAGCGTATTTTTGACATTTTTCGCATTTCCGGACCAGCTCCTTAGCATCTGCGATCATGGTGGGCCAGTAATATCCAGCCCTCAATGCCTTGTGGGCTAAGGTCCTTCCCCCAATGTGGTTCCCACAGATGCCGAGGTGAATCTCCCGTAGGATATAATCTGCATCTGTTGGTCCCACGCATTTCAGCAATGGGGCTGAGAAGGACTTTTTCAGAAGTTCCCCCCTGAAGACAATGAACCTTGAGCTGGTTCTCTTCATCTTGGAGGCCAAAGCTTTATCTTCGGGAGTTTCTCCCCGAAGTTTGAAAGCTAGGATGGGGTCCATCCAACTAGGCTCTGGGTCAGCGCAGCACACTTCAAGTGCTTCGTCGACACTTCTCTCTCGACGCACTTCTACATATACACATCTGTTCAGCTCGGTAAGAGTTGAACTGGCAAGTTTGGAGAGTGCATCGGCTTGAGTATTCTGACCCCTTGTGATCAGCTGAACCTCAAAAGTTTTCAGCTTTGCAATGACTGATTTGGTCTTGGCAAGATAAGCTATCATGGAGGGCTCTTTGGCCTCGTAGCTGCCGCTAATCTGATATGCAACTAGCTGAGAGTCTGTTTTCAGGCAGACATGATCGGCTTCCAGGGAGATGCACAATTCTAGGCCGGCGATTGCTGCCTCATATTCGGCCTCGTTGTTCAAGGCCTTAAACGAAAATTTTAGTGCATACTCGAAGGATTTGCCTTCAGGAGAAGTTATCACTACTCCTGCCCCCGAACCGTTTTCGGTGGAAGATCCATCCGTAAACACGGTCCAGACTTTCTTTTCATTGTCTAGCGCTTCTTGGTATGAGCATTCGGCCAAGAAATCCGCTAGAGCTTGAGCCTTAATGGCAGCCCTCGGACGGTAGCTGATGCTGAATTCGGTGAGCTCAAAAGTCCACTTGGCTAGCCTACCAGATTTTTCAACCTTGCCGAGAACTTTTTCCAACGGCTGATCAGTTAAGACCACTATCTGATGGCAATCAAAATAGGGCCTCAGCTTCCGAGCAGCTACTACTACCGCGAAAGCGACTTTCTCGAGTAGAGGGTAGCGAGTCTCGGCATCCGTCAGTGTATGACTGACAAAGTAGATCGGTTGCTGACTTTTGCTTTCTTCCTTCAGCAGTACTGCACTGATGGTGTTTGGGCTAACGACCACATACAGGTACAAAGTTTCTCCTTCTGCTGGGCTAGCCAGCGTTGGGAGTTGAGCCATATGCTCCCGAAGCTGTTTAAAGGCGTCTTTTTGCTCTTCCTCCCAAACGAGCTCTTTTGTTTTCGGGAGTTTCAAGGCTTTGAAGAAAGGTAACCCCTTATCCGAAGCTCTGGAAATGAACCTCGAGAGGGCTGCCATTCTTCCGGTGAGCCGCTGAACATCCCGATTCGTTTTCGGCTCAGGAAGGTCGAGCGCTGCTTTGACTTTGGAGGGATTGGCATCAATCCCCCTCTTGCTGACTATGAACCCAAGGAATTTCCCTGACTTCACGCCGAAGACACACTTCTTCGGATTCAGCTTCATTTGATGCTTTCTTAAGGTGGCGAAAGTTTCAGCCAGGTCCTTAACATGGTCCTCAGATTTTTTGCTTTTGACGATCGAATCGTCGACATAGACTTCCATGTTTCGGCCCTTTTGATCGGCAAAAACTTGATCCACCAGCCTTTGATAGGTCGCCCCCGCATTTTTCAATCCGAAGGGCATCATTTTGTAATTGTACACCCCAGCGTTCGTGACGAATGCCGTCTTTGCTCGATCGTCGGGGTGCATGAAGATCTGATGATACCCCGAGAATGCGTCCATGAAACTAAGCAAGGCATGGCCACTTGTCGAATCGACTAGCTGATCGATCCTCGGCAAGGGATAGAAATCCTTTGAACAAGCCTTATTTAGGTCCGTGAAGTCAACGCACATCCTCCAGGTACCATTGGCCTTCTGAACCATCACCACATTTGCCAGCCATTTTGGATATTGGCAAGGCTCGATGAAGCCTGCCTTCAGCAATTTTTTAACCTCGGCTGCGATGTCTCGGTTCTTATTAGCGGAGTAATTCCGCTTCTTTTGCTTATTTGGTCGACACGTTGGGTCAACATTAAGCTTATGGGAGATGAGGTCTGGACTTATCCCGGGCATATCAGCTGCCGAGAAAGCAAACACATCTCTGTTGTCCCGAAGGAGCTGAATAAGTTCACAACGGGTGTTCGGATCAAGGTCCATCCCAATTGTTACACATTTCTCAACGTCTCCTTCAGCCAACTCAACTGTTTCAGTCTGTTGGTCCATGTCCATTGCTGATGGACTGGACTCTTCAGAATCTGGCCTGCTGCCTATGTTAGCAGGTGTCCCAGTCTTTTTGTTCTTCGGCTGGCTCTCTGAGTCTTGCTGTTTAGCTGAAGAGCTAGCCTTTTCCCTTTCGGACCCTTTACCTCTGGGTACAGATCCTTGGGCCGAAGCACTTAGGCCTTTCGGCTTTTTTGTGCTTGGCTCTCTTTCTTTTTCTTTCTCCTCCTCATCCTTGTCGTCATCTGGGCGACTACTGGATGGCTTGAGGTAGTTGCACCTTCGGGCGTCCTTTTGGTTGCCCTGTATCCTTTCGGGGAAGCCAGCGTCTGAGACGTAAATCATCAGCTGATGATAAGTTGAGACGACCCCTTGGATCTCATGAATTATGGGTCTCCCCAAAATCACGTTGTACACTGAAGGAGCGTCAATGACCAAAAATTCAATCATGACGTTCCTGGCTGCCTCATCGCAGCCGATGGTGATAGGAAGTGCCACCTTCCCATCTGGATAAGTTGAAGCCCCGTTGAACCCGGATACCGGGTAGGGTACCGGCGTAAGGTGCTTGGGCTTCAGCTTGATTTGATTGTAGGCCTTTCGGAACAGAATGTTTGCTCCGCTGCCACCGTCAACAAGGACCTTACTGACGTAGTGGTTGGCCATCGTGGCGATGATCACCAACGGATCCTCGTGAGGGAACGTTACCCCCCGGCATTCGGCGGCTGTGAACGTCATGTTCGGCACCGGCGAGTGGGGAGACTGAATGTCAGCGTTGTTCACCTGGTGAGTCAAAGCCCTAAGGTGTCGCTTGTGCTCCCTCCGAGAGCATATTCCTCCCGAGATAACATTGATCGGAGAGAATTTCCCCTTCGGCTTTTTACTGTTCTTCCGGGGGAAGTCGAGGTCTTGCCGAGAGTCCTTTGCTGACTTCTCGGACTCTTTTTTCTCGCGGTGATCCGCGATGTATTTTTTCAAGTATCCCTTCCGGACCATGTCCTCTATCTGGTCCTTCAGTTGGATACACTCCTCAGTGTTGTGTCCCGGAGATTCGTGGAACTCGCACCACTGATTTTTATTTTTTCGCTGATACCACTCTAGGAGTGGTCTCGGCTTTCGGTAACTCTGCTCCTCCTTCGTCACGCTGTAAATTTTGGCGCGTGGAAGAGAGAGCGGAGTGTAGGACTCGTATCTGCCTGTGTATGAGGCAGATTTTTCCTTCTTTGGGTCGCTGGCCGAAGATTGCTCCGAGGCCTTTGACTTTCCCTTTGCCTTATGGCCTTGGCCTTCAGACAAGGGTATTTGTTTTTGTTTCCCTCCCCCGAATTGAGGTTGGGTTTTCGCTTTGTTCCATTCTTCGGCTCGGATGAACTTATCCGAGGCATTCAGAGCTTCCTCCAAGGTCTGCAGGGTATGCATGACCATGAAGTCTAGGAACTTCCCGGGCTGAAGGCCATTCTGCATTGCAAAAACGGCTAGCCCCTGGTCCAGCTGAGAGACGCTGGATGACTCGTTACTGAAACGGGTCAGATAGTCTCGGAGGCTTACGGTTTCCCCCTGTTGCAGACTCATGAGTTCTGCAGTAGTCTTCTCTCGGCGGTTTGCCGTGGAAAACTTGCTCCTAAATTTGGAGGACATATCATCCCACCCTGTTATGGAGCCTTGCTTTACTCCCTTGGAGATCCACGCTTACGCGACCCCCTTGAGAGTGGTTGGGAAATATTTGCACCAAGTCGCTTCGGATCTGGGGCAAAGATGCATATGAGTCTCATACGAGGCCACGTGGTCCTTCGGATCCGAGGTCCCGTCATATGTGATGTGCGACGGTATTTTAACCGTGGGCACGTGCTCTTCCAGTATCCATTGCTTGAATGGCGAACTGCATGTAGCATAACGGCCTTGCCCTTGTTCCTGGCCGAAGGGACCGCGCTCCGCCCTCTTAGAGAGGTAGGAGTGGTTTTCGTCCCTGGCTGGGAAGTCTGGGCCTCGGCCGCAGGGAACGAGAGGCGACTGTGCACGCTCGGTTCCTTGCCGCCGAGTCGGTCGAGGACGCTTCGGCGAACAGTCTCAGGTTGTTCTCGGTGAGTAGATTCTGGCCGAGAAGCTGAGCTGCCGCTCTTATGCGTTTCTGGTCGGGAGGATGAGGATCCTTTGAAAAATTGAGGGTTCTTTTTCCTCTCTTTTTCAGTTTTCCAGGTATCCTCTTCCCACTCTTCCAGTTCCCGGAAGGAAGGAAGCTTCCCACCATCATGGTCTAGCTTCCTCCGTTGATGCCGGGTATGCGGAGGAGTTCGATCACGAGGTGGTGGCATATTTTGTGCCCTCATTACCTCCATGAGCACTGCCAGCGCTCTTGCCACCTCCTCCGAGCTGGGCCCCGTCAAAGGGGTCCTCGGCCGAGTATGGGAATGAGAGCGCACAGTCGATGGTTGGCTTTGGGGCACTGAATGTGTCCTATGATCGGACTCACCCCTGCTAGACCGAGAGTGACTCGACCTATGATGAGAGTTATGAATTACGGGAGAAAGGGAATCCTCCCTGTATGATCCTCCCCCCGAGCTGGCACCCTTGGGAGAGTTCCGGTCCGGCGAGGGTGATGGTGTAGGGGTTTTAGGCTTTTTGCCTGCTCCTTGACGGAGGTCTTTGCTCTTGCGGTTCTTAGCCATTGCTACTAAGATAATTGCAAGATGATCTTGGTTAGAAATTTGGCTTAAAGATTTTTGAAAGTCGTCCCCACAGACGGCGCCAAATTGTTTCGGGTGAAAACAATGGGACCTTGTCGAAGGTCCGATGAAGTGGAGAAGACTGGATTCGGTCCAAGTGATGTTGGGCCGAAGGATTCCTGCACAGTAAACACACGTAAACTAGCCTCGGGGGTGTTGCCGAGGAAGGCCCCTCCGATGCTAAAGTCAGTACAGTGTGTAGAAAGAGAACACTATGCAAGAGAATTAATTGCTTGAGGCTTTGCTTGAATGAATGTACAAATGTAATATTGATGGCTTTTATACCTTTGCATATATGGAGAAGTTGGGCCTTAGCCCAATTGGCTTGCCTTGAGGACTGATCTTTGACTTTAGCACAATTGGAGAGATGAACCTTAACCTTGGGCTTTTAATTGGATCATTTAATGCCTAGGCCCAATTGGACTAAATTGGACCCAAACACCCCCTATGCTTTTGGAGGCGACTAATTAGTAATTACGTGAAAAGGACTAACGTTATAAGAACTTCTACAATTTTATGGTATTTAAGCTTGTATGCAATGCATATTCTTAATCATCTTCCCAAATTGCATGGCTCTCAATAGTCACTGTACATAGAACCTTTCATCCATTATTGTGCGTTCACGGAAAAAAAAGTATGTACTACTTATTCTCACAAAATATTTTTAGTTGTATACAAATAGCCACATAATTTCAGACAGATAACTTATGACAACTTTTTTAACAACCAAACTCAAGCAAGAGTGTCAAAAATTTTCAAGTTCAACATTGAATGATCGACTTAATTATCTTTGAAATACGTTATAAGAAATAAATTGTACATGTAAAATGTCTATTACATAGTTTTTAAATATACAAATATTGAGTCAATTTATAAAATAGGGCAATTGATGCATGTATATGTTTTTCCTTTCACTCAAAAATTTTAAATACAATAATAATGGTAGATATCACTGGTCGACTTAAGATTAGATGATGTGAATCAAATTTCCTATATACTCCGTAAATATATAATAGTCGTTAGTTGTTAGTAGCTCAAAGATAGGAATGACAAAGACATACATATCCTAAACCAAAATCATATATTCATATAATCATATAGATCTTGGCAACTTGGGCAATTCCATGTGAAGATATGAAATAAATGTTGGAAAACCAAGCATATGGCCGAATTGTCTCCATCTATACAAATTCCCAAATGTTGGGCAAGTTTGGATAAGTATTAGAATAAAGAAACATACTTATATAGCCTTTATCTTATAATATGCTATTCATTTTCATATTCCTTTCCAACAAAACACCACAATCCATGTTCAAATTTACTATACACCATGATAGACCTTAGTACAAAATTGGAGTTGCACCGAAATTCTTCACATGCTTAAACGCGTTTTTCATGGGCAAACAAAGCCCCGCCCATGATTACGTAATGTAATCTCAATTCTCAAATTTAATTAGTCTAATTAACGAACTTTTGTATGTAGAAAATTTAATTTAAACCAATGGATTACCATTACCCCACCTTTGACTATACCAAAAGTCAAACTTTAAATATTAAAGTTTCGTCTAGTAACAAAGAATATTTCTAGCATGTTGATTTTTCTTCATTTCTTTGTCTTTTAAAGAAGGTTGTCAAATAAATTATTGATTAGCATTGGATGATGGCGGTATCCATTGTGTTTGCATTATACAATTGATCATGTTCGATTCAGGTCTAGTTTTACTTATTCGTTCTATTTATACGTAATACGTTAATAATGTACGTATCCGAATATACAATGGACATCTTACTGTATTATTAAAGTGATTGAGAACAGTTATATAGATCGAGATTATATTATTATTATTATTATACTCCTTAACAACTAAGCAAAGGGCAATAAAAGGTAATGGGGGTGAATCAGTGTATGCACAATCGAACATGCTTGACGTGATCTCCTCAATTACCGATGGTGCTGAAGATAAGGTCATTATATCATAATGGTTAAATACATGCAAACATTGATATACATTATCTCCAAATCTATGTTCATGTACTCATCCCTATATGTAAGGACCTGTTTGGCAAAGCTAGCGGTAGCGGATAATTTTTAGCGATCGAGTAGCAAGTAGCTGCTAAGGTAGCGAGTAGCTGTTAATTAGTAGTGGGTATAAGTTAGCTGTCAAATAACGGTTAATAGTATGGGTGTTTGGCAAAAGTAGTGGTTGCATTACTAAAATATATAAATTGTTAAGAAAAAAAGTAACCAAAAATTAACAAAAGCTATTCGTTACTCTTAAACGCTACTATTTTTAACGTTTGAGAAAAACTACTTAAATGCTACCTCTATCACTAATCGCTACTCACACCGCTACCTTGCCAAACACTCTTTTTTTTTTTTTTTTTTTTCTAGTAGTATTTTGACTGATCAAATTACTAACCGCTACCTTAAATAGGGCCTAAAACTATTAGATAACTACGTAATGTAGTTTTTAAATAAACTTATCATATAATAATACGTAGATAAACATGTAGAAACATTCATATAATTGATCTTCTTGGATGAATTCGTAATTCTTTATATATAATATATAAATAATTATAGAGTAATGAATTTGTTTGGTGTTAAGGGGGGTGTGGGGGTGGTGGGGTTGGGTTGGATTGGGTTTACAAAAAATTATGAGGAGGTTAGTGCTCCTCACCACTATGTTTATACTGTTATACATAATTGTTATTGTCAAATTTTATTGAATAAAAATGATAAGCACTATGATTATTAACGATAGAAGTTTACGTCACGGATTGGTATATTTCAGTAAAGGTACAACAAAAATTAACAAGCTATTAAGGTTGCTTTTGGAGACTAGCTTGTAATTTTAATAATTTTCAAGTTAATAGCCAAACTATTGGAGGATAATTCAATAATTAGCTTGGCCAAGCAAATGCAAGCTAATTTGTTTAGAAATTAATTGTGGTATAAATTAACTAGAAGGAAGAATAGCTTTATAAATAAAGTTGAAAAAACTAAATGACAATTAGCTTAACCATTATGGTATAAATTAACTAGAAGGAAGAGTAGCTTTGCAATCTTAGGTGGCATGACAAGCTAATTTGACAATTAGCTTGCCATTGGAGTTGCTCTTAATTTCTTCTTTTTGACGGATATTTTCTCTATTTCCTTTTATAACGGTACGGAGAAATAATTATTAGATCAATCATATTTTTCAACCTACATACATCTTTAATACTCCGTAACATTTTTTTTTTCTACAAAACCCTTTCTTATCTTATCAACTAATATAATGTGTACCTCAATCTACTTACATGACTATTATCATTCCCCCAATCATAAAAACTTTAAACTTACTTCGTACAATTATCAAATATGCTCAATTATAAATGAAAAGTCTAAATGAATTCACCACGTGATAAACGATATAGTTCGACTTGGATTGATAAATAATGAAATATTATTAATAGATATATGCCTAAATACTGGTTTTTCATTGTAAGACTCAATTCTGTATGAAGTTCTCTTTTCTCAATTATGGATTTTAGATTATGAAGTGTTTGTAGTACCACAAACACCTCATAATCCTAACATATTACTTTCAATAGATTAAGTAAAGATAAACTCAAACAACTAAAGTGTCAGATCTAAAAAGACAAAACTAACAATAAATACGTGAGGTTATATTAACAAGAGAGGTACATGTTAATTTAGTGCTTACCTTAAAGCTTAGCTTAGTCACATTCTATGGTGATAGAAGAACGTACAGGATTTGGTAAGAGTCTACTTCAAACATTACTCCCACGTCCACTATACATGCTAAGCAACCAAAACCTGACCATATAATATACAATTAAATTATCATAAAGTAACAAAATTATATGCCACCTCATCACATTATTATGTGGATAATATGATTATCATGAGCAATTTAGTACGGCCGCTTTCTTGAGTTAGCTGGACTAACTTTATCTTTGTCTTCTCAATCTCCAGCCGTGGAAGTCAATCTAACCGTTAGGTCCAACGGTAACTCCACGTGGCTTCATCTTAGAGGTTTTTACTCACCACCATTTATGCTTACCGATGGTGAGACAAGTCAACTGATGATCAATGTGCTAACTCTTATAGGGGAGCAAGTGATAAGGCGTGCCACATGTCAACAAATATAGGGTGTAAAATTGTCAAAATATTAAGGTTGGTGTATTTGTATTATTTACGTATATTTTGGAATACATTTCCGAAAATTTACATGGTGTTTATAATAAGCAAGTTTGTGTTTAAGAGAATTTGCTTTATTTACCGGAAACCAGTATGCAATATCCTTTCATAGATTTAGAGGTGAACCGAGTCATGCTATGTCAACATGTATCTCATGCTCAGGTAGGTAGTCATGCTTAAGACGGGCTAGAAAATAGTCATATTGTGTCAGACTTGTGTCGATCTTTCATAAACAAAGCTCATGAACGGTCTAGCCTATGTGTTGTGTCATGCCAGATTGTCAGCATGCTCTCTTATTAATTTTCATAATTTTTAAAAATTGGTTAAAAATTAGAGGGTCTGATCGTTGAGTTCGTGTTGGATTTATGTCTACACTAGATGAACCCCGTGCGATGCACGGTTTGTTTATATATTTTCAAATAAAATATTTTACTAATATATAATGAGTTATTAATTTTGTTTCTCATATTTAGATAAAATTCGTATGTGGCTAGTCACACCATGTGTTCGGGATTACTTGATCAGTAGTTACTTAGTTGGTCAAGGGTTACTTAATCAATTAGGGGTTACCCGGACGGTCAAGGGTTATTCGGTATGTGTTTGGGTGTGTCTCATCCGGCCACACGATATAGTCAGCCACACAAAAAACGCGCTGATTTTATTTTTATAATTAATATAAAATTTTTGATCTAAAATAAATTGCAATTATTTTCTTATTGGCTAAAATTTAACATTTTCCTATGTGACGCCATAAAATTACTTACGTGGCATAATCCTATCGTATCGTTTTAAAATTGTTAATCCTACGTGGCGATTTTTTTTTATTATAATCCTACATAGCGCTTTAAAAAAAACTAATCTTGCGTGGCAAAATCCTATTGTAGCATTTTAAAAATATTAATCCTAAGTGATGCTCTAATAATTTTTAAACAATTAAAATCCTACTAGCGCTTTAAAAACTCGGGAAAAAACTCCCCTTTATATATATACTAATATGTACCCAGGGATGCCTCCGCAATATACTTGTATATTCTTATGTTTAAAAATCCTTAATTGGCTAAATCTATCCGCGTTTGAAATATTTGTTGTTTTAAATGTTTATAATCGGATGAGTAATATAATTTTACGGTTTCATTGACATTTAACAATTTGAGTACTTTTAGACTTTATTCAAAACCCTCAGTTCAAAAGTAAGTCTTCGACTCTTAGAGTTTTAAGATTTTTTTTGAAAGAAGATTGTTTGTTTGGAATTTTAATTCTGTTGGCAATGCCCTGTTCGTTTATTGAATTTTAAAATATATTTTTTATCTATATGCCAAATTTTAAAACATCATTGATACAAATATTGTTATGTAAGAGGTATATATCCCTTTTACTTTAGGATATTTTGATGTAGGATACTATTGATTTTTGTAAGAGCGCAATATATATTATAGAAATATAAAAATACTAGATGAAGCCCATGCGATGCACAGTTTATTTGTATTTTTTCAAATAAAATATTTTACTGATATATATTTATCTAATAAACTTTGTTTTTCATATTTAGATAAAATTCGTAATATAAAAAGATAATAATATTTTATTTCACAAAGTTTCATATGTGGTTGGTCAGTTCACACTGTGTGGTCGGGATTACTTGGTCAGGAGTTACTTGGTTGGTCAAGGGTTACTCAATCAATTAGGGGTTATCGGTCAGTGTTTGGGTGTGGCTCAGCCGGCCACACGATATGGCCAGCCACACAAAAAACACGCTGATTTTATTTTTATAATTAATATAAAATTTTTGATCTAAAATAAATTGCAATTCTTTTTTCTTTATTTGCTAAAATATAACATTTTCCTATGTGACGTTCTAAAATTAATTTTACATGGCATAATCCTATTGTAGCGTTTTAAAATTATTAATCCTACGTGGCAATTTTTTTATTATAATCCTACGTAGCGCTTTAAAAAAAAACTAATCTTACATGGCAAAACCATATTGAAGCATTTTAAAAATATTAATTCTAAGTGACGCTCTAATAATTTTTTAAAAATTAAAATCCTACGTAGCACTTTAAAAACTTGGGAAAGAACTCCCCTTTATATATATACTAGTTTTGTGCCCTGGTGATGCCTGTATTGTCCTAAACTTTTTAGCTTAAATACAATCATATAACCCCTTTTGATAATGTAAAGTATTTAGACATACAGTATCATACCTCTTATTTATATAATAGTGTACTTTTTGTAGTTTTATTTGTAAATAGATATATATGTTATTATTAACTTGATTTTTTTTATTGCGCTTAAATTATTTTAATGAACTGAAAGTATTTTTACCCAATTAAAATTATTTTTTCTGATTAAAACTTATTTTTATTGATTTTATATTTTTTAATAAAATATATTATTAATGGATCTCATTTTGAATGTCAAGTGTCGTTGTCTCGTGGCCTGGTTGCAAAACCGGGTTTATATATTGGTATAAATGGATCTTATTATAAAGAAACTAGATGAAAGCCCGTGCGATGCACGATTTTTCATACATATATTTCAAGAAAAGATGTTTTCCTATATACTCTAAGTTTTTTTTTTTTTTTTATAATTATTTGATTTATTTTACAATTTAATAATTTAAGAAAAAAAACAAATAATAATTTAATTAAAATGATATTGCCAATTACAAAAGTATACTTTTTTTTTAATGCAATTTATAATGCGACTTAATTTATTGATGTTTTGTATTTTATTCGTTATTGTTAGTTATATGACAACAATATGTTATCTTTCAAAAAAAAAATGTAAATATGATATTTCATTGATTACACATTAGGATAACATCTTTAATGTGAAAGATAATAATTTTTTATGTTTAAAATAATTTAAATCCTAAATCATTATTTGTTGCTTTTTACACTTGAAATTAAACTCTCAAATCTATATATCATTTTGTATATTTCTTGTAATCTCTTGATCTCTAACAAATTATCTGTCTTTTCATTTTTTAGACATAAAATGTTTAAAGAAGGTAAAGTTTTTTATTGTGTTATAAGTTTTAAATTTTTTTATGAAAAAAACATCTTATTAATCGGGTATTTAGATAAGACCATTAATTTCATAAGATAATTTTTATTTTTTTAATAGTTTAATTCCTAATATCTCACGGTTTTTTATACATAAAATCTCATAAAAATAATTTTTGTAATTAGATCATACTCATAATATTTTTGATTACTTTGCTATTGTTTGTAAAGGATAATTTTTAATTTTATGGAATTTATTCCCCTAATAAATATTTTGATAAGAATATTGAAAATAATAGTTATTAGATGTAATATTTCGATGTAAAAAAATTTGTTTTAAAAAAATAATTCGATAGGATCACCAACTTTGTTCACACCCATATCTCTTCCATCTGATAAAAGTGGATAAATAAAACATGTTAGCAAAAATAAAATTTATATAAAATTAATCTTTATAGTATTATAAAATAAATTAAAATATTTACCAGAAAGTGAATAATTGTTGTGAAATTAATCTAAAAATTGTAATTATACAAAATTAAATCTATGCATTGGAATTTTTTCATCGTCTCAAATCACCCAAACAATAGTATTTGGAAAATTGAATCATTATTTTGTTGTCGCTGAGAATGCGTGCGATATTGCTTCTTATTTGTAACGACTAAAAAGTATCTAATGGAGTAAACTTTTCCTTCAATCAATTTTGAACAAAATTGTAGAACAAAGTTGTCTTTAATTGAATCCTATATCTAAAGATGATTATTTTAAAAGATAATTTTTAGTTTTTTAAATAAATAAAATCCTAATAAATCAATATTCCTTATTTTTACTTACGTGGCAAAATTCTTAAATCTCATTCATCACTTTTGTTTAGGTGGCAAACAAATTTTTTTAATTCCAAAATAAAATAGAAATCTAATTTTTAATTGGTCGAAAATATACCACGGTTTTTTCATCTATTTTTAATTATTTAATTTATTGTATTTAATAATTTCAGACAACAAAAGTTTAATATTTTTTTTTCAGTATAATTTAAATGAATTTATTAAATATAAATAAATTTTAAACATGATATTTTTTCCGTTATATAAAATCTTTAATGTGAAATGATAAATTTTTAATATTTTAAATCCTAAATCATTATTCTTTGTTTTACCATATCTTTTATTTCGATAGAATCACCAACCTCGTCCACAACCAACCTACTACATCAGTGGATAAAAATGTTAGCAAAACTGAAATTGATATAAATTAAAACATTAAATTTATATAAAATAAATCAATATATTTACCAATACTTGAAAAATTGTCGCGATATAAAATCAAATCTATGCATTGGAATTTATACATCATCTTTAAAAATAACCAAATCCATCCATATATTAAGTATATAACATCTAATCGTATGCCATTACATAAACAAATAATTGTTAAGTATCCTAAATAAATACAACGTAACTAATAATAACAAATATAAATTTAAACATAAGATTTTAAAAATTACCCGGACATTGATTACCTAAAACTAACACAAAATTACTAACACAAAATTCGCTTGATGGGGTATTGTATTGATACGAAATTTTATTTGTGTCGTATGATGTGTTAGATCTGCATGTAAAAAACATTTAGTAAAGAAAACATAAACATATAATCGTTAAGTATCCCAAATTAATACAATGTAAGTAATAATTACAAATACTAATTTAAACATAGAATTTTAAAAATTAAGCTAAAAATTACCCGACCATTGATGACCAAAAATTAACACAAAAATTATTAACACAAAATTCACTTGATGGGGTTTTTTATTGATACAAAATTTTGTTTGTGTCGTATGATGTGTCAATTTATAATAGTAGTTATCACAAATTTTAACTTAATTATAATTAACGAACAATTTGTATTTCTTATCATAAATACTATCAAAATTTATCTTATATGATAGGTTTCAAACTTTATTATAAGCGTTTATCATTTAAATATTTTTTAGTATATTTTTTTGGGTTTCTTATACTCGTAGTATTGAATTAATAAATTTATCTTTTCCTATATTTTTACTTTATTTTTTTCATTAAAATAATTTAATTCGTGGATTATAATCTACGTGGCATTAAAATTTTAGAAATATCAAATCTAATTCATTACTTTTATCTAGGTGGAAATGCACGATTTTATTTTCATACAGAAATCACAAGAAAAGATATTTTCCTATAGACTCTAAGTTTACATATATATAATTATTTGATTTACTTTACTATTTAATAATTTTAGAGGAAAAAACACATAATAATTTAATTAAAGTGTTATTGCCTATTACAAAAGTATAATTTTAATTTTTTTTAATGTAATTTATTATGCGAATTTATTTATTGTTGTTTCGTATTTTATTCGTTGTTGTTAGTTATATGACAACTGAATTTAATAATGTGAATAAATTGTAAATATGATATCTAAAAAAAAATTGTAAATATGATATTTTATCGATTAAATATTAGGTTAAAATCTTTAATGTAAAAAGATAATTTTTTTTTCATTTTGTGAATAATTTAAATCCTAAATCATTATTAGTTGTTTTTTTTATAAAATAGAAATAATAAAAATGTGTATACTATTTATCTTCTATTTGAATAGAATCATCTACTTCGTTCACACCCATATCTCTTCCATCTAATAAAAGTGAATAAATAAAAAATGTTAGAAAAAAAATTATATAAAATTAACCGTTATAGTCTTTTAAATAAATCAATATATTTACCAGGAAGTGAAAAATTGTTGTGAAATTGATCTAAAAATTGTAATTGTACAAAATCAAATCTATGCATTGGAATTTTTTCATCGTCCCTAATCGCCCGAACAATAGTATTTTGGAAAATTGAATCATTATTTTGTTGTCACTGACAATGCGTGCAATATTGCTTCTTATTTGTAATGAATGAAAAATATTTAATTGAGTAAACTTTTCTTTTAATTAATTTTGGACGAATTGTACAAAGTTGGCTTTAATTGAGGTATGAACGTAATCAAA
Organism: Chenopodium quinoa; assembly: GCF_001683475.1. Lineage (NCBI taxonomy): Eukaryota > Viridiplantae > Streptophyta > Magnoliopsida > Caryophyllales > Amaranthaceae > Chenopodium > Chenopodium quinoa. The sequence goes on along the minus strand of NW_018744582.1, from coordinate 1,473,023 downwards.
ATTAAGTTAATTTGATGACTTGATTAAGCTACCTAAATCACAAAAAATTTGTTCTAATCATAAAATTAATTAATATAAACTACAAAGGTTTATAAAAAAATTTAATAAATGTAAACAATTTATAAAGGTATAATACCTTCTCATCCAATAGGACCATCGGGCGAGAAACTGGTACTTTGATTTTCCAATCATTTTTGCTCGAATCTAATTCTTTTATTAAATCAAATCTGCGCGTAAAAACAAAATTTAGTAAACAAAACATAAACATATAATCGTTAAGTATTCCAATTAAACACAATGTAAGCAATAATCACAAATATACATTTAAACATGGATTTTAAAAATTAAGCTAAGAATTACTCAGCCATTGATGACTAAAACTAACACAAAATTCGCTTGATTTGGTTTTGTATTGATATGAAATTTTGTTGGTGTTGTAGGATGCGTCAATTTATAATGGTATGCATCACAAATTTTAATTTATTTATTATTAAGGAATAATTTTATTTATTTTATCATATACACTATCAAGATTTATCTTAGATATATAAATCCTATATCTAAAGATGATTTTTAAAAATAATTTTTATTTTTTTAAATACATTAATTCCTAATAAATCACTATTCGTTGTTTTAATTACGTGGCAAAATTCTTAAATCTCGTTCGTCACTTTTTCTTAGGTGGCGAGTGAATTTATTAATTCTAAAATAAAATACAAATCTAATTTTTAATTGGTCGAAATAATACCTTTGCTTATGTGGCGCGCCGAATGATCTTGAAAAATGCCTACTTTATATATATATATATACACACACATATATATATATACATATATATATATATATATATATATATATATATATATATATATATTAGATTTTAAAGACTGAGATATAGGATATTTATTAAAAGTTATGATTAATTTTGTGTATATGAAATATTAGAATTTTATCGATAATAAAACTCTATACAACAATTTTATCTTTAAAAATCTATCAAAAAAACGCTTACTTAACATCATATGTGTCACAATAATACCTATTTATCTCATATGTGGCGTGACACTTGGCGAAAAACTGAAATGCCAAGTATCGCAGTCTCGTGGTCTGGCTGCAAGACCGGCTTTATTTATTAGTGATATGATATGATATGATATTAGATAGTACTACCCTCATGAAGTTGTGGGTTATAATTTATACAGTATACATAAATATTAGAAGTATATTGATAATAAAAATCTATACAACATTTTTTATCTTAAAAAAATCTATTCAAGAATCGCTAAATAAGCATTTGTCGCCTGCGTGGCGCGACACTTAGCGAAAAACTGAAATACCAAGTGTCGCTGTCTCGTGACCTGGTTACGAGACCGACTTTATTTATTAATGATATAATATAATATTAGATTAGATTTAATTTTTACAATATTGTCCATACACGACCCATGTCCTTTGTGTGCCTCTCATATTGCATGTGATGGGCTTGTAACGAGATCGCATTGAATTGGACCATTTTCGTGTCATCCCGTGCCTATTCAAACCCTCACGACTAAAGTCATGTTTTATGCAATCATTCAATTTGTTATTGCTATATTATCTAAAATTCAAATATGTAATACTTAATAACGAGTATAATCTCATATTATAATGACTTGGATATCGTACATGTAGTTTATAGATAAAGCCGAAATTTAGGTTTTTTGTTTTTGGGGTAGGGAGCCGGCATGGTAGATGAAAGTCATGAAACTAATCAAAAAAGTTTATAAAATAAAAAACTGAAATTATTTGATTGGTTGTCACTTGTCCGGCGTGATTAGTTGGCAAAAAGTTAGCAAATGCGGGGCCCTCACAAGATGACACGTATAACAAATAGCATCGAATTGTAAATGGCGGTAAACGCGGAATGCTAACGAAATAGGAAAAATACAGTATCCTGAGACCAACCCTTTTGTGGAAGCTAACTAAATTTGGTGGGAATTCGGCAATCGTTTTGCCGGGACTTATCCACTTACGACTTTTCTTTTCATTGTGCGGTTTATGCCTAGCTAGCTACTTCATTATTTATACAACTAGCAAGTAGCAACCCATAGATGAAGGGTTGCAATTTGGGCATTTGGCGGTGTTGGGCCGGTTCAGGTGGGTCGGGTAAAGGGAGGGGGAGTGGATGCGCTGGGTGAGGGTGGAGAAGAAGGTGACGGTGGTGGGGCTGTGGTGCTTGGGTAGTTTTAGGAATTTTATTTTTATTAATTTTTTTTATTTTTCATTTTTTAAACCAATAAAATGATGACACATGTCTCTGTGGATCCCACTTAACGGTTTTTTTGGACGGAAACTATTAAGTAGTGATAAAATCCAATTTTTTAAAATTTTCTTGGTGCTAAAATAAATTTTTTTTTTGAAGGTGTTAAAAACCACTTTCAGTCTTTTTTTTGAGTGTTCAAATACAAAAGTTCCTTTAATTAAACATATTTTGTTTTTCGGGTGGCATGGTTAAAATATTTGGATGTAAAACTGGGTAAGATCGCTTGAATCATTAACAGTTTACCTGATATTTACTTATTCTCTTTTAACATAACTAGCTATGACGCATGCGCTTGTCAGTTGCCACCCCAGTACTACAAGTTTGCCCGCATACAATATAAACTTGTATTTTCTCTGCATGAAGCAGGAGAAAAAAAATGAATGAATTCTTATTATTGATACTAGAGTGTACTCGTGCTTATGCACGGGATATATCATATATGTAGACAATGTAGTATATATGTTTAAGAAAAAAAAAAAAAAGTAAAAGTGTAAGTTATTAAAGGGTGGTTATTGGTTTTTTTTTTTTTTTAAATGAGTGATATGGGTAGTTATGAGTAAAAAAAAGGTGGTTTTTTTTTTTTTTTTTTTTTTTTTTTTTTGAAAAAAATAATAACATAAAAGGGTTATATTTTAATTGAGTGATGTGGGTAGTTATGAGTAAAAAGGGTGATTATTGGTTAATTTTTTAAGGAAAAAAATTCAAATAAAATAAAAGGGCTAGAATTGCAAAGATGGGAATTTGGAGTGCGGTGAATGAAAGTTGGAACACAACTCTAAAATTATACGTAGTATATAAGATTTGATTTATGTTTCCCCTCAAATTTAACAAAATCGTAAATAAATCTATAGGATACTTCGATTAAATCGTCTTTCTTCTATTTAATAAAAAAGAAAGATTAAGTGATGCTTATAAAAAAAACACTAGCTTGGTACTTTAATAGAGTTACGAGGTCTGATAATACCGAATGAATTAAGATGAGAAAGCGAAAACCTAATCGGAAAATTCTTTATTTAAGACGAAGTATACGATAAAATCCAAAAAATTTCCAAGTCTACTTTAAGAAAATCCATCAATCACCCCATAGCCAACATTGACTTGATCAAATATACTAACCTAAAAACTTAGAAAAAATAAATAAATAAAATCGTGATTCTTGTCTTCTTGAGGTATTGATTTCTTTTAGCTTTATCGTATTTCTTGCATGGATTGTGCCCAAAGTAAAAATTAAAAGAAAGAAACATTGAGTCGGTAGGTGAAGAAATTTCTATAATAAATCAATAAAAGTCATCAAAGATTTTATGCAATCTTTTATTGTTGTCTTTAGATGCTAAGTGACATATAATTAATTCATATAATCTTAAGAAATTAATGTTATGATAAAGATGACAATAAAAAATTTCAATTTTTTTTTATGAATGAGTTGCAACTTGCAATATATTTTACAATTTCTTTTGGATAATATGATGGGAAAGTTAATGTACGGAGTAATTGGTATAATGGAATTTGCTTTTTCTAAAATCCCTTAATCGGTTACAGACTAGAAGCATGTCGTCCCTCTTTATAAGGGGGATGTTACTTAATTTCATGCAGCCTTAATTATAGTGTAATATTTTAGCTAGAATATATGCCTAGAAGTGGTACTATACTTCCTAGATTATCTGCATGTTTCTTTCAATATTTATAATTATGTTTAATTAATGTATCTTGTTATTTAAAGTATTTCAATAACATTTTCTTTGTGGAACAAGCAGTAAGGGTATGTTAAGATTTGATCACTGGTTTCAATTCGAATACATATGCAGAACTTTAACCAATTGAATTAAAAATCATTTGTTTTTGATGGCTTTTGTTCATTAACATCTTGGGCCCATGTCGCCCATCTACATTCCATCATTAACATTGTATCATTCCTTCCCAATATAGTGTATAAAACTCACAACTTGTTTATATTACCAATAGTAATTACCTTAAGGAAAGACTACATTTTTACATGATAAATAGTCCATTAATCTAATATGACTAATTATTTAGACGAGGGAGTAGGCGCTAGGAGGAAAAATTCCATATATATATTGCAAATAAGGATAAATTTTTACCAGTTTTTCGATATGATGTAAGAAGATTATGCAAATTTGAGAGCTTATTCCACAATGAAATGAAAGAATCAAGATATAGTCAGATGGATTGTCCATATTTAGCATTGAATGATCTTTAAATCTTTATGTTGTCTTAGATTGACATTATTTTCGTACGAAAAATCATAATGGCATTATTTGAACTTTATTGAACATATTAAACTTTATCATTAGAGCGGGCGGATTTACTCGAATTAACCCTGAAGATAAGGTAGTAGACTTACATTGACTTAGATCATTAAGAGATACTTCCTCCGTTTTTAAATACTTGCTTCATTTCTACTTTTTGCACTATTTATTTGTCTTATTTTGTTTAATGTTTGTAATTTATACATAAGAAAAAATATAACCTTGTAGGTACTTGTTAGAATCGTTTCAATGAATAAATTATTAATTTTCAATTTAGAATGTATATTTATTTATAATTAAAGATACTATTGATCAAAAATTAACATCGACATACGTGTCCAAGTGAAATGGAGCAAATATTTAAAACGGAGGGAGTATATATGAGTATAAACACAAATCCTCTAATCTATACCGGAACAATTTTTTGCAAATAATATCGTTCAAATCTAATACGAGTAGTAGTCTTGCGTGTTGGGATCGAATAACCCGTCATATGTTTGTTTTGTGACTGTAAAAAAAAAAAAAAAAAATCTAATACAGTAGTAGTCCAATAAAAAAAAGTATAGACGTGAGCCGACAAATAGCGAAATGTACTTGGAATAGGGTGAGTTGGGAGCACATTCCAGCTGGACCCATTCAAAACCATGCTGCAAGCAAGCAATAGCATCCGAGGATTATCCATTACTAGATCAACTAACTAACACCCAACCCCATGTTTTTGTATTTCTAATTTTATTATTTCAACAACTGCCTGTCTATCTCCCTCTCTTTACAGCCAATGGATAACACCCACCTATTTCACATGTCCTTGTTATACTGCCTTTCACACCAATATGTTTCTGGTCACCATGTAACTTTAAAGCCAACCACTCATCCCATGTATTTTTATATAAATACTCCGTATATGATACACCCTCTATCCCAAATTAGTTGTATAGCGTACTTTCAAACATACATGATACCAAGTATTAGACATTTTGTAGCTCATAATTGAGCTAGAGTAGTACCTTTTGGAGTTGAGGAAGTATGGGTAGATTATTGCCCAAATGAAATATCACTGTTTGTACTTGTGGACAATTCGTCTTTTAATTAATATACTGTACTTTTTAGCTTTGCGTCAAAAAAAAAAAGACTTTATATCTTAATAAGTGAAATTGAAATTGATAGTGGGGGTATTTTTTTTTAATGTTCTTGGTGGAAAATGTATTACTCAGTATTTTTATTAAAGATGCGAGTAATTAAGGAGGTTATTTAAATATATATATATATTATTTGTAGAAAGTACTCCGTAGCAATTAGAGTGATACCAATTGAATAAGAGAGATATTGAAGAAACTATGAATTTATAATATATTATAAAAGTATTGCAAGTAATGTGAGATAGTAGAGTTCTCCTTCAAAAAAAAATAAGATGTTAGAGTTAACAAAAGTAATACGTGGGACAGATAATAAAAATATTATCTAATTCTAATCAATAGTAATAGTTCTGAGTAGTCTAGTCTAAAGAGAGGAAAAAGAATGTGTAGATAATTTGACGAGAATAAAATGCATGGGTACGACTGTATGTATTAGTGTATGACCAAAGTCCAAGAGTAGCTAAACATTCCTTTAATTCTATCCATCTAAGATAAGGCTCCACCACTGCTGCGATAACCAATTTTCCACGATGCTTCCTTTGTTTCCACGCTTTTCTATTTTTTTGTGTTTGCTTTATTCGCATCTAAACGCTATATTTATTGTAAAAAGCTTGTTAATTTGCTGGATTTGTTGTAATTATTAATGAAAGATATCCGTATGTATGTACCCGCCGTTATAAACCAATAGCTTTCTAATTAAATTATATGATTATGTTTTTTATAAAAATATTATATGATATATGTTTGATGAGGAAAAATGTTCTTTTAACTCAAACGAATTTTGGATTTAGATCAACCAATTAAATAAAGTTCATAAAAATATTATTAAAATTTCATTAAAAAACATGAATTCAAACACGATTCAATAATAAAAAAATTAACAATAATTAAGTAGAGACGAGAATGTACGAATTATTACTTTAGAAATCCCACACTTCATCTAGGGGAAACAAAAATTAGATTGAGGATCCATTTATGATTTGGAGATTGTTTTAGCACCTCTAGATAATTACAGTGATGGTAAGTAAAAAACATTGATCTACATATATATAGAATAATTGTCTACACGGTGCATTGGTTGTTTGTCAAATGGTTGTTGGTTGGTTGATGCCCTTATGGTTGTTCAAAGTACTTGTTTTTTTAATATGTTAGAGGTTTGTAAGTACGATTAATAAAATTCGGATATCGATCTGTTGTATTGATCATAAAGTAGTAAAAGTGTGTTTTATTCACTTTGTTTTTACTACATGAACTTGTAGAATTTTTTCTACTAGTATATTTTCAAAACTTATTATAACTATTTTAGTTATTGTAAATTGAATATTGATAACTTGTATTAGAGCTTATCTTTCCTTAACCTATCTTGATTTTCACTTGTTTTTGAGGTCAACAAAACATGACTTATTAAAGGGGTGTATTATGATTATCTATAATAAATAAATAAATAAAAAAATTCACGACTAAGGGTTTATTTTGTTCATTTTATTTTTACTTATTTAAGGTCTAATGAGTTGAAATAAGTTCAGTTAATTTCAAATAAGTGAAAATCAGGTGAATAGAACACATCCTAGCTCCTATTTAATTAACTAGATATTTGTTTAACATGAATTATTTTTCAAAACTATACTTGTTTACTTTTTTTTTTTTTTTTTTTGTACTTGTTACCTTGTTTTGTGAAACATTTCAAACCTTAACTTTTTTCCTTTGTTAAAAAAAAATAAAAAATATAAAAAGAAAAAAAGTTCCAAGCTTAAAATAATATTTGATAGAAATTACGGAGTACTTTTTACTAAATCACCATTATATTTGTTTTTTCAAATTATTGAATTTTAATTAAATTGAATTTATTTTCCTAAAATATACATATTTTTACAAAATTCTAATTATTTTGATTAATCAGACAAAATTACCTTACAAATAAGTAGAAAAAAAACTACAAATATTTACTACTCTACTAGTTCCAAACAAACGTAAAATACGATATGGATAATGAATACAGTATACAAGTATTTTAAATTCAAATTCAAATTACTCGTAGTAATCTATCCAGAATCTCAAACCGCCAAAAATTAAATAATTAAAAAAAATCCATTTCCTTTTTCACTTAATTATTTTAATTTTTCCACCTTGGATACATGATTTCGTCCTTGTACGCCAGCCCTTTCCACACGGCTTTAAAACTCGGTCCCATTCTTCACAACTCCACCTATATATGCCACCTTCCGCTCTCTTCTTCCCTTCTCAGAGACAAACCCAACAACATATAAAAAAAAAAAAAATCTATCTTATCCAAACTTAACTTTCTCTCTCTTCTATCCTCTCTCTCAAAACTCAAATTTCAAACAACAAAAATGGTTGATTTCGATTGTAAAACTAAAATGGTACAATCAACCCCAAATCTCACCAAAAAATCCCCCAAACTCACCCCTAAACGAACCACGTCAAACCCCCTCATTTCTCCGGTTCCATTCACCGCCGGAGAATTATCTCCGGCGTCGGAATCATCTTGTTCAGCCTACGAAAGCTATCTCCGGTTACCAGAACTCTATCAGTTATGGAGTTCCGTCGAGTTTCCGGGTTGGGAAAACGAGTCGATTATTCGACCCGCTTTACAAGCATTAGAAATCACATTCCGGTTCATTTCACTCGTGTTAAACGACAACAGACCGTATTTGAACCGGCGAGAATGGAACCGGAGATTAGAATCGTTAGCAAGGGATCAAGTGGAGTTAATCTCGGTATTATGTGAAGACGACGAGACACGTGGAGCGGCGCCGATCGTTGATTTGAGTTCATCGTTTGGTGAGGTGGTCCCACAAACTGGAAGTTCCGCTGAAGTTTGGAAATTAGCAGATAATGAACACACTATTACGGTGGTCTGCCGTAGTAGCGAATCAAGTCTGTTACCGCGGTTAGCCACGTGGCAGAAATCGGAGGAGATTTCTTCCAGAATATATTACGCGATTGAGTCGGCTATGAGGAGATGCGCGTACACTTTGGGCCTGGGTGAGCCCAACTTAGACGGAAAGCCCAATTTAAATTATGACGCTGTTTGCCGACCGTGTGAATTGCACGCGCTCAAAAAGGGCGCGTTGGATCATATCCAAAACCCAGAAAACCAGATATTATTCACAATTCACCAGATTTTCGAGTCATGGGTTTTCGCAGCGAAGAAGTTGATCGTCCGAGTAGGAGAGAGAATCAGCAAAGAGGAGTTCACCAAAGCAACAGACGATTGTTGGATTCTAGAAAGAATCTGGAAGCTTCTAGAACAAATCGAAAGTCTTCACCTACTAATGGATCCCGACGATTTCCTGCAATTAAAAACGCAATTGAAGATGAAAACGACGTCGGATTCAGAAACCTTTTGTTTCCGATCAAAGGGGTTAATCGAGATAACAAAGCTAAGCAAAGACTTGCGACACAAGGTACCGGAGATTCTAGAAGTGGAGGTGGACCCTATGGGAGGGCCGGTGATACAAGAATCGGCAATGGAGTTATACAGAGAGAAGAGAAGGTTCGAGAAGATTCATCTGTTGCAAGCATTTCAAGGGGTGGAATCAGGCGTGAAAGGGTTCTTCTTTAGGTACAAACAGTTGTTGATGATTATGATGGGGAGTTTGGAGGCGAAGGCTAATGGTTCTGAGTCGTCCGATTTGTTGAGTCAGATCTTTCTCGAACCTACTTATTATCCTAGCTTAGATGGGGCTAAAACTTTTATTGGGGATTTTTGGGAGCACGATCAAATGGTTGGTAACGGTAATGGTTCCGATCAACGGAGAAATCGGACGGCTAAGCATTGATGGGTAATGGGAGAACGTGGGACGGAAAGTGGTGGTGGTGGATTTGTTGGTGAGACGTGGGTACTTTAAATCACTATTGATGTTGCATGTGATATACGGGGTCATTAGTGGAATATTGGTTTTGTGTATATTATTAGGTTAATTTTTTTGGATTAATTTTTTTTTTTTTTTTTTTTTTTGTTAATAAAAGTTGTATCAGTAAATCGTGTATCAGATGAGTATACCATGAATTTTTGTTACAATTTTGAATGATATTCTTCAATCTTTATACTCGTTCTTTGTTGGACACATCTATATTTTGTGGGGTGAGTACTACTAGAACTGAAATATCCAAAACAATTTAAACAAATACTAAATCAAGTGTAAAAATAGGGTTATTTAGGGAAAAACTTTGTTAACCCATCGGATAAACTACCCACCACTAATAGAGAGTAGTGGTAGTGGAATTCTACTCACCATAATAAATATTAGTAGTGGGTATTTAGATATTTGGATTGAAAATTGTCCGATAATTTGGAGATTTTAAATAGAATTCACAAGTTAGATTGGATAATTTGAAGATTGTAAATAGAAACCTCAAATCGTTACCAGTATATTATATTGTCGGATAATTTGAAATTTGTATGCGGTAGATATCACAAATTATTAAACTGTTCTAAGCATTTAGAATAGTGACGTAGTATACATGTCTGCGTACATACTAGTGTATGCATGATCTTATAGTCTTAAAGTCAAGATTTATCCGAGAGATGAAAGCTGAAATCACAAATTAATAGATGATCAAGAAAGTATTTAGAATAATGACGTATACACGTCCCTCATACGGTGATGTATATTACAACTTGCACGCTCCATAGTCAAGATGCTTCTGACAGATAAAAGGCTGATGCACATATAAGACTATTGACTTTGAAACACAAACCATGAATATTAAAAGTACTTTTCATTTTGCTTGTTGATGGGTTTATAGTCGAGAAACGAAAACTTAGCTAAGTAAATGTTTGGGTCCAAATATCTTCAATTGGGCCGGTCCAAATGTTTTAATTACAAAGTCCAAAATCAAGGTTCAACTCTTTCAAACATATCAAATCAGTCAGGCCTAGTCAGTATGACAAGCTCATTTGACTTTAAGGTTCAAATTGTCTTTTTTCACATTCATCCACATTAAGCCTCAAGCAATTAATTCTTTTGCATAGTTTTTTCTCTCTCTGACACTGTATTGACTTCGGCATCGGAGGACTTTTCTTCGGCACAATCCCCGAGATCAATTTTACGTGTGTTCACTGTGCAAGAAGCCCTCGGCCCAGTCATAACTTGGACCAAGTTCAGTCTTCAACCCCAGAAAAGGACCTATCCAAAGATCCTATTATTTTCAACCGAAACAGTAAATATATACAAAAAGATAGCATTTTCCAGGACATTTCTTACAAAAACGTTTCTAAAAACGAAAATACATAAGAAGATGCGTATTGTCGGCATTTGAAGATATATAGTGGTGGTTAGTTGTTGTTAAAATAATGGCTATTGAATTTTCTAAAGCATAATATGAATTTGGTAGATGTTGCCAACTGGAAAATGTATGTTTATCTATTATGTTCTACTCCGTATGTTAGGTAGTTGAGATTTGAAGATGAAAAAGATGATGATGAAGAAGAGTTTATTGTAAAGGATATGTGTTTAAGATGCCATGGATCATGCTAATTAAGTAGAGCTAGAAAATATACAAGTATAAATTAAATGTGCTTACTTTAAAAGTTTTTATTTTTTTGAAATCATGTGACTTTATTAGAGTCATGCATGTTATGTAGATGGATGTATGTATTGTTTGGTATGGCCCCCCACATTACTCATGCATTGCACCTAATTTTATCACAGCAGTTTGATGCCCATGTATTGATATCAAGTCTACTGTTTATACTGTATGAGCAGGTCTATGAGTTGTTCTAATTTTAATTATTAGGTATGCTCATGAAATTTCATAGGTGGGTAAGACATTCTTATTTGTTCGGTCATTTTTTTTATATTATTCGTTATCCACCAAATGAACTTAGGTATTGGGATTTGGTTTGGTTATGGTTAATTTTAATTTTTTATTAGATTTTAAGCCAATATGAAAAAAGTTAAGATAGAATGAATTATGCTATCTAATCTGACTTTCAACTATATAGATTGATTTTTAAAAAACCAAACACCAAGAATTTGATCTTTAGAGGCATGTATGGATAATGAACAATTAAAGCACAGTGGATTAGAGGTTATAGCTTTATGTACAATAATATGATTTAATTAAGCTTCTTTAATTGATTTACCCTTTTATAGAAATATCTTGAAGATAAAGATTTCTTCTTTGTCATCAATTCCCTATTTCCCTCTAGTCAAGTTTCTTCCTCCTAATTCTTTAATTTTGTCCCACCATAAATAGCTAACTATTATATGTACTACTAAAAATAGGCTATTTTCCGACGGAATCGTTCCGAAGGACCTAACATTTCGTCGGAAAATTTGAAATTTCCGATGAAATTTAATCCGTAGGAAAATTACGACGGAAAAAGTACTTTTCGACGGAATTTTTTTCTGTCGAAATTGGTACTTCCGACGGAATATTCCGTCGGAAAGTATTTCATTCAAAAACAAGGAAAGTAGATCCAGTTTTTGCGAGAAAGAGAAAAAAGGGAAGAGAGAGAACGACGGAGAAAGAGAAAGAAGTTGCGACCACCGCCTGTGACCGCCGCCCCCTTGTGACTCCTTGGCCGCCGGTCGGTAAGTGTAATGCATTTTTTTTCCGGTAAACCCTAACCATCAACACCATTTCTAGAGCATCCACTGCGTTTCATCGCAACCACCGACCTTTCACCGCCGCCCCCTTGTGACTCCTGGGCCGCCGCTTGCTAAGTGTTTTATTTGTTTTTTTTTCGGTAAACCCTAACCACCCATCACCATTTCTATAGTATCCAACCTCCTCCTTCGTCGCTGCGACCAGAACCACCACCACCTCCATCCTCCCGCCGTTTTGCAGTCGGCAAGACTTGCCCTTTTATTTTTAATTAATTAAAACTAACGCCCCTCCTCCGTAATCCTAATTAAGTTTTTAATTTTAATTATTTGTAGGATTTGTAGATTTACTTGGTTTGATTGTCAATAAAAAGTGTAGATCTAGAGGTTAGTGACATTATAAACCCTAAAATTCTTATTTTAGTTTATACATGGCATGTTAGTGACTAATTGTATACAGATATACATTAGTTTATCATTGTTTTTAGTGTAGTGTATACATGTTTGTTGTATTTTATGTATAAATATGTTGAAATATTTGAAATGAATGAAAGGAACGGTGTCCTTCCAACAAATGTATTATTCCGATAGAGGGTTCAGAATTATTAGAAAGCTAATTCTTCAGTATAGTTAAGTGATTGGAATGCCTAGGTGGAGGCCGCTTCTGATCAGTAATATTAATGTATAATTAATATTACAGCTTAATCTTGATTGAACCCGTCGGGTCACATCCCAATCGAGTAACCGATCTGAGTCGACGAATCAATCCAAAGGATTAGATGAGTCATTAGAGTATTACGAATAAAGACGTCGGATGTCGAGCTTAGAGCGTCGAAATCGAGCGTCATAAGTCGAGTCGAATTCGGAATTCAACGAGACGTGGAATCAAGCAAGTGACAAGTACGAGCCAAGCCATAGCCTCGCATTGGCCTAGCCATGCGAGTACTAGGCTAGGCGAGGGCACCAACTGCATGCATGCTAGCGAGGTGGGCATCGCACCCATCCACACGCATAGCTGCAGCTATGCTGTGCTTAGCATGCAAGCATCGCAAGCATGGTGCTTTGCATATGCATGTTATGCGTGGTTGGTAGCATGGTAGGGCCTAGCGCCTAACTCTTCGCAACCTCGTACCAAGCAGCGCACTCTCACAGCACACGTATCGCAGCAACGTACTGTGTGTGCGTATCTGTAGTTGTGCGTGCTTGCTAGCGAGCAGCTCCAAGCACCACGCCACTCGCACAGCAGCACGCACCAAGCAGCAGCAACAACAACGCATGTGTGTGCTGGCTGGCTGTGTGCTGGTTGGCTGAGTGTTGGCTGGCTGGGATGCCCAGTCTTGGTGCTAGGCGCCAGCTAGCAGCCTTGGCAGCCAAGGCAAGCTGCCAGCCAGCCATGTGGCGTGGTGAGAGCCGGTTTTGTGTGGGGACCGAAATTAAGGGGTTGCTTGGTGAGCAAGGGGTTTGGTCCCCCCTCAAATGGTCCTCACCTACTCTTGCTCTCCATGTGCCACTTGGAGCTTGTTGCTTTGCATTTTAATTTGTTTTGGATTAAAATAAATTGGTTGAAAAATGCAAGATCAAGGCACCTATCCCTATAAATACCCAAGTTTTGGGTTTGGGAAAAATCACTTGAGTTGAACTCAATAAGGCATCTCCCCATAGGTGAGAAAACATTTAAGTTCGTAATACTCTAGTCTTTTCTTGGTCTAGCCCCGACTAACCTTCGGGGTAAAGGTCGTTCGGGTCAGGTCTCGAGGATGGACTCCGTCAGAGGCTCTCGCGCTTGCGGAGCTAAGGCTTTGAAATCCGAGCTCTATAGGAGCGAAGCATGCGTCGAGGGTAAGAATGTCATTTCCTTTTCTCTTTTTTTTGTTGTTTAATTATGTGATTGCATGCTTAGTTGCTTTAATTAGTGGGCGGGTCTTGGGCGGGTTTCTCTTCCGCTTAGTGTTGGACACTACGAAACTCAACGATGAATGTGTTGTATTATGATATGTTAGTTTAGTTTGGTTTAGTATAATATAATAATGTATGTTAGTTTAGTTTAGTTTAATATAATGTATGTTAGTTTATTTAGTTTAATATATTTGTTTTATATAATGTTTAATATAATGTTTAATTATTGTTTAGTTTAGTTTAATTATGATATATTTGTTTAATATAATGCATGTGTCCTTTACTTTATATATTTTGTAAATGAATCATTTACATAATCATATGCCTAGATACCCGTTCAAGGCATACGCATTAGGAGTATGTCTTAAATAGTTCCCGGTTGGGACTGTCCTTGTACGTTTATTCTCACTTAGGTGGTGAATGTATTCCTTGTTATTGATTCTAGGGAATATTCTGGCCTATCATTTCTCTACAATGTTCTCTGGGTACACATGTAGGTGTATCTAATTGCCTACATCGTGTACTTGGAGAACTGTAGGGAAATGCTGCCGGATTTTCCATATAATTGAAAACCTGGCTTACATTCACTAGTGGGATTAAACGTCTAAGGATGGGTTAGGTTGGAGTGATAAGGACCCTTAGACATCATTTCAAATCTCATTTTCATTTCCATAACACTTTGATGGATGATGAATATTAAATACGTTTTGTGACTAATGTGATTATACATATGCGTGAGTTGTGTAGAAGTTGTAATCATGAAACGAACAGAACGTATTTGGATGTCTCAAGAGAAGGTTGGGCATTCTATTAATCCAAAGTTCGTTATAGGGGTTGATGAATTCATTCAGTATGTGAAAGATCATCCCAAGAGTAGTAACCTGAATGAAGTTAGGTGTCCATGTTTTAAATGTAAGAACAAACGGCTTTGGGATGTGAAAACGGTTAAAATTCATTTGTATCGCAAGGGTTTTGTACCTAATTACTATGAGTGGATGTGTCATAGGGAAAGGTTTTCAGGAGTTCCTGAATGGCGGTCCGATGAATATCGTGAAATGGTTTTCGATGCTTTTAGTCATACTCAAGATCAAGTGCATTCCAAACAGGCTAGTGTTTCATTAGAGGAGGGGCCTAATGCACAAGCTAAGCATTTTCTATATTTATTGAAGGTTTCTGAACAACCATTATATGAAGGGAGTTCATTGTCTGTGTTAAAGATGGCTGCTAGAATTTTTAGTCTAAAGTGCAAGTATAATTTGCCCCACAGATGTGTTGATGGGTTTGCTTCTTTGGTCAATGAAGCGATTCCTAACAACAACCATATGACCGACACATTCTATGAGGTCAAGAAGATTATGAAGGGGTTGGAGTTTCCTCATGAAAAGATTCATGCATGCCCGGAAGGATGTATATTGTTCTGGAAGGATGATGCTCAGCTATCTACATGTAGGGTGTGTGGCAGCGACCGATACAAGAAGACTTCTAAAGGTAGCTTAGTGCCTTGGAATGCTTTATTTTATTTCCCGATCACATCCAGCTTGTAAAGGCTCTTTGCAACCAAGAACATTTCAGAGGAAATGACATGGCATTTGAAAAATCCTCGCGCGAGTTCAAGGCACAATGGCACATCCTAGTGATAGTGAAGCTTGGAAACACCTCGATAGTTGCTTTCCAGAGTTTGCCTCCGAGCCTCGTAATGTTCGACTTGGCTTGTGTACAGATGGTTTTGCTCCTCATGGTAAGTTTGTGGGACAATATTCTTGTCGGCTTGTCATTTTGACCTCTTATAACTTGCCTCTCTCAATGTGTATGAAAAGACAATTCATGTTCCTTTCGTTGCTCGTTCCTAGTCCTAAAGACCCTAAGGGCAACTTGGATGTGTACATGCAACCGTTGATAGAAGAATTGAAACAATTATGGGAAGTTGGTGCAAATACTTACGATATTTCGAGGAAATAGAATTTCAATCTTCGAGCAGCCATCTTATGGACTATTAATGACTTCCCGGTTTATAGTATGTTGTCTGGTTGGACCACAGCTGGTAGGAAGGCCTGTCCATATTGCATAGAGAAAAGCAAAGCATTTTGGCTTGAACATGGTGGTAACGTTTCTTGGTTTGATTGCCACCGCCAATTCCTTTCGACAGATCACCTTGTTCGAAATAGTAGAACTGCATTTTGTTAAAACAAAGTCGAATTACAATACAAGAAAATTGATTTTGGGCAACGACAAAGGTTTGCATGTGCAACGGAAATAAATTTTGTCGCCCTTATCTCATAATTTGGGCAACGAATATAGAACCGTTGTCCATTACAACAAATGGGTGATGAGAAATAGAATTTGTTGCCCATTTTAGCATATGGGGCGACGAGCTATTGGGTTTGTTGCCCAAAGGCAATAATAGGCAACAAAGCTATATTTTGTTGTCCAAAAAGTTATATTGTGCGACATCGATTCATGGTTCGTTGCCCTAGTAGAGACAAAGGACTGCAAATAACTGAATTCGTTGCCCAAAACTCTAAAAAAGAAGGCGGGATATTTTTTCCCGCTGCTAAAATTTCACCTCAAAAATTCTAATTTCAAATAACCTTTCTAATACTTAACAAGTTTTTTCCGTCAGCTGTAAGAAAAAAAAAAAAAAAACTTAACAAGTTTTTTTACTGAAGTCCCAAACACCCTACATCTCTTTTTCCCTCTAGAATCCTCTATTTCATCATCTTCATCTCAATTTCTCTTCTTCGATCCATTGAAACGGCTATGGAGCTCTCTCTCGTCCACTGTAAAAGCTTCCATGGTATGATTTTCTTTTCTTTATATTTTTTATCATCGTACATCAGATTCGCAATCTAGGGTTTTGTTTCAATTTATTAACCTTTTTGTCATTTTACTTAGTTGGGGTTATTCTGATGTGAATTATTGAACTAATGGTTGTAGTTACTGATGTTTTGTATAATTATCAGATGTAACAAGCGATTGTTGCTTAAATTTCGTTTTCACCCTCAATTCTGGTTGTTTTAATTGTATTTTAGCTAGGATGTGATTTGAGTTATAGTTTGGTCAAATTTTTGGAATTATTGTCGTTTTGATTTTGTAAATTTATTGATTTTGTGGTTATTTTTGATGGTATATATGGGAAATATGATGGGTTTTGTTTTGATTTATCTAGGTTGAGCTCTTTTTGAGATAAAATTAATTTCTTTACGTTTATGCCATGCAAATACTAAAATTTGCTGAAAACTATTCTGAGTATTTGACAATACAAAGATATATCCTATCATAGTTGTATTCTTGGACACTAATACACTTCATTTTATATTTTTATAATCACGAAGATGACTAAAATTCTTGTTGTTTATCTTTATTTTGTTATTGGAATTTGTTTATCACATGGCATTTTGGTAAATAAATGAACAACTTTATCTAGTCATTATTAATGTAGGACCCACTTTTATGGAAAAAGTTGTTGATCTATTTACAAAATTGCCATGTGATAAACAAATTTTGTGAATCTCAGAGATTAACTTGTATTTACCCCTAAAATTCTTGTTGTTTATCTTTATTTTGTTACTGGAATTTAGGTGCTTGGAGTATAAATTATTGTTGTCTTATTTTTTTAATGAAAGGTCATCTGAACACGCTGAAGCGCAGCGAGATTCTAACTATACAAGATTATATGAGAAGACCATAAAGTAAGTTTATGTTCTTTCTCTTAATATTACTTCCTCTTATTCAGATTATTTGCAATTATACTATTATAGTATGCTATTTTGGATATGATTCTTGTTTAATTTTGTAAATAGGCTTTATCTAACCTGTGTCATAGTATGATTATCAAATGCAGTGTACCTCAGTCCTTACTATAGCTAATGAAATAGCTATAAAGCTAATTGAGTAGGTAACTAGATTTTTCTAAAAAGATTCTAGATGAACTAAAATGACCCCTTGAGATTTGGCTGGGTCTGGTATATGACTATATGGCAAGGTTTTGGGTATGGAAGAGCCTAAGACGAACAATATAAATTGATTTAAGTGTCATGAAAAATTGTCGTTGAAATGCTACTAAGATGAAAACCGAAATGATTATTTTTCCTGTTCAAGCTTGATATATCATACTAGTATATAGCTATCTAGCAAAGTTATGCCCTTGCGATCAATTTCAGATTTCTTTTCAGTACAAGCAATAATATTGATCTGTATGTATGTGTTAATTTTTTGTTTTCCTTTTCAATTCAGTCTTCTAAACTCAGTACTTTTACTTCCTTCTTCTGTAAAGCAGCCATCACCAATGGGCAGACATGTCTAATCATCTTTAATTAGTGGGATATTGTAACAATTTCATAATCTAAAGTTGTGATCACCCCCACTAAAACTTGATCTTCCTGCACAAATTAATCAAATGGGGTTTGATGTTTTTTTCTTTATTTTAATTGGGCTTTGGTAGTGATAACTAGTTAAAATATGATAGAGATTAGAGTTTGTTCATTGTCCATGGCATTATTATAAACAAAAGAGAAACTAAACTATCATGCTATTCTTTAACACTTTGATGAAATTATATAAATTTTGTTTTGACCTTATGAGCATGAGTTGTTTCTTGCTGATCGAATGCTTAAAGAGACCAATATGAAACATGGATGAAATACGATAGTTCATGATGTGTATATTAACGTTTGTATATGACTGCTATTTTTATGAGAAGTAAACCTTTCAAATTTTATTTTTATTTATTTATTTTTTACGGAAGTAAACCTTTCATTTTGCTGCTAGAATTTATACTAGTTGGAATTATTCATGTAAATTTTTCTTATTTTTTTTTTTTACAACATTTTATTTTGCAATCGTGTGTATCTAATGTTGGTTTATTGCCTTTCAGAAACAACCGAGGAACCTGAAGTACACATTGGATATATTTGTGGTCTTTATTATAATAATAAGTGGGTATATTCTAGTGATCATTAAATTTAACTTTGTATATATAGTTCTCCTAGTAGAACAATATAAATATAGATGTAATTTTGATTTTTTTGGATTGAACTTGGAAAAGTATGTAATATTTAAAATGATTGTTATTATATGTTATCTCATATCTCAATTATAAAATGTAAATGTCTAAGAAAGTAAAATAAGTTTGAGAAAGGTGAGAAACTGGTAACAACCAAAAAAACTTGTTGCTTGTATGCTAAATATAGTTTTGGGCAACAAAATGAGCTACATATTGTATTGTAAAATTGGTGCTGCATTGTAACATATGGTACTAAAAATAACATAACATTGCCCAAAATGGTTTTGGGCGACGACATTATTGTTGCCCTTACCATTATGTGTGCTGTTGTGAAATCACCTTTAGGAAATGAAAAATAAAAGTTGTTGCCTAAAGATCATTAACATAGGCAATGCAATACTCTTTTGTAGCCCAAAAGTGTAAGAAGGGCGACAATCTAACTCGTTGCCTATAGGTTTTGTGCAACAAAAGACCAAGTCGTCGCCCAAACGTGCATGGGCGTCGACCCTTGTGCGACGAGCTCACGATGACTTGAAGGTCGTTGCACAAGTGTTTGGGCGACAAAAAAGAGGCTTGGGCGACGAATTTCTTTGTTGCCCAAAATCGTTTTTCTAGTAGTGGAAAAAGATGCACCTCCACACATCATGTTAGGAGAGGAATTGTGAGAATGTGTGAAAGACCTTCCGAAGGTAACATATAGGCCTGAGGCACTTAAACGCCTCAAAAAAGCCAAAAACGGGTGGTTCAAGCAAAGCGCACTATAGGAGCTTCCATATTGGAAGCATCTGCTCATTCGTCACAACTTAGATGTCATGCACATTGAAAAGAACTTCTTTAATCAGTTAATTCACACTATAATGAATGTGAAAAGGCATACATGTGACACACCATCAGCTCGAAATGACATTGCCAAATATTGTACACGGCTGCAACTTCGTCTTTAGGAGGATGATAGAGGAAAAGAGTTAATGCCAAAGGCTCCATTTGCTCTTGTCAAAGCTTAGAGAAAAGTTTTGTGTGAGTGGTTAAACAGCTGTGGTTTCCTGATAGTTACGCCTCCAATTTGAGTAGATGCGTAGATTTGCAAGCGTGTAAGATACACGGAATGAAAAGCCATGACTGTCACGTGTTCATGGAGAGGTTGTTGCCAATTTTTACTTTCAGGCGTGACAGTCATGGCTTTTCATTCCGTGTAGCTTACATGCTTGCAAATCTACGCATCTGCTCAAATTGGAGGCGTAACCATCAGGAAACCACAGCTGTTTAACCTCTCACACAAAACTTTTCTCTAAGCCTTGACAAGAGATAACAAGCATGTAAGAGATAAAAAACTTCTGCTATAATCACTTTCAGGCGTCAGTTGACACAAAAACACGAGATCTCGGTCGAAATATGAATGCCTACGTGGATTCCACAGTGGACAACGCAGAAATACAAGAGTTGTTCATGGTGGATAGCGGTCGTGTGTCAAATGAGGGTAAAACTCGGTTTTTAGATGAAAAGGAACTCGAGTGTGCTTATTTGTTTGTGTTACAAAACAACGACATTCTTGTTGAATACGAAAGGTATATATGTTTCCGAATGAATTGTATTCAAAGTTATGAACAATTAAAATGATTGCAATGTTGATTTACCTCGTGTCATTGACCTCCTAGGAAGTTTGAGGACTACATTCTTTGTACTCGACCTTATCTGCGTAGAGAAGAAGTCATGGAGAAATGCAAAGCTGAATTCTCTGATTGGTTTCATCACAAGGTGATATAAACGTTCTAACCGTGACATAATTATGAATTTTACATCTTGCACTTCAATTTATTCAATTCATGAATTGTGACGTTTCAAACGTTAATAGGTGGTTGAAGAGAAACCAAATTCGGATGTCCTACGAGCGTTGTGTGTACGTCCTTTCAAGCGTGTTCGAACTTGGAGGCAGATTTTTGTCGGTGGATTTAATTTTCATACACATTCCCATGACAAACACAAATCTACAATGAATTATGGTGTGTGTGTATCAAGTGAGGATGGTGGAGAGTACTTCGACATTTTAGATGACATAATTGAACTTGTTTACACTGGTCCCCGAAAAAGAGTACAAGACTATTTTGTTTAAGTGTAGTTGGATGGATTGTGGTAGGGAATGAACATACATGAACAATACAAGCTTGTCGAAGTAAATCATACTAAGAAATACCACAAGTGTGATCCCTTTGTATCATCTTTCCAAGCGACTCAAGTGTATTACGCATCATACCATAGCTTGAAACGGGATCGAGTTCAATGGTGGGCTGTGTTTAAAACACAAGCAAGGTCAGTGGTTGATGCTCCAGTGGACTTAGAGTTTTTGCAGGCACCATCCCCACAAGTACATACAATGCTTTGCCATCGACTTTAGTGATAGTGAAAAGATTGATGACATCGATGTATTATTAGATGATAGTAGTGATGATT
This sequence comes from Chenopodium quinoa, assembly GCF_001683475.1. Lineage (NCBI taxonomy): Eukaryota > Viridiplantae > Streptophyta > Magnoliopsida > Caryophyllales > Amaranthaceae > Chenopodium > Chenopodium quinoa. Next base: position 1,451,397 of record NW_018744582.1, on the reverse strand, counting down.
AAAGTAGTGATAATAGTGATGAGATTAATGAATAGGAGAATATGTTAAACGCCTTTAAAATTTGCTTGTTGTTGTAAAATCAAAATATGACTTGGTTGTATAATGAATCATTACTTTTTGTATAAAATTTTGTTAAATTGCACTATACTTGTAATTTATAATATCATGTCATGTTACTAACAACTATTTCAGGTGGTATGACGAGGGGTAAAAATGGAGAATCGTAGAAGAAAACAAAGGGGAAGGGGAAAGCTCACAGAGGAAGCGGAGGCGCATGATTTGGGTGCCACTCAAGAGCCCGCCTTCACCCAAGCAGAAAATCAGACACAGCAGCTTGGGCAACAGCTTTAGGGGGCAAATGGGTTCGCAGTCTTCTGAGTTGCCGGTATTAGACCCTACTACGCTATGGTATGTACGTATATTTAATGAATTGGACTTATATTCTTATTTTTGTAAAATTAACCTACTTATTACTTCTAACAAGTTCTATATTACTTTTTGTTGATGATCATCTAACATGGTTGTTTCTCATTTAATGTAGGTTTGATGATAACAAGGTGAGAAGTGTGTTCTCCGGTACGCTAACTGGATACTATCGAGACCCTTGGAGGAATTATGGAGAGGTTGATGAAGGAACGAAAGAACACTAGTGGATCTTGTTCAGCGTATGCTATTTTTAACTTAGTTAATACATGTTTTATTAAGTGTATTGATGGAGTTGAGTTTACAACTTTTAAAGTTTGTCATTCGTGGAAACAATTCACATGGGTACCTTAGTTGAACGAGCATGTGAAGCGATTCGAAAGCAAGTTTGCAACTCGCCTACGTGACATGTTCTACACAGTCACACACAAGATGAATGGTGCCAAGACAAGCTGTCTCAATGAGGAAGTCCACAAGAAGATGATGGATATTGTTGCCACAGATCCGACGTATAAGAAACTGTCTGCCTAAAACAAGGAGAACAGAAGGGGCGGTTCCATGGAAAAATGTGGTTGAACGAACCCACTATCAGGGTTCTATGTCATCTATACAACATGCAAAAAGGATAGTAAGTTTGTTTAATAAGCAATTAAAATAGAAGACGTTTGTGTATTACTATGTAATGGTGGTGTGACATGTTAACGATGATTTTCTGCTTGTACAATCAAAAGTAGCGAAGAATCAAGGCCAGTTACCAACAACTCTTGAGCTTTTTCTGAAGACGCACTTCACGGATGTGCCTGGGAAAGACACAGTGCCAGCTAACACCAAAGCGAAGCAAATTGCGGTAACAACTTCAATATAACTTAGAATCTAAACTTATTTGATTGATTTCATGAAAATTTGGCAAAGTAGAAATCATTATAAACGTATTTGGTCCTATATTGATAGTTGGTCTTTTTTGTGATTTCAAGTCATAGACACCTAAAATTACCTAATATTGGCATGTTAGAAGGAAGAATGAGTTCATTTGATAAGAAATAAAGAAAATGGGCAAAACAGAAGTCATTTGGGCCTTATTTGGATGAAAATTGTTCATAAAACTTAGGTAAATGGTCATTTTTTGTGATTTCAAGTCATAGAAACCTAAAACTACCTAATGTTGATGTGTTATGAGAAAGAAAGAGTCCATTTGATAAGAAATGAAGAAAATGGGCAAAGTAGAAGTCATTTAGGCTATATTTGGATCATGTTGGATGAAAATGGTTCCTAAAACTTAGATAGTTGATCTTCTTTGTGATTTCAAGTCATAGACACCTAAAATTACCTAATATTGACATGTTACAAGGAAGAATGAGTTCATTTGATAAGAAATAAAGAAAATGGGCAAAGAAGAAGTCATTTAGGGCATATTTGGATGAATTGGGATGAAAATGATTCCTAGAACTTAGTTAATTTTTTTTTCTTGTTTTGTGTGATTTCAAGTCATAGACACCTAAAACTACCTATTATTGACATATTATGAGAAAGAAAGATTTCATTTGATAAGAAATGAAGAAAATGGACAAAGTAGAAGTCATTTAGGCCATATTTGGATGAAAATGGTTCATAAAACTTAGGTAAGTGGTCATTTTTTGTAATTTCAAGTCATAGACACCTAAAACTATCTTATATTGACTTTTTATGAGAAAGCAAGAGTCCATTTGATAAGAAATGAAGAAAATGGGCAAAGTAGAAGTCATTTAGGCCTTACTTGGTTCTATTTTGTTGAAAATGCTTCCTTAAACTTAGTAAGTTGCTCCTTTTCATATGTATATCTTGTAGGAGGCCTACCAGAAGAAGGTTGAAGCAGCAAACACTCAAGGGATTCAGAATAGTCTGAATGAGTTGTATTGGGAGACGGTGGGTGGTCGCAACAATAAGGGTCATGTGAAGGGACTTGGCCAAAGTGCAGAGCTGTACTAGTGGCAACCGGATGGGTCGAGTTTCCAGGTATTCATAGCAGTACACGCCTTTCGTTGTTTCTCAAATGCAGGATCAGATGGAACATAGGGTGCAGACTCTTCGCAGTGAAATCCGGAGTGAATTGGAAGTCGAGATGGAAGCCCAATTTGAAGCCCAAATGGTCGCAATAGAAAGGAGAAACCAGGAGAGGTGGGATGAGTTTATTATTCGTTTCCCCAACGACACATGTTCCACTATTCATCCTCAGAATCGAGACCCAACGATGACTCGGGTAGTGGCGGAGCAGGCGAGGGTACCCCGGCGATCGTATAGCATAGCTTTGTTTATGTAGTATGCACATGTACTTAATTCGGATTATGTTTTATGCCTGCACACAATATATATATTTTTATTTATATATATAAATATTTTGGTAATTCGATCATAAATTTAATTTTATCTTGAATTAGGTGCAGGAGGTATAAGTTTCGAATGATGGTAATTCCAAATAAAATCGACTAATTTGTCAAATTAGCAGATGAAATTCCGACGGAATTTCTGATTGTATTATCCTACGGATTTTCAGATGGACTTGTCCGTCGGAAAACATATACATTCCGAGGAAAAATATATCTGTCGGAAATATACGACGGAATGTGCATCGTAATATTCCGACGGAAATTTAATCCCTCGAAAAATAAAGTCCTTACGACGGAATATGTCCGTCGAAAACTGGTTTAATTACGACGGATTATTCCGTCGGAAGTGATACATATTGACGGAATTTAATCTGTCGGAATTTCAATTTAAGTTAATCCAGCCTCTGACACAATTTATTCCATCGCAATATGCGTTTCCGACGAAAAATCTCTCGAAAAATGTCAAATTTCCTACAAAATGTTTCGCAACAGACTATTTTGACGGAATTTCAAAAGATTCGACGGATTTTTTCCGTCGTAAAAAGGCTGTTTTCTAGTAGTGATAATGTTTACAAGATTAAATGTCTTCTAAACATAATCAACCAATAATAATGACCAAGATTAAGCTAATTGTGGTGAGTATTCTCTTTATAAAGGTCTATTGAAGTCATCTTTAGTAATTTTTCTTTTGGTATTACTCAAACGTGATTCCATTCCTATAAAAAGGAAAAAGCATTGAATTGCGGGAGCTAAACAAGCAAGCACAATTAAGTGGAAAGCTGGATAAAATCATGTTTAATTTGCTGTAGCTTTACGGAAAGAAACCAAGTCTCCATTCACCAAGCTACAGATGTTTACGGTCTTTTAATCAACTGACTAAGCACTATCCTTTTAGCCAATTATGCAACCAATATTATATGGAGTACTCCGTTTGCCTTTAAATAATATGGAGTAATCTGTACCTCGTATGTCACACGATGACATGACCGATGAACCACATTTAACTTACTACTATATACTCGTACAACATTATTGTAGTAGTCTATCTTTTACTATATAAACTTTACTTTTTCTGTCTTGTTAATGCTACATACAAATAATTTGAAGCTCTTATAGAAGTATAGTTAATGAATAATTTAGAGCTTATTGTATAATTTAACTAACTGCTTAATATAGAAAGTAATCTATAATTGCTAACAGAGAAAGTGTAATAGAGCAAACGTGTAAAAGGATAACGCCATCTTTTAAAAAGAAAAACCACTTATATGTACTTTTCCCATATTAAAGGAGAATGGGGACGGAAGGACCAAGCTAGGCTAATTAATCATGAAAGGCCCTAATAAAAATAAATAAATAAAAATGAAAATAAAAATAAGTAAATTTAATCGGGAAGAATATGGTAGTTTGCACACTGCTTTCCCAAAGCATAATCTTATCTAACACGTTTATCACCTTAGCACATTCGAACCCACCGTATAACTTTAGCTTATACATACGAATAAGAATATATTTTTCACTTTGAGCATATGTTTACATCTTACAACTTCTTGGGGTTACTCCAAGTTAGTGTTATTGAATTGAATTATTGTTCTTTTACTTCTTTTTTTTTTGGAGCAAAAAACCGGGGCTATAACTATACAAGTATAGCACAAATTTCGACTAGTAAATCAAAGGTGAAAATTTAAATTTGATATGAGTGCTAACTAATTTAATTGGTTAAAATTTTGAATACTTGAACATTTGACATCGAGTTCCATCTGCTTTTAGCTAGCGGATGATTTGATAACGCTAAGCAAATACAAAGTATAAAGTAGCTTTAAGGGTAATGGTAGCGTTTTGAAGGTAAAATTCTATCACTTATGTTCTTTTACTAATCTAACAACTACTTTTACAGAACTTTTGACATAAATTTGGAATGTGCATCTTTAGTTGGGTTATTATAAGCAAGTGAAATTAGTTAAATGTAACCTAAATCAGGTTTGAATTGTTAGCGAACTTGGTCTTGGACTATATCAGTTTGGGACAAGTATAGGTTATTTTGGGCTGGATAAAAGCCTGATAAGAACTTTCCCATTTTCTCATGGACACTTGATCATGTCCAATTCTAAACATCAATACCATTAAAAGAATCATTTTGTCACCCTAATCTGTACTTATAATTAAAATTTTGTTTTGGTAGCTTGTATTTTGAGTGATTTCACTTAAGTAATTAAAGATGGTTTAAATTGTTTAACCCTGCGAATTAGACACTAATATCTTTAAACCATCAATTTAATGTAAGATCAAAGTCATTAAAGCATTAATATATTCGTATCATGAGTATCATCCATATAGATTCCTGTTTCATATACAATGTCAGGGTATTTAGATTCCAATAAACATCTTCCAAAACTCGATAACTCGTTGGTTTTTGTCATTAAACTTGACTACTTTAGTATTAAAACGCTATAGTGAAATTCTTTCAAAAACCTCAAGTCACTGAAGTGGAGATAGCACAACAAAAGCTCACCCTTTTAACTCTTAAAACCCTTAAAATAAGGCGAAAAAAATGAGGAAGGGACCCTTCAATGAGGCAATGAGCTAACAAAAATGATACTTGCCCCATTTAGTTCTAGTTGCCAAAATTGTTGAATTTATGCATTGAAAATCGTGAAAATAGAAGTATCATTAACCAATGGCAGTGTACAACGTTATATGGGCCTATTAAGGCCTTTGAATTCGTAATAGATGGCTCATATCTTCATTTTCACTAAATCATTGGAAGGAAATTTCTATTCCATATCATAAAACTTTTGAGATGTATAAATAAGACAGTAGTAGCATGAACTAGGCCCACTAACTTTTCTAACATAACAGAAGCTCCCTTGGGCCTTGGCCTTTGTCTTTGCTTCTCTAAAATTGGAAACATTTGCTTGCATTCTTTCCCTTCATGTTTTTTCTTTTTTCTTTGAAAAGGGTTAGTAAGCTCCAAATTTTAAACCACTCATTAGTTGAATAAAGAAGATGGTTGTTGTGTTATGTTATGTGTAATTGATTGCATGTAAACTATATTGTTGTTTGTTACCAAATCTTATAAAAACTACTAAAATAACTTAATAAGTACTTTCCCCTTCCATTATAATTGCTCCATTATCTAGATTTTCATGATTCTACATATAAATTTATCTATTCAATTTGTAACAAGTAGAAAATATAAAAATTCGATCTTTTAAAGTATATATCTTACTATTTAACAATATTTTACATGTCTATATTTTTCCTTTATTTAATTACAATACTTTAAGAAGAGTGTATAAATATGATAAATTAGAAAATAAAGCATTTAAATCAGCTTTGATAAATTAGCAAGCTAAAACGTCATATTCCGTAACAGATAGCTATCTATAAACCACAAGCTAAGTTAATTCTATATCAAAAAGATTTTTTCACCAAAGAAAGTCTATAGTCAAAAGGCTACTAAAATTTCAATCCAAAAGTCACATGGATTGAAAAGTTGAGCCTTAAATGAAGGATGCTCCACTTTATTTTACTTCCTCAATTTCAGATAGGATTATTACTCCTCGTCAAAAATTGATTTTTCAATTGTATTACTGTATGAGCAAGAATATATATACAAGTATATAACCTAAAAAGTGATTAGGGCTTATAATATTGGCCCATTAGCTATACACAAATATAAGGCTCAACACTCCTCAAAATATTTAAAGTGTTCCAACAAACAAAAATATTTGACAACACAAAATTTTGACCAATGACAATATAAAGCCGATACTTAAAAACTATACATAAAGACGATTTTAATTATATAAAACATAAATATTATTCAAAATACTATACATATAAAGAGATTAAAGATTCAAAATGGAATGGAATGTTTAAAATTCAAGCCGATATTTTTTATTTATTTTTATTTTTTTCTAAATAATGAAAAAGCACGTTTACAATCTCTTGTGTGAAAGTGAGCAAAAAATCAGGTGAAATCACAAAAACAGTGTCCACGTAGCATAGATATTTTTTGTATGCAGGAAAAAAAGTATAGTACGGAAACTAATCACGAGCTAAAAGCAGGGCAACCGGGCAGCCGGGCACGAGCAGCGAGTTGTGTGTATCGCCACCACTTCTCCTTTTTATTGCTGAGTCAACAAATTACGTTCTAAATTGTGTATTGAAATTTCCAACATTAGTCCTATTATATCGTTAAGTGAGTAAATTAATGAAATAATGAATTCTCTAGATCCTTATTCATCGAGAGTCTCTTCCATTTTAAGACATGTCAGAAGTACCTACATTCCTTGCCCATACTATCTGTATCTTGCTTGTCTCTTCTCGTGATGATACGATTACTATTAAAGTGTTTATTTAGTTGACATAAAATTATATGAAAAATTTACTATAGAATATTTGATTAAGTTGGTCTCATGAGAAGTTTACTTTTTCATTTACTCAGAACAAACTTAACAATATTACTTGTTATTTTTAAGGAATTGATTTAAAATCTATAATTGCCATTGCAATAATATAATTCATACAATTGTTGGGATTAAATTATGATTCTATGTTTAATATGCATGCTAAAAAAAGTAAGAGTAACTTGAGAAAATCCATAATTTACTAAATTACAAGTACAAGCTGTATTTGTATTGTATTGCCACACTTGGACCCTAAAAAAAAGGATTTTACAATAGTTCCCCAATTCCAACCAATATAGTAATATACACGCCTTATCAAAGAGAGATCACAACTCACAACCTTTGAATATCTTCTCTTTGGTCAATTCATCCTTTCTATTTTTTTCCATCTTTGCAACACCTACATATAATCCCCTTCTTTTTTCTCACACTTTCTCATTAAAAATAATAATCCTTTGAATCTCTCTTCTCAGATCTCAATCCAAATCTTTCTCATTTTCATATTCTCTCTTCTAAAAAAATGAGGGTGAACATTGCTCAATCAACCCCTCCTCTTTCTCCTCCATCTCCACCTCACAATGCATCGCAATCTTCCTTGTTCCCCACTACCAAACTCCGCCTCCATCGTTCTCCTTCCGCCACCGTGCTAACCAGCGCAACCCTTTCTCGCTCCAAATCTACGGACCTTAGTCTTCTTCGTAGATCCGTCAGCGCTAGCTTCGACGGTCATGATTTTCCTCATCATTATAATCACGAAAATAACACCCACAACAAAAAGCTCAATTTCCCCACCTTTCAACGCTCTTCATCAACCACTACGTCGTCGTCGTTTCGACACTCGGATTCTCCTCAGGTGGATGTTCTAGAACCTTCTATTTTGGGTATTCGACCCGACCCGCCAATTTGGCCCGCGAGAGATGCCGTGATTCGGGATTGCATTGCTCGAAGAGCTAGCAGCATTGAGCTCCCTCTTTCTCTAAGAATTCTGAAAATGAAGCAGAAACTTCAGCGATTAGAGGAGGAGAGAGAAATTGGGGATCTCGAAGAACATATGAAGGATAACCCCATTAATAATTTGTGTTGTTCGACTTTGTATATAATCAAAGAGGTTCAAAACCAGGCTTTGAAAAGCAGGGGATTGGTTTTAGATGAAGAATTAGATGATGGGGTTGTTAGCAAAATTCAAAGGGAGATGACATCTTCACTTATTTGGTTATTTAGGGAAGTTTTTGCTAAAACCCCTGATTTAATGCTGCAGATTATGCTTCTTACCTCGAATTTCGCCACATTTTCAATTGAAACATTGCTCCCTTTTGAAAATACCCAGATGATTTTAAAGCAGAATGATAGGAATTGGGCACTTGGGCAATTGGAATTTGCAAAATCAGGGGTAGTGGAATTGGAAAAATTGGAGGAGAAAGAAAATAGTTTGTGGAATAATATAGTGGAAGAAGCTAATGAGATTGGAGGTTATGTGAAGAATGAAGTGTTAGGATTTGTAATTGATCAAGATTATCTTAAAGATGATGTTAAAGAAGATGATGTCAAAGAAAATGATGTTTATGATGATAACAAGGTCGAATTCATTTCGCCGATAGGAGTTGAGATTGAAGCGGATGATTATGAGGAGTATTATAGGACTGATCTTCATTACCAAATGGGGTTGTTTCAGGATCCTAACAACACTCTCTTGCTATCTAATTATGCTCAGTTTCTCTGCCTTGTTTCCCGGGATTATGACAGGTATAATTTTTCATCTTAATTATTGTTTGATATAGTTTGAGATATTTTTTAAAATTAATCTTACTATGGGAAATACTTGAAATAGATTAGTTTCTTAATCCACCTGTTTTTGCTATTACGAAAATGGAAGTTGTTTGTTTTTGATAAAAGTTAGATAATTTGCTCCTGATTTATTATAAGTTGGTACTAGGTATACCCGGGTGTATGATAGACCTGGTAGATCGTAGCCTTATCCTTATTACTCGATAAGTCGATAGATATCTAACTGGCAAGACAGCATGCAAGTGGTCCTTGACTGGTAACCTGTATCTTGTAATTATATCTGTCTCATAGCAGAGTTCATGTCAGCTCGAAACTATCATGCTGTATTATTTCTTGTTTTACCTATTAATACTACTACTAACTCAGTAATGAAGCATGTGATTGTTTAATTGAAGCGACGAACTGGAGGAGATTAGTGAAGTCATAAAATCTTTGTTCTTGTATTTATATACTTGTGTCTTGATACTTCAGGGCTGAGGAGTGCTACAAGCGTGCAATACAATTGGATCCAACTGATGCAGAGGTAATAACACAGTATGCAAATTTCTTATGGGTGGTCAAACAGGATCTATGGGAAGCTGAAGAAAGATTCCAACAGGCTATGGCTGTTGAACCCGACAACTCCTTTCATGCATCAAAGTATGCAAATTTCTTATGGAGCACCGGGGGTGAAGATACATGTTACCCTTTAGATCCTCCCTGTGCCAAAAGCTAACGGGAAAGGCTCTGCTCTGTGAATAATAATACTTCGTAGTAAAAATTGTTCTCGGTTTAAATTTACTATAATAAGATAGATTAATTATCAGGGTAACATAATAATGGCATATTTGTAGTACAGTAGTACCATTGCTTTGCCTATTAGTGAGGATTCCAGTCTAGAGCCACTGGATATCTTTTTTGTATAACTCCTGGGCATTGTGACTTATTGATCTTGGCTTTTGGTACCTCTGTTGTGCAAGTAATATTGTAATTGTACAGTGTAAAGCTTCAGTAATGATAATAAACTATTGAAGCTTGAATCTATAGCTTCGTACACTTCTGCTATTCTGTTGTTTATCGTTGGATCGACTTAGGATTACATGGGATGATTTACAAACAAATCAAAAACTGAGTTGCTGAAAACTAGGAACTAATTTTTCCTTCTTCGAGGACGTTGCTTACCACAGTCCCTGGTATAGTGATATGTTGATCAGTCGATCTACCAAAAGCCAACCTAACACTTTTTTTCTAGTGTAATTTATTGTGTACAATGAATAACAGAATTAGTTCCCACTTTGAGAAGCAAAATCTGGAGTTCATTTTCTTTGGGGTTGGGAAGAAAATCTGAACCAGCCTGTCCTATACAGAAGCAGGATATCAGGGATCCCTTTGAGTGTTTTTTATCAAGACTTTCATTAGTTTACTTTAGATGCAAGCCGTAGTTTGACCAGTAAAGTCGTTGAAGATTGTGATTTAAACTGAATTTAGACACCTATTAAAACATACAAAAATGTTTAAATTTTGAACTGAACCAAATAAACAGGTTAAGTGCTGAAATTTTGGATGTTATCAGTGTTAAGTAGTTCAACAATGATCTCGAAAAAGATCTTGTTGACTGAACCGAAGGTAGAACTTCAAGTCTCAATCACATCTTAACAAACTTCAGTTGGAAATGAAGGCACAGTTTCTACCAGTCTAAGTCTAGCTCTTAGTCAGGTCAGATGACCATAACATGCAACACGGGATTCATTTGAGTGTACAATCAAGATGCTTCACAGCTTCAGTCCATTCTCATGAAGCATCATTGCGAGTTTTCTCTATCAATAATGACTAGTTAAATCAACAAGATGCAATCAAATCCAAATACTAACAGCTCCTTTAACTCCACCCATCACGCCTACTGCAACAATCAACCCATTACCCACTCATTTTCATGTGCAAAAAAAAAAAAAAAAAAAAATCTCCGTGCACTACCTATCCGATCTCCAAGTCTCATGTTCCTTATGAAAGGCAATCGAGGCAAGAAGAGAGTACTAGCTGCCAATCCTAGCGTGTTCCATCAATCTCACATAATCCGTTCAATAATTGGGTCAGGTTACAGGACCACCTCTTCCTCCAGTAACGTTCATATAGTAGCAACTAGCAAGTAGACTCAATAAGAGTCTGTACAAATGGACTTTCAAGACAGTTCTATCTTAACTTGGCCAAGTGGCAATAAGCTCTTCAGCTAAGATTTGGCAAGGTTACATGATCTACCTACCGATTTTTCGTTGGTCATGCACATACTATCTTCAAGAATATCTATATAATTATCTCCTAGATTTTAAGGCATATGCATAAAAGGATTCATGAAACAACATTTATTGCTAATACGACGACGGTGCACTTTTGTTTGTCCTTACTGATTATAGGGGCCTCTTTAATATCTGACCCTTAAGATAATTCGCTAGCCATCTTATCTAAACTAAATTGCTAGCCTGTATTACGTAATAAAATTGTTCAATTTACAAGGACCCCTTCTTTTAGCATACATAACAACCCTGTTAACAGGATAAGGAAATGGCTAAGACAGCAGATTCAAGGACAAATCTAGTAAAGTATGAAAAAGAAAGCTCAGCTTTGAGTATCACACAGACCTAATCTAAAGAAAAAATATATTTCAAGTATCCTTGATGAAGATATTAATATTGCAAAATGTCCCCACACATAGTGCATCAGCATATTAGTTGACGCGAGAGATTTTCCAGACAGAAAAGTCTTAAATCTTCTATTGATTGAGAGTTTCATTTCATACAAGTTCTTGGGATATATTCAGAACAGGATATTGCCCACTCAGTTGCCAAAATTGGCATCTACAACCTTACCCGAATACCCGCCACAAAGGCAGTCATCTTAAAATGATCGGGGGTGGAATTTTACATGTAGGAAAAAAGGCCAATTGATCTATACTTAATTTTATGAAGCCCAAACCTTTTTTTTTGTGGGATCAAGTATCCAGATATCATACATGGTAAAAAGAGCCAACCTACGAAAAATGGTAATTGACAGAACTGTGCAGAACAAAATGAATAGGTATAAAATGAAGCTACACATCACCAAAACCAGGTATTTCGGCTATCAACAACTTTCATGGAAGTTGAAACCAAAGGCATTTTCCCAAACTCAGCAACGAACCTGTTAATGCATTCAGTTCGTTTTTCGCTGTGACCTCCCAAGCTACTAATTCCAGTAGATCCAATCTCAAAAATCTTGCCTGGAATAGCATAAACATGATTAATATTCTGAGATGCAAAGAAAACAGGTTGAGGAAGCAACAAAGCAACATGAGTAAACTGGATTCATAAGCACATGAAACTAATAAAACCAGACACAGAAAAATTCCAGTGGACCAGGCAGAAGCCACTACTGAATAATCAGTTAAAATTGCTACAGTACAAATGTTACTAGAAAACACTCTCATTTGACAAGCATTACTGGAGCAATAAATGTTATCATCCATGCTACCAGTTTGCAAGTTCACAAGTTTAAACCCGGAATTGGCACATTTATTAAGGTAAGAGAAGTTAGAAGGTCATATCCACCACTAATTATCCACTCACCCCTAAGTATCCCTCCCTAAGAAGTAAGAGCCTGATTACCAATCTGCCGAGTGCCAACACCACGCTAACCCCTTCAAGCCAGCATCAGCCCACCATCAGCTTTTCCAACAACTCCAGACAATATTCCAATCCGTCAAATCTCATTATCCTAATCTGGCAAATCCTCCCCTTCTCTTCATCTTCTCCTGCACTTTCCTTTTTTCCTGCGCCTATTACTCCCTTCCCCTTACCAGCACAGATTTCCCTTTTCCTCTTTTCAAAAGTTGTTAAAGTAGATTTTAGAGTTGAAGAAAATAAAAAGAGTAAGAGTAAGATGTAGATATAAGAAAAAAAAACGTTGTTACCGGAGCAAATAAGGGTGGGTCGTTCTGTTTTTTCACTTCCTCCTGTCAGGACGAACAACGGAGCGGGAAGGATCACGACCATGTTTCGTCCAGGTGGTGTTCTCATAGTCGACAGGGGTGGGTGTGGCTAGATGGTTTATAGTCGGGGAGGGTGGTGGGGTTGGTGATGGTCTGATTGGGAGTGAATGGGATGGGGCTTGTGGTCTAGCAAAAATTGAAGGAGGTGGAGTTAATTGATAATTATATTTTACGGCTATTTCACCAAATGCCACTAAGCAATTGCAAAATTCACCAAATGTCATCAACCTTTTCAAAATTCACCAAATGCCACCGAGTTTTAAAAAAATTCACCGAGTGCCATTAATGACTGACGGCCGTTAGTTGACCCCACCACTTGCCACGTGTCACCTTCTAATTGGTCCGTTTTTTTAAAAAAAAATTAAACAAAAATTTAAAAAATGATTAAATAACCACCCAACTCACCAGCCCACCACCACCACCGACTCCCTCCTAAACCCAGACTAGTAATCACCACCACCGACTCCTTCCTAATCCCAGACAAGCCACACCACCCATCACTGACATCCCTTAAACCCAGCCCGACACCCTCACATACCCAAACCCACCATCGCCGACAACCCCTAAATCGAAGCTCACCATCGCCGACAATTCCTAAACCCAAATCCACCATCGCTGAACCCAAATCGAAGGTCACCATCGCCGAAAACTCAAACCAGCCACGAAACCCAACCCAAAACCAGCCACGAAATCCCCCACTCAGTCTCCCACAATACCCAACCCAGAACCACCCACATTACCCAACCCAGAACCACTATTTTATTTTTTTTACTATTATTTTTTAAAAATATTTTTAAATATATATTTTTTTTAATTAGTTTTAATTATTTTTTTCACCTTAAATATCTTACAAAAGCCCTGCACAACATAACATATTCTAGTAGAATGCTAAGAATCGAAATGTTTTCTTAAGTTTCTGTCTCTTTTTAAGCAATCAAGAATAATTCAATTGAAAGATCAAACAAGATAAAGTTGTTTCGATAATTCTACAGCGAAGATTCACCAACTACAACTTAGCCAACAATCAAGAGGTTTGTGCAATCCTACTGTAACTTACCCTCTCTAGATTTCACAATTCACAGTGTCACTCTCAAATCCCCTTCCCCTTAATTAAAAAAAGTTTTAATCCTCTCCACCTTTTCTGCAACTAACTCACCACTTCACCAGTAATTACCCACACTAACCTTCCTGTTTAACACTTGTGACAAACTACTGAGATATGACTTAACTACTCTTGCATTTTCCTAGAATAAGTGAATTTAATAGTTGGAGTAGGATTAAAATAATTAAAAAAAAAAAAAAAAAAAAAATCTTCTAAAACTTAACAAATAGGTTGGAATGCAAGAGCATCTAAAGGTGTAATAACTAATATGGTAGCAGCCAGCAAAAAACTTAGCCTTATACAGTGGCATGTTGCACAATGACAACACGAAATACTATTACACAATAGGCTTATAACCACAAACTCCGTTTTATGCACATAGACAATTGACATAAATTACTTCGTAAACTAAGTAATTGATGCAGTAGTATAATACAGTAAAGAGAGAGTAAAGATGCTAGCGTATAAAAAAGAAGATTATTAATTTAAAAAATCAAGAAAGGGAATTAAGGTTCCAAATTCAGGTAGCAATCATCTTAAAGATGGTCTCAACATAAAAGGTTAATTAAGATGAAAGTGGGTAGGGGTGGTGCAACTTTGCCCATATGATTATATGAAAAGAGAAAACAGAAGTGTGAAAAGCAAATAGACTATGGCAAATCTTTCTTTGGGTGTGAAATGTTCCCCAAAAGAGAATTACTGCAGTTAATGTGGAACTTTCATAAAGGCAATTAAAGCAACACATAAAGTACGAAGGAAGTATAAGATAAATTAATCACCTTTCACCCAAATAGGAGGAGCACCAGTTGCATTTGCAACAAGAAATGACATTGCAATATCTTCACAATTCCTGCATAATTATTTACAGCAAGTCATGACAATGTCAACAAGTGACAAATAAACCGGGCAGTACCACAGGCATAATAAATCTTGGCCCAGGCCAACTACTGTCATAAGGCTCCAATATATACCTGTTATGAGCTACATATTCTCTTAGAGATGCTGGAAACTCATTTGTGTACATTGCCAGATACTTTTTGTGGAAAAAAGCGGCCTTGGATAGAACCATACTATAAGTGCCCATCCACCAAACAGACCACCAACCTCCATACTCAAAGTAATCCCTATTGCCTCTCTGCAGAAGAATTTTCAAGTAAGCAGATGCAAAGTAATTGAGTTTTAAAGATAGCCATATTATCATACACAACTAACACAAGTAACAGAGCTATACGTAAAAAAACAAGAAAAGGAGTTCAACTTAAGAGTTAATAGAGCTCCTAAGAGCCTTGGTAACTCAGTCATTCGTCATGTTTGTGGAAAAATCGATTGCTACATAGACAACTTGAGAAAAAAGGGAGTTAAAAAAGACAACTATGTGGTTGAGAACTAGAAGAGACTAAAGCCAGCAGATTAAATCAACATAATCAAGAGGGGATCTCATTATATTTTCACCAAGTTATACAGCCCCAAGATAAAGATTATACATGTATTGGTGGCATTACATATAAGTATGTAACCTACGACTAGAAGGTGCACAATGATTCATCTGGATCTCTTGTTTCTTTGCCCACTTATTGAGGAAGTAGAATGGGAAGGACCAAGAAGGCTGGGATCACAGACTAGAAAATCCAAGCAGCACATATACTTTAGACAAATTAGTTTGAAAATAGAAGAAAACAATCAAAATCACATACACAGAAATAACACTTTTCATCCAGAAAAGTCAGATGAGGTAAACTCAAAAGTTTTACTTCAGACCTTGCAGACACAGAAGGTAACAAAGCACATCAGGCATTGCACAGACGTAAGGCAGCTAAGTTCTATTTTATTGGGGGGAAAGAAGGAAAGAGAAAAGAGAGATGCATACGGAGTGATCCAGCCAATGCATACGTGGCACAAATCCAACCATTGTATCAGGAGCACTCTGCCATACACTATAGGCAAGTTCAACAGAAGAGCAAGGGAATATGACATCATCGTCAATTGAGAAGACTACATCTGTCTTCAAATTCTTGATTTCTTTAAATCTATTGTTCAAGCTGTCTTCTTTATTGATGTCGAACTTCAGTTCAATTTTTCGTCCATTTTTTGAGTATTTCTGCACGATACGCTTTAGATAGCGATTGAGAGACTCTGATGGAGGATCAGGCTCACTCCATACAATGTGTATGGAGTCCAATCGTAGACATGCTGCATAATGGGAGATGGATTTCTTTAATAGATCATTTCTCTTCCAGGTATTAATTAAAAGTGTATAACCCTTCCTGCAATAACAGACACCAGTCAGATACAGGGGGCTACCCAGCAGCACCAAACTAAATGAATCAAAAGATTTACTCAACAATAATATAGTACAAAATGCTACTATAGAAATATAAACTTATATAAATAACAATCTAATGGCTTCATTTCTTTCTCGATTTGTCACAGAATGCAATGAAGTTGGCAATTCGCTCCCTTTTCTTTATGAGTGCCAAAGTTTGACTAGGCACGTATGCCAATGCAGATGCTTGACAAAAAATATCTTTATCATTAGGTATAAATTATAAAAAAGTTGATGTTCGAAAACTCTACATTGAGATGAACCTACCAAAATCCCACATGACTTTTTTTCTTATGTATAAATCGCCAACAATGGTCAAAGTTGAGTATGTGACTGTGCAAAATGTCAGTGGCACCAAAAAATAAAATGGAGGGAGTACAAAGTTAGACCCACAACATACTCTAAACAAACAAAACCAGCACTTCCAAATGTCTCAAATAATTGAAGATAAAGTTAAGCCAAATTATAGAAGAATAACTTGGACTATTTATCACCCTCCAACTTTCCATATGACACCCTCAATCCATCAGCTCAAAATTTCAGTATCAACTCCCATATGACCATAGCATAGTATCAACTCCCATATGTTCATGATATTTATGAGTTATGATGATCAACAGCTACCATGTCCATGGCAGTTATGACTTATGACTATTAACAGCTACCATGATGGTCAAATAAATGCCAATATAAGTCATACATAAACTCCTTCACTTTAATTTTTTTAAAAAGTAAATAATAATCATAAATTCAAATTTATCATCAAGCATAATCATGAAATGCTTTCATATAACCCAAACTGAGGGTGGATCCAAAGTGCTCTTATCTTGCTATGAGGTTCCGTGTCTCGCATATCTCCAAAAGGGAAAACTACTTGTCCTTGCAATTTTAAGACTTTCTGTGCATAAACCTGGCACAACCCATCTAGTTTTTGTTTTAATCTAGGAAAAGAAACTAGCAAAAATGTAGGTTCAGCCATCGATCAGATTGATGTGTGATACATAAAGCTTAAAGTAGGTAAAAGTCATTTCAAGAAAATTTCAGCATTCTGTAGAACAAACAGCCTTTGTGAAGCCATTTACATGCACAAACATCCTCACATTTTAATCATATCTTGACTTTCACAGAACTCTTAATACACCCCAGAGGGACAGAATTCTGTATTAGTCAACTTCCACTTTAAATTCTGGATCAATAAAAAAGCAAACACAGAAATTGTGATTATAAGGTTTGATAACTTTGATCCTCTTGTTTTCTACAGAAAATGCCCATTTGGAGACCTACTTAGCGAGAAGGATTATATTATGCCCCTACCCTTAAATCTACGCCAGTACTTGCACATTATAATTTGTTCTATCAACAAAACAAACAAAGCCAGTTATGAGAACATCAAATTTGGGCCTTTGTATTAAGCTCATGGAAAAGTGCAGAACCCAACCACTTAGGTTCATGTGGATTGGAGGCAGAATTTTCATAGAAAGAGTGTTCCCACTTTCACCAAGTATTAGTATTTACTAGTTTGAAGCTCTATACATAGATAATGCAAGAATTCATTGGTTCATGTAACAGTTCATGACAAGTACTGATATTTTTAATGGTCCATAATTGAATAAAAAGATTATTATTTGAAAAATCAAAAAACTGTGTCAGATAAACCTAGTAAGTCCAGCTAATTACCAAGGCCGTGTATAAACTACAGCTTTCTTCCAAGGAAGAGCATAGAGGGTATATGTTATGTTCGGTTCCTACTATAAGCAGCAACACTGCTGCAGGCCTGCAGCTAATGTTCATGCCTTAATGGACAAAACAGGAGGAAGTGTACGCCTCAAGAGATTGCTCAAATTTTTGCCAGAATCTCTAGGCCCATCAAGCCAAGCTCAGAAACAGATGATGAGATTGAAGCCATGTTTGCAGTTATGGGACTACGCTTCTAATTTCTATATAATAATTGCAGAGTCAGTTTTACAACTTTTGATGACAAGCCTCCAAACCCTAAATCCTCAAATGTCAAATCCTATTAACTTCCCTATTTTTATTAAAAATACTTTCACTAAACATAATTTCCAATATCAATACAATAACTTCCCCTAAATGCACAATAATTTCTTCTAATCATATTTGAAAAAATTAATAATAACTACCCTGTGCTTTACCAAGGGTATGCTCTAGTAAAATGATAATGAATTAGTGGATTAGGTCTTTTGAAGCATCAAATTACATGATTCTCAACTAACCAACCTATTTTATACTTCGTAGTCAATGTGATATGATTTACTCTAGTGTCTTGACCAATTTCAAGTCTTGTTCTAATTGCTGACGTAAGCAAAAAAAAAAAAAAAAAAAAAAAAAAACTTATGCTGCAGACATATTACATGTTCATCATTTTGCAAGTTTTGCTCAGGTACTTATAAATTAGTTGTAAGCAGTGTTATTGAGAATAATTGCTAACAGTGACTACGAAGATTTGGTTCCTGCTGCTACTTCAAGACTTTGAGGGCATGCCTAGATTGCCTACAATAGGAAAGAGGAAAAGTTAAAGGAGGAAATATATTCTGATGTTTGTATAGCCAGGATTGAGATTATAATTGTAAGGGGGTGATTATATTCCCCTAAAGAAAGGAGTAACAGTTACCCCGCTCTCCCCTAGTGATTTTCCCCTTCAAACAATTACCCTCTCTCATCTTTGTATCAGTTCTCTTTCCACAAGTTTCTACCTCAATCAGTCTATCTCACTCCACGAGTCCTCGTAGCCTAACTCTCCCTACACCGTCACCACACCACCACCTTCACCCCTCTCTCTCTCTCTCTCTCTCTCTCTCTCTCTCTCTCTCTCTCTCTCTCTCTCCTACAACCAACTTTGTTCATTACTCCTGAAATCCCCTGGAAATAATGCCAAACTTGAGAAAGGAAGTGAAATTTACCCCATTAAATCTTGCCCCTTGATCATTAAAGAGAATGCAGACATGTCCTTAGTAGACATAAACACAGACCATATAGATTAGATTTGTTGTACCAGAAAACCTTATATATATATATATATAAAAGATTTTATGCCAGAGAGATCTACTATAGAAGCAATCCATTTAATAAGACAAATGATGAAGTTTTATAAGGTAAAGAAGAAGAATCTTCATATGGTCTTTATTGATTTAGAGAAGGCGTATGACAAAGTGCCAAGAGATGTACTTTGGTGGGCAATGTTGAAGAAAGGTATCCCACGAAGGTACGTGGATCTGGTTAAGGATATTTCTCGGATGTGTCAACAAATGTGAGGACATGTGGAGGGTTGACAAAAGATTTCCCTACTACAATTGAATTGCATCAAGGGTCTGCATTAAGCCCTTTTCTTTTTGCAACGGTTCTAGATGAAGTAACTAAACCAATTCAAGTTGAAGTTTCATGGCGTATCGTTTGAGGATGATATCGTTTTGGTTGATGAAACTAAAAATGGGGTTAACGCTAAGTTGGAACAATGGAGGCAAAGGTTGGAATCTAGAGGGTTTAAGCTAAGTCGGAGTAAGAATGAATATTTGGTATGTCGCTTTGGTACTCAAAGGGGGACAAGCTATGAAGTGGTGAGTTTGGATGGAAAAGATTTGACCATGAGTGAATGTTTTAAGTATCTTGGGTCGATCATCCAGAAAAATGATGACATTGATCAAGACGTGACCCACAAGATTAAGTCGGGTGGCTTAAATGGAGAGCGGCCACGAGAGTGTTATGTGACCAAAGCATCCCCTTAGAGTTGAAGGGAAAATTTCTACAAGACTGTCATAAGACCACTGTTGCTCTATGGTTTGGTTTCTAAGAAGGAGCACATTAAAAAGATGGAGGTTACGGAAATGCACATGTTAAGCTGGATGTGCGGGAACACTCTAAGAGATAGAATCAGAAATGAGGTTATTCGCCATAAAGTAGGTGTGACAGACATTGTAGACAAGCTAAGGGAAAATAGTCTGTGTTGGTTTGGGCATGTAAGACGGAGACCCGAGGGTGCACCAATTCGAAGAGCGGAAGAGAAGGACCATGGAGGGGTTAAACGAGGGAGATGGAGACCGAAAATGACTTGATTGGAAGAAGTTAGGAAGGATGTGAAGTATATGGATTTGCATGAGGATGGGGTATTGGATCGTAACAGGAGGAAGATTTTTGTCAATGATTATACGGAATAATCAAATTTGATCCACTTATGGGATTAAGGCTTTGATTGATGGTTAGCAAATTAGGTGACTTCTCTAATGGCAAAGTTCAATGGATACCCTTATTCTCTATGAAGTATGAACACCTGCAATTCCTTAGTTTTTGAAATGTAACAAAAATTGATATTTAGGACCTTATAAAGTCTCAACTAGAAACAACTATAGGTTCTTTCTCCTTCTTCTTCCATTATTCAATCCTTTCTATCGACCCTAGCAAAGTATAGTTGCCTCTTTCGGGATTTTCCATCCACTTAAGTAACAATTGCACAACATATTTCTAAATTCCAAATTTATTGGGGAAACTCTCGGCACGCAACATAATGGTTTGTATGAAAGTTGCCTCTTACGGAACTAGTTACGGGACTTTTGTAAAAGAGTGTCTGAGTATCTACACCTTATCAGACACTTTTTTACAAAAGTCCTCTAAATTCCTCTAAAATTTGCACTAATGGCAAGTTGCTAACTTTGAATTTGCACAGTAACTAATAAACTTAACTATAAATCCTAAATTCAGAATCATTATCATCTTCAACCAAATTCCAAATTAAGCAAAAATCAACACCAATCCAATAACATACTCCATAACACAAAGAATCAGTAAATATACAGCAAAACTATACAACAAAATCATACGAGTAATAGACAAACACAATTAAAGTAAATAAAAATGCGAAATTAACGAACCTGTGCAAATCAGATTGATCGACAAAACTGTGATGTTGAGTCCATTGAATGAAAGTGGAAGCTCGAAAGAAGAACAAGATCAAAGTGAAGAAGATGCAAAATCCAAGCAATAATTTAACCTTAACGGATCCAACAGATAAGAAAGCAAGTTGCCGGAATCGCTGAGCAGCTCGCCGACTCAAAGGCGAACCTCTCATCGCAACCACAACAACACTCCGCCGCAGAAACTCGGAATCTCACATAGCATGGTGGTTGTCAATGGCGAGTCAACTCGTTCGTGAACTCGCCGGGAAATCTCATCGGAGAAATTCGCCGGCGCCGGAGAAGATAAAGGAGAGAGAATTAGGGTTAGTTTTGTTAGGTGGTAGTTACTAGTTGTAATCAGAACGACGTCGTTATCGTTGAAAATTCCGGGCCAGAAATTGTTAAATCGAATAAGCAACAGAGGGAGTGTTTGGTGTTTGCATTTGATTTGGACGGAAAATTTTTAAGGTGCGGCATATGATAGTGAAGGATTTTTAATTTTTTTATTCTTTTTATGAGGTCATGAGATAGAGAAAGGTTGAAATCGGACACGTGGAAGGTTTTGATAGGCTATGAGTTTATTGAATAAACGGTAGGTGGCATAAAATAATTTGTATGAGTTGCACTAGCATTTAAGTGCGGAAAATAAACTTGTACAACCAATTTGGTATGGCTAATTACTTTATACACATTCCTTATAAGTTGGAACCGATTATAAGTAATCACTATCAACTTAAATTTTTGAAATCAATGTAAGTGGTTGAGGATTTGACAATTCTTATAATTTGGATCGAGTGTTTAATCTCGTCCTTACTAATGTATTAATTAATTATAATGTTAATAAATAATAGTCATATTGGTTCATATATAGCGGCTTAAAATATCTTTGAAAAAGAGGGGGGGTCACCTTAAATTAGGAATTATTTTAAGATTTAAGTAGATTTGATATGCCCTTTTTACTAATATTGGCGAAAAGCAGGTTTTCGAAAAAGAAAAAAAAAATTGGCGAAAAGCAATTAGGATATATTTAAGTTTAATCTCAAAAAAAAAAAAAAAAAAAAAAAGAGGTTTCAATTTGTAGCTATGGTAAGAAATGGATTAATGGAAAAAATATTAAGAACATTTAGACCCCGTTCACTTCACCTTATTTTTGCTGAATTGAAGTTATTTGTACTAAACTGAAATTATTTTTGTTGAACTTAAATTATTTTTACTGAACTGAAATTAATTTTAAATTATTTTTGCTAAACTGAAATTGTTTTTACTAATTTTCTGTTATATTTCTTCTTTAAAGTTACTGGTTTTTACTGATGAACTAAAATTATTTTTACTGAACTGAACTTATTTTTGCTGAACTGAAATTATTTTTACTGAAGTGAAATTATTTTTATTGAATATTATTTTTTTAAGGTAAAGTGAACAGGGTCTTAGAATGGAAAAAGGTGTAGCATAAGTGAAATTCAAGTAAATTGAATAAATAGTATAAGTAAAATTTAGTTGCTCATGTAAAGGAAGTTTAGATAAATTAAAATAATGCACTAGTAAGTAGAGTTGTACACTAGTCCAATATCGAATCAAATTAAAAGTAGTTAGATTAGAAGATTGAAAAATTTATGTCAATATTGGACTAATTCGGCCTGATTTTGGACTAGTTTAGACCTTTTTCATGATCACCGTATTATATATTGTAGGTTTTTTTTTTTTGTTATTTATAATTTTTTTTTCTTCTTTCTAATAAATTGCTATAAGTATTCTACTCCATATATATCATAAATTCATAACAATTATTTAAAAGCCAATTCCTATCAAACTTTCATTTTCTCAAGGCAATAATAGTCTCTATCAAACTTTCAACTTGGTCATATAGTCTTTATTTTATTAGTCTTTTAGCTACAAACTTCAAACTTCGTATTCAAAGAATAGTCATTAAATTTGGCATATTAAACATTTGAATAGGATGGTTCGTTGTTGTAATTTTTTTTATTTAATGGCAATTTCACGAGGTAAGCACAGTATATTGTACTTTAAAAAAAACACAAGTAGCTAGTTTCTATCTTTATAAGGTACTAGTATTATAAACCTAACACATTTTTTACAGATCAAAATTTTTATTTAATGGCAATTTCACGAGGTAAGTACGGTATATTGTACTTTAAAAAAATATAAGTAGCTAATTTCTATCTTTATAAGTTACTAGTATTATAAACCTAACACATTTTTTATAGATCAAGATTCAACTCACAACGTAAGTATTCCTTTCGCAAAGTCAAACCCACAAAGTCAAGAATAATACGCTACATTAACTTATCTTTGTGCCCAATTGCAAGACCGTGGAATCTACTCATCTAGTAGTGCATCATAAATTTCTAAATTGGAAATAATAAAGAATCTCAATGGCTCAATTCATCATATGTCGGACTAAAAACAAAAAATCAAACATCTTCTATTGGACCTTTTTTTTATTTTTAATATTGGACTTCTTCTAACTTGAATGAATTATACCTCTCTGAACTAGTTTTATCATAAGGAACTCTTGTTTCTTTCTTTCTTTTTATTTTTAATGGAGGACAACGGTTAGACTTTGGGGGTACAAGTTCATACAAATTAACTCTAAATTATCTGAGAATGTCATCTTACCGCTAAATAAGCTTTGATGATACTTATCTGTTTAACATGAAAAATAACAAAAATATCAAAATCATGAGCTAGCATTGATGTGAATAACATGTGATATAAGTTGGTTCCTTTCGGCATAAAAATAATTCTCAACTTTCGGGATAGCTCAAAGGAAAAATTGCCCGAAATAATCCCACCTTTGGGGCGTCCGCTAAAAATAATCTCACCTTTACCCCCCCTGATCTTTTTTAATGGACTCAACCGGTCAGTTAACTTGTTATAGCAAGTTACTTAACACATATCGAAATCCAATTAGTCCAAAACATAAAAATAAAAAAAGATAAAAAAAAACAATTAATTAATTTTAGAAACCACCCACCAGCCAAACCACCTCCCCTACCATCGATCCCGGCGTGCCGACCTCCCCTGCCACCCCCGAACCCCCTCCCTCCCTCACGAAACCAGGCACACCTGAACCCCCTCTCCTGAACCACCCTCGAACCTCCTCCCTCCGTCATGAAACCTGGCGCGACTGAACCTCCTCCCTCGGTCACGAAACCACGATTTCGGCCTCTCGTCACTCTCTCTTGCCTCGATTCCGGCCGCTCAGACCACCTCTCTTCTTCCCCCGTCGCGCGAGCTCTAATCTGATGGTCTGGTGGAGTATTGCGGTGGCTGGGGCTAATGGTCTGGTGGAGGGGGTGGCTGGCTGCTCCCCCTTATTTTTTAAAAATTCATTTTTTTAATTTAAAACTTTAGACATTGTATGGTGACACGTGTACTTTAAACCCCAAAAAAAAAATACCTTTTTAACAGGTAATCGGTCATTTGGGACCATTGGGAGCAGATTGGGGGTAAAGGTGGGATTATTTAAAATTAACCCAAAAGTGGGATTATTTTTAGCGGACGTTCCAAAGGTGGGATTATTTCCATTTTTCCTAGCCCAAAAGGCCAAAATCAGTATAGTACGTTAAGTGGTTCGTCGTAAATTCCAATTGTAATATTAAAAGTAAATCTCTTTTTAAGCATATATACAAACAAGTAGCCAATGCTTTGAAGTTTTGCAATATGTTAGACACAGCACTGAAATTTTTTCCATACAGAACTTAAATTAAGAAAATCCCCTATTCTCTTCTATATCTTGTTTAATGTTCCTTGGGAGAATTTTATTATTCAACAAAATGTAGTCTGTAACGTTTGTAGTAGTGCTTCTTTATAAATAGCTTTCTTGAAGAACAATATAACAGATCATATTAAAATATCTAATTGTACTTGCATCATCAATTGAAATATTAAAGATAAATAAACAAGGGTTAAAAGCAGATATATGCTACACTTTGGCCTAAATGGCCAACATACTCCAATTCATTTACAAGCAGTAGCCTTAAATATTGCTTCACAAAGGAAGAACGCGCGCGCTATAACTATCCAAGAACCATCTGAATTCATTTTCAACATCTTGTCGTAGGTTATAAGGGAAAGGATAAGCATCAATACCGCGATCCATTAGAAGTTGATGAGCATGTATTGTGAGAATCCGACCATCTTTTCCAAACGCAACAAGGTCGTTAAACTTGTTACTACCCTTCAAGCATATGTGCTCCCATATGACATCTGCGCGGGCAGGGTCATGAGGACATTCGAGCCATGGCATTGCAGTAAAACATTCAAGAGGAGAAACATTTGCATAAAAATCCATGTGAACAAACACTACTTCAAAATTAGGATCTTCTTCTCCTTAATTTCATGGTACAAACCTTTAATCCAATTATATGATATGTCCATGTGATCGTCCATACAATTATCTGTCCATTCAAGGTAAAGCAGTACATTCCTACCGCGAAGCTCTGCCACACTCACACGCGTACCATCATTAGTACAAACGTAGTTTTGCTCCTTAGACAACACTAACAATGACTCCAAGGTTAACTCCCTAAGCCTTGCAGTCTCTTTCTCAATCATATTCGCGATAGTGAAAGGATATCCATCAAAGCCGAAATTTCTTATTACAGTTTCTCCATAAGGATTCACATATTTACCACTAGTTGGGTCTAAAATGATCAAAGTATCCATGGAGTGAGTTTCGCTAAGTCGGCTCAACCAATGGCTTACACTATCCTTGAAAGGTAACACCCACCAAGATGTTATCCCCCTCTGTACTAAATCAGCATTTACATACTCTATAAACTGTCGTGGTTCCTCGTCGGGTTGGTGTATCAATACTATCTCTAACTCGTAACCTTGCTTACAATGACATAGCTCATACACCTCATGGAGTTCCCCCATGAAATCCCCATCTCGACACAAGTACAATCCAACCAATTTTTTCTTAAGGTCTGATACACAAATTGTCCTGTTTTTACAAGAGTTGCTGACTAAAATATCAGAGGGTTTGCACCTCAAGATTTCTTCAATGGGCAACAAAGGTCTATGTGCTTCTTCATAAAGGGTTTCGAGCCTCTCATTCGTAAAAGGAAAAGAATCAGCACCATACAACTCTAGAAAATAAGAACTTTCTTGCAAAACCCTTTGATGAGGGTCTGCAACAATGACACTAGGGTCATAATGTACATTAAGCCCTGTTAAGCCAATAGACTTACAAACATAATCACGAGACTTCGAGTCACAAAAAGGGATTGCAAGGCAATTAGGGAACGAAGAGAGGAAATTTATAAAAACAGTTTCGTTGTCAACCCATTCACGTTTCATCTTAGCCACCAAAACCATCTGAATGTCGTCTCTACCAGAGTCGAACCACTCGGAGAATGCAGCTTTTATAGCCCAACAGTGGTTGTCTACCGGACTTTGAGGTTCTATAGGAAGAAAGAAGCAAAAGATCATGACATATTTCCTCCTTAGGCTATCAACCATGACTTTGTCACCATTGTCGCGAATTAGAAAATTCCCTATAGTCCGTCGATAACAAGGATATAACATCAACATGGTCACCTTCTTTGATAGGGGAATCATAAGGCGTCAAGCTATCAGGGTAAACCGGTTCCTCGTGAATTGGCTCCGAGGTTCGACATGATTTTGCTCGTTGGAGGTCTTTTTGGTATTGAAAAGGAGGAATTAACTTTCCCTCCATAGAGTTTGTCATTGGTGTAACCTCTAAACTCTAAAACTTTTTCTTTTTATTTTTTTATTTTTTTTATCGGGTGTTAAGATTGTTCCTATTTTTTTGTGTTCATTTCTATTTTAAGATTATGACACCTAGACGAGTATAGAGATAAAATCACATTCCCTTAAAAAAAAAAATAATAAAATAAAATCACATATCCTCTTAAGTCTTAATCAGTATAGAGTATCCTACTGTCAAATGGAGAAATGAGATTTCCTCATAAAAAAAAAATAAAAAATAAAAAAAAGAGAGAGAGAGAGAGAGAGAGAAATGAGATGAGATAAACAAATTAAATGTCGTGCAAAGTTGCATGATTTCCAAATTTCAATACTATGTAGGAATGTAAGATTAGTTGGCTTTGGGCCTAATTTTTTGGGCTTATCGCACTGGATCTAATGGCTGACAGAGGTGCACATCACAACACTGAGCTACGGAAGTTTCTATTATTAGACCTCAACAACTCAACTCCTAAGAAGGAAAATTTGTATTAGACAACCAAAACATTTTGGTCATTATTGTGAATCCTAAATTAAAATGCAAAAAATTTAGATGAACAAATTGATATTGTATTTGCCAACTTTAGACACCCAAAATGAAGATTTATATATATATATATATATATTATATATATATATATATTATATATATATATATATATATATATATATATATATATATTTAATTTACAATTATTATTTTTTTTAAAGTGGTACTAGTAAGATCACAATAGCTATAGAAAAGGAGGGAGGGGAATACAAAATTATGAAGTATATGAATAGTTAAAACATGTATAATACTAGAAATACATTGATAATGTATTCTTTGATTCCCTAGATTTAAGACAATTTTGGCATTACCAATCATAGTTATGTTGTGCATGGTAGAGGATCTCAAAGTTACAATATTAAGTTTTGTATGTAGTAAATAAAATACTTACTATGTGTCTATGTTACTCTCATTTAAAATAGGGAAAAAAACTAGTTATGGTTGAAAACTTGCAATATAATTAGGGATCGTTTGGTTTGCACGGGGTAAACGGGATGAAATGAACAAAAGGAATGAAAGAGAATGGAATGAAAATCCTTTAGATGTAGTAAGTTGTTTGTTGTAAAAAATACAATGGAATCACAACCACCACCACACCCACACAACCCCATCTTTTTTCATTTCCCACTTTTACCGGCCACCCCACTGCCTCGCCGCCCATCCTTAACCCTTCGCCGAAACTCGCCGCCCATCCCTAACCCCTCGCCAGAACTCGCCTCTCGCTCTTTCTTTGCTAGGGTTTTGTAGGTCCGTCGCCGCTCTTTTTTCGCAGCTGGGAAGAGGGTTCCAGGGAGGGAAGGTCCGTCGCCGCCCATCCCTAACCCCTTGCCGGAATTCAGCTCGCCTCTCGCTCTTTCTTCGCTATGGTTTCAAAGGTACGTGAGTGTACATTCTTAGTCTCGCTCTTTTTCGCAGTTGGGAAGAGGGTTCCAAGGGGCGGCGAGGGGCAGTAAGGGATTAGGGAGGGGCGGAGAGTCGGTGAAGGGTTAGGTATTAGGAGGTGCGACGAGGGGATGGCCGGGATTAGAGAATGTCTTCGAGGGATAGTCGGCGAAGGGTAGGTGGTGGAGGGGAGGGCCGGCTAGGGGTGGGGGAGGCGCGGCGAAGGGTAAGTGGTGGTGCGGTGGTGCGGTTTTCCGGTGATGTGTGTAGGTAGGAGGGTGGTGGTATGGTGGTGGCCTAGGAATGGAATGGAAATACCTTGAGGGGGGGTGGGGAATGAACTTCGAAGGATTTGGGGGAATAGAGAAGATAGAGGGAATGGGAAAAAAGGTCTAGCAAACAACAACAAAAAGAATGATTTTCGTTGATTCTCATTCCCTTTGATGAATATCCCCAACCAAACGACCCCTTAATGTTATAAACATACGGTAATAATAATTGAGCATTGAGATTGAACTTCCTTATATGACTTGTGAAACTTAAAATTAAATTAATAATTAACCATGGACATTGATTTTTCTTCCAAATTAAATATGACTATCTATATACTATACTGAAGCGATACTTTTTTTTTTCCCCTCCAAAATGGTTATAATCCCGCCTATTTTCTTATTGTGCTTTTTTTTTGTTTTTGTGTTTTTTTTTTAAATTACCTCTCTATTTTTTAGGGGCCAATTGGTTGGTTAGTTTGCTATCTAAATTTATCCAATCAAAGTTTGATAAATAGGCCTGGGCTATATCCGCCATGAGTGTCCACTATACAGGTCCAAGGATATTCCACCTCAAAATCATACGGCAATGAGGGGATTAGGGGAGTAACCCCTTAGCCTTATAAAGTAGACACAACTTTCTTGTTTCTTCAAAATATGATACACTTCCCAACACTTTTTCACTCTTTTAATGTGGGACAACACTTTCACTAACATGTGAGTTTGCTCATGGGGTCAACAAAGTTGTTACAATAATGATTTTAATTATACGTTTCTTCTTATGGTTTTTTTTATTTTTATTTTTTATTTTTTATTACCTCCCTATTTTTTATAATATCGATCATTTTTAACATTCCGGACGTCACATGAGTACTACCTAATACAAGTACAATTTAAATAACTAAATTGCCGCTTATCAAACGGAAAAAAAAAAAATGATTACTCATAAGATTATAATTCTCGTGGGTGATGTGATATCCAACCCAAATGAGGTAGTTAAATGTTATAAGTGGGGCCATACATCAAAAGCTTAAGCACTGCACCGGCCAAATAATTTGGCATGACCGTCAAGCTCATTGGTCGGGTTTTTCCAATTTTGAACATTCGAAAGATTTTGTTTCGGCGCAAGATGTATGGCTATATTAGTGTAAATGTCATAATAATCGCGTTGCTAAAATCATGAAAAATGAAACCTAATGCCGACGAATGCCATTAATTAGGATTTAGACGTTCAGAATTTGATCATCATCTCGGACTTTTATTCTTTTCCTCTCATTTTCATGCAATCTCGGGGTATTGGATTACAATTTCTATTTTTCAATTATTGATATATGAGTACAAGATAAAGGGACATATATATACTTCATATTTACATATGCTATGGAGTATAATTTATGACAAAAGTTCATATATAAATTCTCATTTTCTACTTTATTCTTAATTTTTTTTTTCTTTTGTTAAATGACCTGATAATATGTGGTACTAATGAAGACTTTTATAAATTGTTTCTACTCATTCTAACCAAACATAAGATTGAATTTTCCTTTCTAGTTTATTCTAGTCTTACTATCGTGTCTTGATTCATATTCTATCCAATTTTCATTTATGTTAGCCAAATATCCACCGATTATATTTTTGGTTTAGATAAAAAAAGTATCTTAACAAATTGATAATAGAATTGAATAAATATTAATATGCCTTAATTTACATAGTTCATTCATACTTCAATTTCTCGATTAAAAAATATTACTTTTAATAATATAGGACATTTTTTACACTATTCATCAATTAATTAACACTACAAAATCCGATAAACAAGCAAGTGAAATTTCTTATGTTGATCCGACTCAAACAATCTATCCATAGCGTAAGAAGGATACTTGACTACCTACACTACAAGCATGAAACAGAGTTGAGTAACTAGGTTTGAAGAAGAAATAAAATTTCAAGTTTTCCTCAAACTTTTATAAAACCTCGGAAAAATGACTGCCTAAAAGAAATGGCCTTAAATTAAGTGACGGTTTATGGACGTGGACATGGGTCATCTCCAGCCAACATTAGTTAACATGAAAAGTATTGACAACTATATAACATACTCTATAGTCTTGAGTTGGTGTTGTTGTCGTCGCCCACCACTTAACACCATTAAGCTACTTAATCACATTTTTTTAATTTTAATTTTATATAATTAATCCTATCTTCTTCATTAATCAACCAATAATGATTACTAATTGTCCTAAATTAGCGTTTACGGAGAATGAATTAGTATTATGGTTTAATTAATACGAATTACTATTGATTTAATAAAACATACTCTTACATCAATTGTAGAATTATGCACTTAAGTGCACTATTTTAATTACGGTCCCTTATCTAGATTAGCATCATCATTACTTTATTGCTTATATTCCTAATATTATAATTCTGGTTATATAATTGTTCTCAGACTTTGTCTTCGAACCTTCTGGGCTGTCCCAAATGTTCTTTTTTTTTTTTCTTTTTTCTTTTTTTTCCAACTTATGAAATGGTGCTAGAAAATGGGGTGTGTTAATCATTAATTTATCATTTCTCTGGAATTAAATTTTTAATTATTTTGGTGAATAGATGATTAATTAAAAAGAATGATGATGTAGATAAAATTTGATCACAAGGTATGAGTATTAAATTTTACTAGAGTACAATACTACATTCCAAGTTAATTTGCCTCCAAATTTTATTTTATTTTATATGTATATATATATATATATTCTCTAAAAAAAATAAATTTAAAAAATAATAAAAGATAATAAAAAAAATAAAAAAAAACGTTGTAATACTGAAATTAGAAAAGCTAGCTAGAATTTGAAGGAACAACAGTTCTAAAATCCCTTTAATTAAGTATGGAGTTGTTAAAAAGTGGTCTATATCTATCTTAGGCGCTCTTAGCATATTCATTGTCATGTGTTCTAAAATTATATTGTTGAATTGACTACCTTAGTATTTTGATGATTGATATAACAAAACAAACTCTGACTAATGATGAGTGTTAAGTCTTGGTTGAACAGAAAATTCAGGTACAAGCTATATGTTCCGGAGCAGGAACAAAAGAGTTTGGAAGTCTTGATGTGATACGCAAGCTTTCAAGAAAAACTTACAAGCTCCAATACTTAGAATATTTCTGTAAGCACTTGAAAATTAAAATGTTGGAAGGAACGCATAAGGAACTTGATGTTCCAGAAGGAACTTAATGTCTTGATCAGAAAATGATTTCAACGTAATCTTTCAAATCAGTTTTAAAGTCCTTGAAATAAGGATAGAAAAAAATCAGTTTTGAAAAGATATATTTTGCAAATAAATAAAAGATAAATAATCTTTAATTTAAAAGATAAGTTTATTACTTGTTAAATTAAATAATTATTTAAATGTTTTTATCTGTTTAATATCTTTTTTAATTATTCTTTTTAAATAAATATTTATCTTTTAATAAATATCTTCCTAACTGATTTTGACTTAGTAAAATTCGGTTGCCTTGTTTTATGAAAACATGTTGAAGCTTGGGAGAGAAGTCAGTGAATCCATGATTCTCCACTCCCTCAACGTACATCTTAACTCCCTAGTTATGGTGAACGTGGGATTAAGGGGGAAGTGGAAACATGGTTGAGACTTATCAAATCTCTCTATAAAAAGAAGTCAACAAAGTTGTTTGAAGTGTAGGAAAACAAATTAAGTTTTCTGAGTGTTAAAGTTTTCTGAGTGTTTTGAAATCAGAGTTCATTCCATCCTTGAGTCTCTTAAATGCATTAGGAAAATCCTGTAATTACTTTGTAATTGGGATTGGGGTTTGTGAGAGTTATAAGTGTGAGGATTGAGTGAGTCCGTCACATTGTACAAGTGATTCAGAGTCGAATCACAGAGAGAGTGAAAACTGCGATTGAGGGGTCGTAATTGGGATACTTGAGTTCATCAGGGAACTTGGGTCTAGGCAAAATATTTACTTTTGTAATTCATTTTTACATAGTGAAATAATTCATTGCCTATCTCGAGCGTCTTCTCTCTTAATAGTCAGTTTAATTTAGCAAAATTTTTAAAGACTACAATTCACCCCCCCTCTTGTAGTAGACATTGTTCTATCATATATTGTATCAGTATGTAATCCATCCTTTTGTTCTCAAAAGTTCGACTCATTGTAAACTCTTATTTTTAGGTGAGTTTGAGTGAGTGGGTGAAAGTAGCAGACAAATAAAGAAAATAGTAATAATAGAGAATATGGTATGTAAAAGGAAGTTTGGGGTATTGTGTTAATAGTATGACATAAATGAAGAAATAAAGTAAATAAAGAGGACTTAAAATCGAATAAAGTAAAAATAAGTTGAATTTTCTAAAACACTCCAAAACGAAAAATAAGTTGAATTTTCAAATCCGACGAAGGAAGTATATACGAGTACTATGCCATCTATTCCTAATTTATCAAACTTGACATAATTTCTATGATTAAAATACTACTTCACATATTATAGCTTGATGCTATCGATCACAAAAATATTATATTGTGATATTGTGATTTAAGATGCATAATAATTAATTCAGTTTTATATAGAACTTCATCATATGCATAGAGTGTTGATTTGGGAAATTAGACAGCAACATCTTGTTGTCAGAATTATTTAAACAACATACTTTTTTTTATTTTTTTTTTATTTTTTAGAGGTTTGAACATTATCTCCACATTGCTAGCTAGACCTTACCTATATATTCAATCACCAATTGGAAAAAACTTGTGTGGACCTGATTCACAATAATATTATTGTGGACTTATATACTCGCAAATAATGTTGCATTAAACATAGTGACTCTTTCCCTAAAAAAAAAAAAAAAAAAAAAAAGAAGTCATACTGACTCTAATTTTAACATAGTGACCTTTATTTAAACTCATGTGACCTTAATATTATTGTGAAGCTGAAGTACATATATGTCAAGCGATGCTATGTTAAACATAGTAACATTAATTTTAACATAGTGACCTTTATTATTCAAATTGACCAGTATAAAACACATTCATTAAAAAAAAAAAAACCTCTTATGATCTTTATAATAACACAATGACTTTAATTTTAACATAATAACCTTCATTTTAACATAGCGACTTTTTTTTTTTTTAATTTTTTTTATAATTAATATATAGACCATAGTGTCCCTAATAATAAAATTAATATGAACCAGGACTATTTAAGAATTTGTATCACCGAAAACAAAAATTGTATTTAATAAACCTTATCTTCTCATTTTTTTTTTTTTTTTTTTATGACGAGCTCAATTGTTTTCTTATAACAAAATAATTATAGAAGTACTTTATATATTATATGGAGTATTTTATTTTTAATAAAGCTTCATTTCACATTTTCCAGGGGCAACGAATTAGGGATAATCTAATTAATTGGCTTTTTACACAATTATTATACTCATGTAATACAACAAAAAGGAAAGTTGCTATACATACAAAATTGGAAATATAACAATTCACATCCTTAAATTACAATCTCTCAAAGTTAGTAATGAGCCAATTGGCCCAATTCATGGACCGTTTTATGCATGTATGAAAGAGACATAATTTTTTATTTATATGAAAATAATGAAAAAGATTCTTCAAAGAATTTTATTTGGCACCACATTTAATTTTTGTCCATTTATCTGCACAAATTGCTGGTAGAATACAAAGCTTTCTTCACATTATTTTGCTCGAGTGACAAATATACTAGGAACAAAGATATATAATCATAAATTTCGCTATCGCACCATTGTAATAAATTATTAAATTTCTATTATTTATTCAATAAACACTGTATATTGTGTGTTTAATTATAACTAATTATTAATGCAATTCTCGATGTTACTTATATCACTTTAGTCTCCTCCAACATGTTATTCGGTTATCCCAAAGAAAAATAAGGATATGCATGCCTTGAAAATAAAATTACGTATACTCGTAGTCTCGTACTAACATTTGATTATACGTATAATCAAATATATATTTACTTATTGATTAAATAAACATTCTCATAGTTTAAAAGTTGATAATGATGAATGAATATATTCAGCAAAATCAAAATCCCATACAAATAAGCCAAAAGGATACTGTAACATAAACTTGATTATATGTTGAATTATTAGCTTGAGTAAAATTAACAAGAGAGATTAGCAGCTAATTAAACAGTGGAAGCTAGTTAAAATTAGCTGGTTTTGTCTGATAATATAAATTATGAATATAAATGAGCAGCAAATCATCAATTATACTCAACCCTTATTACGTTACCAATATACTTTTTTTTTTTTTTTTTTTTTGGACAAATATACTTGTTTTTCTATGAATCATAGAGTAATTATAATTTGAAGGTATCATTAATTAAAGGAAATAAAAGAGATCAAGCTTAGATTTTATTCTTTAATCTTAATTGCAAAATAGCGTATAATTTTGGAAAACGATGAATATGTGACCAATAGTCCACATAACTACATTAATCGACATGCATCTACCGGCCATATCGCCTTTATGGGCCATACGCAGTAGAATTATGATTGAAGTAGTGAAGAAATGTGCCTTTTCCTGTCAAATAAAGGTTGTGTGCTTTGAATCCAAAGATTCTACTGTACTATGAAAATGAAGTGATGATATCTGAAATTAATGTTGTAGACTGAATTTCTTATTTTGATTTGCTGAAATTATGAATGATTACTACAATACCAAGTTAAATATAGTGTACGTAAAGGAGATTTCCAATTGATTATTGCAAGTCATATTGAATTACTGAGTTATGGAGAATGCAAATTTGCAGGCAAGACACTTAAAAGTGAGCGGAAAGGGTCAACGATCCTCACCACTAAGTATCATAGTGATATGAAGCTTACAAGGTGAACTCACCAATTATTCAAAGCCTTATTACTTGGTACTCTATCTTATTCAATGGGTTCAATTTCATATCATATATTTTGTTTACGCTTATACAAAGTATAAACATTTTTAGCACGCGAACTTGAGCTTATACTCTGTATAGTATTTTTTAACACGCGAACTTAAGATTATACTCCGTACAATACTTTTTAACACTCAAACTTGAGCTTATACTCCGTACATTTTTTTTGCACTATTAACCCGACATGCATCATTCAACTCAATTTCTAAAATTTTGTGCCAGTCAAACGTAACACTTAAAAATGCAAAAGAAGTAATTCTCTTTCAAAAAAAAAAAAAAAAATTAAATAAATAAAATTCCCACCTTATGATCTAAGATGGGCGGTGGCCACCTCTTCAAATGACCACACATTCTCAAATTTCTCACTTGATAACAAAAACTCAACTTTATAATTTAAATTATAATCTTATTTTTAATACCCCCAACGTTTATTTTTTGTATGGTCCTCAATTGCCCAGCTAAGATAGGTTAAGGCACAACCTTTCATTGTCAATTTCACCCCCCCACAACACATAAGCCAACTTATACTAAACAAAAACTATTTTCTCATCATAATCATCATCATACATAAACATACTAATTAACAATTATAATATTATTTATTATAATTAAGCACCATTATTAATGGACGGTCCAAAGATAACAAAATTTAATCACACCCCAACAATTGTATAACCTAAAGTTTCCCCCTTTATAAAACCCACCCATCCTTATCCCATTCTTCACTCACTCATTCATTCACAACCCAAACAAACAACACTACTGAAGAAAAGAAAACTCACCAACTTTTTTGTTTAAGAAAACACAAAAAAATGGAGGGCAAAGAAGAAGATGTTAGACTAGGAGCAAACAAGTACGGCGAGAAGCAGGGGTTGGGTACGGTGGCGCAAGACAGAGACTACAAAGAGCCACCACCAGCGCCGCTGTTTGAGCC
Organism: Chenopodium quinoa; assembly: GCF_001683475.1. Taxonomy (NCBI): domain Eukaryota; kingdom Viridiplantae; phylum Streptophyta; class Magnoliopsida; order Caryophyllales; family Amaranthaceae; genus Chenopodium; species Chenopodium quinoa. The sequence continues at coordinate 1,414,770 of NW_018744582.1, read as the reverse complement.
CGGAGAGTTGACATCATGGTCGTTTTACAGGGCTGGAATTGCCGAGTTTATTGCAACTTTCTTGTTTCTTTACATCAGTATTTTGACTGTTATGGGTTACAGTCGTGCTGACAATAAGTGTCAGACTGTTGGTATTCAGGGTATTGCTTGGGCTTTTGGTGGAATGATCTTTGCCCTTGTTTACTGTACTGCTGGAATTTCTGGTAATTTTTTACATCCCTTTTGTTTTTTCAACTTTAATTACTACTTTTTTTTCTTGATTAGATGTATAACTAATTAATTATGGTGGAATTTGAACAAAATGTTGTGGGGTTTTTGTGAAATATGATATGGGATGTTTTGGAATTGTTTTAGATTTTAGTTTAGTAGGTTATTTTGGGTTAATACAATGTTTTTTGGGTGTTGGGGTGTTGTTTATTTGGTTTTGAGCATGCTAAACTGTACTATATATGTCTTCTAGTCTAGAATTAAAATGAAAGGCATGTACGGACTATCTTAGTGTTACAGTTATTTTTTGGGTCAAGTCACATATGGTAGTGAATCTAGTCGGGATTTGATTCCAGTATTTACACGGATTTGGCTAGTTGACATCCACAGTATAGTATCTTTGGAAACAGAATAATCTAAAGAATTCAGCTTATTATCAGTAGGATCTAGTTAAAGTTCCATCTTTGATTGCAAATTTTAGAAAGTGTTCAACTATTTGATGCATAATCACTAATAAAATTAATGTGGAATTAAATAAATCAAACAAAGACTGTTGTTTATGAAAATGTGTATGGATCTATCAAGTACAGTACCTAACTAGTGAAAACTTGGATGATGGTGTATTACAGGAGGTCACATTAACCCAGCTGTGACATTGGGATTGTTCTTGGCAAGGAAATTGTCTTTGACAAGAGCAGTCTTTTACATGATCATGCAATGTTTGGGTGCCATTTGCGGTGCTGGTGTTGTCAAGGGATTCCAACCCACTCCTTACCAAGCCGGAGGCGGTGGTTCCAACTATGTTCACCATGGTTACACCAAGGGTGATGGTCTTGGTGCTGAGATTGTCGGCACCTTCGTCCTTGTCTACACCGTCTTCTCCGCCACTGACGCCAAGAGAAGCGCCAGGGACTCTCATGTTCCTGTAAGTACTATATGCAGTTTTATTAGCTACTAGTCACTACGCAATTTTATGAAGTTAATTAACTTTATGTTATAATTTCTGTTATATGAGCTTGAGTTAATGGTATGAAACAATGTTTTACAGATCTTGGCTCCCCTCCCAATCGGGTTCGCTGTGTTCTTGGTTCACTTGGCCACCATCCCCATTACCGGCACTGGTATCAACCCTGCTAGGAGTCTTGGAACTGCCATTATCTACAACAAGCACCTTAACAACTGGAACGACCACGTAAGTTTGCTTAAAACTTTCCATTTGATCAAATTTATATCATTCATGTACGACCAAGTCTTAGGGTGAAATTGTCTCAAACTAACCTATATTCTAAGATGTCATGTACAAATTTGCTGAGTATAATTCCTGGAAAATGTTACAAGTCCACTCTAATATGGTACATACTACATAATCACACTCGTCTCACAATAATTCCATCATGCACGCCACATTTTCACGTATGTGTAAGATGTTTAGTTATTTTAGACTGTAAAGTTTTTTCACAATGTTTCAACCCTTGCACAACTTTTTGCCTTGGTGCATACCACAGACAAGTATGTACAAGTCGTATAGATAAGTAACTGTACAAAGTGTGAGTCACCTAACTTACCTTAAACGGTAATTATTTTTTCAAAAGTTTACTTAATATATACGTTGGAAACCTATTTACACTAATCAACTTTTCTTGAAGTCTAGATACCTTTATAAAAAGGAGTGGTGGGAAATTGATTGTTTTGAGAAGGCCATATAATAAGGCCCATTTTAATAATGGGCAACACAAAAAAGTCATAAATTGAACCACAATAGAATGAATAGGGATAAGGAATCTATCAAATTTTGTATAACAAAGAGATAAGGTAGTAATACTCATGAAAGCTTATTATATAAAGATAAAGATGGGGTCCAATAACAGTTTGGCATTTGGCAAATATTAACCTAATCTTCTTTTTGTTCATATCATTGTCCTACTATACTATGATACCCATGTGGGTTAGTTGTCAAACATATACTGAATGGAATATAAAAGATTTGGTGGAGGTGATGCTGTCTTTGAAGTTAATGTTTACCTACTACTATGCTAATTAAAGATTAAGACAAAGACCCTTTGATTAATTTAATCGATTCCTTGGTCATTAGCTTCATACATCATACGGATTATCCGTTTCTTTATACTTGCAACACTTTTATATACATGTTTTCTAGTTTACAATTTCACATGATTATATTTTTCCCTAATAATTGTGTTAACGTCTTTTGTATAGTGGATCTTCTGGGTGGGACCATTCATTGGAGCAGCATTGGCAGCACTTTACCACACAGTTGTGATTAGGGCAATTCCCTTCAAATCCAAGTAATGGATTTGAGTTGATCATGATCATCATGGGTGATATTGTTGTTTGGATGGATCATCTCATTGGCCCGACCGTATTTGTTTTCCAAGGCTCTTGATGATGATAAGAAGAATCTAGAATCCCATGCTTTTCTTCCTTTTTTTTTAATCTTCTTTTTCATTATTAATCTTATTTCTTTGTTTGTCCATCTCTGTTGTATTATGTAAGTTATTAAAGTGTACTCTTTTTTTTTTAAAAAAAAAAAATTTCATCGAAGAATCCTAAGAGGGTTGTGGCTTGCATTGGACTGGGTTGTGAAAATGTAAATTCTTACTATCAAAATTATGTACTATTATGTTCCCAATTTGGGTAATATTATTATGTACTAGCCCTTTTTCTTGCATTTTGGATCTTTCAATAATTTCGATGTCCATCTTCTGAAGGAAATTATACTGCATTATTGCGTTCTACTTTAAATGCTCTTCTTCGATCATTCGCTTTCAAACAAATAAGGCACGAGTGCACGACTATTGCTAAAGGCCATGTTAGTAGGTACAGAGTAAAAGGTTGCCGGTAGGGTCAGCATCGGGGTATTTTACAAAAGGTGAAGAAGACGGGGTTTAACAATTCTATTGGTGAAGTCATGTCGTACCCTTAATTATGTTAGGAATGATGGACCTTTTAACAATTCAATAGGTGAAGTCTTATTAAATCTTTAATTATGATAGGAAAGATGAGCTTTCACGTATAACTTGGATGATTTATACAACCATTAAATAAATGAGGGTAAAATGCTACCGTAGTACGCAACTCATACAAAGACAACAGAATTTTATCCAAACTTTATAATGATATGCCTCAAATTTTAACGGTATTAAAACTTTGGAAGTTTCTAGTGAGGTTCAGAGGTTGTCTTCACTAAATTGATGTGAAGCATATACTGTAATGAGCTACCCCTCTAGTTCAAAAGTGATAAGGCGCCTTAATCACTCTCAAGTTCTTATTTGCTACAGATTTGACAACAATTATTGTACAAGCTTAATAAGGTACTTGGAAGAGGCATCTAGCTTGGGGCCAAGGGTTTTTAAGTTGGTAAACATTCGATTATCCACAAACTATAAATGATAGACGGAGAGATTTGAACATTTAACCTATTGTAGGTAAGCTCTCAACTTTTATCACTAGACCAACATCTCATTGGTGTACCACGTAGATAAGTGATGCATTTTACGTTTTTACTCTCCCAAAACCTTAATGTTTTGTGGAAGGTATCCATGCCACCGTGCAAATAAAGACCCTCAATACAACTATACAAGGCCTCTAAAAATAGAGGCCCAAACTTTCTAATAATGCTTTTTACTGTTATGACCGTATAAAATCAATACTTAATATTCAACTCTTTCCTCTAACAAGGTTTTCACAATGTTGATAGTCTGAGAGGTCTACCAATGTTGATAGCCAATTATCAATATTAGCACTGGATCAAGCCCAAATATTTTGAGATGGCCCTGTCCGAGTTGAAACCATATTAGTGTCAATGATGCTCGTTTGATATACTTAACACTCACTTGGTTTCAGCATTAAACCAAAATTTCTACTTAATATTAATGGTTAAAACCCTATATTTTATGCAGAGCAGAAGGAACAAATAGTTATTAGGTGGATATAAAATGAGAAATGATTGCGTAGGTTGAAACCTCCCTTAAAATTAGAGACATGAAGGGAGTTCAAATGTTCAATTCTCATCAAACCCTCCTTGAGAGGTTTTCCTTTAATATGTTTAGCACTACTTAAGTTTACAAGACAGCTTTTAAATGGCCACAATGATAGTTTTTAAAGTGCCAATTGTGGCCATTGTAAAAACTATCATTGTGGCCATTGTATTAGATCAAATCACAACCATTTATTTCTTTTGTCCATGTAAACCGTTGATTAAATTGACTTTCGATTAATTTTTAAAAACGTTGACAAAAAAGTAAAAAAAAAAAAAAACTCCCAGTTTTTTTTTTTTTTTTTTCTTTTTCCTTGCTTAATGTCGTTCTTAATTCTGTTGCTTCAATTCAATCCTCATCCACTTTAATTAAATTGTATATGCATAGATTTCTCAAAAATAAAATGAAAGCAACACACAATTAAGAGGAATTGGATGAAACCAAACGACATTGAGAAAAAGTAAGTCCGAGTGAAAGGACAACAATATTCTGCTTTGATGGAAAAAATAACAGAAGACAGACAAGGCAAAGCAGCAGAATGTCCAAGAATCAAAACACATTTTAGTTATTGGCTCACGCTCCATGCTAATTTGTCCATCATCATATGTGGTTCCCTCATGCTTCTTCCAATCTAAACACATTATTAATTGTGATGAGGAGTGGATTGAAGCAACACACAATGAAGAATGAACTTACGAAGAATGAAAGCAAACAACATTGAGTAAATAAATAAAAATTGAATGATAATGGGATAGAATTTTATTTATTTATTTATTAACGTTTTTCAAAAATAAAATCAAAAGTCAAATTCATCAACGAATAATGAGCGGTTGTGATTGGCCACAGTTTATTCAAAAATCATCCAAAGTTTAAAATAGCAATGTAGTATTTCCAACTTTTATTTGCTACGTAATTAATTGCAAGTTTGTAATGTACGTATTAAATTTGGAAAATAAAGCAATTATTGCACGACAAAATGTCCCAAAACAAGTGCAACAATACTAAAACAGAACGGATTAAATAAAATGAACAAAAAGGCAGGTACTTGATCATACTCGAGCATAAACATTACATTGGAATCATAAAATTATTCAATAACCCATAAAAAGTTATAACATGAACAACAACGTTACAAACTGAAAATTTAATTTACACCCTGCAAAACCCAACCAAGGAAACTAACTCATCATCAACATAAAAACTCGTTGCATGCATGCTCCTCATTTTCAAGTCCTAGTAGTAGCAGTAGTACCACCACTAGTGGTATGAGTCCCACTTTCACGAGCCTTACTCTCAATAGTCTGTCCCACATCCTTCGTCTTCTGTCCCGCAAACGCCGCCATATCCGCCACACGACGCTTAGCATAATCCAAATCATCAGGCATTCTACGCCCCGCCTGTCGAATATACCCCACGACACGAGACAGCGAAGACAGGCCCGTGAGACCAAACGCGCCAGAGGAGAGGAACCCGGTGACAGCAAGCCCCATAAGAAGAGCAGCAGGGACTAGGACAGGGCTGAAGAGGAGGAATACCGGGGTTGCTAGGCATAACCCGATGACGGTCCCGAGTAAAGTGAGGCCCGCCAAGAAGAGGAGGGTGCCAGTGACAGGGACAAGGGTTACCAAAGCAATCACTTGCGACGCGGTTGGACCGCCTCCGGTGCTACTACCGTAACCGCCGCCAGCACCTCTTACATTGCCGGCGTGAAGGGATGCGTGTTGGGTGTGGACATGGATTTGCCTTGGGTCTCTGGTATCGCGATCGCGATCCATTGTTGCCATAATTAGTAATTAAATCTGTTGGTTAATAATTTAGACGAAGTTTATTTCAGGTTTGAGAGTGAGAAATAGAGGAAGTAAGTATGATGGAAAGGAAGAAAGGTTGTGTTATATGGAAGGAAAGAGTTTGCCACGTGTTTATACACGTGTTTTGTGTAAGTTTTGCATGAACAACAGGTTTCATTTTGATTCTGCTGTCTTTAGCAATCTCTTGCCACATTATTTTGAATTTTGTTTTTAAAATAAATATGGGAACCAACGATGGAAACGATGCTAAGCTATTGTCCACCGACCTCTTGAGGTAAAAGTTTTGTTAGATTTTGTAAAAACTCCTCAGATTGGAGTGATTTTCATTAATTAATATATATATAGGGTTATAATATGATCCCTTATAAGGTTAGGATCCCTCATAAGATAATTATACAAAATATATCACATATATTCTATAATAACAGAATATCTTATCATATATTCTATCACACTCCCACAGTCATAGTGGGAAGAGGGCCAACGCTGAGACTGGATCTGAAATCCAAAAATATTTGTCGAGGTAGTCCTTTTGTGAATATGTCTGCAAACTATTACCGTGAAGGAACATGTAGAATCTGTACCTGACCCAACACCACTTTCTCTCGAACAAAATGGATGTCCATCTCAACATGTTTGGTGCGTTGGTGTTATACGGGATTATGAGAAAGATAAATTGCACTGCAATAACAGAATATCTTATCATATATTCTATCAAGTTTGTCAAATGAAGTTTGTTCCAATCTTTTTAATGCCAAGACTATGTAATGTGTGATTGTGTATTATATTATACTATTACATAATAAGGTTATTAGTAGACCTGTTTAATGGGCTAGAGGCCCATTTAAAGCCCTAACCCATTCCTTTTATAAAAGGGTTTTATCCATCCAATATTTTAATGGGGCGGGCTTTTAAGGGGTTATTAAATAATGGGCTTTTAAAAGGTTGGATCTAAGTTAAAAAGGGCTGAAATTGGGTAACTCTTATTAGGCTTTTTTTATCATAATTTTTCTGTTTCTAAAACTTCCTAACGTCAAATTATGATACCTTGAAAATAAAAATTCCCAATTTCCCCCAAATTATGAACCCAAAAAAAAAAAAATTCCCAGATTCTAAACCCTAAAAAAATCTACTCACGTCAATCTTTTTGCTATTGCTCTCAATCTTCAATTTATCACCCTTCTTCTTGCTCGCTGCTCTCAATCGCGGATTCCGTCATATCACTTCAACTACCAAGGTATGTTTTTCCCGCTTTATTTTACATTTTATACAATTTTAGTTTTGATTTATGGTTTTACTGTTTATTTTCGATTTATAATTGCATTTTATACAATTTTAGTTTTGATTTATGGTTTTATTGCACCCGGACGAATATGTTTGACAACTGATAATTGGAAATCATCACACACTTGGCAACATTACATTTGCATAACCGCCCATTTTATTGATCATGATTGGAAACTTCATAAAATGATCATCAAGTTCACATTATTGTCACCCCCTTTTGGTGGACAAAGCATCTCCGAAGAGATTTTTATGTTTTTTAATCAATGACATTTAGATGACAAAGTGCTTAGCTTAACGGTTGACAATGCAAGTTACAATAATGTGATGGTTAAGCACATGAAAAATCGTCTTGGATCAAGGGGAATGTTGGTTAGTGGTGGTTGTTTTTTTCATATTAGATGTTGTGCTCATATCATCAATCTTATTGTCCAATCCGGTCTATCTTGTATTGAGAACATATTAGATAGGATTAGGAACTTGGTAAAATTTGTTACAAGATCATCTTCTAGAAGCAAGGATTTTTATGACACTGCTCAAAAGCATTTTAAAGGCTAAGAGGAAACTTCGTATGGACATGCAAGTTCGTTGGAACTCTACATATATGATGCTTGATAATGTGCTTTACTATAAAGATGTGTTTATCACTTGGGGTCATTACATGCATCTTTCAAGAGTAATGTACCTTTGGAAAATGAATAGGATAAATTGAGTGTTGTTCACAAGTTTTTGAAACTTTTTTATGATGTTACATGTATGTTCTCGGCCAATAAGTCTCTAACTTCTAACATGTATTTTAAGGGAGCATGTGTAATACCCCGTATTTTGATAAGTATTTTCTAAATTAATTAATTATTATTTCCTAAAAGGGGTATTTTAGTAATTTAAATTACTATTTGAATTTTGGAGCCAAAATGATATTTGAATTTTGGCGCCAAAGTTATTTTGAAACCTAATTATTATTTTTAGATTTTGGATAAGATTTCTAATCCATTTAATTTATTTTAAAAACCTGATTATTTATATATTTCGGATATTTTAATTAAAGCAAAAACTGCATTTTATTATTTAATTAATAAGGTCCGAAAATTCCTAATTATTGACTAAGAATTTCGGATTTTCCTAGTGTGGAAAATCTGATTTTCTAGGTTAATTTATTTAGTGAATAATTGATATTTTATTAATTAATTATTTTATACAATAAATATTATTTACACAATTATTTTTAATTCCTTAAATCTAGCAAAATAATTCCCTAAAATATACTAATAGGATTCGAAAATTTGAGCTATGGAAGCTCAATATTTTCGGCCCTCATGGTCAAGTTTTGGGTGATTTATTTTGGAAAATTGTATTTTTAATTATCTCCTTAAAATCTCTTATTTTCCTTAATTTTATTTCTCCCTCTCCTAAATATTTGATCATCTTATTTTCCTACCTTATATCTTCCTTGATTATTCCCCAAGTAATCTCTTTTGTCATATTATTTTTCACGACAACACACTTTCCTTAATTCTATTATTCTTAATCACCTTAATATCAAAACTTTTCATATTTCTTTCATTCTCTTCTCCAAGTAATTCCTTAATTCTTTTTACCATAATTCTTCACACATTTTCCTACCATAATTCATGCATGAGCTAGCTTATAAATACCTATTGATTCATGACCAAACACTCACACCAATTCTCTTCTTCTCCTCTTTTCTAAGAGAAAATCAGCTCGTATATCTTTGGAGCCAATTTTCGGGAAATTATGGTCAGTTTTGGGGTTTTTCTATTTCACAAAAAAGTGTTCCTCTCGAAAAATCATTGTGGTCAGGCTCAAGAATCACCTAATTAGGAGTTATAGGTTCTGCAAGTTCTGCCTATTCTTTCCAACGCAAATCCAATTCTTCTCTTTTTTCCTTACTTTTCTTTCTTGCACCACCACCAATCACCACGACCGCCACCTCCAGCCACCTGCTGGAAGGCTACCCTTGCCGCCACCTCTCTCTCTTTTCCTTGGTTTTCTACCTTTTCTTCTTCTCTTCTTTTATTTAATTAATTATTATTATTATGGGGGATTTATAAAAATTATTATGAGTAGTTTTAATTAAATAACTACAGATTTTTATTCATGTTTATGAAAAATAATTTAAAAGGTTCATGTACATATAGTTGGGGGTTTTTGATTTAATTGTTGTGATTATTTGTTAACCTTATATTAATTAAGGTTATATTTATTTGTAGGGTGTGTTCAATCAAGATTCTTGAAGTATATTTGTGTAAATGCTTGCAAGGATCAAAGGTACGTTTTGGTGGCTAGATACCTTTGGAAGTGATTGGTTTGAATAACATGTTTTATATGATATTATTGGTGATTGAATTAAATTGATTGGAATTATGATTTATGAAACAAAGTATGGTTGGAGGAATTGATTTTTATATTTGTTTTAATAAATGTATTTTTGAAGGATTGATTTTAAAATCATGTTTTGAATGGTTTGAATTACTTATCATGTTTAAATAAAGGAATTGATTTGAAAAGCTTGTTGAATTAAATAAAAGGTTTTCCAAAGGAAGAGTTATTTATTTTGAAAATTTATTTATATGAGATTTAATTCTCAAGTATTTATTAAAAGGTTGATTTTGAAGGCATGTTGAATTAAATAAAAAGGAGTTTTGATTTAACCTATTATAAAGGTTGATTTTATTTAAGGACGAATTATTGAATTATTATTATTAAAGTTTTACAAGCATGTTGATAGTAATCCCACTATGCGGATTTGGTAGATAAGACTTTGGACTTTGTATGACCGAGTCTTTCCTCAAGAATAACCTTGCAATATAAGGAGACTAGCTTGGGGGGTGTGTACACTTGAGTGAGGAATTGGTTTTAAAAAGAGGAATTGGTTTTATTAAACTGATTATTGAAATATTGAATTAATGGAATTGGTTTTATAAACCGTTTCATCGAATTATTGAATTATTGAGAATTGGTTTGAAACATGAGTTTTGGAATTCATTGGATTAATTATTGGAATTGGTTTTAAAAACATGTTTGCAAATAAATTGAATTTACTTATCTTGCACTTATCGCACTTAGCATATTTTGCTAATCCGTATTTCGTATTTGTTTTGGTTCGCCCTGTTTACCGTAATGGTAAGCAGTGTTGACTATTTTCAGGTGGAGTCATGAATGAGCATATGAGAGTCCTTGGATTTGCTTCACCTAGTTTAGGAATGTTGGTCTTGTCTTTATTTTGGGTACTCATAACAATGTTACTATTTTTATAAGTATTAATAAAAGAAAGTTGAGTTTCCGCTACAAGTTTTGTTATTGAGTTAAGTATTTTGAGTAGCCTTGCGTAATCACACGACGGTAATACGCCTAAGTCTATCTCTACGGCATAATTATACGTATTATACTAGTATTTCCGTAGAGGGGGATTTGGGGTTGTTACAGCATGTATGGTGCATCTTTGTTTACTTGAGACATCTAAAGGTCCACATGAATTTTAAGCTCAAATGGTGTTACCTATGCTTGAAAAATTTGACAAATATTGGTCCGAGTATAACATATATCTAGCTTGTGCGGCAATTCTTGATCCAAGGTTTAAGTTAAAGTTTGTGGAATATTGTTTTGACAAGATATATGGTTCGAATTAGGCTATGTATGAAGTTGATAAAGTGTTGAATACTTTAAGATCTTTGTATAATGAGTATAAGTCAACATTTTCAACTTCCCCAATTTTTGCTCTCTCTAATACAAGTAGTAGGATTGAAGTTGAAAACTTCTTTGATGATTATCAAAGCTATAGTTCAAGAATTACAAGGACTAAAACAAAAAAGTCCCAACTTGAGTCATATTTGGAGTAATCGGAGCTTGATTTGAACATGGAGCTAGATATTCTAGAGTATTGGCAACAAAATGTAGTGAGATTTCCGGAGCTTGCAATATTGGCACAAGATATTCTAACAATTCCGGTTAATACGGTGGCTTCTGAGTCGGCTTTTAGTGTAGGGGGGAAAACTATATCTCCTAATCGTAGCTCATTGAAACCCTCAACGGTTCAAGCCCTAATTTGTGTTCAAGATTGACGCTGTGATGAATATAAAATCCCTCACTACTAGAAATAGGCCGTTTTCCGTCGGAATCGTTCCGACGGACTTTAGGTCCGTCGGAAAATTCGAATTTTCCGACGGAATTATGGTTTGTCAGAAAATTCCGTCGGAAAAGGTATGTTACGACAGAAAATCCCTCGGAATTCTTGCGACGGAATTAAATTCCCTCCGAATTAACAGCTTCCGACAGAGTATTCCGTTGGAGATTTAAATTTCCGACGGAAAAAAACCCCTCAGAATATTCTGTCGGAGATTTAAATTTCCGACGGAAAAAAATTCCGTCGGAAATTAATAAAAAAAAAAAAACCTACCCTCTTAACCCCAAACCGACAGCCCCCATTCCCCTTATTTCATTTTCTGTATCTCTCTCCTTCTACTACTGCTTTCTCTTTCTCTTTCTCTTTCTCTCTCCTCTTCTCCGCCTTTTCTCCTTCTTCTTTCCCTTTCTCGGTCTTCTTTTTTCCCTTTCTCAGTATTCTTCTCTTCTCCTCCCTCCTCTTTCCCTCTTTCTCTCTCTTCTCGATCTCCTTCTCTACTCCTCTCTGCCATCTCCGTACCGACATCAATAACAACACCACCACTGCTTCTCTGCTCCTCTCTGCCATCACCGACATCAGCATCAACAACAATTTCCGACATCAACATCAACAACAATTTTCACCCTTTCTCTATGTTCTCTTGCTGAAAACAAAGGTTTTCAAGTCAAATTCGACCATGAAAACTCTAGATGTAGAGTTTTCATGGTCAAATTTGGCCTCGTAAATCCAATTTCGAGGTTTTGTGTGGTCGAATTAAGGTATGTATCTTTTTATTTATTTTATTTATTTTATTTATTTTGTTGTTTAATCGGATTTTTTTTAATATATATGGTTGTGGTGGGTGGTGGTTGCTGGAGTTCGATGTTGGGAGTTGGGTTGGGATTTTAATTTTTTTTCTTAAATTTTTTTTTTGTTAAGTTTTGGGCTGTGATGGTTTGTTTCGGCGGCGGCGGCGGCGGTATTAGGTGGGTGGTGGGGTGGTTTTCTTAGGATGGGTGGTTCGGCCGAATTCGTTAGGGTTAGGGTTGTAGATTTGGGTTCGTTTAGGTGGGATTCATTTGGGTGGTAGATCTGGATTGGGTGGGTTTGGGTTGGGTGGGGAATCTAGTGGTGGGTTAGGGTTCAGTGGTGGTCGTGGTGGGTTAGGGGGTGGCTAATGGGGTTACGGTGGTGGGGTAGGTTGGGGTTACAGTGGTACGTTTTGGTGGGTGGGGGTGGTGGGTTAGGGGGTGGCGGTGGGGTGGGTTGGGGTGGAAATTCCTACAAAGGGTTTTGCGACAGACTGATTCCGACGGAATTGCGTCGGAAGACCATTTCCCGACGGAATTTCCGATGTATCCGACGGATTTTTTCCGTCGGAATCAAGTTGTTTTCTTGTAGTGCCTTCAAATTTGGATTGTGATTCTAGCTCGGATGATGATGAGGCCATTGATGATGGAGATGATGATGATGATGAGGTTGATGATAGTTTCCTATACTAGGTAATTGTTTTGATTTTTCTATTCTTATTATTAAAATCTTGCTGTTTTTCTTGGTATAAATTTTATTGCTTTTGGTAATTATGATTGCAATTCTGCTTGTAAGCTGTTATTGGAACCTTTGGTAGATATACTATATTTACTGCTGGCAGTCTGGTATCCTCTCTTTTTTTTCCTCTTGATAAAAGACTCTGATCTTATTGCCTTGATTTAAGTGACTCATGGTTTTGAAATATATCTTGGTCTGATATTGTCTTCTGATGTACCATGTGATCAGGGGCTGACTTATCTCATAATTTAAACTTCAAAGATGGCTGACTTATCTCAAAATCAAGGGCTCTGAGCCTGCATGCATTTTTTGCTGTTTAGTTACAAAATTTTCATCTTCTAAGAAGTGTTACAGATTAATTCCTGCTGTTTATAAAATTGGTAAACACTTAGATTACAGTGAATTTCTTATTTTGGTTAGCATCAACTCTTATCAAAGCACGACTGATGACTTCCACTGTTAGATTATTGGGGATGTTTTTGTAGTTAATGTGCTGTAAAATGACTTCCACTGTTAGATTATTGTCAGACATTTTTTTCTTCTTGTTTTTTGGTGGAAAATTATGGTTTAAAATGTTGTTAGATTTTGAATAATTTAGCTTTGTTTTGTTTAGATATTGAATTGATGAAAGAAAGGATTGCAAAGTTATTAGTAATAGACTAATAACTTTGCAAACCTTATTGATAATTGAGAGAGGTACAAACTAAGTGACTAATAACTTATTAGTCTATTACACTGATATACTTACTATTCTTGATAATTGAGAGAGGTACAAACTAAGTGACTATAGTTCTTATGTTCAACCTTGTTGGCTTATTGATGCATTATTAGCAATGTCACTCGTTGTATGTGTTAATACGTCACACTATCAGCTAATGGTGTGTCTGGTTAAGTGTTATAAATATATTCTCCTTATCTGATCTTATTTAAATAAGTTTCAATATGAGTAATTTTATACTCCATATTGCTTAGAAATTCATGAATAAAACTATCTTTAACTGTTTTACATCATTATATATAACAAAAGTAAGTGCGGATAAAAGCTAACAAGTTTTGATAAGTGTCAGAAGAACAAGAGTTTCAAGTTTAATCAGTTGATAACTAAGATAATTTCTAGTAAATTCACATCAATATATTTACGTTTAGGTAAGTTCATTTTAGTTCAGATTAATAAAAATTGCATGAATAAAACCTCCCTAACTTTATATTAAGCATTATGGAGTAATATTAATTGACCAAAGGTTATCACTTGACTAATCATGTTAGATAGACCGTTTTACAAAAAGTTCCCGTTACATGAGAACTGGGGTTATTTCACATTATTTTCACATCTTGCTCATCAATGGGCCGACACACTATTAAATAAATAAGGCCCAAAGATTAAGCGCGGCAAATAACTGAAAGTCTGGAAAGTACAAGAATATCCTACAAATTTCTCTGTTCTTCTTAACCTTACCTCTGTTTTCCACTTTTCCTCCATACTAGAAGCTGTTAGAATGATCCGATTAATTCAAAGTAATTTCCAGACACTTCATACCATCATCTATAAATATCACTTTCTCTTCTCTATCATCAACAAAACACAGAAATTTGCAGCATTCAAGAATTCTCATAAATTCTCAATACTCTAAATCAAATATTCAAATTATTTTCTAGTAATTACACAAATCAATTGATATTACAATGTCGCTAATTCCAAGCTTCTTCGGAAACCGACGCAGCAGCATCGCCGATCCCTTTTCCCTCAATGTCTGGGAACCCTTCCAGTCTCTCACCACCGACCGCGAAACCGCTGCTTTCGCCAACGCTCGAATTGACTGGAAGGAGACACCCGAGGCGCACGTGTTCAAAGCCGATCTTCCTGGTGTTAAGAAGGAAGAGGTGAAGGTTGAGGTGGAAGACGGGAAAGTGCTCCAGATCAGTGGAGAGAGAAACAAGGAGCAAGAGGAGAAGAATGACAAGTGGCACCGTGTCGAGCGGAGTTCTGGAAAGTTCTTAAGGAGGTTCAGGCTGCCGGAGGATGCGAAGATGGAGGAGATCAAGGCTAACATGGAGAATGGTGTTCTTACTGTCACTGTTCCCAAAATGGAGGTTAAGAAACCTCAAGTTAAGTCTATTGACATCTCTGCTGCTTAAATGGGGGCTTAATCAAGATTATTGTGATGCGATGATGAGTGTTTAGTTATATAATCTTCTTTTAATTGTGTGTTTTCTTACAGTCTTTTCAAATAAATGTGTACATCGGTTGTTTGTAAGGAGCTATCAATATAATGAAGAAATAAAATTGGTTTGATTTTAAAATTGTTACCTTGTTAAACCTTTTACATCTTGAGTTTACTATCCAATACTGGACACACCAATCAAAGGGGTATTAGGTTATCTCGAAATTTGTAGGTCTATGTTACAAAATAGATAGTATTGATACCTCAAAAATGGAGTATTATTAGAAAAAAATATTGAGAATCTAATCAATTTGTAATCAAACAATTTTTTTAAGCATGAAAATGATGTTGAACATTTCAACTGGTTCATTTTTCAAGTGCAGCAAAATAGCTTGTTTAAGCTCAGGGTACAAATCAAACCATACTTGATCTCCAAAGTGATGTGAAACCAAGACTTCATTGCCAGCCCTTATAGCTTTGGATATGGCTTCAGCCCTAACTTCTACATCCTTAACTTCGCTTGCAGCGTCCTCAACAATTGTCTCTATTTTTTCAATTGTAAATGATCCTTCTTCAATAACAATTTTCTGGACTTCTTCTTTTGAGGGAAAATGTAATGGCATTGCAAACGAGTGTGCTTTCTCTTTCGTGATTAGTCCCTAGTATAAACACAATGCAATAGATTAACACGAGTATGTAATGTCAATTTCTAGTTTAACGTACGATAGTGATTTTTGGTTACATTTGTGGATAAAAGAATAATAATTGCAATACACAAATGTGCACATATATCACACATAGGAGGCATTGAGATCATTAATTTTGACAAAAGTATAAAATATTGTCAGTGCAAATTGCAGTTATTACTTTGACATAGAGTTATGTTACCTTGGAAACTAGATTAGTTATGGCTTGAGAGAGGACTTTGGTCGACCAATGTAGACGAGGTTCCATAGATGAGGTTCCAAGAACTGCTAGTATCATGTGCCCATTGGTTACAACTTCATTGGAACGACACTTGAGAAACAACCTAAGATCTTGTTGAAATTGAGCACGAAAAGCTTTCACTACACTCGGGGGACTAGCCTCAGACACGGTGATATTGCCTTTGTTCATCGAGCTCCCTACTTCATCGTAAATACTTGATGGTACCTTCACATGAATCAACACAATGCACCAAAGATGACTTGGCCCAACCAAATTTATAAATACAAATCATCATTTTAATATAGTGTAAACAGGTTGAATCATTTACCACTATTACAAAGTGACCATTTAGGTTCATCTAGTTATATTTTTTAGTTCAAATTTGCTCTTTGGAATGTCCTCACTCTTAGTAGCATATTGAAAAGAAAAAAAGAATACTCTGTACATAAATTTTGCTGTCCTTTTAACATGTTCTTTATCAAAGTACCAAACCAAACAAAACTATAGCTAAGAAGACTCAATTTTATATAATGTTGAAATTGAATATACAAGTTTATGCTCTAATATGTTTTGAAGTTGAATTCACAATTTCTTGTGCAATGTTAGTTAATCCTCCAAAGTCACTTAATAGTTGGTTGACTAACCATACTTACATTTAACGTTTAATTAACTCAATTTGCCTTGTTTTATTCTTTAGTTAATGCTGGCTAATACAGCATAACTTTTAATGCATTTACAAATTTCTAATACTTCATTGTAATGTTTGACAAAACAGTGGTGATTGATATTTCCTCAAAAAAAAAACAAACAGTGGTGATTGATAGATCTCTAAGCATAATAACCTATATTATCTATATGGCAAATTTTGAAGAATAGACTCATAGTTTAAGACGTTTGGGTAGTGATGAGAATTTAAAATAACGAACGTGTTATGGAAACGAACCTGAGAGATCCAATGGACGGCATAATTGGAGTGAACCAAATGCAAGCCATCTCGAGGGAAGATCCGATTGAAGAACGAGCCAGGAGCACCCATGACAAAACACTGAAGTTAATCTAAGAATAAAAAGTTTCTTGTCAAAAAAATAAATAAATAAATAAATAAAAAGTTGAGAGCACTATTTTAGGAACTATATATGTATAGACGATAATTACTACTCAGCCCTCTAAAATAATTTACAAAATAGTGTACCTGTCAACATGATATTCCTGATTCATATTTTTTCTATATACTACAAGAATTACATCTAATGTGATATTGTGCATTGAACATTAATAAAGATATACACGTAAGATTTATTTTGAAATCTTTTTTTCATCCATATATTTATTGAATTAGATAACACAATTAAAAAATAATTTGTGCGCATCCAAAACAATTTGCTTGTTTTTATTTCCCAAGGTTAAGTTCTTTTCAAAATAAAATAAAATAAAAAAGGTTAAGTTCTTTTCAACACCATAGACTTGAAAGAGCAACCTTGGACCAATGAAACTACTTGAAATTTCACACAAGACCACAACTTTGAAATTATTTTACATTACTTTGCATTAAAAAAAAAATAAAAAAAGATGAAAAAAAGATGATACTTGGACTATAGAGTTGCGAGCATAGCTGAATTCACCGTCACCTTCCTTCATGCAAGGAATTTATTTTATCTCCATTGCAAAACACACCTTTTTTTTATGAGAAAAAATATAAGTTTCTAACCAAGGGCAAAGGGTTGTGTATGTATTTTAAAGTGAGCAAGTAGGGGTATTTAAGTAATTAACATTATTTGGCTTTAACATTGAATAACCATGTTTGTACTTTGCAAGGTTTTGCTTTTATTAAAATATAATTAATGATATTGATGTTATAAAATAAGCATAAAACTCCTAACATTGTAATTTTTTTTTTTTTGTTTTGAACAATCCTAACATTGTAATTAAAAAAATAGAGAAAGTATAATAAGGAGTTTACTTGTCAATACTCGTACTCCTATAGTCGTATGACATATCAAAACCGCAACTGTAATGGATATGCCTTCAGCCTCATGGATCGATTTGGTAACCAAAGTACAATAATATGGGTCGGCCCAAAAACCAATGTACATTCTAAGCCTTTTAAGCAATTAAGCTTGGCACATTGGGTTATGCACACACAATTGACACAACTATACAAAAAGATTTAACAATAAATTTTCTTTAAAATTGATTACTTAATTTACTTGGTGTCCCTTACACAAATACAAATAGTACAAATATGCAAATGACTACGATAGTTAAACACATTTATTATAATTACGGAATAACATACAAATGAAACTATGGAAGAAGATTACATAATTAAACACTAATTTTATATGATTTATATTATAATAATCATGATTGAACCCATTTAAGCAGCAGAGATGCGAATTGACTTAACTTGAGGCTTCTTCTCCTCAACTTTAGGAACAGTAACAGTAAGAACACCATTCTCCATGTTGGCCTTGATCTCCTCCATCTTGACACGGTGCCACTTGTCATTCTTCTCCTCTTGTTCCCTGTTTCTCTCTCCGCTGATCTGGACCACCTTCCCATCTTCCACCTGAACCTTGACCTCCTCCTTCTTCAAGCCGGATAAATACGCCTTGAATACATGGGCCTCCGGAGTCTCTTTCCAGTCAATTCGGGTGTTCACAAATGCAGCGGTATCGGTGTCGCCACCGGTGGAGGTGAGTGATCGAGAGGTGTTATTGTTCAAGGGAAAATCATGGAAAGGGTCAAATAAATCAAGAGAGAATGGGTCGAAGACATTGCTTCGTCGGTTTCCGAAAAAGCTTGGAATCAGCGACATTTTTATTTGATTTTGGTTTTGTATAAGTGTTTGATTTTATGTGGGATTGATTGTTTCGATTTGTAAGGAGATTTATGAACTTGTTTTTTATGATAAGGGAAACATGAGAATGGGAATTTATAGAAAGTGAGGGCGATAATGGAAGTATCTAGAACATTCTTAGTAATTGCGGTTTCTTAATGATGGCGGGAAAAAACAGAGGTGAAAGAAGAATACAGAGTAATGGAGATAAGAGCACTCACAGCAGTGAGGAGAAAAGCCCTCACGAGTAAAAATAAGGGTGTAAAAAAAATACCCAAGCATTACGTTAGTGAGGGAAAAAACCCTCACCGTTGAGAGCTATGGAAAACGCACAAGAGTTGAGGGGAAATACTCGTGAACAGTAACAAGTGGGCCCCACTCGTACACGCGTGTTCGCTTTTTTTTTTCCCTTCTGGCTTGCAAAACGACGTCGTTTTGCCTTAAAGAAGGGCGAAACGACGCCGTTTTGAGGGGCAAAAAGGGGAAAAAAAATAGGGGGCAGCTGGCCTGACGCGCGTCAGACCCAGCCAATGGGGATGCGACACGCGTCAGGCTTTATCCTTCCAACCAATCAGATTTTTTTTGCTTTTATTACAACGGTTATATTTTTGTAAGTTAAATATAACCGTTGTAATTATAAAAAAAAAACAAAATTCACCAACGGATAGATTTTTTTTTCTCTATAAATAGACATGCATTTTGATATATTTTGATATACTTTCAAAAAACCTATAAATACTACAAATTTCCTTCTTTTCCCAATTTCTTTGAGTTATTTTCATCATTTTTATTATTATTATTATTCGTAAAAAAAAAAAAAAAAAACCTCAGTTATTATTTAGTATTATTATTATTATTTTTATTATTATTATAATTATTATTATTATTACTAGTAGTAGTAGTAGTAGTAGTGTTAATTTAAAAAAGTGGTAGTTTTATTGGTATTCTTATAATTATTATTATTATTATTATTATTATTATTATTATTATTTCTGTTAAAATTATTAATCCTTGAAAAAAATCGTATTATTATATTGTCAAAAAAAAGTAGTAGTATTATTATTGTTGTTGTTGTTATTATTATTATTATTATTATTATTATTATTATTATTATTATTATTGTTATTGTTATTATTATTATTATTATCATTATTATTATTATTATTATCATCATCATTATTATTATTATTATTTTGCTAATGGATCCTAACAAACCAGATTTTTCTAATTATTTTTCTGATTTGGGTGATGATTTTGTCACTAACCCTCGATTTCAAACCTTCCTTCAACGAATAGCTACTCAATATCCACCGCAACAAACACCTCCTCAATTTCCACCACAACAAACACCTCCTCAATTTCCACCACCACATTCACCTCCTGTTTATCAAGGGAGCAATTCTCAATATGAAGATGAAATGGAAGAAAGTGTTCCAGATACTCCACAATACCCTCCACCTCCTCCAAGAGTGTCTGTCAATCAAAACCAACCACTTACAAAAGGGAGTCGAATGTGGTCTGTTGCGGAGGATGAAACTCTTATTGGTTTGTATCTGCAATTCAGTGAAGATGCAATTGTTGGTACAAACCAAAAAGCATCTGTGCTTTGGAGAAAAATTTCAGCGGCATATGATGAAGCGCAGGCTGAGAAACCTCACATTCTACCACCAAGACCTTTGAGGAGTTTGGAAAGTCGTTGGAGAAGGATGGCAGCTGATTTAATACAATGGAGTAGCTGCTATGACGAAGCAGGAAGGGTTACAGGAAGTGGCTACAACGAAGCAGATCGAATTAATAACGCCAGTAAGTTATTCTATGCTTCCTCCAAGCCTACTCAACATAATTTTAATTGTCACCATGGTTGGGAAATGGTTAAAAATGACCCAAAGTGGAGGACAAAACTTAGGTGGGCGTTGTCAAGAGAGGAAAGATTAGCTGTAGGTGATGCCGTCGAAGATGATAGTAGTGGCAGTGATAAGCGATGTAGAACCGTAGAGGAAGGTGATACACCATCCACGGGTTTCTGTTCTGGAGGTCTTCCTCGACCCGATGGTGTTAAAAAGGCAAAGGCCAAGCGTAATAAGGGAAAAGAAGTGGCTTCTGATTCTTCAACCATTGGTGAGCAAATGAAGCAGAATAATGCCTGTAGGGAAACAGAGGCACAAATACGGTTGAAGAAGTTGGATTTTGACATGGAAAGGGAGAGGAGGAAACAAAAACAAGTCGAAATTCAACAAAAACAAGTTGACATACAAGAGAGAAGGCTGAACTATGAAATGCTGCAAGATCTACTTTCAAAGGGTACTGATCTAACTCCCGATGAAGAGGCCTACAAGGAGGAATTACGTGCAATGCTATATGGTAAAAGGCACGTGTGACTTGGAGATTTGGCTTATGTTTTATTTAGTTAATGTTAACTTTATGTTTTATTCAGTTAATTTAATGTACTAGTGTTTATTTAGTTTATGTTAAATTTATGTTTATGTAATGTTAAATTTATTATTAATATTCAGTTAATTCACATGTTTTCTTAGTAATTTGAAATTGATAAAGCTGATATCTGATAAAGATACAATCTGACACGCGTCACATGTCACCTCTGCTCAAACATCAATAACACTGCACAATCACATGCTAAAGTAATGCACTGAATTGTCACCTCTGCTCAAACATCAATAACACTGCACAATCACATGCTAAAATAATGCATTGAATTGTCACCTCGAGTCACATGCAATTTCAATTCCACTTTAACTCACATGCAAACTTACCACTACCATCCAATAATGACTTTCACATTTTCTATATATACCTGTGTTATTATAAACGGAAACAATCCCAAACACACCAACTACCTAACCAAAATAAAAATGTCTTTCATTTCTTCCACCTCAAGCTCCTCTTCTGATGATTTCTCCAAAAATCATGAATTTGATTGCTTAGTTGATGAGTATGTAGCAAATCACCTACCTCATAGATTACTTCCTCCAGACCAACCACAAGAACCTCCACTAAATAATGAAACTGAACTATCAACGGAGCCCAAAAGGGATAGGGAAAGAGAAAAAGGGCATGTGCAACTATACAACGATTATTTCGCGAATA
The DNA here is from genome assembly GCF_001683475.1 of Chenopodium quinoa. NCBI lineage: Eukaryota > Viridiplantae > Streptophyta > Magnoliopsida > Caryophyllales > Amaranthaceae > Chenopodium > Chenopodium quinoa. Next base: position 1,392,769 of record NW_018744582.1, on the reverse strand, counting down.
ATCCAGTGTATAACGACAACCAATTCCGACGTAGATTCCGTATGCAACGGTCATTGTTCTGCCGCATTATGAGCAAAGTGGTTGAGGGGGATCAATTCTTCCAGCAACGTCGAAAAGCAGCTGGGAAGCTTGGTTTATCACCGTTGCAGAAATGCACCGCTGCAATAAGAATGTTAGCGTATGGCGTAGCCGCAGACGCTGTGGATGAATATTTACGTCTCGGCCAAACAACCTCTAGGCAGGCATTGCAACATTTCTGTCAAGGGGTTATTTCACAATTTGAAAGTGAATATCTACGAAAACCTACAGATGAAGATTTAAGGAGAATCCTTCATCAAAATGATCTGCGTGGTTTTCCAGGGATGATTGGTAGTATAGACTGCATGCATTGGGAGTGGAAGAATTGTCCTACTGCTTGGAAGGCACAATATGCTGGTCGTAGCAAGAGTGCAACTCTCATTCTTGAAGCTGTTGCTGATCAAGATCTATGGATTTGGCATGCGTTCTTTGGAATGCCTGGGTCATGTAACGATTTGAATGTCCTTTACCGTTCACCGGTATTTGATGATGTTTTACAAGGTCATGCACCACCCATAAATTTTACGGTTAATGGACATCAATATGAGTTGGGCTACTACTTGGCCGATGGGATTTACCCGAGATGGCCAACTTTTATACAGGGTATAACACATCCTCATGTTAGAAAAGACAAGTTGTTTGCTGATCAACAAGCAGCAGTTCGGAAAGACGTCGAACGGGCTTTCGGAGTTTTACAAGCTAGGTTCGCTATACTACGACAACCAGCACTTGCATACGACGAAGATATTCTCTGTGATATTATGAAAGCCTGTATAATAATGCACAACATGATCGTCGAGGATGAACGACACAACTACGCACGTGCAGATGTTTTGAGACGATACTACGAAGAAGATCGACCACAACGTACGGTGAGGCGGGCAGACCCGAGCACAAGTGCCACGGTGTTTAACAACGAGCCATTTGAATTCAATGTCGGGCGACCACCCAACATTGATTTCAACACGTATTTGGAGAGAAGGATTTCCCTTCGTGATAGAGAAATTCATTCATCTCTGAAACAAGATTTAGTGGAGCACATATGGCAGAACTTTCGTCATAATGCGGTTGAATAAATAATTTTTTAGTTTGTTATTTGTAACCGTATCGTTATTTATGTTTTAATACTCGTGTTTGTATTTTATTTTAGTAGAACCACTTTTATCTAGTTCGTACTTGTACCGTTATTTAACATCCCATGTGTTTGTATTACCGTTATTGAAGTTCCCATGTGACTATTTAATGTGTTCATTACAAAAATGTGCTACTAATTCAAATGTTAAATTATAAATAAAACGTAATTGAAAAATAAATAAAAATTATTAATTATACTTAAAACGTAATTGACAAATAAAAAACAATCTTATTAAGTTATAATTGAAACGTAATTGAAAAATAAATATAAAAATTATAAATTTTTATTATATTATTTTTAAACGTAATTGAAAAGTAAATATAAAACTTATAAATTGTTATTAAATTATACATTTTTATTAAATTATTTTTAAATGTAATTAAAAAATAAATTATTTTCACATATTTTAATTGTATTGGAAAATTAAATATGTAGTATAAACATTATTTCAAAATAAAGATAAAATAAAAAGATGATGTGTATTATGGTGGGGTATAGTAAATAGTGGAGGAAAAAGTGATGAGAGGTTTTTTTTTCTCCTCATTGATGTAGTGAAAAAAACATTTGATGAGAGAAATTGTATGGGAAGAGTGAGAAAGTGGGTAGAGAGAGATTGAGAGGTTTTTTTTTTCCTCACTGCTGATAGTGGTCTAAGTGTAGGATTCTAGTATATTCCAGAAATTTTGCATTTTACCGGCCTTTAAATATGGAAGCCCGATGCATATTGGGCCTTGCTTATTAGGCCCAATTTTGGATTTCTAACTTTTAGACTTTTACATTCTAATTTTAAATTTTTGTTAACAGATAGATAAAATATTAAGAAGTAAAAAAATAATGGTTTGAAATAATCCAAAACTTTGAAATATACGTTGATACAATGATACATAAGCAATAATTTAAAATCGAGACATAAGCTGGTTTTCAACATTCTCTCATCTAGTTCTTGAAAAACATAATTTTTTTTGGTTTTGTTTTTGAGCCATAAGCTTTCAAAACATAAAATATTATCACATAATATGATAGTAGTAACATTTTTATTTAATACAAAGTAAAACGATAAACATAAATTAATTGACATACAATAACATCGAACAGTCCCTTAATTATTAAATATATAGTCCCATATGAGTTCCTCCACAAAGTTGTACATAAGCGTACATAATTTTGCATGGCTGGTCTTTTTATTGCTTGTTACACATGAAACAAGTTCAATGTTCTAAATTTTCTTAAGCAATATGATAACGCTGTGGTGCTCAATAAGCTTTCCTTTAGCTAGATGCTCGCAAGTGAATTGGGTAAATTTCTCATACAATAGCTCCAACACATCTTCTCCAAAATGACGCGAAATCAAGGATTCAGTAAAGGATCTCACGAATTTGCTTATGACTTTTGCTCTTTCCCAATTGTCCTCTATTTCATGTGCAACATGCTGCGCCATTGTATTCACATTCTCAATAACAAATGACCCTTGATTATGCACTATGCTTTCAATATCATCTTCGTTAGGCCCAAAATATGGGATATCGAAGGTGTCTAGCTTTTCTTCCTTGATCAAACCCTGATATATGCATCAATAATTATATTTAATTTTGATCACGTGTAATTAGTAAATAGACATTGATCACAAAATTTAGGTTACTGATATACTTTACCAACTAAACTAGTAAAATCTATCACATCTTCAAATACTACAATTATATTCAACTCCGTATAAGATACAATTAGGGCATAATAAATCACCTGTGAAACGAGCTTAGTGATGGCTTGAGCCATTATTTCGAGTTCCCACGGCTGCCATGTCGCTGCATCGGATGAAATTGGCCAACCTCGGAGTGTCAAAAGCATACGACCATTAGAATAAACTTCCTCAGATCGACAAATGAGGAACTGGGTGAAGTCTTGTTGAAACTGAGCCATGTAAGCTTTTGCAACAATCTTAGGACTTGACTTGGATATGTAGATGTTGCCCTTGTTTGTTGGTATGCCTTCTCCACTATAGAGCTCAGATGGTGCCTTCACACATCAATCAGCATGTCAGTAATATACTAATATAGTACATTCAAAGATCAAGGACAAATTACTCAATAATTGAAAAATCATCACGACCAATAAGTCCGAATAAGATAACATACCTGGGACAACCAGTGGAGGGTGTAATTTGCATGAACGAAATGCAAAACATTCTTAGGAAAAAAGTCTACCGTAGTAGGATCCAGGAGTAGTCATTAAATAACACAAAGGCACACCATCTTTTTTCTTGAGTAACTCCGTATTTAACAATTCTTTAAACAGAAAGCTGAAATCATTTGAAGGAAGATCATTCAAAAACACAATAATTTCAGGTACATCGTTATCTTTCCACTTCAATTCCTCGCATTTCCTTTGCACATTTTCTATCACCAATTTTACTACAGCTAATGGTACTGGGCCAACTCCACAGCCCAAATCAGCTACTTTAATAACCTTACTTGGGCTTTTAACTTCTGTAATTACAGATTGAATTGCTCTCTCTAGCATAGGTTGGCCCATTAAACTCGCTGCCTTCTGTTATATCAAATCAATAGAATTAAATATACTTGTATATAAAAATAAATAAATAAATAAATAAATTAGAGGGTTAAAATTTATACTCATGATTTCAATAAATGAAATTTAGAGCTAAAATTATAGCATATGGTTTTAATATTACCTGGACAAAAGAATTCTGAGAATAGCTAAGTTCTCCATCACCTTCATTCATGTGAAGAAATTCTTGTAACCCCATTTTTTTTGGTAACCCTACAAATTTTTCTTTTGCCTTGTTAAGCCAAAATACCATAGTTTATATCGACAATTTTGTGCATGCTGTTATAATGAGTCATATACATGCAAAAGGAGATATATTGACATAGTTTATATCGACAATTCAATGCTCATTACTCATTAGTCACTACATACTCACCGATCACTAAAGTAAATACTTACATTACTTTTTGAAGAGTAAATTTCACGGACATTACATGTAAGCGTCTCATATTGAAGAAAAAAATATAGAGTTCAATAATACTATATTTTTTTAGGTTATTGTTATATGGTTTTGGGATGAAACATCATTGGACTTGTGAAGTGAACTCTCTTTGTGTGATGGGTGCGGCTAACGCCTATAGTTAACATAGTATCAAAGCCAAGTTCCACGGTTTGAGACATTTAATGGCTTAAGTAATGAGTACACTGGGCCAACTTAATTATGTGAGGAGTGAAAAAAAAATGGACTATGGCCCCATAAAACATTACATGTGAGGGGGAGCTCCTTAGACTTGTGAGTCATTGAGTTATGAAGTGGGTCTCTATCTTGATAACGGGTGCAGACTCGTATTTAATATTCACATTTCTCACTTCTTAGTAGTAACCCAAATCTATACTAATATAAATAAATTTAAGGTTTATTTAAACTCCAAATTATGCAAATCGTATAATTTTTATTTACTACATATTTTTGATTGATAGGTAAGGAAAAGGTCTTATCGAGGCAGAGCCTTGAATTCCGCAATGATCAACCAGACATTAGTTAGCGGGTTGATCATGCTTAGATATTTGCATGTAGTACTCCTTAGTCCTTCTTATTGGCATATGGAGTACTCTAGAGTATTCAGTATTGTGATGTTGACCAACATAATTGTCAATTTATTACAAAGTACTGGTGAAGTAAAAAAAAAAATGTAGTTTTCTTTGTAAGTTTTTCTTAAAAAAGTAAAATTCTTATATGAACACCTTACCTCAAAGTAGCTTTGACGTAAGTAAGAAGAAGCTAATCACACCGTGTGCAAACACAATGATCAACTTGTGAAGCCTCAAACTTTGTTTTTCTTTCCTTATTCTTTTTATTTTTTTCCCCTCAACACTCTATATGTTGGATTTTCAATGGAAGCATCTTTTTTCCACTTAAAAAACATTATGTTCAGCTCTTATAAACTAATTAGAGGGAAGTTGCAACACTAGCAAGTACCATCTTATCTAAAGATCTCACAGGATTTCTACAAAGAATCAAGTTTGAACACATTCTAAAATCATATCAGATTTCATAAACATATTGAAAAAAGTGACTTGTATACTAATCCAAGCAAATTGCTACGCATAAGAAATAAATTAAGAAAGATTTTACAAAAAATAATATTGTTCAAATAAAATTTGGTTTACAGACACATAAGCACAACAAAATAGACACATTTTAATCCAACTATAACTAAACCGGTCATGCCAAACTGCACCAGACACGCCATGGCCAAGATAGTAGATACATCCTTGCATAGTTTTTTTTTTTTGATGCATAAGAGAGGCTAAGTCTCGGGAAATGAAAACAAAACTAATACATACAAACAAAAATAAACCACAGGGGAATAAAGCGAGGAAAAGCTACACCGACTCTATCTTCAGTAAAATACGATCCAAATCCAAGGTTGAAAACTGAACCAACTCAACTTTGTTCTTTTGCGATACTCCTTGATTGACGAGCCAATTCGTTGCTCGGTTATTAGTTATTCATAGTCATATGGTCATAAGTCAAAATCCAACTTATATGTGAGGTTGCAGTAACTCGTTAAGGGAAAAAAAAAAAAAAAAAAAAAAAAGCAACCTTGAAATTAACCCGCCATAGATTAATTTGCAGAATACGATCCTATAGCCTCATACCTGAGCTACTATTCCTGGCGGGAAGAAAAACCTAATTTTTCCGATGACGTCTTTTCTCGACGAATTTCAAGCCAGTAAGTTTTTAGATCTTTGCACTTTAATTCAATTGAAACGTTTTTATCTCCTGTATCAAACCCTAGTTTTTTTTATGATTTGTCTAATTAATGCCTGTAAATCCCTTAATTCGTAACATATTTTTGATTTCTGGTTGATTTGTTGTAAATTGTTCAGAACTATGTCTAATTCTCTTCGCCCTTGCTCGAAATTGATAGAATTGAAGGCGATTTTTGCATTTTAATAATAAAAGCCGACATTTTCAATTATATGATGGGTTTTTTAAGTTCCGTTTGATTTTTTGGATGCTTAGCCTGTAAATTTTCACAAGGAAGTAGTTGCAAAGAACATTGAACTCACCACTGTCAGAAATTGTAGTCAATATAGTTTCACTGGTAGCCCAAAATTAGGACATAGCAGCATTAGATAAATTCTGGGAAATTTGGGGGGCTAGGGGTGAAGGGTGTTGGTTAGTGAGTACCAAGCAGTATTCTTCGAAAGGAATTTGCGAAATAAGAATGAAAATCAAAGCCATGAGCATTGTCGAAAGGCGTTGGAGCAGCATCACGTATGATTTATTTGATTTACGCTACAAGAATTGCAAACAATTCAATGAGCTATCTATTTCAGTAATGTTCATTACAAACTAATTATTATTGATGCTGGTTGTGATTCCCGCTTCTGTGGATTTGGTGTATTATGTCTGTGCATTGCTTACTCGTGTCCAGCATTCGCATCTGTTTAGCGATGTTGCTTGTTGACAGTGTAATCTGTTTATATTAGTTGTTGACAAAAGTTTTATGTTGACTTTATGCAGATCTTGAGTTGCTTCCAAATATCCTACAGAAGAAATATGCATTGCTACGCGATCTTGACAAAAGTTTACAAGGTTTGTTAGTCACTGTGTTTTGATAGTCTTACTTTCAGACTTTGAGTTTATTACTTCCTTTTCCCTTCTTCATTACCTGCTGCAGTTAGTTGTCTCTGCTCTTATTTTTAGGCATTTCTTCAAAGAAAACAAGCTTCTAGACTTTGATATTATTACTTCCTCCTCCCTACTATAGCGATTGCTCAAGTTATCTGTCTCTGCTCTTGTTTTCTACATTCCTTAGAGAAGACAAGAAAATGTTCCCAACCTGAACTGCGTTCTATTTTTTTTGGGTGAGGGCATCATGGCCGTTGGTATTGTCTTGACAGGCATCCTGCGGCAGAATGAACAGCGCTGCGAGCAAGAAATAGAAGATATTAAGCAGAGATTGCTATCTGGTTCTATTACACCAGAGTCATCCGGCATCAGATTCTCAGATGAAGCACTTGATGAGCAGAAGCACAGTGTCAGGATTGCTGATGAAAAGGTTGCTTTGGCTGTCCAGGCATATGATTTGGTATGGCTTATATCTACTTTCCCTCTTTTCTTCAAATGATTGAAGCTGCGCAGTTTATCATTATCATGTTTGACCCATTTCTTAAATCTCATCCTAGGGGAAACTCAATTGTCATGCTGTCAAAAAAAAAAAAAAAAATAAATAAAGGATTTGCTAGCTTCTAGAACTAGTGATCTCAACTAGGAACACTACACATCACAGTTGGATTCGGGCAGGCACTTTCACTGTCATAATGATACTTTAAAAAAGAAAAAAAAAGAAACTAGTGAATACATTTTGATACTTTGAAAATGAAAATTTGGTAATAACAACAGTGACATTTATCCATCTTGGGACCTTTCTTGGGCATTTCTAAAAGCAATGAGAACTGTTTCAAGCATTTGAAATTCTTGAAGGTAGAGGTACTATGCATGAACTGATTGCTGGAGGGTGAAGGGGAAGAAGCACATGCCACCAAATAAAAAATAAAATAGAAAAAAAATATATTCCAGATTAAGGAAAAAAAATACAAGGGACCTCACTGCATTGGGAGTCAACTACTGAGGGGTACAGTTTACTATCAAAACCTGTATCTTGAATAAGCTTTAGAAGGAACAAGTCTTTCCTGATTACCTTACTTAGTTCTTTTGGCATACTCTTTTCATGCAGTCCCCTTTTACATGATCTTACATCTCGAAGAGTTATTAAAAGCTGCTAACATCTTGTACCATAAAAGCTTCACATTTTGTCTCTTTTTTAGAAATAGTTGACAATGCATTCATCTGAGAAAGGGCCAATTGCTGTCACCGTGTGCTCGCTTCAGCTGACGCAAAAGATCATGAATCAGGATAGAAAAAGTGTGTTATATGTAGTCATGTTAGGATCAATGCTATAAACTTTCCATCATTATAGTTTTTGGAAGTTTTTGGTTTGTCCCACTAATTTTTTCCCTTTATTGTGCGATGTTGAATTTGTTAACAAAGGTGGATGCACACATTCAACAGCTTGACCAATATCTGAAGACATCTGAGGAGGAGAATCGACGAGGTATTCTGACTTTTACCTTTTCTTTTTCTCACTTAGTAGATCTGGTAACTGCAGCATCTGCTGAGCTATTTCACTTGTTTTTACAAAAATGACCTTGCTTTTCTCAGAGAAAGAGCTTGCATCTGCTCCTGCTTCATCCGATGCAAGTGGTGATGGTAGCACAAAAACTGGAAGAAGCAGTGAAGGTGGAAGAGGGGGACGTAAAAAGTATACTACTTGCACTTAGTGAATGCTCAATTTATCTTGCTTTAGTTACCTTTTTAGATAATTGATCACCGGTTTTTCTGGACATCAGCACTTGCACTTCAGTTGGTCTTCCAAACCTTTTTTCTTGCTCCTTATTTGAACCATTGTTCAGAAACAGTCTTTTTTTTTTTTTTTTCCTCCTTTATAAATAAAAATATTTCCACTAATCACCTAAGCCACTTGTGTTTTGTTGCTTGTTTTTGTGAGGGTTTTTTTTTATTTTTTTATTTTATACATATATTTTTTTTTAATGTTTGTGAGAAGTTTTACCATTGAATATAACCTTTTGTTGTTGTTGTTGCAGAACACGTCTTGCTGCTGCAGCAGCAGCTGCCACAGCTCCTGCAAATCCACCAAGCATGGACTTGGATATACCAGTTGATCCCAATGAACCCACTTATTGTCTCTGTAATCAAGTCAGCTATGGCGAGATGGTTGCATGTGATAATCCTGATGTAAGTTGTTTATTTAAATTATCATTTCCCCCATTTTATTCATAATTATGTTCTGATCAAGGCCATTATGTTGCTCTTGCAGTGCAGGATCGAATGGTTCCATTTTGGGTGTGTTAGTTTAAAAGAGAAGCCAAAGGGGAAATGGTATTGTTCCGATTGTGCTGGAACACAGAAGCGCCGTAAAGGCAAATAATTTCTGGACTACACCATGAATGTTTGTGTCCAAAAATGGTGATATTGAGATCATCCTGAATGGCAAGAAAGGTACGAGTAGATTTTATGTATGGGTTTTGTACAGCCTGCTTGTTGATTAACTTGTAGCTTTAGATCAGGTATGCAGTATACTGGAGATTCTCTTTGTACTGCTATTGGCAATTTTGTATGCTGTTAGTGTTACATGCTTGTCACTCCCTTTTTCTTGACACTATGTGGCTTGGATTGTGTAATAATTTGTTTCCTGACCCCCTCTGTAATCTAGTTACCCTTGTGTAGATTTAAGTCTGTTTTTCCAACTGTCTTTGCCTTGTCAGTTACGGCCTGATTGTATACATTTTGACATTTTTCTTAAGCCAGTCGGTAAAATTTCTGAATTTCTATTTTTGTATGTTCGCGAGCTACACAGTCAACTAATGAGGTTAATTTGGACACTAGTTCAAATGCATAATTATTTCAGAACTGAGCATGATCAGAGTAACCAATCTATGTAATCATAAGTCGTGTATAGGGCTTTGTTCTTGAGTTTTATTCTTCACAGTTTGATTTTCCAGGGGATAGGGATCCTTCAAACTAGCTAACATGTAGAGTTGAACATATAATTAACTTCCCACAAATATTTTTTGACGTTTGTAAAACCGGCATTAGAATCTACTCTGTATCATTTGGTTGGTCTATCAGACTTAGAATATGTAGGAGCCCAGCTTGGGAGGAATGGACAGTCCCTTGGAGCTTCATGGAAAGAAGCATGAGGCTCCCTCTCCCTTATCTAGCCCTACACCTCGCTCACCCGAGCTTGACTATAAGATAGCTAGTCAAACATGGGGTATTATATAGTCAGTTCTTGGTATATAGGATCACAAAAAATTAATCAATACTTGTATATAATTTGGGTTAGGAGTTAAATCCTTAACATGTGACTATTTACCCTTTTGTTTAAAATACTTGTTGCTTGACATCCCATACATTTGATTCAAATTATGCTGCTTGACTTGACATTCCAACAAAATATTTTTTATATTGAACTTTTTTTACTAATGATAATGAAACAATAATACTACAAAGTAGTACATCATTTTATAAAGCTGTAGCAATTATAATAAGTTTAAGATTATTGGCAGAACTTTATTAAACATGATTAGTTAGTGAGCTATAACTCAATTTCACCCTGAAGGTCACACAAATTATATGACAAATTGACATTAAACCAATAATTAGGCACTAATTAACCAGATTATATAAAGGCCATTAAAGGGGTATGGCCTCCCAAATCGGGGGTATATACACAACCATTTAGAGGGTCCCCCCAAAATTTAGGATCCCATTACATGACGTTTGCAACTTTTAAACCTAATTAGCTAAGCTAAACTTAATTTATTAACTAACAATGTTAGTGGCGACAACATATAATAAGCCGACGGAATTTGAGGGCCGGCCTTGATTTCATGCGCACCCCTAACAATCAACATTATAATAACATATATAATACCCTTTTATTTATTTATTTTATTTTTTATTTTTTTATAACATATAATACCCTTTATTTGATTATAGTACTTTTCCTAATTACCTAGTACAATTAATTAATAATTTGAAAAAAGAATAATAAAAAAAAAAACATAGTACTAAAACTTAGTAAATTACCATTACAATGAAATAAAAAATAAATAAATAAATAAAAATACATAGGGTACATGAATACCTTGGAATTTTGGGTTTCAATCTGTTTTGGATTTTTTTCCTTGTTATGTTTTGCAGGTTCTAAACATTTACAAACGGTGATGGACAATGAACAAAGTGACATATAGGCACTTTTACCAATTTCATTTTGTTTTATTTGACGTTTCATGGTTAGTTGTTAATTTTTAGAGAAAAAAAATGGTAGAATAGTAGTAAGTAGAGGTTGCTTAAATTTCTATATGCTGTGTTTAACTCCGTAATACTTATAGTAATTATGTGTTCGCTGTCGTAAGAATTTAAGAATGTCAATTGGAATTGTAAAATATATTTAACTTTTCATTTATGCAGAGTATGATATTTGATATAATTGCTCAATTTATTTAACTCTTCATTTATGCAGAGTATGATATTTGATATGATAGCTAAATTTAGTGTATGTAAGTTAATTTTCTCTTACATATCTATTATATACGTAACCAACTCCACTTTCTTCTCTATGCTCACACCATCATAAGAGTCACTTACAGCCACAATATTGCGAACGTTTTTGTAGCTATAATTCTTAGCCAGAAGCACAAAAACACACATGTTCAACACAATTATGGTCATCAAGAGCCAGTAAAAATAATCAAGACGACTATGCTTCAAATCCTTGCCTATCCACTTCTTCCCACCTTGCATCCCTGTCACATAATCCACGATAATGACTAAAAAGCTACTAAGGAAGCTTCCAACACCAAGAATACTAAGGTAAAACGCCATCCCTAAACTCCTCATCGAGTCAGGAACTTGGTCATAGAAGAACTCTTGCATTCCTACCAGGGAAAATCCGTCCCCTATACCTGCAAGTAAGAATTGAGGCGCTAGCCAAACTACATTCATTGTTTTCCCTTGCAGTAACATCTTTAACCTTTTCCTCTCAACCAAGGCTGAGATCATCATTGCTATGCTTTAAAACCATGCCAATTCCTATTCTTGTAAGGATGTCGATGCCTCTCTCATTGCCTGTGGTTCGCCTCTCAAGTATGGGAAGAGGACCTTGTCATAGAAGGCTACCGAGGCAAACATCGCTACGGCTGTTAGAGCGTACACAGAAGCCGCTGGAATTTCAAAGTGTTTGAAAACTTTCCTATTCATTTCGCTCCCTTGCTTGATGAAGAAAGTTGAGAGTTGCGCAATCCCTATACCAAACATCAAAGAAGTTAGCCATATAGGAACCATAGTTATTATGAGTTTCAGTTCCTCCACTTGTGTTACGGTTGCTAGCCTCCAGGGACTTTGTTTTTCCCTTGTTGACGCTCCATTATGTTCATGTTCCTCGATTATAGCAGCCTTGTCAAGAAATCTACAATACATATAACATTTAAGCACATTGTGATTAATCTCCTCTAAAATAGATATATATGATTTGAAAAATTACACAAATGAGTTGTAAGAAAAGTAGAAATAACAATGCAAATTCCTCAGAACTTTGCATTGTTTTTTAAATATAAAGGCTAGGATAGCTTTCTCTCAAGACTGTAATCGACCTATTGAATTTTGCAGTTACCTGAGCCTATTTGTGTGACCTAAAACCCGTCCTTGGGGCTTCTCTGAATTGTGAACCTCATTCAATAAGGAAGAATCTGAAGGACAGTTCAAATTTCTCTTTGCAATAGCAGCAACTAAGACGTGGAACAACGGGGTTAAGGGGCTTCCATGTCTGTAACGATAATATGGCCTACCTAGAACAAAAACCAAGACAGTGACTCCCATAGTTATGGTTAGTGTGAGGTAACCAATGCCCCAACTTACATACTCTTGTAGATACACTATCAAAGTTACCCCTATGAACAGGCCGCTGCAAAGTGCAATGTTCCACCAATTGAAAAATGACATCTTTTGCTTCCTTTCTTTGGAATGATTGTCATCGAATTGGTCCGCCTCAAAGCTCTCCAGGCACGGTTTATAACCCCCCGTCGCTAGAGCCACGAGGTAGGCCGCTACGAAGAATACCACCTTGTGAACCTTGCTAGCATGATCACATGAGTTTGGTGTTGTGCTGCAAGGTTTAAGGCTTGGAAGAAATTGAGTCATAGTAAAAAGACCTAAACCCTGAACATATGAGGAAAGAAATAGTGAATCATTACAATTTATCCCTTCGAGAACTGGATCATCAGAGAAGAGAAATATAATTTAGATAGATAATTGGTACAAAATAAAATTTAAAATTTCCACAATCCTTTGAGAATCAAGATCCTTTGTAGGAATCGAACCCCTATCACAGGGTACGGTGAAAGGTTAGAGGTGTTATTACCACAATCATCACTCAATTTTTACATGTATGCATCTTAAAAAAAATTCTAAAGATAATTTTTTTTTTTTTTTTTTTTTTTGTTAAAATAATTAAAAGGGAGTTTAGGATGAGAAAGAATTCATGACTTGCCAGGACATAGAGGATAGCAGAGAAGAGGATCATGAAATAGGGGCCAGTGTAAGTATCCGCAAGGAAGGCACCAAACAAAGGCATGACTGTTGTAACTCCATTCCATGTATACACACTGTTGGCTGCTGTCTTCAGGTTTTGGTGCATCACTTTAGTCATGTATGTTATCAAGCTTGTTGATATTCCAAAGTTACTCAACCTCTCACTAAACTCAAGTACTGCATACATTTAATTTGCATGTAGTAATTAGTGTGTAATTATTAAACTTGAAAGTCATACATTGTAGCATGTGGGATTTCATTAGATTTGTCTTTATATATAAAGTATTAAAATAAAAATACAACTTTTTGTGTTGCATTACTAATGGTTTATTGAAAATGTTAATAGTCAAATTTGTACGAATGTAATGAAGGTTTAGTATTAACTTCCTATGATGAAGAAGGAGGCTTTCCATGAGCCAGTGGAAGCTCAAAGAGGAATTCTTCCTTTGTAATCAAATGAAGAATCAAGAACTTGTGAATTCATGACATCTTCTACTTCATTATTTGTTGATTTTTCATGAGTGAAAACACTTCCTTCTCCATGTGTATTGTTCATGTTTTCACTCTAGGTTTTTGATACGGATACTAAAAAAAGCCGTTATAACCAAAGTACTAGTGTGACTTTTGGCAAGAATTTATTGTATAGAGTTAATAATAAATCGTATTCTCATCAATGTCTAAACTCGTTTGCACCAGAAATCAATGTCTAAACTCGCCACTTGTAGACTTGAAGCAGAAATTAATCTATTTGACTGATGTAACATCACTGTGGTGCAATAAAACGGAAGAGGATAGTACCATGTGTAATTTCTTAAGCTTTGTATGTATTTCTTTTAATTTCGAAATGAATTGGAAAGTACTTTTTTCAAAATTAAAAAATGATAAAGAACTAATAATCTAATATACATATATTCAAGTAAGGAAAAATGTAACATGATTTTAAAAACATGAAAAAAAATTCTTTCACATCCTTTTCATTTTAAGCATCCTTTATATTTGAACGAAGATTTCATCCCCACATCTTTGTGCAAAATGGTTAGGTGGGGGGTATAGAGATTAGAGATGCATGTTGTCAAAAGAGAAATATGCTGCAACTATATAATCTAGACCTTTATTTATTTATTTATTTATTTTTTATTTTTTTTTATTTTTTTTTTATTTTTTATTTTTAATAATACGTAGTAATGAAAAGGATAAACTTTATGTGATTATGATTATGCTAATTCTGTTTAATGTAGACTTTTGGACTCTTGGTACACCTTTATGTCATAATGAAAGTATCATGATTCCTAGAGATGATATTTTAAGGAAGATTTTCATTTTTGATGTCTAGGGATGATTAATTTTCATTTTAAGTGCATCATATATTCATATTATGGTATTTAACTCTTTAAGCACTTCTTAATTTCAAACTTGTTTGGATTTTATTTGGACATCTTCCTTAAAACATATAAATTTCTTCCATTAATCTAGAAATATTTAAAAAAAATTCTATATCGCATTTTTTTTTTTTTTTGAATGATGAGAATGTATCATCTTTATGACCGATCATTATGGAATATAAACTAATGAAACAACAAAGTACAAACACTACTACATTTTTGATCTAATGCAACCCCTAAATCTGTTGCATTAGACACCAAAAACCGTTGTGTTAGGCCTAATGCAACGGCCGTTGCATCTGCTGGTGTTGCCTTAGACCTAATGCAACGACCAATATAATCCGTCGCATTAGAGCAATACCTAATGCAACGGCATCATCTATCGGTTGTCTTAGATTACTCTGTAATAAATATCATAATAATGAGACCTAATGCAACGGCTGCACACACACACACACACACACACACACACACACACACACACACATATATTGTTAGTTAGCTGTTAATTGTTAATTCGTTAGTGCAAATAAAAATAAAATTTTTATCATTAAATTAAAAATTATTAAAAAAAAAATAAGAATTTTATTAATATGAATTCAAAGTTTGTACATTATTGTTATCTATAAGGAAAATTACAAAATTAAATTATCACTAGTTAAACTAAGAAAAAAACAATTGAAAGTTAAAACTAAATCATTTTGTCCGCCAAACAATATTTTCGGCAATTCTTTGGACCGCATTATCGTTTCTTTCTCCTGCTTCTCCAATTTCTCGTAAAGCAATTCGTGAAGCATCTTCTTCAACTTCAGTATTATCCACCTCTAGCACTGTAAAATCAACAATATTTTGATTATCCATCTTCTGTGGTACAAAATCATCGTAACTGAAGTATAAGGGTGCAACTAAGAACAATTTTAACTTGTACAGGAATAACAATATAACATTAACAATCTATCCTAACAAAAGTTTGTATACTTTGCATAAACTCAAAGAGGCACTTCTTGATGTGCTCATCGTTGGGCAGAAAGTATCCATATACATACGTCCATTTCAAGAGTTGCCAACAATCGACAACCTAAGAAAAACCACCAGAACATACATAATATTAGTTGTGGTAGTGCTTCAACAAGAAAGTCAAGTTGTTTTGGAGAAAGGCTGTATATGCCACACAAAACTTGAAGCTGAGAAAATCACAAAGTATATGATTATTAGCTACCGTGCAAACAAGCATATCTTGAAACAACATTAAGTTTGCAAGCGCAGATTCTCTATACTACAAGAAAGAGATCTAAATTCAATGGCAGTTTTAAAATTATTGAATAAAATATCCTAAATGAGTAATATTTAGTCTAATACCTGAATACAAATCTCCCATTCTTTGCAATAATAATTGTATCTCACAAGGAATTTCCTAGAAAACTCTTTAACATAATAATCCAAAAAAAAAAACAACAATATTAAACAATATAACATATGCTAAACATTACCGCAGTATGCATATTAAGAAAGTGCAAAAACTTACTTCATTAAGGCTACAAATTTCGGATCTTTATTACTCCAACAATCACCACCACAAAGACTGAAAACATTACCATTCAAAATTCGTAAGAAAGAAAGAACTAGTTCGACAAATTTTCAGTTGACATATATAGACAAGGGCCTTAACATGCAAAGTAGATACCTGCAGAATTCAAAATTGCATACGATGCATTTTACATACAACCCGAATATTTGCGCCCTGGACATGGCGTTGTATATGCTAACTTCCTACAAGTAAAATATAATTAATATCAAAATATGCAAACTCGAGGAAATAGAATGACAATTATCACTCATAATGTTATGCAATAAGTCCATCATACCAATTCTCTAACCTCGAAAGTCACATAAAAACGCAAACAATTATCACTCATAATGTTATGCAATAGTTGAATTAGCTAGTTTTAGCAAGTGAAAATACATTATTAGTGGTTCAAATCTGGCAAACTAGTTATGTTTTGGAAATTTAGGTGTTTCTAATTTTATATATGGAATTTAGTCTTCATGAAAACATATGCACAAGCCTATTAAACACCGGCAGCCTGCACACACATATAGAGTAGCAATAAAAGCATTTACGACTTTGAGATGAGTACAATAAGAAAAGTTAATAACACGTCAATTAAGAATCTATATATAATAAACTATGTAGGGTGAGGAATATCAATTACTTTGGAAAGAAAGGTCTGTATGTGTGAGAATGGCTGCTAGATTTGGAGCAAAAACTATACCTTAAGAGGGTTATAAGAAAAAATGATGTTTGTAAGTTTAGTTCGTGTAGGTGCAAAGTCACACTTATATAGAGTAATGCATTAACTCCTATCTAAACATGTTATTACATAGCTTATACATCCATTAGCAGTATGTGCCAACTTAGTTCCTTTACTACTCATAATCATATAATGCTGATGTCACTAACACCCGAAGAAAATTGGTAAAAGAATATTATCCAAACTTCAACAACAGCACCCAAAAGAAAGCTTGACACCTGGTATGATACAAGAACTCAACATATCATCAGCAATCGACCAACATTTTGAGGATATTAAGATGTCTTATCCTTATTAAATAAAATGTTAGTAGGATGTATGTCTATCAGATTGATGAGCATTAAACTCATGTTGAATTCTATGAGGCATATTTACAGTGAGTTAGTATTCAAGTTACTGATACCTTGCCATCTAGATAATTGGCTTTATAAACACATTCAATAGGTCCTTTTTCGAATAATTGACTCATAGAAAAGTTGCTAGTACATGTCTTTATCTCTGCCAATGCATTAGGGGTGATTTCAAAGGAAACAATGGGCAGTAACCAACAAGCTAACGGGGAAGACATCAGGGCAGCAGGCAGGGGAGGGGGAAAGACAACAATAACTAACAGTAGGGCAACAACCACTGTAGAGGAAGCGTCAATAACAGAACAACACACAAAACATCACAGCGACAATAGCTTAACAATCACCATAAAACGACCCTAACAGACCATCTACTGCCCCAAAAAACACCTCAACCCAATTAAATCCTAACCCAACCTGCCATACACAACAATAATAGATAAACAACAACAACAACTAACCACACGTATCAACAACCACATGTTGGATCAACAGCAACAACAACTAACCACACTATAGCCTAAAAAGCATAACACATATGTTGTTTCAACAACAACCACACACATTTCACCAACAATTATCCATCCCGCCAGTAACCTAGGTTACTGGTATACAAGCATGATTAATTCTTCCACCACCTAAACAGGATTCTAAACAAAAAAAATTGACATAAAATGAACTGAGTTAGGGTTTCATAGAAACAGTTACCAAAGACAAAATTAAGCCCGTTTAACGAGCTCAGAGGGGGGACTCCACGTTCACATCATCATCATCGCAAGTGATTTTATTAGGAGGACCTCAGATCCTTCGAAATTGAGATAGATAAGAAACCCTACGGACTGGAGGGGGCTTGGCCACAGATCTGGGCTTGTTCAAGACAGGAAGTGATGACCCTGACTCAGAACAAAACCCTAATTCCTCGTTTGCGCCCAATTGTCTTCGCTGAAACCCTAATTCGTCAACGGAGGTGGGTTTTGGAGTGGTTTCGTGGTGGAACCCTAACCCTAACACCACCATGCGTGGTGTTTCACCCTCAGAAACAAAGCCCTCAACTTCACCCTCACCAGAAACGACAAAGGAGGACCCAGAAGCCATAGATCTGACCACTAAACCGAGCGCTTGCCATATTTTGGGACTCATAATGTCTCGCCCTTTGCCGGAATTGTACAAAGAACAAGGCCAGAACGAATCTGATTCAAATGCATCCAAGAATACAGTAGTCATCCCCTGCTCGATCTCATCCTCTGTCGCGAAAATTGCAATGTGAAGGGGGGTTAAATTCATTAGAGAAAGAGGGTGAGAAAATGGGACTCAACAATGGCGGGGATTAAAATATTTGGGGTCTTTAATTTCGAATTTCAAAATTTTGGGTATAATATACGGAGGGAAAGAATATAATATTGAAAATTTAGCAGCCGTTGTGTTAGCTCTTGTTGCTGTTGTATTAGCCCAATCTAATGCAACGGCGTATAAGGGACCGTTGCATTAGATATGAAATATAATTGACTGTTGTATTAGTTAATCCTACCGTTGCATCAGGTTATCTATTACGACGACATTGAATAGGGCGTCGCATTAGCTTATTTTTGGCATTATATTTGGTCGAAAATGTAGTAGTGTAAAAGACTTTAATTGTCTCTAGAAAAACACTTTATTGTACTCCAACCTTAAAAGAAAAAAGCTCTACTTAAAATGCTTAAGATCAATTCACTTTAGAAATACAAAACTATAACGAGATTAAGTATTAATCCATAACTCAACATCACCAAAAAAAAGGCCATACAAATGACAGGAAACCAATAATTAGGTACTAATTAACCAGCTAATACATGCCATTAAGGTGGTATTGCCTCCCAAATTAAGGGTACATGCATACATAAACACCCTTTTAGTTTTAAAGGGTCCCACAAAAACTTTAGGATCCCACTAAATAACGTTATTATCTCCCACTTAATCAAAATAATTAATATAAGATGCATTGCTGGATTTCCTTAATTGGATTTCGACCCAAAAATTTCCCATCAATTGCGGTTCTTCCATTCCACTTGAAAGTTCCACAAATCTTATAATTTTACTTTTAGAAACTCTTCTTTTCGGCTTTTTAGCCCTTCTATTCCTCCCATATTATTAACAGTTTTTGTGTACAACTTTTTAAGCTTAGCTAATCTTAATTAGTTCCCATTATCCGACAATCTTAGTGGCGACAACTTATAAGCCGACGGAATTTGAGGGCCGGCCTTGATTTCACGCATGCCCCTAACTAAGTAACTATTGCTTAACTTAATAAACTTTCTAACAATATACGGAGTACTTTGTAGAAGCATTACGAGTGAAATTAAACAAAAAAAAAATATGTATTGTGTCAATTCCGTAGAATTCTTATTAGAGATAAACATAAATAAAATCGTTTTAAATATTTTAAAGATGTGCTATTAGTAAAACTAAAACCTCAAAATAGTAGTATTAAAGCATACACGATTTAAAATAAATAAATTGAAACGGAAGTAGAAGATTAACTTTAAAAATATGTATATGTATATGCTTGTGATTTTTAGGAGCTCTTTAAGATACAAGTAAATGTACTTCTGTAGTATGCTGCATAGTTTAACTACTATTAGTAGTTTAGTACACTATTAGTTATTTGACTTAGCTGCCTTGTAATTTTGTATTTCCATTTGTTTTTGGATTGTTTTTCTTGTTATGTTTTGCAGGTTCTATTCTACACATTTACAAATGGTAAAGGACAATGAAGAATCCGACACATTGGCACTTTTACCAACTTCATCATTTATGTAGGAGCAATCGTTCATGCTCTCTGATGGCTAAAATTAATAAATGGTATAAAAAGAAAATTGCTAAATTTTGTGAAGGTTGTTACTTAATTATATTTATTTATTTGTTATGCTTTAATTTCTTATTAATATGACCGTTAAGATTTGCAATTATGAATTTTGATTGAGAGGAATACCATATTGACATCATTGTATATTGAGAGGTAAACATCTACAAGTAAGAAGAGAGTGATTAGCGTATCTCATAATCCAATCTTCTAAAAGATCAAAAAACATTAATATAGATAAGAAAAAAAAAAATATCGTGTTATTATATAAAAGTGAATTTCTTTTCATTTACATAAGAAAAAAAGTTTCATCTAGATCAGCTTATAATAAGGAAACGGTTTGAGTAACCAACGAACTATATAGAATAATACTCGTATAAGAGTGAATAAGTAGTTGTGTTTAAATTTGGGATGAACGCTAAGGGATGAATAACGGAGTATGACTCTAAACAAATACGAACTCGTACTTGATATTAGCATAGGAAAAAGCAAAATGTAAGTAGCCGCCGAGGATATAAAGACAGCAAAACGCCTAGGAGTTGGAATAGAGGGGGGGATATAAATATTGGTGAAGCCAAGTGAGAAGAGACAAAATGATTTTGGTATCTACTTATTGTGTTGCAAACAATGCAAAAAACACGATTGTGGGAATTGTGTTGTTTGCACGTCCTACTAATTGACCGTGCTCTGGAGTTAGTAATCATCTTGAACCTTTCATTTTACTCGATCCAATGCTTTCCCCACGACATTAATCCCTCTATCAGTCCACACAAATTATATTTTTATAAAACCCATTAGCTTAGGTGTTAATTTGTTAATAAAAGATTAAATGTATATAAGTGAGACTATCTTCTCATAAGTCTTGATTATGATTATTCAAATTGCTCTACTAGTATGATTATGGTTTATAATATGTAAAAGTGTTATCCATATAAAAATTTTAGTCTTGACACTTGATTTAATTAAGAGATGGAGTATTTTCCATAAGAAAAATTAAAACTAATCAATTGACTCGAGTTAAATATTCCAAATAAGAAATTATTGTAATATAGGGATTACAGGGTTAAAGAGAAGTTGTTTAAAATGAGAAAGATGAGAAGGATTTTATGTGCATAATTTTTGTACTGGATGTGCATATTTTTCGAACTAAATGTGCAAAAAAAAAATTGACAGAAATTCAATGTGCATAAATTTTGAACATAATGTGCACATTTTCTGATTTTCCAGGTAATTCAAAATTTTTATTAGTTCGAAAATCAATTTTGCACATTTAGTGAAAAAAATATGCACATTCAGTGAAAAACTTTTGCACATTTTTTCCTTCTCATTCTTCTCATTTTAAGAAATTTCTCATTGAATCCCAACCATATATATATATATATATATGTGTGTGTGTGTGTATATATATATGTATATAAGTATTCAATTAAAAATGTTACTTATAGATAGCAAAAGTTGACCCGATACGATAACACGAAATAAAACCCCTTCTTACACAATCAAGATGTCACATTCACCATCCTTTGGCCCTCTCCCCTTCCACAAGTGACCACAACTACCTCAGCTCCTTTCTCCAACTTAATCACTTTACAAGTTCTTAGTAACTCCCTCCACCCCAACCACCACCTCGTCCCTTCCCCATTCAAACATCATTTTTGTGGTGCATTGGACAAATGGCCAACTACCATCATCATTCCACCAGGACCGCCACTACCCCATGCAATAATCTAGCTTGTCTACAACACCAAAGCAGTGTTACCCCAAACAACAACAATTTAATTTCTTTGAAATTTATCTCTCACATTCATCTCAATACACTAATAATCAAACAAATCAACAATCTCTTAATTAATTATGACAATGCATTCCTAGTAACCTTAGCTTATAGTAACCAATGTAAACGGAAAATATTGCTTTTGAAAACCATAAAGTTTTTAAAATTTATAAGCAATAAAGATTCATTGATTTGCCCTCTTCACTCTAATCATATTGTCATTTTAACAAGCTTCATGCTATTATATGACTATTAAATTCAGACAGAAAAAATGTTAATTTTATATTATACGTACTAAAAACTACTTACTGCTTGTAAATCAAAAGTTAACACAATCTCAAATGTCCACAGATCAAGACAATTTAGTATCATAAACAAACAAGTCCTTAAGTCCAAATCAATTCAACCACAAACATGCTTTTTGTATCATCCCCTAGCTAGTAGCTATGAACTAGTGTGGCCTCCAATTGCAATTGTTTCAAAAAAGTGTTGGCTTTTTCTAAACTCCTAAACATTAACAATATAATCCAAAAAGAGATTATGAAGCATGCAAATATATTATGATCAATATATATTTATTGGGAATATATACTCCATGAGATATACTTCAAGACATGAGCCACATGACATAAGAAACTCCAATAACAAGTTTTTAAATTAATTTCCATAATTATTTTATTTTCTTAATTCCTTGTTTGGTTGGTCATGAGTACCCCTCAAAATCTTAGTTTGTGTTCCCACATTCTTAAAAGAAGATATGATCCCCACAATTTTTGACTAAGAAACACCAAACAACCCTTTATATTTACTACTCCTAATTTTCTTTGTTTCACTGACAGTCAACCCGATCCATGTCAGTAATCGGATCGTGAGATCACAACCGTCCAATTCAGATCAGACACTGAAATTTTTGACTTTCACGTAATTTAGTTTTGCATTCAAACATTAAATTAATTAATTACCATTTTTCTTTAATTATTTTGATTAAGCCAATAATCTTCTTAGGTATATTCACGAGTCATCGTTTTGGCAGACATACTCTACTAATTTATTAACTAACCTTGGATTACATGCATGTCCACACAAGCTTATTATACTTTTATTAAACTAATAAAATACGTTTAATTTGCTTGTAACTAAACAAAGGTTTGGATTATTGAAGTAACTTTCTTAAAAGTTTAAATTTTACAGCTAAATAACTGATATTTAGAATAATGTTTATTGACTATGGAGACTTGGTGAATATGATAGTACGCAATGTAGGTATGTAATTCTAATTTATGAGACCTTTTAAAAGTGATTTTTTTTTTTTTTTTTTTTTTTTTTGAGAAATTAAAGTGATTTATAGTTTAAGAGAGATTTTCAATAATTTTCGCAATTAGTTTAACTAAAACTTATGTTATGTTGTTTTCTTTAAAAAGAAAAAACCCCCTTATGTTATGTTGTATTTAGTGATAAAGACATTTTATATTCTGTATATTGATTACTCCCTCCTTGTTACCTTAAAAAACAGTGAGGGGATATAATTTATAAGTTATAAATAGTACAAAGTGTTTTGTAATTAGAGTAATTATACCAAAGTCCAAAGCAAGATTTCATCCCAGTACCAATTGGCATTAGGATTTTAGGAGTAGCCCGTCTGGGTTATAATTAAAAGTCATTTGCTTTATTTTTCAATATGGGACAAACAATACTCACACTTCCACTAAACAATGGAAATATAGAATTATATTTATTATTATCATAAGCTTGATACTCGTAATTATTTATTTTTGTATGACTTCGTTCTTGTACTACAAGATGAGATGAAGGTATGTATGAACGTTAGGAAAATGCATGAGACATATGGCTTTCCACGTAGAATTTGCTAGTGCTTAGATTATTTACCCATTTACGTGATGATTACTTCTTCGGACTATACTGTCTATACACACCTAATTAAGTTAAATTAATCATTTTGATTTTAATTAAAATCTTCACAAATCACAAATTACCACGTTAAGCCAGTACAAGATCTTTTAAATTGGGTAGACCCAAGACAATGGGGTGTAGGAAAACAAGATGATATATACTAATATCATGTATGATGTACCCTAAGATAGCTATATACTTTATAATAATATGATTATGTGTATACATTTATAAGTACAAAGTAAAATAAAAAATGCAAGATTAGAGGAAGTTACCTCCTTGTCTGCTCGCAGACCAAAACGTTGAACACCGTCAACTAGCTTTTTTGCATGTCGCCGAACGCACTTGCAACTTTCTCCGTTGTTAAAATAAAATTTTAAGTTAAAGAAACACAAAAAACCAAGATGCTTAAAAATGATTAAACAAGTCAGATTAGATCAAATCCCCAAAGCACTACTCACAGACTCACAGTCTTCTTAGCTCTTCCCTAAATTCAAAGCAGACTCTTTAGTCATTATCCTGTCCTACTATACCCCGCTCTATTAATAATTATCAATTACTATCAACTAAGACCCGTTGTGGACTTGTAGTCATATGTTGTAATATAATGTGTACATACTTGGTATAATCTTAAAGTTGATCATAGATTAGATTGAACAAGTCAAGCCGAGAATTTTACAAAAAATTGACCATTTAGAAACAGGTTGTTTGGATCATACATGTTTTTGTTTTATAAATGCTTAAAGATGAATGTACCAAAATTTCAAATTAGAGTATATATCAACCAAACTTCTTCATATGAAATACTCGCTGATGTATATATATACTGTTCGTTTAATTTACAAATGGGATATGCGTCTTATAAAATGCTCATTTATTCATGTTGACAAATAAAACATAAGAATGTATGTTCATATATGTTCACAAACAAATTATTTTATGAATATATAAGAGCTGCACTTGTTTATTTATGGAGAGATTGTTATATACACCCGTGTGTACGATACACTCATGAATATTTTGTTCTCATTTTGATGATTGTTTTACATTTAATCATCAAATGAAGAGCAAAAACTAACTTTGGATTAGTTGGGTGCACGATACACCTGGGTATGTATAAAGTATTGTATTATTTAAGTTCATAAAATATTGTTGAATTAAATACTTAATCATTTACATACTACTACTTAGATAATAGAGACCATTCAGAGCTCACTTAGTCATTCAATAATATTTGCAAAATACATTACTAGCATGCACCAATTCAATATAGCTTACACAACTCATTTCATTTAGTGTTCATCTATAGGGCTTTTAGAAAGGTCTCCTAATATTCCAGGTATCAAAGCTCGAGTGGAGTTCAAGATAAACCAGTGTCATAATCATAATTATAGATATAATTAACATGTGAGTTATTCTCTTAACATACTAAAACGTGACAGCTTATGCAACGAACTTATTACCTCCTTCTTCCCTGAATTATTGATACGTTTGACTTTATTATACTTTTCTTATACTAGCTTTTACCACAGTTTTTTTTAATAACATACGAGTATTAAAAACAAAATGTATTATGAATTACGAAGTAGTATTAATTAATATAAAGTTTCATAATATATTATTTTTAATTACATTTTTTTTACTAAAATTCAATTAAATATATTAAAGGTCAAACAAATTTATTGGCATGTACGCCAATTTTAAATTTTTGATTGTGTCAATAATAATTTCGTGGGACAGAGAGAGTACTATTCATATAAAGTTAGACGACCAGAATAATGTAAGAGGTAACAAACTAATAATCTGTTGCATTTCTGATCCCCTTATACAAATCCGTAGTAAATTAATTAATAAAAAGTTAAGAAAAAAACTAGTTGCATTGACATAAAGGCATCGAGGATTGCACTATAAAAGCAACACCCACGCTAAGCCACACTACCTACACCTTATTAGTATTCTTAATTACCCCTTTGGAGTTCTGAACTGCCCTAACTTAGCTAAAACAACAAAAAGAGAAAGAGAGAGAGAAATCAGCAGAAAGCTGAGAACACAAGATCAGAAAAATCTTTCTTGTTCTTCTTCTATTTTTTAGGCCCACAAAAACATACATACTCTTACATACCAATATCTATCATATGGAAGAAGGGATGTCAGGCTTTTGCATCCAAACTACAAAGACTACTATGGCTGCTTCTTACGGAAGCGGCGGCGGGGGGCCGCCTAGTAGCGGCACCAAGTGCGGGCGCTGGAACCCGACCGCGGAACAGGTTAGGGTTCTTACGGACTTATTCAGGTCAGGGCTTCGAACACCGAGCACTGACCAGATCCAGAAGATATCTACTCAGTTGAGCTTTTATGGTAAGATTGAGAGTAAGAATGTTTTCTACTGGTTTCAAAACCATAAGGCTAGGGAGAGACAAAAACGACGTCGTGTTTCTAAGGATCATGATGCTCCTTGCTTTCAACTTGATGACCATCTTAAACCTATTGCTCCTGCTAAATGTAAGTTTTCTTGCTTGTTAAAGTATTCATACTCGATCTCGTATGTATGTATAAGTTGCATACATAATGAGGTTTAATTTAAAGTAGTTTACATATGATAGTAATCGTATGTTTATTTGGAAAACTAACAACTGAAAAATTGGATGCTACTTTTTCTAACAAGTAACAACTGAAATTACTTATTTTTAAGTTTTAAAATAAAACTCACAACTATGATGAACAAGTCGTTTGTAGTTAATATTTGTTTTTGGTACAATGAGAAAAACCAGTTTATAGAATACAAAACCAACTTGGAGTTTCAACCACTAATTTAAAATTTTGGTTGACTTAGTCTTCCGACACTAGGTTTTGTCTAACTGGCTCATCAATAGACGGATTTACAATAAACTTTGGATAATACACGTCTTCCTTAGTTAGCTATGAATGTTAAATCATTGAAATGATGTTTAAGTGATGCATAGCAGCATAGTCCAATATGAGTATGGTTATTAGGTCTAATACATTGTTTTTGCAGATTTTGGTGAGATAAATCAAATTGCATGCGAACCGGAACGAGCAATTGAAACACTTCAACTCTTCCCATTGAACTCATACCATGAACAAGAGTCCGATAAGCTAAGGATGTTCTCAAATGACTGCTGCAAGGAGAATTATGCAACATTTGCTGCATACACATTTGGAAGAGATCATTTCGATCATCCCCCTTTGGATTTGCGCTTAAGTTTCTTCTAATTAAACCAATAGTTAATTACTGTTATTACTAGAAGCACACTAATTACTAGCTAGATTAACATAAACTATAAAAACATTAAGATAGAAACAAATATATTTCCTTTTAAAAAGGTAGGAACTATGGTATTATGTTATGCTTTTTTTTCAAATTTCAACTTGTTTATTGTAATTTGACGTTTGATATTGTAATTAGTGCATGCATGCATGGCACTGAGATGAAATTATATGTAGAAAATCGATGAAGTTATGGAAATTAACGAAAAAGCGTGGACATTCTATCCTTTCTTTGATCCTATGACTTGTTTATAAACGGAGTAATTTTAATTGATTTGTTCATTGTTCTCTGTGTTTACTCTGTTGTTTGGATCATTTTTGTTTTTGATTATATTCAAGAGGTTGGGAATTCAAATTTGTTCCTTCAAGAAGAGATGTTTGTTTGAATTGCATTATAATATATCGGTCTCATGGACATTCGAGTTTCGAGAGATAGGTTTAATAATGCTACATACTCATTCAACTTGAAAGTATAACTTGTTCGTTTCACCTATTTTTATAAATGACCCATACAAACTTCAAACTTATGCCCAATTGCCCATATAAATCTTCATCATACATTAAGGATGTTAGAGCAAATGGTTGATAATTGAGCTAATTAGCAAAGAAAAATTAAGAAATTTGATAGTAAAAGAGACAAGAAATTGGAAGGTGGAAAATTCCTTCAAGCAATTACTTGAAGACTATAAAACCCACCCAAAGCAAGGAGAATAGTTGTATTGATTTCAATTATTGTTTACAAGAGTAATCTCTCACTAATTTCCACTCTAAAGCACAAGCATTTCAAGAATAAGAACCCTAACTCTCAATGCGTTTCTCTCAATTTGGGGATAATAATAAACAAAATAACCCCAAATGGGTATTTATATATACCCCCGACAGATCTAGACTGAGTATCAAGTAGGCACGGACCTGTTAGCCTAGATAAATCAGACCAGAAGCTACTGGTCGTCTGGAACTCAAACTGCACGGACGTGCCATATTTGGCACGGACGTGCAGCCCCTATTTGTGTCAGCACAAATAGCTCGTAGTAAAACAGCCATAACATCCTCGTTTCTCATCGGAATTAAGCTTATAACCTATCGATGGAAAGCTTTTGAAACAAGCTTTCACCTCCTAGTCGAATCATCTCAAAATTCAAAGTAGTTTGAGAGATATTCCCAGTTGAAGTTGACCCATTCCATTCTTCCTTGTATAACACAAGTAGCTCATCCTTTAGCTTATATGCTAAACCTCGATTGATTCTCGAGTCATATTCCAACAAAGGATGATACATAAAAATTTCGAGCTAAGGTAATAAATAAAAACATTGACACAATATTTTTATGTATCAATCAATTTTTAAATTTTTATTTACCATGAGTACTCCGCTTCTTATGTCTGCGACTTTGGTGAGTTGCACAAAATTTTAAGTTAAATTTATTTATGAGTGTTAAATAGAGAGAGAAAAATAAAAATGCACGTGATATGAGTGAGATAGAGAGAAATGACAATTTAAAATGAAAAAAAAACATTTGTTGTAAATAATATGTAGTAATAAACATCCATTTTTGACGAATATGACACATAATATAAAACAGAGATAATACGGACTACAGAGTACTATATAAGTTAGGTCATGCATTTAAGATAAAACTCTCCTATCTCTTTGGAGTGTTTTTTTTTTCATCTACCAAAACAAGGAAAAAAAAAGCACTAAAGTTGATCCGACATCAAAGCTAACAAGACTTTCGGCCAGCACCAAACTTGGCAACCTCATGCTGCGGGCACATATGGCCCTTCAGCGAAGCCCATGCCCATCTTTGCAAGTAGTTGGTATACACTAGACCCTAGTGTAGGTAGCCCAACCTACACTCCCTCTAAACGCAGCGTTTAGAGTTACTACCCACACCCCCTCCACTAACCCACAATAATTACCCACTCCCCACAATAACCACAGTAACTGCATAACTAACTTCCCCTACCCCACATATATATACATAAAAAAAATAAAAAAAAAAAATCAATTTCAAATCATTCTCTCTCTCTAAACACCATCTTCTTCATTTCTCTAGAGTTTCTCTCTCATCAAACCCAACGAATCGGAACAAATTTCAATTTAAATCACTGAAAAATTGCTTCAAAATACTCCAAAATTGCTTCAAATGTCTGATATTCGAGAAGAAATTAAACAATCACAACAAAAAGAGTAAGTAATTTCGTTAGTTTTGTTCATTTTTTGAGATTGTAGTGCAATTTTATGTGTGAAACCTTAATTTTGTTCATTTTGTTGCGATTGTAGTGCGATTTTGCAAAAAACCACTACAGAGAAGAACATGAAAGAAGAAACTGCAAAATCGGAGCAAAATGTATCTAAAGAGTAAGTAATTTTGTTCATTTTCTTTCGATGACAATTATAGTGCGATTTTATGTGTGAAACCTAATTTTTGTTCAATTTTTTGCAATTGTAGTATGATTTTGGAGAAAAATACTTCACAGACGAGTAATTTGTTGAAAATTTCTGAAGAAATGTATGAACCCTAACTTTTGTAAAACCTAATTTGTTCATATTCTTGCGATGAAAATTATAGAGCGAATTTATTTGTAAAACCTAATTTTTGTTAAAATTTTTTGCGATTGTAGTAATTGTTCTAAGATTTTACTGAAAATAACTAAAACATTAACAATTTATTAAATAAAACAGAGACGATGATGATGATGTACCTCTTCAGTCAAGAGTAGACAAATTGAAAAAAAACCGCCAAAATGATCCAATTGTAGATCCGGAACTTTTAAAAGATATTGACAAGTCAATTGGTACGGATTTAACAATGTCTCCACTACCAAGGTAATTAGTCATTTACAGAATATATTATGTTCATGTCTAATATGCTAGTTGTATTTGATAAAATTGGTTTTATCTTTGTTTAATATGTTATTTGTATATGATCATATTTGATACTCATAATGTTCATTTATAGATATAGTTATGATCATATATTTATATTTGTTCATATGAGTATTTATTGAGATTTAAAAACAAAAGTACATTTCATTGAAACATCATTGTATATGATCATATTTGATACTCATAATGTTCATTTATAGATATAATTATGATCATATATGTATATTTGTTCATTTGAGTAGTCATTGAGATTTAAATAACAAATATACATTTCATTAAATCATCATGCACATATATAAATATGATAATAATCATTTCAGTGATATGCATTCAAACTAATGTCATGTAATTAATTTATAATGTAGTGATGTGCCATTTAGAGTGATACACTTGCTTCAATTTAGAGATGGGAAATCTGAACCATTAACTCTAAAGAAGGTTATAGAACAAAATGAATATGGTAATAGTTATGAAAGATACACTTTAAACAAGTAAGTTTATATGTATAAAATAATTGTTTTTACATTCAATTATTGTACATTGTATATATATACCAAACTTATTAGGTAATTCTTAAAATTTTAGTGAAAAAAAAAAGGTTCGAGTGAAATTTGTTATGTCAAAATCAAGACCACCAGAGACAAATCAAACAATAAGGTATAAAAGCTTTATACAAAATAACTAATTATCTTCTTCATTGTATAAATTAGTTCATACTTTAATATCATATTATATAAAATAATTCTGTTTTTTTTAAGTGAACAAAGTGAGAACATTCCTGCTACTAATGCAACAACTAAGAGTGTGTCTGCTACACATAACACAACTGACAAAGAGAGTAGGGATGAAAGGTATACTAATGATCAATTTTATATAAACAAATGTTCATTTTTATAACAGTATATTTTATGTACAATTTATGTGCATTTTTTATTTAAAGTATTTCTTAATATTGATTTCAGCAAGCAAGAAGAAGTTCAACCAAAAGTGCAAAGCAATCCAGTAAAGAATAGTCTTGGCCAAAAGTAAGAAAACTTAAATGTTCAATTTAGATAGACTATATGTTCATTTGAAAATCAGTACAAAAAAGTTTGCTCATGGCCAATAGTAATATAAGTTATATGTTCATTTTTTTATTTACTAATCAAAATTGTAAATTCAAACATATTTTTAATGAAATATCAGAAAACCCAAAGATGATTCAAGAATAACAACATTAAAGGACAAGATGCAAGAAATACATTTAGACATAGAGAGAAACCCAAAGTATGTTTAAATTTAAATAATTGAATTAATTTAATCAATTAATGAATATATTTCAAAGTTAATATCATACATTTACAGAAAGTACAAAGAATCGACAATCAGAATTATGAGAAATCTCAAAAGAATGGAAAAGGCAAGCAAGGAAATCAGGAAAGGTAAATGATCATATTTATTGAATATTTTTGTTTAATAGTCATAAATATCAATTTTAACAATACTATTACTTTTGAAGGTGAAGCAAAAAAGAAAGAAAAAGGGCCAATAGAAGAGAAAACTGTGGAAAAAGGTAAAAATTTTAAAATGTACATTTTTATTACAAAAAATGTTCATATTGGAAAAGCATAATATTAAATATTCAATAAGATTAAAAAAATTAAATTTTAACTAAATAAATTTTAATAGAAGTACAAGAAGGAAAAAAAGGGACTGAAAAAGAGAAAAGCCCTAAAGACAAAACTGTGGAAGATGTCTTTCCAAAGACAACAAATGTAGAAGGTAAAAATTTATAAATGTACATTTTTATTACATAAAATGTTCATATTGGATCTACATAATATTGAATGTTCAATAAGATTAAAAAAATATATAAATATTAACTAATTAAATTTTCATAGAAGGACAAGAGGGAAAAAAAGAGCCTGAAAAGGAGAAAATCCCTAAAGAGAAAACAGTGGAAGATGAGTCTACAAAGGCAACAGATCCGAAAGGTAAATAGTGGAAAATGTACATATTCATTACCTGAAATGTTCATTTATATTGTATATAGTAAACATTTGTCATCCAATTTAATAAATGTTTATTTAATCTTTTATATTTGATCATTTCATATGCAGCACAAATTGCACCTGATTTTGTTCAAATTGAGGATGAAACTTATCTTCTAGATCAAGATGATGATAAAGTTTCCACAAAACTTAGTGAGGAGACAGCTCCATCATCACAAAAAAGTGATCAGTCAACCAAAATGAAAACAAGATACAAAATGGTTGCAAGGAAAAACAAAAACAAAAGCCTTGTTGTTGTGCCAAGTGGTAGAATTACAAGGAGCCAAGGTAATCATAATACTTTTCTGTTACACAATAAATATTACACTTTCAAATATACTAACATAATTTTTTTTAAAAACAATAGATGTTCTGTTAGATGAATCTGAAAAGGG
The DNA here is from genome assembly GCF_001683475.1 of Chenopodium quinoa. Classification (NCBI taxonomy): domain Eukaryota; kingdom Viridiplantae; phylum Streptophyta; class Magnoliopsida; order Caryophyllales; family Amaranthaceae; genus Chenopodium; species Chenopodium quinoa. The sequence goes on along the minus strand of NW_018744582.1, from coordinate 1,360,197 downwards.
AAGCCTGAAGAAGGATGTTGAACCTGCTAAAGAAACCGCAAAAATAGGACAGAAGAGAAGAATGTCTACAAGGAATTTTCCTATTCAAAAGGAAGCTGATGCACCACCTCCAGCACCTACTCCAATAAAAAAAATGGCAGGTGCTCCTGCTGAATATCCTCCAGACCAAGGCAAAAAGGGTAAATGTTCAATCTTAATGTATAGAATGATCATTTATGATGGTATATCATTAATGTTCAATTTAAATATATAGGTGGGAAAAAGAAAACTCTAGAAGAAGTGAAGAAAACTTCTAAGGTTGCTGGCAAAAGAAAAGCAGGTATATAATGATATATTATAAATGTTCAATTTCTATATATAGAATGATCATTTGAGAAAACAATTTTGTTCATTTTATCATTTGCTTACTGTACATTTTCAATACTTAAACAAAATTATATATTTAATTTTCAGATGTCAGTCCTGCCAAGAGAAATGCTGGAAAGAGAAAAAAAATACAAGAAGTACCATCAGATGAACCCTCTCAAGATCCTACTGATGAAAGTTCTACTGGCAGTGATGATGATAGTGAAGAGTCAGTTTATAGAGCAGAAGAAGAGCCTGTCAGTGAGGATGATTATGAGGTGGAGGAAGAGGAGGAAGAGGAAGAAGTAAAGCCAAGGAAGAAACAGGCAAAGAAAGGGAATTCAGTGAAGGCAAAGGTTGAAAAGGAGGAGCAAAAGATGGTACTGTATGATGAAGGAAAGATTGAAGGTAGGAGAAAAAAGAAAATGAAAACTGAAATGGTTCAAGCAATAGAAACTGATGAAGTTGAGGAAATTCAGGAAGATGAATTTGAGGAAGAGAAATCTTCAAAGAGAGGAGGACATGTGAAGTTCATTGCATGGATAAAAAAGATGACACCTACCCAAAAACAACAAATTATTGATATAGGGTTAGGATCACTTCTTGACATTAGTTTACCTCAACTTGATCAAAAGTTCTGTAACTGGTTATTGGGAAGTTTTGAAGAAAATAGCCAGTGTTTTGAATTACCAAAGAATGAAAAAATAGAAATTTAGGTAGAGGATGTTAGGGTAGTTTATGGCTTGCCTACAGGAGAAATTCCAATTGTTGAGCCAAAGTCTGATAAAATTAGTGAGGAGTATGCAGAATTTCTGAAGAAATGGAGAAAATCATGGTCAGGAAAAACTCCATCAGTGAGTCAGGTATGATCAGTTTTAAATGTTCATTTTAAATACATTAAATGATCAAAAGTATAAATGTTTTGTTCATTTTGTTTGCAGATTGTGAATGGATACATAAATGATAAATTCACCAACAACAGACCACCAAGTGAACATTTCATTACTAACTTTTTAGCAGTGGCTGTGAACTGCTTGATGAAATGTGTATCAAACAATCAATGCCATTTCAAATTTCTTTATTCTATGATGGACAAAGAAAACATAAAAAATTTGAACTGGTGTCAGTTTGTATATGACTCACTTATCAAATGTCATGTTGATTGGAGAAAGCAGCAAGGCAAGGGGTTCTACAAAGGCCCTCTTCAATTTCTGATGGTATATTCTTAGATACAAGATGTTCATTTAAATTTAAATAAATGCACTTTTTTTTATTGTTTATGTTCTGTTCCATGTTTTCTTTTTTCTTGTAGTTGTTCTATTTTGATAGAGTTCAGAGGTTAGACAAAAGGCCTCCAAGAACAATTCCTATCATATCTGCATGGAATAGAGACATGGTTCTTGAGAGGTTGAAGATTGAATTAGAATTGGGATTTGGGAGAGGGAAAATTCTACCAAGGATTGCTGCAGAAGTTGAAGAAAGTCCTAAGGTTATAAAATGATCACTTTTGTTAACATAAATGTTCATTTGTATAATCTGAAATGTTCAACTGCATAATTTTTAATATTCATTCATATAGGTTTTTATGGATGATTTTGTTTCCCTGGTAAAAACAACTTGTTCAAACCTGTCAAAGCTTTCTTCAAAATTGGTGAAGGCAAAGGATATCTTCCCTGGAAATGACTTGGTGAAAAAAGTTGATGAAGTTTTAGGAAAGGTGGTAGCTAGGGAACCATCAATTCTAAGCCAAGATGAAGAATTCTTTGGCAGTGAGGATTTCCTAAATGCACTTGCACAAGCTGAGAAGAATCTGATGCAAGGGTCTGAAAAGCAAACAACTGAGAAGCAAATGACTGGGAAGAAATTAACCAAAAAGGGAAAGGAAAAAGAACAAGAATATGACATCAGAAAAGCTTTCAGCTTGGGGTTGACTCCACCTTCTCCAGCCATTGGTAAATTCTAACTAAAAGAGACTATATATCCTAATTTTTATATGAAAAATTCTAAATTTGTGGTCTAAATTGTCCTAAACAGAAACAGGGCCCACCTTTTCAACACTTGGTGATATAATTGAACAACCAATAATTTCAACAAATGGTAATATGTTCATATATTTAATAATAATGTACATAAACTTAAGTAGAAATGTTCATTTCTAATTATTATGTGTAAATACTATTAACTTAGTGTATCTCCAAAATGATGATTTATAATACAGCTGGAGAAAAGGATGTGGGTAAAACTTCAGCAGCTTCAGAACAAAGAATTGAAGAATTTTCTAGAACTGGTATAATGTTCAATTAAAAAGTGTAAAATGTTCATTTACAAACAAGAAATATTCATTATTAATTGTATTATTTTGTTAGACGCAGCAACTGGTTCAAAATTTGATGCTGACACTAGGTCAGATAATGAAGGATTGCCTAGAACAGGTATAATGTTCAATTATAAATACTCAAATGTTCATTTACAAAGAAATTATATTATATCTAATTAAATTTTTTCTTAGATGCAGGATCTGGTTCAGTGGTTGATGCTGACCCTAGGTCAGATGGTGGTGAAAAAAGTGATGATCCAAAAAACACAGTTGGAGGTGGAAAACAAAACAAGGAAGATGTTTTTGAAAAAACAAAAAATGATGAAAAAGTGGAGGGGTAAAATCCTGAAGACATGTCTTACTATTAGGGTTATGTAATGGTGTAGGATAAAATATCTAGATGGAACAATTTAACTTATGTTACTATCGTGTTGTAACTTGAAACTGGTGTTTCTCAAACTATTGTATGTGTGAACATTATTTTGTTGAATATGTAATATGAATGTATGGTTTATGTTAAATCAATAGGTTTATGTTAAATCAATATCTTTCATTTTATGAATTGAAAATGATTCAGGGTGTTACATAAGAAGCTTTTATTTTATTAATATGTACTGACATTGTTTCACTTTTCAGTGAAAACAAGAAGATTGTTGCTTCATCCTCAAAAGTCACAAAAAGGTACATTATTTATATTAAGTAAATGTTCAAAAATAATAATGAACATTTTCATATACCTAAATGTACATTTGTGTTATGTAATATGACCAGGAATGATGATAAGAAAAAGTCAATTGCAGAAAAGAAGAAAAAAACTGAAAAGGAAAAGGTTGAAAGGTATAATTTCAAATTTATTTATATACACTCAAATGTTCATTTATGTTCCTCATAATTTTCTTAATTTAACAATATTTTATATTGAACAACAAGACCAAAACGCGAAAAGAAAACAATTCCTCCTGCTTTCCGATCTCCTTACTTGGTCAAGTACAAGGATCTGTTTAAAGATGAGAAAGCCATGAACCAAATTGCAGTAGACTTTGCTCTTGGTGGAAAAGATGAAAGGTAATTACTTACACTAATTAAACTTAAGGTTTAATATCTTTTATAAAAATATGTTCACATTCATATTATTAAATGTTCATAATGCAGTGCACTCTTATACTATGATGGCTTGAATCTCATCAATAGAAATGAAATGAAAACTCTTGGAGATGATGTTGAAGTGACAAATTGTGTCATAGATGGATGGGCAAGGTTTCTTAATCATAAAAAGCCGAGAAACAAGATTTATTTCTCAACAGTGCTTCATGTTAGTCTTTCTTCTTTTTTTATATTATTGATTCTATTTTCCTATGATAAATAATTGCTAAAAATTCATTTAACTTCTATATGTTTGTTTGTATTTCAACAGCACATTATGTGCACAAATAGAGTTTGTCAAGAAGGATCATCAATGAAGACAAGAATTAATGCCTTCATAGAAAGAATTGACAATGAACTGAAGTTGAATAAAATTGACAGCATTGTTGGATATAAACAGGTATTAATTCTTGTTTAATACAAATGTTCAATTACCTTCAATATATTGTCCAATAACATTATATAATTTGTTCAGGTCTTCTTCCCAGTATCAACTTCTCAACATTTTTTTCTGTTGTGCGTCAATCATATAGAAGACAAAATTCATATAATTGACAATAGAAAACTACCAAAAAAGGTATCAGTCCAAGCAAAATATGAAGAACAACCAAAAATGATGGTGAGATAATATGTTCATTTATAGTTGACTACATGATCAATTATATTTTATTAATTGTTCATGTCTTCATCACAATACAAACTTCTAAACAATTTTTACTCTTTTTTCTATCAGTTAAAAGGATTGGCAGAGTACATGAAACACCTTGGATATCAAGATGCAAAAAGAATTGAAGACTACACAGTTGTTTTGGAAAAGATGAAATGGCGTAGCAACAATGACTATACAAACTGTGGAGTTTACATTATGAAGCATATGGAAACCTTCACTGCTGATCCTAATGAGAGCTGGATTTGTGATTTAAAACCAAACAATGTAAGAGTTATAAATGATCAATTATTTAAGATATAATATTCATTTATGAAACAGTAAAGATTGTTTAATTAAAATTTGACAATTCATTTTGTTCAACAGGTGGAACAAATTAGAAATCTAAGGCTCCAATACACAGCAGAACTGATGTTATTTGAAGAAAACACTGAATCAAGAGCAAATAGAAGGAAAGCTAGAAAATTTGCAACTTTGTAGTTTCAAATGTTCATTTACAACTATGTATATGTTCATTTCTTATATATGACTATTTTTTTTTTTTTTTAGAAGTAGACTTATGGATTTTATTTTAATATTATTGTAATTGATATTTCATTTTAATCTTTGAATGAAAGTTTTTTATATAATAGATCGAAAATTCAAAATTACAAAATAGTAATTAAATCAACATTACAAAAAAGTCTAATGTTTATAAAGTTCTGGAATACTAATTATTTATCTTTATTAGCCAAACGTTTAGCTACACTTGTATCAAAAAAGGCTAACAACTTATCATATTTAGAAGAAATCTTTTTAGAACCTAATTGAACATTTCTTGATTGAAGAATTGGAACACGAGCACCTTGATCATTTCTTTGAACTGTGGGAGGAGTAACTTGAACATTCTGAACAGGAAATCCTTGATCATTTATTTGAACCGTAGGAGAAATAACTTGAACATTTGTTGATTGAACATTCCTGGAGTTGGATATGATCATTTCTGGATTGGTGTTTGAACAATTCTGAGTTTGATTTTGAACATTCCTGGGAACAGTAGGTTGAATAACAACAGGAGATTTTGTTGACGCACTAGTATGAATTGGAACTCTTGGATTAATTTGAGAGTAAGTTTTAACACCAGAAGCACCTTTATTTGCACCAAAATTAGAACAAGGTTGAACAGCAGAAACACCTTCAAGATTTAAATCCTTCGCCTTTAAAAAAAATTAAATTGATCATTAATAAACCAGTATATGATCAGTTACAAACACTTATACAAACAAATATGGAAAAAAAAAAAACCTTAGCAATAGATGAAATATCAACATCAATAGATATGATAGATGAAAGAGAGCTTTCACCAGTAGCCTACAAAAAAAACCAAAAAAAAATATAAAAAATAAAAAATTAAATAAAAAAAAATTATAATATAGATCATAAATGTTCATATACCTGATCAAAATCATTGGAAATACTATGATTTGATTCCTTAGAACTAGAAGGAATTTCTTCTACAACAGCTGATTTTAAGCCGGCCTATATTTTTAAATTATAAAAATCAATATTAATAAAATATAAATAAAATGTTTTTTTTGGCACATTTGAATTTACCTGAGCCCGTTTATTGCTCAAAACAATCAATTCAATGGGATCACTAATAGAATTAGCATAAGTAACAGCACAACCGTTCTCATCAAGTTCCTATTTAAAAAAAAACATAAATGATCATTTACGAAAACTGAAATGATCAATTTGAAAATATGAAATGATCATATACCTGTACAACTGCTTGCCCTATACCCCTTTTGTAAGGAGTGTACAGAGACTTTTTCCTCTTGAAATTACCCTTTGCCTTGTTACACTGCTTCTCCAAGGTACTCTTAGGCCTTACATTCCTCTCACCTTTAGGCCTAACTTTTGGAGGATTCTTGATCTCAAGATCAACAATTTCAACATCTTTAACAGGTTCACTAAAGTCAATTACACCTGATACACTCTCAACCTTTTCTTTTAACAGATTGAAATAACACTCAACCTCTGCCCTTGCATTCAAAGAATTCTGACAACTTGTTATCAACTTAACAAACTTTCTGATTGTTTGTGACCTCCAAACACTAGTAGCCACAACATTTGTCCTCAAAGTAGGTTCTTCAATACCATGACTACACATGGCAGCCTTTGTCCATCGTTTCATTATATACTCTTGTGGAATATTACGCACACAATGCAAATGATATACTCGAAGAGAATGAGAACAAAGTAAACCAGTCTCACTAAAGTACATGCATGTGCAACAAATTGCATGTGTTTCCTTATTAAAAACAACTTCATGCTTAATTATATCCTTCCCAGGCCTCCAAAGAAGATATGAATATTCTGGAAAACGCAAACCATTATCAACATGATCATAAGCTGTCCCCCTAATGAACTCCTCTTCAAAAAGAACATAAGCTTGAATAGTGTACAATGATCTTGCATGATCTAATATACCAATATTAGCAAAAGCTAGGTGCCTATTACCCCTCAGAGTATTGTAATCTCTTGCACCTTCCTTACTTCTCCACTCAGAAATGACATCAAGAAAAACATGATAAAAATCACATAAACCTTGAGTCTTATTAAGACGTTGTGAAACTGACTTATTAGTAGTTTCACTACGTTGAGAAGACAATATACCACCAGACCAATACTTCTTAGAATAAGCAGGACACCACATTTCCTTTATTTTATACAAATCACATAACCAATCATCATTTTCACATTTGTATTTATCACACATCCTGTATAACAGAAATGATCATATATTAATTTAAAAATGAACAAATTATAAATTAAAATATGTACATTTGTGTAAAGAATAATGATCATAAACAATATGGACACTAATAATATTATGATAACATACATAACAAAGTAAATTGTATGATCATATGTAAAACACTAAATGTTCATATATATATCACATAATAATCAAATATATCACATAATAAAAATAAAAAATAAATACAAAAAACAATAATTTACCTTTTCCAGAAATATTCAAATTCAGCAGGAGTTTCACAATACTTCAAAAGATATCCAAACAAATCTGTAAAGCCTTCCAAAGCTCTCAATGCTCCAATGTGTTTCTTAGAATTTTGTTCAAGATGCCATACACATAAACGATGATGAACAGTTGAAGGAAAAATGTTTCTTATACCCGCTGCAATCGCTTGTGCTTGATCAGTCATAATTGTAATGGGACTTTTCCTCCCCATTGAGTGCAAAAATGTATCAAACAACCAATCAAAAGACTCGGTGCGCTCATTAAGAATAAAACCCATACCAAACATGACATTGTTACCATGATGGTTCATCCCAACAAATGGAGCACATATCATTCCATATTTATTAGTTCTATAAGTTGTATCAAAAACCAACAAATCTCCAAAGTAATGATAATCTCTCATCATCCTACCATCACGCCAAAAAAAACTAACTAAAGCACCACTATCATCTTGTTCAAAATCATAATAAAAATCTGTCTCATCCACATGTCTCTTGGCAAAATATTTAATCAATTGGTTACCATCACATCCTTCAATTTGGGCAGCTTTTTCAGATGACAATGCATTATAAGCATCAGAAGCAGTAAAACAAAGATTAGGAGATCCCCCAACCTCCTTCTTTAGAACCCTCAAAGAATCAGTAACTTTGACTCCACTCAATTTCATTGTTGAAATGAAAAGAAGCTGCTCTTTATTCACATCTCTTTGAGACCTTATCAAATGCCTTTTTTCAGGAGGAATCATAGCATGATTATGAACCATTTCATGTCTTGTACATGTATAGACCCCTAAATGATCAATATGAAACTGCACAAAAGCTAAACAACCAGTTCGATGATCCAACTTCTCATAAATCCTTTTATTCTTACACTTATTATCTTTGAATCCCTCATTACAACAAACAAATCTTTTCATCAAAAAAGAATCATCTCTTCTTCTCTTACTCTTCCCAATTCGAATTCCAAAACCTTTCCTAAAAGCATATTCATTATACGCTTCGAAAGCTTCATCTTCAGATTTAAATTCTTTATCCTTTAATTCAGACTGTTCTGCTTCTAAATACATAATATCATCATTTTTTTCCACTGCACAATATACAATTATAAATGATCATAAAGAGTTTCATGAATGAACAATAACAAATAAGTAAAATGTTCAATATCAAAACAGCACATGATCAATTGCAAAAAGAATTTCAGCACATAATATTTTGAACAATATTTTCATTATTTACCACTACACATAATATCGATATAAAAATGTAAAAATAAATGATCAAAAATGACTTTAAGACTGAACATAAACACATTAGTAACAATGAATAAGAAAACATAAACGATTAATTGAAAGTATAATCTACAAAATATACGACAAAAACACACAATTCTAAAACACAGAGAAAACAACAAATGAAACAACAAATGAAGCAACAAAATGTTCATACAAAGTACAACAATCCAAAAACGTTCATCATAATGTAATCAAAGTAGTAAATTCAAAAATCGAAAGTGAATAATAATACATCAATTAAGTTCAAATTAACAGAGCATTATAACAGAACAAATTAGGGATAATTAAAAATTGAAAAATTATGATCACAATTACTCACATTGTTGCACAAACGAATCAACGAAACGAAGTCCAGAAGGAAACACACGCTCGCAATCGCGATCAAAATCAACGCAATCTCCAGATGCAGAATTCGCCATTGATGATCGGTAACAATTAACGAATTCGTTCAAAAAATCAAATGAAGAAGATGAATTAGCGAGAGAAAAATGTAGATCAAAAATGGAGGTTGGTTGATCAATTGAAGAGAGAGAAAAAATAGGGTTTAAAATCATATATATACATAAATTGAATAATAAGAATCAAAGGAAAAAGGAAAAAAGAGGAAGAAAAGAAAAAAAGAAAAAAAGGAAAAAAAAAAAAAAAAAAGGAAAGAATCGCAAAAGGGAACTCAATACCAGCTACAAAACGACGTAGCATAGGGGGGGTGTAGGGAACACACCCTACACTAGGGTGTAGGGTAAAATTTTCACTTTGCAAGAAGTCCACGTTGCTAATAGCCTACCACTAAAACTGCAACGTGAAAGCCCACATCAGTATCGCCATTTGTTCCCTTCAGATTCCACCGTCTAACATATTGCACATCTGGTAAAGCAACACCAATCAATGCCTGCATTACTTGCATATAGCCATATAGGGTCTGCTATCAGAGTATTTCTACTATATTATCTAGTCAAATTAAAGCAAATTAGATAGCAAATGTGGATCATTTACTTAGCGATAATATGGATATTATCCCTTGTAATAACTCTAGTTTAATTCTCATTCTTTCCTTAAATCCATTAGGAATCCTCCTCGTGAGGAGGGTTTTCTAATGTTTTTCCTTTTTCTTACCTTTATTATAAAAAATAAAAAAAAATAAAAAAGTTAATTACCTTGGCAAAGTAGATAAAATTAATACACATTATCGTATTTTTGTTGAAATGATGTTTTTATTCAATTCATTTGTCATATATTATTTCAATTTGATAGATTTTTTTTTTTTTTTTTTTTTTTTTTTTTTTGGGTAAGTAGATTTATATGTTTTTAAAAATATGGTACGAAGTATGAATATTTTTTATTTATAAATCAAAAAAAAATAAAAATCAAAGTACATATTTCACTCCAACGCGTTAACCCCTGTAACATTAACCGAGTAACCTTTATAACACCTATAACACTGTCCGAGTAACCACTATAACACTATCGAAGGAACTCCGGTCACATATAAAAATTGGAGATTTCCCTATATCAATGTACTAGTGAAATAAAATGAAATGAAATACGGAGTAATACGCAGTACGAAGTTATATTGGAGTACTTATACGGAGTATGCTATACGTTTGTTGTTGAAAACAAGAAAGGTATCCCCTTCATAAAGAAACCAAAGGAAGTCGAAAACCAGAAGAAGAAGAAGAGCTCGAAGTCGAAAATGGATGTAATTAAGACGCAACAGATTTCTTCTAGAGCAATCGAGAAGGTGGTTGTTCATCCATTGGTTCTTCTCAGCATCGTCGATCACTACAATCGTGTTGCTCGCGACACTAAGAAGCGCGTCGTCGGTGTTTTGCTTGGTAGCTCTTTCAAGGGTACTGTCGATGTTACCAACAGTTATGCCGGTAATTTCTCGATCTCAACTATTCAACTTTAAGTACTTTTTCTTTCAATTGGTTATTTCTGTGCTGATTTTGGTAGTAATTCGTTTGATTATTGCTTTTTGTTAGATTTAGGGTTTCGGATTTCAAATTTCGTTGTTATTTTTTAATTCTGTGTGCTGTTTTGGTTGTAATTTGTTTGATTATCGGGGTATGTTAGATTTTAGGGTTTAGGGTTTGCGATTTTTCTAGGAGTTTGAATTTTGTTGTTGTATGCTGAAGCGTTAGGGTTTCATTTACTCAACATCGATGTATTGTTTGTGAACATAAGGTTTTTAATTTCTTATTGGAATGAATTTCAAAGCCTTGTTGCTCGATGCATTTGAGAACTTGTATAGATTTAGAACTTTAGGAAGAGATCAGAGCTCCTGAGGAGAGTAAATGCTGGTGTTGAGCTGCCAATTGATCGAATTGTGTTAAATTTGGGCAGTTGGTGGAAGATAAGGGTCACAATTTGATTTCGTAGTATATGATGAGAATCCGTATCTATACTTAGGATACAATGATCCTGCATCTATATTTTGAATAGGATGAACCGCTGCTTTGAAACTACTGTTATAGCTTGTTCCTAGATTGATGACACTTCAAGAACATGAAAATTAGGGAAACACTATCCAATGATGGTCACGCCATTGAAGCAGTTTAGTAGGTTATGCTCTCTTTACTTGGCAATTTGTATGAAGTGGACAATGATTGTGTAAATTATGTGGCTGGCCTATTAGAAGTAGCTATATTATATAGCTGTGAAGTCCTTTATGTCTGTCTTCTGTGGAAACTTTACTCCATTACTTGGATGGCACTTATGAACTCTGTTTTTTTTAATAAAAATCTGCCTCTTCTCAGTAGGGCACAACCTGTATACTTGTCAATGGGTAAATTAAATAATTGATGTTCTTGGTTTAGAGCTGGACCCGTGATGCAGGATTTGCTTTTAGTATTGTTTTTTTTTTTTTTTTTTTTTTTTTTTTTTTTTTTTTTTTTTGGGCAGATGGAAAACAAACTAAGAACTACAAGAGGTGGGATCTATGCTTCTTTCCTTGCCTGATTGGCAAGAGTGTGAGCTCTAGCTTCCACCCCCCTAGGGACTTTACTACAACACAAATAATTTAAATTACTAGTGAGATGAAGGATAGACGTGCGCGCGGTTTTCCCAAGCACACTTCTGGGGATCTTGCAGTCCCTGTATCGCTTACAAGCTGTCTGTGTAGACTTCGATGTTTGTGTGCCCTTGTTTCACATGGTAGATTCCCCACCATATAGCTTGTCTGGGGATCTTGCTTGAATGCTTGAGTTTGCAAAAACTCTAATTGCACCTTTGTCCTGGTTTATATCTTGCCTTTTTATCCTTCTTCCAAGCCCCATCCACAATAACAATGGCTGGGATGGAATCTCCACAATGCCCCTGACACCAGAAAGTTTTGGATGGTCTTGAGCTCCAGATAGATAGCTCTAGATAGATACTCCGTAGACCGTAGATATCCAGATGTTTGGATGAGAATTTATTTTTGTCCTGCCTTTGTGGTCAAACTACTCTTCTGACTTTTTGAAAGTGTTTTACATGCTGTTATCTGAGAGAAGTTTACTAGGTCTTTATGCACTGCCCAACAGCTCATTTGATATTCTGATGTAGTGTATCCATGTATACAGCGGTTTAGATTGATTGTATTCTGAATTTTATATTTTGGTTTTACAGTGCAAGGTGTTTATTATCTATTCAATTCAAGTGGTTAAACTAATGCTTGTATGGTTTGTAACTTTGTATGGTGGGTTTAACCTCATAGTTGAGGAATTCATTTTCTATCCTCTCTTTTTCTAATTTGGTCTTGCTCTGATATTTGACTCAAAAAATGCAGTTCCCTTTGAGGAAGATGACAAGGACCCCAGCATTTGGTTTCTTGACCACAACTACCATGAATCTATGTTTTCCATGTTTAGGAGAATTAATGGTAATTCTGTTCTGATTAACACACCTGGTATCCCTACCTTTATGGTTTTTCAGCTTGAACTTGATTTCATCTCGTACTGGTTCTTCTTATTTTTCAGCAAAGGAGCATGTTGTAGGTTGGTATAGCACTGGTCCTAAGCTACGGGAGAATGATTTGGATATCCACAGATTATTTAACGAGTAAGATAACTTATTATTTTATTTTTTCCCCGGAGCTCAAAATGAAGTTGCGTTCTCACTTATGCTGTATTTTTTTTTTTCCATTGTTACTTTCCATTGTTACTTAGTAATGTAGAAAATCAATTGAAAATTCGACTCATTCATAGGTGGTTCAAGTTGCTTATTTTTGATAAGGATCTTGTGACTGATATATTGTTGGATAATTCTTGAGGATAAATCCTTGGCAGCTAAACAGTCAGTGAAAGATATATGAGCTAATACTAAAAGACTTAGAAGTAGACCATACTTGGGCTCAAGGGTAACTAAGATGGTGTCGTGAGTAATTTTTGTGAGATTTGGTGTAACCCATTCACCGTGAATTTGACTAATATGTCAGTATCTCTGTTCGTGCAAATTTGGGTGAGCATAAGTTCTGTTAGTTTGTTGTAATATGCAAAGGATTTTGTATGGTTGAGCAGAATGTGTCAAACATTACCCTATTTACTGTTAAGAATATGAATGAGTTGTTTCTGTTATCATTCGATTTTCATCTTGACAAGATGATTGACTAAACTGATTGGAACTTGATCTATACACAGACTTCAAAATTCTGAACGTGTCTCTTACAAGGTTATTAAGCAATATTAATGTTCCCTTCTTTTTTTGAACTGACTATAGCTTTACATATATTTGGGGTTTGTAGCTACGTCCCAAATCCTGTCTTGGTGATCATTGATGTACAACCAGAAGAGCTGGGAATACCAACCAAGGCTTATTATGCTGTCGAAGAGGTCAAAGAGGTAAGATTCCAAGTTTGTTTATGTCTGATGCCTGTAAAAATTAGTAATATTGAATTTTTAGGATAAAATTGGTGGTCTTATGTCAACTAGATTGTTTATCTTGAATAGGAGCGAAGTATATCAAATTAAATAGCTTGCTTTTTCAGAGTTAATGTGTTGCATTCAAATAGGCATGTCGTGCACCTAACAAAAATAATACCTAACTAGACCTCCTAATTATGTAGTAGGATAAGTCAGGGATGGTTGTTTAACAATCAACTTTTACCAATGACAAAACTAATAAGAGATGGAATGATGGATTAAGTAACTACGACTACTGAAATATCAAATACGAATCAAATAATAATAAGAACGTCTAAAATTAAGTATCACCACTAGCATAATCAATACAAGACAAATTCCTATCCCAACCAATTAATTATATGTTCACAAGGAAAGGCACGCCCTATAAAATACCAAAGATCTCTTCTGAGTTGTCAATGTCTTCCCTAATTAACAATCAAACCTACTTTTATGGAATCATGCAAATTAGAGACATTAAGTCTGGTACCCTAACTTCCTATCAATCCATTCTACCTACTTCCGTGGAGAATTTCATGTCCTTAATTGATCTATTCAAATCCGTCGAAACCCAACTCCCGTTGCGATCAAGACAAGGGAATAATAACAATACCAATCATCCCTAATCTAGTATTGGCATAAGTACAATCAATTAAACATGAACAATATAAACTATTAATTGAGAATTTAAAAGAATAAATCAAGTATCAATCATAGCTAGGGTTTAACCTAACCCTAGAATAAAATACTACTGAAACACGATTCAAAAATTAAAAGAAAATAACAAACTCTAAGATTTCTAATCAAGTGGATGGTTGCTTGCGGCAGAACCCCCCTTTATTAACCCCTAAAAATAAACTATATAAGGATTAGCATTAAGGAGGTAAAGTAGGATTAGGAGTCTTTAAAGTCGGCAAAACTTATCCAAAACGCTACATTGAAGCTAGCCACGACCTGCCGTGGCCATGGAAGTCGAGCCACGGCCTGCCGTGGTGTTTACTGCATTGGTGTATTTTGCTTGAGCACAAATGGAGGAGCCACGACCAACCCAAGGCTTAATGCAACAAGTCACGACAAGGCCAAGGCTTAAGCAATTTCCACACTCTCATGCAAATGCAACTTCAAACTTGGAATGTGATCATATGATGTCAAACTCATAATCTTCTAGACGCTCTTAACTCAACTTGGCTTGCAAATGCGACCTTTTAGGCGAAAATCCTACAAAACAAAGAAAAAGAACCCGAGGAGAGCAATATCGAAATATGTATATAAAATGATGCTTAAATAATTAAATGTAGGAAGAAAGCACGACAACTATCATATAAGTATTACATATAAAATGTGTATTTTATTGTGCTATCACATTCACTGTGAACTCTTTTTTGTAAGGTTTGATATTGGAAATATAATTAAGCGTCCACTCCATTAGCTAATTTTGAGTTGCATGTTTTCATTTACAGAATGCAACACAGAAGAGCCAGAAGGTATTCGTACACGTTCCTTCTGAAATTGCTGCTCATGAAGTTGAGGAAATTGGTAAGTTTAAACCACTCGACATGTATGATTGCTTTCCATTGGCCTCTTTCTGTTGGTGGAGATGAAGCTTGCTTGCTATTTTTTTTAGAGTTCCAATCCCAGTGTTTTTGCGTGGCATAGACCTTGTCTTGATGTATTATGCTAATCTTGCAGGAGTGGAGCACTTGCTTAGAGACGTGAAGGATACAACCATCAGTACTCTAGCAACAGAGGTAACTCTCCAACAATTTGCTATTTTTGGCTTACAGTTATCCTCATTTTGGATGCTTAAAAGATTGAAAAGTGTTTAGATTTTTATCTGTCATCATGTTATTAATTGGAGGATACTAACCCTTTTATTTCATGTGCAGGTGACTGGGAAACTTGCAGCACTCAAGGGGCTAGATGCTCGTTTGCGAGAGATTCGTAGTTATCTTGAACTAGTTATAGAGGGAAAACTCCCACTCAACCATGAAATACTGTACCATTTGCAGGTTTGTTCATTGAAATTTTTTGCATGGGTTCTTAAACCTTCGTGGCATGATTATTTGTTATCAATATATGTAGGTCCTTTCTGCCATTAATAATGTCTAGGATGTGAGCCTATGTAGCTGCTTGCCTGCTTGTATCTAATTTAAGGATTAGAAAATTGTAGACAAATGTAGATGAAAATTTGGTGTGTAGTTTCTGACATAATGAGGCGTGATATTATTAACTATATATTGAGATTACGGGAAACTTTTCCCACTCGAATTGTTTTTATTTGATAAAGCGTTGCTCTACGGTGATTTAGTGAATCCCCATTTGCTAAATACTGAGCCACTTATGTATTTTGTATGATAACCTTTCATATTTAAAAGATGGGGAAAATCTTGACATTGTCTATTACTTTATTCCACCCCCATGTAAAACCGTTCTTGAAGAATGAATGAACGGTGATATAATTCTACCAAATCTAGGTTGCTTGTGTTGTGTCACGAACTCATGATCTCCTTAAACTGTGAAGAACCATTAATTGTTTTTATTTTATATTTGTGTGCGCAAATTGTTTATTTTCCTTGTAATTTTACCCTTTGTTTTGTACATCTTTATCTATTGTTATTCCCTCTTTTCTTTTATATTTATTTCATTCGGAATCTTAAGGAAATTCCATTCTAAATGAAATCTAACAATTTAAGGGTAAAAATATACTTCAAAACATTAGCCGTGTTGGATCTTGTTGCTATCGTCCTTTTTTAGGTCTCAAATATGTAATTTTTCTGTAATTTTTTGTAATATGTACCAAAAGATATTGTTATTACAAGATTGCATTGGAAATTGTGCAAGATTTTAAGTGAGACAAATTAAAAAGCAGAGGAAGTGTAAGCTTATTTTGTGAGCAAATCTCTCTTCTTTTTTTTTTTTTTTTTTTTTTTTTCTTTTTTTTTTCTTTTTCTTTTTTTTTCTTGTAGGTCTTTTCAACCTTTTTGCTAATCAAATGTGATTTAGCCTTTGTTCATTGCTAATTTTTACATCTATTAACGAACTTTTCTTGCCTTTTATTTTATTATTATTTTTGTAGGATGTGTTCAACCTTCTCCCTAATCTTAGTGCTCCTGAGTTGGTCAAGGCTTTTGCAGGTATGAAAACAAAGTATATTTTTTTTCTTTTTTGAATATTGTATGAAGTTTTGTATTGTTTTGTGATTGTGTGCCTGCTTGTTTTTGCAGTCAAAACAAATGACATGATGCTGGTTATATATCTGTCTTCTCTTATCCGAAGTGTGATCGCCCTCCACAACTTGATTAACAACAAGGTGAAAATTTTCTCTCTCATAAATATAGATAATATGTACTACGTAATATGGCCAATAAATTTTCAGTGTTTTTCACATACATGATAGTTTTGTGGTCTTTAAATTTATTTTATTAATTGAATTTCTTTTAATATACTCACTTTTTAGGAAATTAAGTAGGTGCACCTTTTTTTTTTTCCTTTCTTTTTTTTTTTTTTTTTTTTTTTTTTTAAATGCAAAAGCAGGTGCTCTTGGTGTCTCTGACTAAGACTCACTCTAAGATTCTGAGTGAGTTCTTGCTTAGTTGACTTTAGTAAAAATAAAAATATTGCTATTGGATGTTTGTTATCGTTTAACATATTTAGGACAGATTTCGAAGTAAGATTAATGGGGAATTTGATTTATAAATGAAAATACTAATAGATGATAGGTTTATAAAACCTTTTCTGTGGCCCGAATCACTCCCACGAGCTTGACTGAAAACTAAGTTAGCAATTAGCAATTCAATATCCTGCATGGCTTTTTCTCTGCCTACTGGCTCTAACTTACCCGTTCTACAACCTTTTTTTTTATTCTCTATTATCTCTAATGCCTATGTTACTCCTTTCCATTAGTGTAGTCTAATTTGGAGTTGCTCTGAGTCATTATGACCTGCTTTGACTGTTCGTTGTTATGGGAATTATTGATGGCAACCTGAAGTAACAAAACTGTCACTAAACATTATAAAAAATGATAGTTTTTGGGATTTTTTTTTTTGGGCACTTGGCTTGTGATTGGTTGGGACCTTCGCTACTTATTTTTGGTTTTATCATGATTGGTGTGCTCAAATATATTGATGTTTGTAGGGAGTGCCCTTTGTTGGAGTGTGTGGAGTTGAGGGTTGACAATGGTTGGGACCCTTTGCTTTATCATGACCATTGGCTTATGATTTGTAATATCTTGTATTAATCTTCCGAAAATTGTGTATCCCTGTTTCCCCCTCCTTTTCAAACTTTGAAAAATATCGTCATTGTGTAAAAATTTGGGTTTCAAGTATCAGATTTTCTTAGCTGTTCTCTGGTTAATACTTTTAGATGTGACTTCATCAGAAGCAGCTAATGCTAACTTAGGCTGCGTAACAGGGTTGCATTGAACTTGGGTTAACATCATAACATTGCATCTGCCATATGCTAGCCAAATTGTATTAAGATCACTCATTATAGAGCTATTTTTCTAAAAGATAACTGGTGTTATTGAGAATATTAATTATTGAACCTTTTTTTATTTCCAAAGAAACTATCACTAATTTGCTGGTTGTTTTGTTATTTGTGCTTTTTTAGATGCTCAACAAGGAGCATGAGAAGGCAGAAGACTCGAAGCCCTTAGCTGTACCTGCTGCAGTAGGGAGCTAAATTCAAGAACCGTAGCATAGTTAATGAGCTTCAGGAAGAGTACAGATTTTGCTTTCACTGCTATATCTAGAATTTGGGATGAAATTTGCTTACATGTGCCTAGTTTGTCTTTGCTTTGCAAAGTTGGGACTTGGGAAGGCAGTTCAATTACCCATTGCATGAGTTGAAGAGACAAATCAGATATTTTAAAAGTGTTAGATGTTTGAAAGATGCCATTGTTTTCATCTGTTTCATAGTACCTCATATTTTGAGATGCTGCTGCATCTTTCATGTTTGGTAGCTTGATTACGATGACATTCATGTGCTCGCTCTTGCAGTTTTTATGCTGCGCAAGTGCTGTGTCAACATGATTATGTAATTTACTTACTAAGGTCTCCAGCCTGGGGCTACTAACATTTTCATGCAAAAGACTTAATTAAAGATGAGGTATGTATTCATATATTTGAGCTATAATGTAGAAAATTTATTAATAACTCATGAGTTGTAGAGACTAAAAATTGCTGAAAGTCTTATAAGCTGGTTGACAGTACAAGAATTTAGATTTTATCCATCTGTTGCAGTTGTTTGAGTGGTTAGGGGTGCTTTTGTTTTGCCAAGCATAACATTATTGCCATCAGGTGCTGATATAGTTAAATTGGACTGCTCTCGGCCTATCTATGTTGTTTGTCACGTCAGTTGGGCATCTGCCTACGGCCGAGTAAGATAATACCATGTAGTGATGGTTTTGGGAGGCTTGTAGAATGTGTCATTGTAGCCTTGTAGGGCAAGTGCTTTTGTTTCTAGTGTTTGCTGTCAACCAGTTATTATTTAAGGATGACGAGGCTGAAAGGCAGCTGCAATTGGGGTAATCAAAGGTTAGATAGTATATATGGTCTATTGTGTGGGCTGACGCCCTTTTATGTGGTTGATTCTGTATCGTATGATTTATTGGCGTTCTAAATCGTCGTTATAAGGTGGGATGAAGTTGTCAAAATCATTAGTCATGTCTACGTTCTAACCTAGACTATAAAATGGTCCACATTTTGGATATTCAGGTACAAGTTGGAACAGATCTAGACTAGTTCGATCGGTCCAGTTCAGTTGAAACGTAGAATTGATATTCATTTTTACTTCAGCCACTCAACTACAGGGCTACGGTCCTAAATTGATAAACATCCAAAATCATCTTTTATTGGATTTACTTGCCCTAGTTTTTCATTGAAGTTAATGAAAATGTTGGGAACAATGGTGGAAATAGGTGAAATGTAGAGCTTAATATGACTGACTAACCCGGTATAATACTAGATTTATACTGTGAACTACTCGTTACTAGCTCTACTGTTTTGATCTATTCTAGGGGTGGTCGTAACTTTGTTTTGACTTATTTGAACTTATTCAACCCTTAGTTTGGCGATTACTCACTTCAATGATGAAGCTATGTATCATTGGTCATTGTTGTGGATGTGTTAAATGTGTATGCTCAAATGCGCATAGTTGGTACAAATTTGGAGGAGGCGATATAGACGTAGGATAATCTCCTAACGTTGTGGTCTGTCGTAACTCACCGTATGTCAAGATAACTCTGCTATGTAGATTGTAGACACTTATTTTGGATTGTTGTGGATTATTGTCCTCAATTATGAGAGTAGATGAATGCGATTAAATATGAATCACAAAAAAGGGCATTTGTAATATCACGTAGTTATCATTTCTGGTAATCTTTCACTCTCTTCTTGCATTCTTACAAACTCAAATTCTCCATCATTCAATATTAGGCTGGACCGTAGGAGTATGAACAAAGCCCTGAACCCACGTGCACCTCCCAGTCACTGGACCCTCACTTGTCAACCTACAACGCCAAAATTATACATGGGTCCCAACACTAACTATCTATCTATCATCCTCTTTGAACCAATATTATTGCCAATTTGCCATATATGGCCATAATCACATGTGTGTTGAATACGGATTCCATGATTATTGAATATTTATACACATTAAGAAAACTTAAACGTATACTACACAAAAACCCCCTTTTTTTAATTAATTGCGATAGTAAAGTGTGTACAAAGTTTACAAAAATACTGAGATTGAGAGATAGCTCACGTGGTTATAGCCTTTCTTCCTATTCCATAGGATCCTGAGATCGATTTATATTACTCGCCCTTGTGAGTTCTGACTCTCTAAAGACCAAAATAAGAAAAGTTTATAGAAACACTCTTAATGAATTGTAGTGTAAGTAAAGTTAGCGGCATAAAACTAAGAAGTACTCTGTCATAGTGATTTACCATAAGAAAGTGTTAAAACTAATCAAAAACAAATGAGAAACCAAAGAAATATTTAGTGTCGAAAACTTAAGTTTGAATTTCGTCAATAAAATTGTCTTTTGAGGATTTCACTATACAAACACCCCAAAAATTTTAATTAGAAAAACCAATCAACAGTTACTCTAATACCATTACACATTTTCACAACTCTCTGTTTTCTCTCTCCTCTGTATCCTGTTTTTTTTTTTTCTCTTCATTGCTCAAAGCTCTCAACTTTCTCAATAATGGCACACTTTAAACTTCAACCACTGAAACCCACTAAGTAGACAAGCTCAATGAATATCTACCCAGAAAAAATGAACCAAATTTACACTATTTTATTGCTCTTTACTCTCTTTCCACCATTACTTTCCCCTGTTTCACCTGCTTCTCTTTCTTCCAATGGAAAACTTAGAGATGCCCAGAAATTGTTGAGCTTCAAATCTTCACTCCTTAACCCAGAAATCCTTCAAAATTGGCAAAATTCCACTGATCTATGTCAATTTACTGGTGTTTTCTGCGACAATTCCAGGGTTACTTCTTTAGATTTCACCTCACTCTCTGTTTCCACTGATTTTTACTCTGTTTCTACTTATCTTTTCTCCATTGAGCTCCTTACTTCTCTTTCCCTCTCATCTTCCAACATTTCTGGGTCTCTTCAACCTTTCTTTCTCTGCTCTTCTTCTCTCTCAGAAATTGATTTCTCCCACAACTTCATTTCAGGGTCAATTTTCAATTTGCCGCGGTTTTCAACTTGTTCCTCACTTACAAGTTTAAACCTCTCTTTCAATGAATTAGATTCTACGAAAAATTTGAGTGATGTTGTTTATGGGCTTTCCCTCAAAACATTAGATGTTTCTGGGAATCAATTATCTGGGGAGGAAGTTCTTCCATGGGTATTATCTCAAGGGTGTGAGAATTTGAGTCACTTAAATTTAAAGAGGAACAAACTTGAGGGAAATTTTTCTCTTTTTGGGTGCTCAAATTTGGAGTATTTGGATCTTTCCTTCAATAATTTTTCGACTCCAATTCCTAATTTTGGGAAAGATTGTCTTAATTTGAAGCATCTTGATTTGTCTTCAAACAAATTTGTTGGTAAGATTGAGAACTCACTTGTAGAGTGTAACAACTTGAGTTTCTTAAATGTGTCTCATAATCAGTTCAAAGGTGAATTTCCCTCACTTCCTTTGAAAAGTATGGAGATTCTCTACTTGAGCATCAACAATTTTCAAGGTATGATTCCTCATAATTTTGCTGATGATGTTTGCTCAACTTTGGTGAAGTTGGATCTATCAGTCAACGATTTTTCTGGTATGATCCCTATTGGGTTTGAATCTTGCTCTTTGTTAGAAAAATTCGATGTTTCCAGCAACAATTTCACTGGGGATTTGCCTGTTGATATGTTTCTAAAAATGGAAAGTTTGAAGAAAATAAAGCTGGCTTTTAATCTCTTTAAGGGTGTTTTGCCTGATTCTATCTCTATGCTTAGTAGCTTAGAGTCTTTAGATTTGAGCTCTAATAGCATTTCAGGGAAAATCCCATCTGGTATTTGTCAAAATCCTGAGGGAAAGCCTAGCAACTTGAGAGAGCTCTACCTTCAAAACAATGAGTTTATTGGCCCTATACCGCCGAGTATAGGTAATTGCTCTCAGCTTGTTTCGCTTGATCTTAGCTTCAATTTCCTTACTGGTACGATCCCAAGTAGCTTGGGTACTCTAACCCAGCTTAAAGATTTGGTAATGTGGATGAACAGGCTTAATGGGGTTATCCCTTCTGAGCTTGCAGACAATCGAGCACTTGAAAATTTGATTTTGGACTACAATGAGTTGACTGGTCCCATTCCCTCTGGCCTGATGAACTGCACAAACTTGAACTGTATTTCGTTGTCGAGTAACAAGTTGAGTGGAACAATACCATCTTGGATAGGTAGCTTGAATAATCTTGCCATCCTCAAGCTCTCAAATAATTCATTTTATGGCGAAATCCCACCTGAGTTAGGGGAATGCAAGAGCTTGTTATGGTTGGATTTGAATAGCAACTTGTTGAGTGGGAGTATTCCTCCTGCCTTACCCAAACAGTCAGGGGCTATTAGACTTAATGTTAGTAAAAAGTATTGGTACTTGAGAAACTATGGAGGAAATGGTTGCCATGGGACAGGGAATTTGCTCGAATTTTCCGGTATAAGGCGCAAGGCTGTTTATAGAATCCCTACTATATGCAAATTCCAGCAGATCTACCTAGGTCATACTCAGCCAAATTTTTATCACAATGGGTCCATGATTTTCCTTGACCTGTCCTATAACAATCTCCAGGGCAGTATCCCCAAAGAGCTCGGCACAATGTTCTTTCTGTGGATATTAAATTTGGGTCATAATAACCTCTCTGGTCAGATTCCTGAAGATCTTGCAGGGATGAAAAACATCGGTGTTATGTATCTCTCGCACAACCATCTCTCGGGGTTAATCCCACCGTCTTTAGGCAGTCTTTCTTCCTTGACGGATGTGGATTTGTCAAACAATAACCTCTCAGGTATGATTCCTGTAACAGGACAGTTTGAGACTTTCCCGCCTTCTAGATTCTCCAATAACACTGGCCTCTGCGGGTTTCCCCTGCCGATTTGCAGCAGAAACACAAGTGAAACTTCATCACATCATAGAAAGCATGGAAGGAAGACTTCCATGGCAGCAAATGTGGCAATGGGAGTGTTCTCCTCTCTATTCTGCATATTCTGGTTGATCATAGTGGGCATTGAGCTGAAGAAGAGGAGAAAGAAGGAAGTTTTGCAGGATACATACATGGACGGTAACACAACTTCTGCTTGGAGATATACCAGTAATCGCGAGGCATTGAGCATCAACCTTGCAACATTTGAGAAGCCCCTACAGAAGTTGACTTTTGCTGATCTTTTACAAGCCACAAATGGGTTCCATTATGACAGTTTGATTGGCAAAGGTGGGTTTGGGGATGTCTACAAAGCTCAGCTCAAGGATGGGAGTGTGGTTGCTATCAAAAAGCTGATATATATGTGTGGGCAGGGTGACAGAGAGTTCACTGCTGAAATGGAAACCATTGGGAAGATCAAACACCGGAACCTTGTGCCTCTCCTGGGATACTGCAAAGTGAGGGAAGAACGATTGTTAGTTTACGAATACATGAAATATGGATCCCTCGCAGATGTTTTACATGATCCGAAGAAGTCTGTAATAAAGCTGAATTGGGGTGTGAGGAGAAAGATAGCGATTGGGGCAGCTCGAGGCTTAGTTTTCCTTCATCATAATTGCATCCCACACATAATTCATCGCGACATGAAATCTAGTAATGTTTTGGTAGATGAAAACTTAGAAGCAAGGGTATCTGACTTCGGGATGGCTAGACTTATGAGTGCAATGGATACTCATTTGAGTGTGAGCACATTGGCTGGTACCCCAGGATATGTTCCTCCTGAGTACTACCAAAGCTTTAGGTGTACAACCAAGGGAGATGTGTATAGCTATGGCGTGGTGTTGCTGGAGTTGCTGACAGGGAAACAACCTACAGATTCAGCTGATTTCGGTGACTATAATAATCTTGTAAGCTGGGTTAAGATGCATGCGAAATTGAGAATAAGTGATGTATTTGATCCTGAGCTGATGAAGGAAGATCCAAACTTGGAAGTAGAGCTCTTGCAGCATTTGAAGCTTGCCTGTTCTTGCTTGGATGATCATCCATCAAAACGACCTACGATGTTCGAAGTTATGACAATGCTAAAGGAAATGCAAAGTGGTAATTCAGCAGCCATCGTTACCACAGAAGATGCAAGTCTTACTGCCATGGGGAAAACTGAAAGTTTCAGCAGCACAGTTGATGAGCTACAGATGAGCATAAAAGAAGAGCCTGAAGGAAATTCCAAGCATTAGCATTTACCACTAAAGCAAAAAATTTCATTGAATCATGCAACAATTAATGTATGTTTCACAACAGTAGACTTTTTATTTTCATATTTATACGTAGGTGGTAATCTCCTCTGTTTCCTTTGGTTTTTGAGGGGTCACTCGGTAGTTTGTACATAATCTCCTAGAAATGCTAGTAGTTTTTCCTCCCTTACCTCTTGCACGAATACATTGTGAGAAATGATCCGTGTTCAAAATAACCAAAAGATTAGTTTGTCTAATGACAATCTGTGAAATAAGCAGCACCCTCTTTTTTACATTGTCACTTCAGAAAACCTTTAGGATGGCACGTTCGAGTGTTTGCTCGTCGTTTAGGCCGGTGAACACATACTATTGCAGGTCAGGAAATCGACTTATGAACTATTTGGAGATATGCTCAAACCAATTGAATCATAAAGTTCTACAGAATGGAGACTAAAAGCTTTACTAATCCTACTTTTCAGTCAAAAATTCTGTATTTTTTCATCATAGTACATTACACAGGTTTACTGCCTTGTAAACTGTTAGCAACAACAAATCAGAACTCTATCCTATGCAATTCTGTATTTTTTCATCATGGTACATTACACAGGTTTACTGCCTTATAAATTGTTAGCAACAACAAATCAGAACTCTATCCTATGCATTACTTTGTGCAAGTATTTTTCATCTTTGTTACCACTTACCAGCCAGAACTACTCTTGCAGCTTCTACCATACTCACAAACCAGTTGATAAGAGTTAAAATAGTATATAGGCAACAATCCAAGCAAAATAAGCAAAACACTTCTGAATGTGATATGTGCACCAGAAGCCGAAGACTGAACTAATATGATCAATTTTCCCAGCTTCAACAATCATACTGACAAATCAACTTCCATCAACTGTATTAGTACACAAAATACGGAAATAGAATATCTATAAACTTCAAACTTCATATAAAGCCATGTAACCTCAACCAATAATCTCGATATCAGAACCAATGTAAAACTAATCAGTACCAAAATCAATCTTTAATTGCCATTTCATCTTCATCAGCTGGCTTAACTGACTGCTCAAACTCAGCATCCATTACAACTCCATCCATTATATGAACCACCACCTCACCTCTCTTAAGATTAACTTGTTTTGCCCTAACCCTATTAACAACCAAAACCCCATCAAAATCCTTTGAAATATACAATGCAAATCCAGAGATTGAATCATATGACAAACCCTTTCCATCAGGGAGTAAATCAGTATAAATCTTTCGAGGAATCGTCGAAAAACCTAGTACATGAGAAACCGTTGCATATACATTGTCCAATTCTTTAGGATCATAACTGTGGTTTGCCCTTAATCCCAAATCACGTTCAAAGGCCTTTTCAGAGGGCACAAACACTGTAAATGCAAGATCATCCGGTAACATTCCAACCATCATTTCCCCAAATTTAGCCAATATCTCATTCTTTGAATAAATGCCCCTAATTTTTGAGGAATCATTCATTTTCCCAATTGAAACATCAGGTAATTTAAACATTGACAGAACTACAACAATCATACAGCATACTAATACAAGCATTAGCATTTTAAAAATTGACTGATTAAACATCTTGCCTATCATCATAAATTTTCAATGGGAAATAAAATGAATCCACCTCAATATAGCAGATATTGACTAAATTTGCAGTTAAATTTGATGAATATAAGCTTCTATAACAGATTATAAATTTATAATCAAATATAAACTGAAAAAGATGATTTCTTTTCTGGGTATTTTGTTTGAGGAATTAAATATACCTTTATTTGATGGATAAATTGAGGGAAACAAGTGCAGATTTGAAGCTTGAGGATTTATGACTGTTTGTTCTGCTCTTCCTCTGATTTTGTTTTGAAGTTTGGTAATAAGCACGTTCTTTTCCTCAGAGTAAGCGCCGCAAAAACGTGTGTTGAACACTTGAGCAATGCAATTTTACATGGGTTTGTAACTAAAATAATCCCATTAGACAATAAATTTTTGGTTATCAAAGGGTTGAATTAAGCCCATGAATTAAACTTTGGCTCACGATGGGTCAAGTTGGGGGCTTCAATAGTTTGTCTATACTACCGTCATATAAGTGAATTTCAGATGAAAAAAAAATTATTAATGTATTAATTTGAAGTAATATGACGAACTAAGCCTATTGTGTGATAGACAAAATTGTAATTTGTATAGATTAAAATTTGGCATTTTTTTATATAAAAGTGTAAGATATTATATTTTATCCTTAAATACAAACGTTGTATAGTACTTGTAGGACATAATGGCTCTGCTTAGTTGAAAAATTTTGATAAGTTCAAAACAATACAAAATGTACTATTATTATCTATAAGGGTAATGTTATATGCAATCTTTTAATATACTTCCTTTTTTAGTATTAAGTTGGGAATTTATCGACAATTCACGAGTAAATCGATGTAATAAATATTTATTCAATGTCTATTTTTTCCAGTTTTAACTTCTTAAGGGTTGTATATGTCTTTTTCTTATCTATAATAATGTAATTATAGATTTCAACCATCATTATTAATACAGCTATACCGTCATACGAGCTAAAATAACACCTATTGTGAAAGTAATTATTATTATTATTATTAAAGAGCAACTTGCATGTAATGAAATTTGTTAAGATTCCATTTAAAAAATTGCATATTGTGAGTTGTCCTATATTAAAGAATATATGAGATATATTCATTTATATTTCTTGTGGGCTAATTCTCTAATTGTCAATAGTTTGGGACAAAATCTCCTCCTAGACTCAAAGTGGATAACTCTTCTCTTCCTTGATGGGTATAGCCAACCTAAACCTTCTTTACAAAGACAACAGCAACAAGTGACAACATAATGATTTTTCTTTTCATCAAATGTTTATCTTGAATCATCAAAAATGGATATTAATCAAATTTTTAGTACAAGAATTATTTTTTTAGTGAATCTAGTCCAACAATTGTACTAATTTATACAATTGACATTTTCTTAAAATATAATATATATAATCATTATACTCCACAAACTTCATCATTAAATATAAATGTACAACTTAGGGTGAGTTTATCCCCAAACTCAGACCCAGACTCCAGACTCTGTCACATCAACTTTCCACTAACTTTTAAATGTTTTTTTTTTTATTATTCAGATTCATACAAGAGTTTCTCCAAATTCACACATTATCCCAAGACTCACTCCAGACTCACTTATTTTCTTTATTTTTTATTTTTAATTATCTTTAATTCATTTAAGTTAATATCGTAAAACTTTTTAGGTGAGGTGGACGATAATACACAACGATAATTAGGTGAGGTGGACGATAATACACAACGATAATTACGATAAAACCTTTTATGGACGAGATAATACACAACGATAATTATATATCTTTAATTCATTTAAGTTAATATCGTTAATTTTTAGCCGTTGCAATATAGCAGTTGGAAGAAGTTCAAATTACATGCAAGTAGCCGTTGGGAATCTTGGATTTGAATTGCCATCTTTGTTAGGTGAGGTGCCAAGTATTGATTGGCTCATGAGCAATTATTGCAGCACTTTGTCTCCCATGTAAAGTCTGAAGATGAGTTTTTATTTTCCAAACCAACTCCAAGACTCACATGAGTCTTTTATTACATTAACGCATGAGTTTGGAGTGAGACTGTACTCCAAACCCCCAATAAACTCACCCTTAGTTAGGATTGTTTATGTTGTACTAAGAGGAAGGTGATCCATCGTTGTAGCTTCCAAATCTTAATTTGTTTTGGGGTTTCGTTACAAAACATGTGGGCCATAACTAAATACTTCATTGGATGGAGGTGGTTGAAAAAGTACGTAATAATTACAATGGACTACATGTAGTGGCCCATATTTAGGCTGTACGAATATTTTGTCCTTGTTCAATTATATTTTCCTACTTGGGTCAATCTGTTTGCTACCTAGGGATCCATAGTACTATCAATTTTCTATGTTTTATGGGCCAAGGCCCAAACAATTAAGGAGTATTATCATGTCTCCCAACCAACTAAAATTCCGATATTCCATAGGTCATCAATAATAATTATAATAACAATAATAATGGTTTTGTTGGTGCAATGTGCAAATGTCATCAATAATTAGTTATTGGATTTTAAAAAATTCAAGTACAACTTTTTTTTTCCCCCTCTAATCTTATAGTTGAGGCATAATTGTTGTGGTTTAACTTGGATGACATGCATATTTGCCGATCTTTATCATAGAGCTTTACTAATAAGTCGTAATTTCATTGTTTCATGAGATTTCAAATTGACACCAGAAAAAGCAAACAAATTAAAGTGTATCTCTAACACAAAAGACGTGTAAAATATAATCACGATGACATGAATGCATTTAATTTGACCTAAAGTTATCAACAAAAAAGAAAAACCTACAAAAATCTAGCACCATTTACAACATTGTGAGTCGTGACACAATTTATTCTTTTGGCATAAAATCTATGAGTTCTCATATATTGTTCGAGGTCTTCACTCTCATATTCAACTTAACTAGAACAATGTGTCCAATCTTCTATTTATATATTAGTGGATCTAGGCTAAAAGGGAACAAACTTTATACTAAGGCAAGAGATCTATCTTCCTTCACTCTAATGGTTGTCTAGTGGTTTCAATTACGCTGAACTTGCCCCAAATATATCAAACGCATGACCTTCGATCCTTCAAATCAAACCTACATGGGAATATATCATTCTACTTCTTAAGTCCTTATGATATTTAATACTTATACTTAAATCTAAAAAATTTGTGTGAAACGATGTTATCTTAGTGTGAAAACAATAGATTTAGAACGCAACATAAACTAAACTTCAATGTTACACATCAAAGGTGAACATTTACAAAAGTTGGCTAGCTTTTTTTATATGTTATTGGATACTTTTTAAATTAATTGATTGTTAAAAGTTTAATTAACTCTTGCAACTTTCGATAAAATTTTATTAATGATGGATTATTAGTACTCATTTCATGATATAATTGGCTTTGAATTAAGTTCGTGTTAGTTTAGAAAAGTTCAGATAAAAAAAAAAACTCTAATAAAACAATAATGTCTACAATATAATACACATATAACTAAAGTATGTCCAATTTAACTAGCTTCAATTTAGAAAAATTCAGATAAAGTATGTCTACAATATAATACACATATAACTAAAGTATGTCCAATCTAACTAACTTCAATAGTTTATCATATTAATTCTAAATTAGCTTACCTTTTCACCAAACTTAACCGTGGAACACATGAGAAAATCATTATAATAACAATCAATTCATTTCATATTATTATTATTATTATTATTATTATTATTATTATTATTATTATTATTATTATTATTGGACAATTCTTAATGATATGAAATCTAACTAAACTTTGGTCCAAAATAAAAGATATAATCAATTGTACTGTACAATTTTTTTCCAATTTTCCACAAAGTTATAGTTAAATCCTAAGGCGACAAGTAGCAAAAAAAAAAAATGTCCCCACTAACTCAAAACATTATGATTAAATGCCCACCATGGTGGGTGATAATTGCCCAAATAATTAAAATAAAATATCTATTAGTTTTTTTTTTATATATATATATAGAAAAGTATATTTTGTACGAAGAAATTGATTGGGTAACAAAATATGACCCATAAAATTATTTATATTAACCTACTTGTATATTATAATGTTTTTTAATATATAGTGTTATAGTGGTTCATAGTCATATCCCTCAAATCAAATGAATTATGTTGAGAACATTTAGTGATCATATGCATTGTACTTCTCCTATAATTTGAAGCATCCATTTATCGTGGAAAATTCGAAAGCAAGCACTTTAAATGATTTAATTTGGCTAGATTACCTTCATTAAAATTTATAATCAATTTTAATAGATGATATGTAGTTATGAGAAAATTCCATAGATTTGGTTCATATAATACAAGAAAAAGGAGCTTTAATTTGAAAAGATAGTTGCATTATCCATTTGATTATTGGAATTAATTACATAGTCATATAGAATAAGACACCCACTATAATAATATAATTACCCCTACATTAATTATTAGAATCATAACTTAAATCACGTGAATTATATCATCTAGTGGGCTTGAATTCACCCTTTTTTTGTCTTTCAACTTGTATTAGCTAATCATGTGTTAGTGTGATAAGACTGCGTTTGGTTGTAAATCCAACATTTAGCTGCTAGCAAGCTAGGGTCAATGTCAAGAAATGATTCTGCTCATTTAAGGAAAAGGAGGACTAATTCCCATTTAAATAATCCCTTTGTTCGGAAATAATAATTACATATAATTACAAGAGAAAGTGCGAGGGAGTTATTATTGAACTTTCACTCCTTGTGATTGATGCCAATTTCCAATGATATTCTACAATATTGTTTAAGATTTTGCAGTTATTTATGGAGACTTCATATCAACTGTTGAATTTATGCATCGATTAACGTGATAAGCAAAATGTGTAGTGTCAACTAATTTAATTTAAAACGAAAAAAGTATATATACAACTAATTGTAGTTATCTAATCAATGTTCAAAAATCTCATCATTATCAATCAAAACTCAAGACGCCACCCTATAAATTGAAAATTCAAAGCAACTTTTGTATGCTAGAGTGTGCCAAAGTATCTAGCGCATTAGTGCTTTTTTATAATACGAAATGGTGTTACCTTTTCTACATATTATATGGTCTAAAAGGCAAAAAAAAATGGAAACTTTCTGTTCATATTTCTTTTGACTCTTAATTAATCCATGAATTAGACATAGCATTTAAAAAGTATACCCTACTTTAAGTGTGTTGTGTCGCACTTTTGATGCCAGGCCATATTATCTGATGAGCACTTGAAAGAGTGAACGACTACAAAGATTAGATTTTGTCAAGCGAATCCATCAAACGTAGGCCTTAATTTTAATGACGGGAAATCCACCGGGCCTTTATATGCTGTCGGAGGTTTATTGTATTTTATTACCTTAATTGTAACTTGCAAGGTATAAGGTATATCCGTATATGTATAAAAGTATGAGTATTAGTGTAGCAAACCAATATTAACAGTGTGCCAATTTTAGGCTAGCTTAACAAACAAGTTTGACGGAGTTGATGGAGAGCTCACCTTATAAACTTGAGGCCATAAGTTTGACCTCCATCAACTATAATTACTTGAGAGTAGGGGGGTTCCCTTACCCTTAACTTTCCCCTCTACTCTCAAGCGTTGATTTGTGTAACTGAGCTGGTTCACTAAGGTTCTTTATTAAAAAAAAAAAAAAAAAAAAGTGCGGAGCAATAACATAACATGTTTGTGTACCCTATTCTCAAGATCAAGTGAATTTCAAACAGTGAATGATAATATGCATTTCAAGTGTATAATGTAAGTTTGAAATGTATACAAAACTTTTTCAATTTTAACTTGTCCTTAGTGATTTGTAGATATTAATTTCAAATTACATCTAGTAAGTGTCAAAACTATCTATATACATAAATGGGCTGCCATTTTCGACTCGACACGTATTATCCACGGATCTTTCTTAGTTATTGATTTTTTTTTAATTTTTTTGACGAATTGTCGAATTAGTTATTGATGTTGATCCAAGCTAATTAATGCTAGAAAAACAAAGTACTCCGTAAGAGCTATCGAAA
Organism: Chenopodium quinoa; assembly: GCF_001683475.1. Lineage (NCBI taxonomy): Eukaryota > Viridiplantae > Streptophyta > Magnoliopsida > Caryophyllales > Amaranthaceae > Chenopodium > Chenopodium quinoa. Next base: position 1,327,989 of record NW_018744582.1, on the reverse strand, counting down.
GAAAAATGTGCATAATCGTTTAAGTGAATAACAGCAAAAATCATCATTAATTAGTTCAGTACATGCGTACGTAAACTAAACAACAAATGAGAATAATCATGAAAAACAAAAGATGATTAAATTTCAGGAAACTTAACGGCATGCAACTAGCAAGGCAAGTAGTAGTACTTTGACAATTGTCATAGGCTGCGTTACAACTACAAAACTAAGTAACTCCGACATCATTTTATGGGTCATGAATCAATGAGTCGTGCTGACAGCTGCTTCCACTTGCTCGGATTATTGTGTTACATGTATCTGCATTTTTCTGTATCTTTCATTTTTACATCAACAACCATAGACCAAGTATACAGATGAAGTAATTTAATTTTTCATTCTTATATATGTTGACTTAATCATCATTGATATTATTATATATTTCGTATTAATGTGTATGAAGTCACAAATAATGCACATTGATTGTGATCTTAGTAGCTTAGTTTCCTTATTGGAAAAGATTGATAGAGTACAAAAACATATTCCTGATCCTCAACCAATAGCTTAAGTTGGTCTTTTAACATGGTATCAAGAGTCAGTGTGATACAAATGTCACAAGTTCGAATCTCATCTACTTTCAAGTGGAATATTAAGCGTATGATATGATGAGAGGTTTTGGTTGAGTTGATCCTCTAACAAATTAAAGATGATACGGAGTAGATGATATAAGCGGCTTACCATAAGTTTCAAAAAGTAATTCTCATGACACATTTGGCTTTGGGATAGATTGAATCTGGTCTAAGATTTTAAGAGACGAATTGGAGGTAATACTGAAACATTTAACCCGTTGATTACCTTAGCTAGCATAAGAACAAGTTTGATTTGACAATAGATTCTTATCTTTGGCATCAATTAGAAAGTTTGAAATGGCCCACATCTATATTAGGAAGGGCATATATGGCATGCAGTGCATGGCTTCTAGGGTAATAAGTGTAAAATGATTGAAAAACTTGAGATGGAATGAATGGGATAAGTACAAAGACACCCACAACAATTGAATTGGCAAAAATGATGAAATTGGGAAGCAAATAATATAGAAAGTGAATGCATAAATCAGTTGTTGGAGTAGCATAAATGACCCCAGCTGAAAAAAATGGTTTTTTTGCATCATAATATATAATATTAAATGTAATACGGACCACTCATGTCATTTTAATTGGATGATGAGAATGATGCATGCATAGTACATGCATGCACCTTCTAATTTTATTGTTATAGATCGATGTCCCAAAGAGTAAAGGCCATACCTTTAATGATTTGATATGGCTTACATAGGTTGGCATTCAGTTCTAATGTATCCTGTGATTTCTGTTCCTTTTGTCCTCCTCTCTGTTTCTGGATCACTAATTCAATCAATGGTTAATACTGCCTTCTTCTCTATTTAATTGAAATCTTATTTTTATTGTGTGATTCTGTGATAATTGGTAGTAGAAGTGTTACTTTATACTACATCATAGTTAATGGGTAATGAACCTTTACTTTGTGTTACTACATCTAGTTAATAAGTATTGCTTTTTATTGTGTGTTTGTGTGATAATTGGTAGTAGAGAATTAATTAAAAAAAACGAAGAGAGATGCTTATCATTTGTTTGAAAAAAAATTAAAAAAAAAAAGTGTGTCAGCTAAATAAAGACGGAGTGATTACTCCCTTCATTTTACACAATTTAAAATTTTCTTATTATTCCCTTTGTTTTATAATAAATGTCCCACTTTCATTTTTTACACTATTCACATAGTCTACTTTGATTAATGTTAGTGATTTACGCATTAAAAAAAATAGTCATATGGGTACTTGCTAGAAGTTTCTCGATGTATAGTTCATGAATGTGAACTTTTATATAATTTGTATTTACTGATAAGTAAAGATATTATTAGTCAAAATTTTGCATTTGCATATGTGTCCAGTTAAACTTGGCTTTATTTTGAAACAAAAGGAGTACCAAATATAAAGTATTATATTGGCTGAAATTGAAAAGAAGTTTTAATTCCTGCTAAAGTAAAAGACAATAATTTATTGATTTATACGAGGTTTATCAAGTACTTCATAAAAGACAATAGTTTATTATCACCTTTGTTTTATATTTATGTTAACATTTATTGTTCACACACTTGTCAATGTAAAGATTTAATTACTATATACTTAATTTTGTATATAAAAATTATAAAAAGTTGATATTTTAAAATATATTTATTGAAACGAATTGAACAAAGTCCTACATGGTACTGTAATAGTTTTTCTTTCATAAAAGTATTACTAAATGATGATCAAAGTAAAATTCGTGAATATTGTTAAATTTCACATGCAAGGTTAACATCAATGTATATGAAAATAATGAAATGGCGTACGAAGATATATATTTGAAGGTGCATGCATGTGGAGTTCAAATGTCCTTTTACTTGAGCAACAGATTTTTAACCTCGCTAGATTTTAAATGTTTCGTATGTATGTGGAGCTCATAAGCTTAAATCAACTAACAGTTCGTGCATTAAAGACATTTTTTGTCCAACTGCTGCTACATCAATGATGTTTTTCACACAATTGTTGTTACACCTTCGGCGTCTTCTTTATAGCTTTCAAATGTGTTTTTGAAGTTTAGAACCTCTCAATTATTTGTAATTTATTTTTTAAGATCTTGCATTATATTTCTGTGAAAATTCTTGTTTGCATAGGGGTCAAAACTCCCTTGCATGAGTGACATTATTAGTAGTTTATTTTTATTTGTTTTATTTTATTCCTCTCTGTAGTATGAAATTTTTTTTTTTTTGGTGACTGATGTTTATTATATATTATTTTTAATTTATTTGAATTTCCTTTAAGGCATTATTTTTTTTGGGAAGATTCTAATAATAAGTTGTGGTAAAAATTTGAAAATTAACATTATGTACTTACTAGTTTAAGTCCCGTGTCATGCACGGTTTTACTAAATTTTATAATCTATGAATTATATTGCAACAATTATGTACCAAAAAAATTACGAAGTATATTTTTAAAGGAAACAAAATATCTATAATTTTAATTTATACCCATGCCAAAGATGTCAATATTATTGATGCAAAAGACTTAATAAATAAAATAAAATGAAAGAAATTTATGGACTATGAGGTTTTATATTAACACTTATAAAAAATGAAAATTTTAGATTACTACCTATACGACACACATACATGGATACACCCTTTGTCCCTAATTTGTTAAGATACTTTGTTCGACACAAATCACACAATGTATTATGCAAATTTATTCAATTTTATATTACTTTGTGATAATTAATAAACGATATGATTGATATGTTTACTATGTATATATTTTCTTATATTAGTTTATTTAATAATAATAGTCGCCTAAAAAGCATAATTGACATGTTAGAATTTAGAAGGGTTGGAATGATGACCCTTTTGTCCCCTCTTAATTATAAATAATACTTTGATAATAATAAAAATATGGGTTTACCCCGAATAATGTGAGTATCTAGCTACTAATTGAGATATTATAGCTTAGCTATTGGCATATGCTCATAATGAATCACTCAATTGTTTTAATTAAGTAAGATTATAGGTCCCTTCCAAAAAAAAAAAGTACTGCGGGAGATTTATGGGTATATGTTAGATTATCATTCTTTGATTTTATGGGTACATTTTAGATCATCATGCATCAATCATAAGATTTAATGATTTATATCCATAGTTAATCACGCATAATATATAATAGAATCTTATGATTGATAATATTATGTAATAGAATCAATTACAGTAAGAAATAAGCAACACATTATACACTAACCAAAATATTGTGTCAATCCTTTCTTAAAAAAGAAAAATAAATAAATAAAAATTGCATCAATCATGATTTATATCCTAGTTAATCACACATATTATGTAATAGAATTTTATAATTGATAATATCATGTAATAGAATCATACATATATAATATAAGAATATACGAATATGATAAAATATAGTAATTAAATAAGAAAATAATGAATGTGACGGGAAAATAATTAATGACATTGTAACAAGTGTCATTTTAGGTTTGCTTTTAATATAGGTTAATTGATTGATGTAGAATATTTTAGTTTTTTTAATTATTTTTTAAGCCTTTAGGGCAATTCAAATAGTTCAAATTCACTCCTCTAAATAAATCATTTTTCTTAATAAAATCGTATGATCATCATCTATTATTTTAGAGGGGATATTGAATGGTTATGAATGTTTATCTAAATTTAAATAATTAAATGGAGTTCCATTACCTTACTCTCCTTAGTAAATTAATATACAGCACAATACACAATTCAGTGTCATTCCTTCAGTTTGCAATCACTTACCAAACAAACCACAAGCAAAAGTATCTTTGTTTGGAGCTCTTGGGAGATCTACAACTTTTCTTTTGAAATTCACTGGTCTTCCACTTATAACGTCCAAATCAAACAAACATATTGTATAATATGACCAATTTTTTTTTGGGTGGTAATATCCAAAATTAGCATCTCAAATTAATATGACCAAATTAAAGAAAACAGCCACAAACTAGTAAGGCAAAACATATCTTCCAATTCTCCTATGTACACGTTGTTGATATTGATATATGATCAAGCTTACACATTATTTACTAGAAAAAAGTCAATGTTTTTCACAATTTTACAAACTTCGGCGCACTGAGATGTCCTTATATTTACATTTCCGACGCAATTCTATTCATTTTGTAAGGACCATTAATTAAGTTTGTATAATTATTTTTAAAACTTGGAAAGTTACATATCACAATCATTTATAACTGTCCAACTACTATTATTTCCCAAAATTGTTTGCATGGTACCTGCCATCGAAAACTGCCCTATACCAAGTTTTGTCCTAGCATTTTTGGGGCATTAAGAATATTTTTATGGGGCCTTTCCCTTATATCAGGAGTTATGAGAATATTAGAGTACTATTAAAAATATACATACACATCGAATATTGTTATTACTAGTATAATTTTATTAGACGACTATAATGTATGTAGGCTAATTTTAAAAGAACAATTAAGAGAAAGGACAAATCAATCTAACGTAGGGTTAGGTAGCACTTAACTATCATGCTCGTTCATTTCTTGGTTTTCATTTGTCTTGATAAATGATAATCATATAGTTCTAGTTGTGATAAACAGGATTATGTAGCTAATTACACATTTACACCAAGTATTGCATGTATTCAATGTATCACTTTCCCTTATCAAGTGGTGGCATTGCTTACTAAAAAAATTGAGTTAAGATTATAGCAAATATGGCCCACCCATATCCCCTAAAAAGGACTCACAGGTTGATAATTATCAAGTGCAACTCCCCTTGTACTTTTTGTTTTAGACATAACCACTTGTACTTGTTGATGGTGGGATTTCGCGACTTCAACTGTTAGTTATTTAATAATTAAAATAAATATTATTTAATAGCATCTTTCATCAATAAAAAAAACTATCTTTTGTTTGTTATATTATTTGTAAAACAGCAATTCGAAAGTTAAAGAGAGGTTTTATTAGGCGTATAAAACCATTGACAGTCAATTCAACCACATATTAGTTAAATTGATAAACAAAATACTGAATTATTGATATATGGAAAAAAGTACCCTCTATATATCTTTAATATTCGGTAACTTATTATATGTACCAATAACTTGGCACAACTGTTAGATTGTGTGTGTGTGTTTTTTTTTTCCTCTCAAATAGAAGTTTGTTTAGTTTAAATTAACTTGGGTGTGTTGTTCAAGTGTGTTTATTTATTTATTTATTTATTTTTAAGGAAGTTCAAGAGTGTTTATATATATATAGAACTATTGAATTTTAACTAACACTTAATTCATCTAATATCCAAGGCAAGTACCCGGGATCCCAAGTACCCCTAGTGGAATCTTATTCTACAAATTTCTTATTCTACAAATATATGTAATTTATCGATTAAGTAAAAAATTCAAACAAACATTAAGGAAGAGAATTCTAGTGTATTTATTAAATTGTGTTTGTTTGCTCTAGTTTTTCTTGTAAGAGTCATTAAATATAAATTAGGATATAAACGTTTCATCAATTGCTTTATTGGTAAAACAATATGACCTCAACAAATAATCAACTTATGAAAAAAAAAAAAGTTTATATATAAAGGAGTATATATATCATACAGTATTGATTTTTCAATTGACCTTAGGTTTAACAAAATATTGTCATCGTGCATGTTTTTACTGTACATGGATTGAATGAAGTAGAAAATATTCCGTAGTATTGAGTTGCCTAAATTTTAGTAAATATCTACAGCATAAACAGTCATACTGATATTTTATCTTTGTGTATGTTATTTAGTAGCCCAATAATTATCTTCCAAAATTTAGAGAAAAACCAATTAAAAAAGGGGAGGGGATCAAGCCCAAGTATACGTACAACCGTAGCGTAGATTGTTACAGTATGATTTTATACAACTAAAGTACCTAACTAAAATTCTTTGATGTGATTTGAGACTCACAACATCGCATAATTTGTTTCTCTGGCCTAGCCTTAATGGGAAATTTTTAAGGAACTTAATTTTAGTCGCATTATATATTACTTTAGGATGTATAAAAACAAATGGTCATGATTTCTAAACTAGAAGTCAAGCACAGGTAATAATGAAAAGTACATAAAGAAAGATTATGAAAAAAAAAAAAAAAAAAAAAAAAACTTCACGGCATACTATTAAATTCTACTTCGTATTAGTTTCGGACAAAGAGAGTATATCTTTAAGAAGTCTTGAAAAATATCAAAAAAGCTTAGGCAACACCAATCACTAGCTAAAGACTACGATAACAAAACTGAAACAGAATAATCCAATAACTAAAATTTCCAAGTTAAAACAAACACTAGAGCATGCTAACCAAAGATTCCAAGAAAAAAAAATTGTTAGTTGTTGAAGTGAAGCAATCAACATCAGTAATCAACAACATTATCTAAGTAATTTGTAAGCATTAGGCCGGTGTAAGAATGACGGGCTCTCTATAATCTATATACTATATATACACATAACACATACATACAATGATACATGCGGCTAATAATAAATATATAGCTACCTATTTAGCTACACCAATTTAGTTCAAAGAACATGAAAACCAATTAGTCAAATACCATGAACATTGTACAATAAACCAAAAGTTAATTATCAATAAAAACTATAGGTTATACTACTTTTTGACTTGGACCGTTATATAAGCATGCAGGCTAATATAGGTGCAGGTAATATAATATATATAGTTCATGCAGGTTATTTGTACTGAAAATAGTAAGACCAAGATTGCGAGCTTTCAACGTCAAAGAAATAGAGATTGTTTGTGGTTAGCTAACTTAGCTTATATCAGGTTCCACGAATGTGATGCATGCACTTCTCTAATTCACTGAACTGCTGGCTAACTAGCTACCTCGTTAGGTTCAACCTTTTTTTATTTTTATTTTTATTATTATTATTTTGTTTTTATTGTATCGTTTTTCTAGGTGGGAGTGTGCACCTGCTTTCCCACCAACACTGATTAGTTTTTTAATTTCATTTTGGTAGGCTCTTTAATAGGTTGAGTTTTTTTGGGTTTGGCTCAAATTAGGGATTGGGTTTCTCTTAAATAACTCGATGATCTATTATTAGGATGTTAAATTAGCGCCTAAGCTGGTTTTTTACCAAAAAAATAATGACAATAATAATAAAACAAATAAATGATATTTTTCCCAAGTTTTTTTTTTTTTTTTTTTTTTTTTTGGGGGGGGGGGGGGAGGGGTTGGAATCGGGGGAGAGTCAATTAGAACATTTAACATACCAAAAAAAAATCCTACCTCGTAATTTTTACAAGTATAACTTTGGGGTTATTAGGTTTTGCGAAAGCTACTATTATAAAGCTAGCTTTTGCCGATCTATCATCCTTTTTGTTTTCAATACAATTTTATATTTTTAAAAACTAAATACAATATTGAAAAGAGTGTACTATTCTATCATAACTTCTTATATGTGGCTGACCACACTGTGTGACCAGCCACAATGGAGGTTATTACTTCGTTAAGGTTATAGAGGTTACTCGATTGTTACAGGAGTTACTTTGTTAGTGTTACAAGTGTTACAGGAGTTACTCGGTCAGTTTTATTGGGAATACTTTGTTCTTTTACAACCGGCCACATGGTGTGGCCAGCCGCACACAAGACGGGCGCTGCTACTCTCTATAGTGTAACTAAGATTATTATCCGATATTAGAAAAAAAAAACCTAAAATTATTATCCAAGGTATATCATACGTACGGAGTATTATACAGGCTCATGAACATACATTGTGTTTTGTCTCTCTATCTCCTTGTAAGGTTGTTTGAATTCTACTACACATTGGTTCAATAATGAGGATATTCACTATTGTTGTCATGAAATTTTTTAGAGCACGGTTGCACCCTTATTTAGCCAGTTAGCAGGTACATTTAACGGTGTTTTTCTGTTCATTTGATATATTTTATAATTGTTCATTTCAAAAACATGGAGTATATAAAATGAGCAAAAGATTACTCGCACCTACCTCGCCTCTATATGCACCCGGATATCAACATTTCAAACAAAAATAAAAGACTAGGTAAAAAAATTTAGAATTATTATGAACCAATATTTAGTTTGGACATCGAAATTTGTCGTTCTAGAAAGCCATATCTGACTGTTTCCTCAATTTTATTTTATTTTTTGCTGTTAACCTTTTGGGTTGGCCGTTTGGGACTTCATCGATAATCTAATTATTCTAAGCCGTTAATTAGCTTACTAGGTAAACCTCATTTAGATAACCGGAACTTTTAGAAAGAGGTGGTGTAAAATCCAACTTATTGACCTATCGATCTAAACTTATTTTAACTGAACTTACACATACGTCTTGTAATATTCCTAATCTTATTAAATTTATGTTTTTCTCGTATTGCCGCTGTCTAACTGATTTAAATTTCGTGCAGCGTAGCGTTACAAATAGTCAATTAGTGTATGTGATAGTGTTATGCTGCCAACAATTAGTGAACTGTTCTTTTTAATTACTTAATATCCCGTTATTAAAGGCAGGACATTACTTGTATTGAACTGGCATACAAGTGGCACATAACATCCAACCTGAGATGTTATAATTATTAATTAAATAAAATTAATCCAAAGTTTATAGTACTATCAAACCCATAAGTCAAATATTAAACAATTGTCATAATATTTGGTTATTTCCAACATGATTCTTATTAGATTGCTTGCTACTACTGTATCCCTTACTATAATTATGAAATTATTATGTTCACGCCGACATATCAGAATTGGCGGTTTTTATGGTTACATTTAGAAAGATTCTCTTAACCGACTTTTCATGACAAAAAGATTTGTAAATCAAGTCTTAAGGTTAGCTAATTAATTAAGCTGTTATATTTAGTAATAATGTAAAATAGTTTAATAACAACAATAAATATTCAACTTGACCATTGTTAGTTTATGTTATAGTACGAGACAGTTAGAAATATTAAGATAAAATGTGATTATCAAACCATATTATAAAATTAATGGGGATTTGAAGAACGACAGCCAACATACAGAACGTAAATAGTCGGCGCTACCCCATTTTTACTAGTACGACTACGTATGTATGTTCTGTCAAAATTAAACATTCATTGCATAAGATTAAATTTGTTTGTTATTTTTGATACAGAGTATGTAGTTTGATTTTATTTGTACATTCTTCTTTAATTGTTGAATGGAGTTTGATATATTTGTACTTTTATATTGTTTAATTTGTCTTACAAATGTGAATCGAAAGTAGTTTAATTCACTGAATTGAAACTTTGATATTCAATTCAAACTTGTCTAGCCCTTAGATGAAATTTACCAAAAATTGAGTTCAAGCTCACCAAATAAAGTTTATTTTAATTAGAGTTCGTAATTTAAAATTGTTGATGTCACATATAACTGATTAAATTTAAAAATGACTTTGTATTTGTATATATGGGTCTTTTTTGTCAAATTGTGAGCTATGTATTAAATTGGGCTACAAAAATACAAAATTGTACAATGTTGAATGGACAAAGACTTTGCCAAATGTCAACCATATATATATGAGTAGCTATATACTTTTTTGACGTACTTAGGTATATAAGGAACAAATAAAACTATCACAATAGCATGTCATGTAGGCTTATGGGCTAAATGATAATCAAGCCTTGAATATGAAATAGCTACGCGGCTGTGCCTATAGATAACAAGGTTGGTAAAAACAAACCTATATTAGGTTAATTCATGTGTTTCATGACCACATTAATGCTTTTGGCGAATTTTATTTTGTTATTGTATCGTAACTACTCAGATATACAAACATTTTGTTCGCTCAATGTTCCTACTTCGTATTATATATTCAACATTCAATATACGCTTATCTCTAAGAATCTGCGATTTTTTTTTAACTACGCAGTATACTTTTTTATTTTTAATGATATAAAATTATACGTAAAGTAAAATAATTTGTATTGAATAAGTTAATCTTTTATCCCTCCATTATGAATAAGGCATCTACTTTTAGACATATTTTTATTGTGAATCAAACTTCATTTACATTTTCTTTCGTGATTTTATATCAACATAAATATAACTAGTATATTTCATATCTTCATTTTTTCCCCCCAAAATAAGTGACAATAGATCCAAAATTGTGAAAACTACAAAAATAAGTTAATGGGTAGACGGAGACCGTACATTATAAAGTCTACAAGCCGCAAAATGAGCAATGACTTGAAGTAAATAAAAAACACGTTAAAAATATGAAAACTATCCGCTTAGTAATTGATTTCTGTCCCATCTAATAAGATGCACAATATCAAAGTTGATAATATTCACAAATCCCAAAATAAATGATACGGACTACGGATTACTAGTATCTCTTGGATCCCGTACTATCCACGGTAATTCGGGTCAAACAATTGTACTTTCTTAGTCGGAGCTTCGTGGATCATGTACACAAAACTAGATAAGAGCGCGTATACAACACGGTAAGAAGTTAAGGATTTGAGTTAAAATGAAAGGTAAAGATGTAAGACACGCAGAGAACACGTGAGTGAGATGAATGATTCGATTGCATGGATTACTGAATTGGAAATTGAGAAGAATGGCGGATATCTGCGATTTGCCGGGTGAATTAGAGGAAACCCTTTATCCCAAGAAATTTAGTAGGTTGTCATATTTTTTATATTTGGTCCAATTACACCCTTTATTTTCTCCAATGAAGACCGATTGATCGAGGGGATTTTTTGGTTGACTATGATGCCTTGAGTCACTAATATGTTGACTATCATATATTGGTGGTTTCGATGAATTTGATCTCATAATTTGTTATACGTACTCTTGGAAGCACCGAACATGATGAAGCTCTCTCCAATTTGTACAACAAACGGTTCATTTATTCGTGTTACATTTCATAAAACGTATGTACAAGATAACCGTGTCATTTATTCATGTAATTAACACTCTCTAGTCTTTACAGATTGTATGTACAAGATGAATGTGTCCACACGCATTGTATATATCGTGTAAAGTTAAACAATGTTGTACTCTGTATAATTCTCATTTCGTTTGCAAGATGTATAACACAAAGCTAATTTAATTTGAGTCACATGTATATTGGAATTTGATAAAATAAAAATTGTAACTCCTACCATAAATGAGAACCATAAATTGTTATAATAACAGTAGTAATAATGGAGGTTACAACTTACAAAGCCACCTAGAGGTGTGGTATGGTTGTTTCAAATTCCGAAAATTCGGAAAAAAAATTATTACATGCAAAAATACTAAGGTTGTTACATGCAAAAATACCAAGGTTGTTATCCATTTATAGTTGTCACACCAATTCAACCTCAACATAATTCCCTTTATCATTTTCATTGCACAAAGATATAACCATAAATCCGCCTAAATTATATTTTTGTATTAGAAAAAAATCAAAATAGTAGTGAAATGAAGAACATGAATGGCACAATGGGTGCATAGAAAGAGAGCTGGAAAAGGAGGAAAAATGTGACTTCAATTAGTACCAGGAAAAAAAAAAATCTCATTTTTTAGAACTATTTTCACCATTAATTAACCAAATAAAAGTAGTTAAAAACCAAAATTTCCAACAAAACAGTTTTAAACCCAACCAAGTTACCAAACATTAAGCTCTCGTATTAATCCATGGATTTTTATGCATCCTAATTTCCCAGGGCGTTAAGTCATTGACTTAAACAAATGAAGGGAATGTCAGAGTATATACAGAGTACTTGTTTAATATTTGTCCAGCAAATTCGCAAATAAAATAAAATAAAAAAAAAACTAAAATGATTGAGAGAAGACCTGTCAAATGTAGAGAGAATTAACTAAAAGAGTCAGCTCCCTTAACTCTGAGCATAATAGTACAACACATTTTCCACCTCAGCATCATTCATGAACCCAAATCTCCCTTCCCACCCCCAATAAGGCTATAAATACCACTCTTCACACCCCTCAATTTTCATCACTCCTCACTCCTCACTCCCTCCTCCTCTCCCTCCCTCCCTGTATCCTCACTTTGGCGGAACTTAATTTAAATTAATAAATTATTGGAAATTAACCGGTCTCCCGGTTCCGAACCCCCGAAAAGAAAAACAAAATGACTTGCTCAGAATTAAGATCATCATCTTCTCCATCATCCATTACAGTAGTTTCAAAAACCACTGTTATCCCCTCCCAACCTTCCACCATGGAAGACCTTAAACTCTCAGTCTCTGACCTCCCTATGCTTTCCTGCCATTACATTCAGAAAGGCGGTCTATTCACCCGACCGCCCATCATTTCCGCCAATTTGATTTCCCTCCTTAAGGAAGGCCTCGCTGTTACCTTAACTCATTTCCCCGCCCTCGCCGGGCGGTTCGTGACCGATTCCCTCGGTTACGTTCTTATTACTTGCAACGATGCTGGAATTGACTTCATCCACGCCACTGCGAAGAGTGTCTTTATCCGTGACATTCTCTCTCCTACCGACGTCCCTGACGTCGTCAAGGAGTTCTTCACCTATGATCGGACTGTTAGTTACAAAGGTCATTTTCAGCCGTTGTTGGCGGTTCAGGTGACGGAGCTTGCTGACGGTGTTTTCATCGGTTGCTCTGTTAATCACTCTGTAACTGACGGAACTTCTTTCTGGAATTTTTTCAATACTTTTGCTGAGGTTTGTAGGGGAGTCAAGAGAATCACGAAGTCGCCAGATTTTAGCCGGAATTCGGTGATTATCTCGCCGGCGGTTCTGAAGGTTCCAGAAGGTGGTCCGGTGGTTACCTTCAATGAGAAGGAGCCTTTAAGAGAGAGAATTTTCAGTTTTAGCAGAGAAGCAATTTTGGAATTGAAATCGAAGGTGAATCACCGGAAATTGTCGAATTCCGCCGTCGAAATGCTCGGGAAACAGAGCAATGATCCATGGAATAACAACAAAGACGGAAAAATGGCGTCGAAAATCGAAAATTGGTTACGAAACGCAGTTGCCGTTTCGAAACCTCAGAGCTTGACCGAAACGGAATCAATGGCGGTTGAGATCTCGTCTTTTCAATCTCTCTCCGCGCTGCTATGGAGGTGTGTTACACGCGCGAGAAAACTAAATCCCGATAAAACGACGACGTTTAGGATGGCGGTTAATTGCCGTCATAGATTGGAGCCGAAGTTGGACCCACTTTACTTCGGAAACGCGATTCAGAGCATCCCAACCGTTGCTTTGGTTGATGATGTGTTGTCCAAGGATTTACGGTGGGCCGCGGAACAGCTGAATAAAAACGTGAAGGATCATGGAAACGACACCGTTAGGAAGTACGTTTCGGAGTGGGAGAGTAACCCCAGGACTTTTCCTTTGGGTAATTTTGATGGGGCGATGATTACAATGGGTAGTTCGCCTCGATTCCCGATGTACGATAATGATTTCGGGTGGGGAAGACCTGTGGCGGTGAGAAGCGGGCGGGCTAATAAATTCGATGGGAAGATATCCGCTTTCCCGGGTCGGGAAGGTGGAGGGAGTGTGGACCTTGAGGTGGTTTTGTCACCTGAGACGATGGCGGGTCTTGAATCCGACCCGGAATTTATGCAATTTGTAACTAGTTGTTAGGCCCTAAATGGAGAAATTGAAATTGAAGTGGGTGTTGGGTTGTAAATTTGATTGATGACCCTGAAGGGTCGACCCGTCGTGTTTGCCAGGGCATCGGGTTAATGGGTGGGTGAGAAGATGAGAGAAAGCGACCTTTTTCATATTTCTTTTTTCCCCTTATTTTATGTTCTTCTATCTTAACCTTCTATTGTGCCATAATTCTAATTCTAATTGCAGTCTTACTTTTTACCTTAATCCTTATATTATAAAAATATAAATATATTTCATTTGAAATCCAGACTGTTTGATTATTCAAAATTTATGTGATTAGACAAAGTTGACTTTTTAAAATTGATTGTCTATTTATGCCAAGATAAATGGAAGTGTGTGAAACTGTTTGACAAATGACCAAAATCTGTATATGTCAAGGTCAATTACATCAATCATATAATCATGACATAAAAAATATGAGAAATAATTCCACTTATTATATTTAAATAAAAACACGTGGCTACTAACACTAAAAAAGATAGGTTTAGTTTGTCAGATGCTCTATGCTATGGATAATGAGGTAGAATCTGATTATTTGCCAACTTAAATTTTGTAAACAAGATGTGGGAGAATTAATAATGGTGACAACATTGGAATATAGATAATGGAGTGAGTCAAGGGAATGCAAATTGCCACACTTTCACTCCAAATCAAGTATCAATTCCTCCCTCCATCAAAAGAAAAAGAAAAAATAATTAGAGGCTCACTCGTCACCAACTTATTAATTCCGAATGTATTAGATGTTTTGGAATTGAAAATTTAGATCAGATTAGTCGATTAGATTCTCACTCATCACTGACTTATTAATAATTTCGTATGTACTAGATGTTAGGGGATTGAAAAGTTAGATTAGTCATTAGTGGACTCGACTCAACTATAAATTGTTAGATACAACTAATATTAAATTTTATGAAAAAATAGTAAAGACTATTGCCAATTATGGTTATTTCATATACGAAGCATTAGATATATCAATTGTTCAATATCCTTTATTTAAAAAAAAAATTAAAAAAATGTGTAGAAAATACTAATAATCATATTTAGAAAAAAGGTGACACTAAGGCCCTGTTTGGTAAATGATTGTTGGCGGTTGGCTGGTTCACTTGGCTTGTTTGACCAGCTAAAATGTTTGGCTCTTTATAATGACTTTTGAAATTGGCTGCTTATAAAAGTATTTGGTAAATTTAGTTGGTGGCTGTTAGCTGTTTATTAGATAATTTGTGGGCCAACAAGCCAAAAGCCAACAAAAATGTTACTCATGGCAGCTTTTATATTTTTGGCTTAAAAGTCAGCTTTTTCGCTTAATGAAAAGCCAATTACCAAACACTTTTTTTTGACTGTTTGACCACATAAAAAAGCCAAAAGCTAACCATAAAGCCACCAAAAAGCCATTTACCAAACATGGCCTAAGACTTGAGAGTCAACGATCATTGCTGATATTTTTTTCATAGTATTGAAAACGAAATTACAATTACAAACAAATGAAGTAAAAACTATGGAGTACCTTGCAAAAGGGCCTTTAATTCCGACAACCTTAGTTGAACATAGGTCCTACTACCACTAGTAATGTTGCTCCTTACCTCTTTGCCCGGTCTCAAAGTCACATAATTTGGATAATTATGTACTTCGTATAACATAGGATTTCATAATAAGTTACGAGTAATATCAAAATTCATAATTATCATCACCATATAAATTTTTAAGTCATCAAAGATTTTTTTTTTTTTTTTTTTCCCAAGTTAAAAAAAAATGATTTCACCCTCAGCAATAGTTAGTCATCTGTCATCAGACTATATCGATCATAATTTTAGTTCACAACATAGTTTCTTTTCCAATACGTAATGGTTGATTGAAAGGCACAATAAGCCAATGCCATTAACTGATAATTATTGTGCCTTTCATTAAAAAAACTTAAACTATTCACAGATATTTTCTTCCAAAGCAATTAATGAGTCTTCATTTCCCTCAAAAAAAATTAATGAGTCTTCATTGTTCACAATTCCAGTATTAAATAAAAATCTCGCAAATTTAGTATCAACACATAAAAGAATATCCTCAATGAAATATTTCATATTCCTTCTTAGTGGAAGAAGACCAACGAACATATAATAATACCACTATAGTTACTATTTACTAAGATAGATTATCCTAATAAATAGACGCATATATAAAGAGTACTGACAAGCCGGAAAAATATATACCACCATAACCATATAAGATATTAGGGTTACTCTTTCAATTGAGATTGGATTTTTTAACAGCTCTTGGATATTGGTGTAACATAATACCCCTTTACGTACTCCAGAGTCAAGAGTAGAGAGACTCTTCGATTTCACAAGATTGCCGTATGAGTAGTTGCAAAGATAAAATGTTGGGACAAGACTTCAAGAGTGTCCACATTTAGAACTTTGGTATTTTGGGTGTCAAAAAAAATCTTAAAAAAATTGAAAACAATATTGTCTAACACATTTGAAGATGAAAAAAGTGGTTTAGAAATTTTGTGGAAACCCGAATAAGGGGTCACTAGGAAGGGATGGTCCTATCTATCATTGGTCTAAAAACAACCTAGAAGCACTTACTCTCGACAGAAATCTATAATTCGTATAGTCATATTAATTTGCACCCCCTTTTGAAGACTCCTCAAATATCATGTACAATCCTATAATAACAATATAACATAGATTTTTCCAAGAAGATTGATCCAAACACCACAAAACAAGGTACGTTCCTGATATCATTTCCTCGAGTCATTTTGCCAGGAACTCAGTATTCTGTTTCGACATCTCATCACTAATCAGAAAAGCAGAAAAGGCACAATCCAAGGCAGAACCAAACATTGTAACTAGCATATCGACAGGGAAAATCAATGCAACAAAGCTATGAAATTCTGTTTCTCACAGCAGTTTCAGTTCACAGATAAGGCTGAGATAAGAGGCCAATTCAGACACCTCAGCAATGCACAAAACCAAGCTGCAAAACTCCACACTCCAACCATTTGGTGAGAGGAGAGAAAATAATGCAAGTTCTCTGGTAATTTGTCGATAAATACTAATGAAGAAAAGGATAAAAACAATTAAATGAAAGAAAAACAGTTCAGATTCAGATAAGATTCATTAGTTCCAAGACAAAGTAGCTCTGAGTAGTAAACAATAATAGCTTTTGAGAGTGAAGTGTCTCAAAAGTTCAATGTGCAAACCCCATGTGTAATCAACTAATCACCAATGCAAGTAACCATAAAAATAGAGTGTAAAGTAGTTCATTGTTACAGATCTTACACAGAGTGTGAGGGCTGCTAGGGTTTATCACCGAGGCGAACTTATTTCACATCTTTTTCGACTAGTGAGGAAAGTGGTTTTCTACTCCATTTTTCTCCGTTGATTTGTACAAGGATGGGAAACATTTTTCCAAGAATGGAAAGAGTTTATTTCCCTTAAGAAACGTTTTCCACAAAGAAACATTTTCAATTGAAAACAAATTCCGCCAATCAAACTTTTAATTTGAATACAGTATTTAATTCTATACTTTCATAGATGTGCTTGTTTTGTTTATATTGATGAGAAACTTTACTTGGGAAACTGAGAAACTCCAAAATTATAACGGAGGTACAAAATCAAATCTCATGTCATCCAAAATGGTCCCTTGCTAGTTATAAGTCCCCAAGATCACTAATATCCCCTCAGGAGTCCTCAAAATACCGCCTGTTATGACACAACAAAATAGCTCCCAGCGCCCCCCCCCCCCCCCCTCTTTAGGAAAGAAAAGGTAAGGACATAAGTTAAAAGATCACAAACCAACCAGAATACACCTATCACAGGCCGTCCAGTAAGTTGAAAAGTCCTCAGCATATGTAGAGGTAGGCAGAAGGCAAGGTGTGGAAAATCTCATCCCTAATCTTGGTCCATCTAACCATCATTAAATCACCCTCTTGTCAAAGGGCAATGGAATCGCTGCACTGAAGTCTCTATCTACAGTTTCTTCACGTTTTGAATCCACACTTGGTCCTTCCTACCATTATTATACAGCACTTAAAAGTGATAAACCTATGCTTAGTCTAAATCACCTTTTGAGCATTGCCCTCTTGCCCATGCACAAAGGACTCTGTTGTGGCCCACTAGGTCAATTCTTTGCTAAACACTTCAAACATCACTCCAAAAAAGAATTCTATTCACTCACTGTGAAAAGGAAGCAGGAAACTGCAGAGAACAGCCTTCAAGATGTAGCTCCATTGTTAATTGACTTGGCTGTAAGGTCCTTGTCACAGGCATATCCAAATCCAAGAGTTCACAAAAACCTCTTACCTTGGGAAAAAGATAGCTGCACAATTAAAACCCTACCTTGAAATAGGCGTGACAAGATCAGCTATTGTACAAAACAAGTTTTAAAACACACAAAGCAGAGTTCATACTTCAAATGTATCATCAATAGCAGATAATAACAACTACAGACTGCTTGAGAGAACTTAAGACACTAAAAATGATAGTTCTATACTCTGCATCAAAAATTTAAAGAACTTGTTGAAAAACACACTGTAATATTGCAACAGATACAGCCTTAGTTATCGGAGAATCAAGCACCAGATAGGTACCAAAGTATAGGCTATTTGTATAGGAACCAAGAGGTTGTGACAAAAGAAACAATGGGGAGAGCAGAGTAATGAAAGCTGATATAGAGCAGTAAATAAGAGGAAAAAAAATTATATAACCTATACTTTGGTACTAAAATTTTCCACTAATAAAGAGTGGTAAATAAGGGAAAAAATAATACTTTGCAACAACGATAGTAGCTTTGCTGAAAGGATGTTTTTATTTGATTCAATTGTCATGTATTTGATACATAAAAATCTCTTTGTAGATTTCGTATGACTTTTAATTTATGAATCAATCTTTGCTCAAAAAAAAAAAAAAAAAGGAAAAAAAATAATACAGCTAGTCTATACTTTGGTGCTAAAATTCTCTAGTGAAAGTGGGACACAAAAAGAAAAAGGGCCAAACCCGAGAAATGAGAGGAATGTAAGCCCTTCATTCAACACGTGTTAAGCATTTTGTTAAACATTCACCAGCAAACATAGACAAACCACATGTCCAACTTCACCACTAACTCTCTGATTTACTCTACTTCCCTTGGAACAACTGAAACAGCCCATGTACAAAGCTATACTGCAGGTTCTCTCTTGAATTCTGTACTTAAGAAAGACCCACTCTTAAGTCCATTTCCATCTCTCTCCAGACAAGGCCAATACACATATCCTACATGGTTTTGCAGAGTCTTTTCTACTCTACCCTCACAAGAATGACTCAATCAGACCAGTTTCAATAGAAGCATCTCCTGATAACACAGGTCCCTTCCCTTCATCAACTTTCCTATCAATGCTGATGCAGTGGAGTACTGCTTGGAAGCTAATACATAAGGCAATACTTTTTGCCCCATGCATTTTATCCATACCAAGAGGAAGAGTACAGCACACACAGGCTCTCATAACATCAACTACCATTCCACCAAGAGACGACTAAGAGAACTAACTCATACAAGAACCATCCTTATGCGGTTAGAACATTATTCTCACCATGATCATTTTGTTAATATTGACTAAATCACTCAATACTTTTGAGTTTTTGACAAATCCCATAATAAACACAAAACAACTTGAGCTCCTTATGTATATAACCCTAGCCACTAGATGCTCCTGACCAACATTTATAATCAACGCATTGCATTGCTAAACCGATTATACCATGCCTAACGAGCAAAATAGAGTAATGAAAGCATCCTTCTGCACCTAAAACATAACCATTCTCCACACCCAACATTATCCAACATACATTTTAATAGTGGCAGGGCTACAGCATATGATCCATCAATCAATTCTTATAACATGTGAAATACTGAAACTCGGTCATACATTAAAGAGTATCAAATCATAAAAACAGGAATTCTATGGTTAACATTACCATTTAAACAAGTCAAGTAGAAGTAGAACTATGTACAATATACACTTAATTATTCCACAAAGGCCTTCAAACTGTTTAATAAAACATAATCAAAGCAATAAAACCACAATAACCAGCTGATTAAACACAGCCATGAACAACAAGCAAGCTTACCCCCCAAACTGTATAGAGTCATCATGCCATAACTATCCCTGCACACTAATATTCACCACGGTAATCACTAAAATCATTTTTTGGCAGATAATTCTCATCAACCCTCTCAGCAATCTTCTCTTGCTCATACTTAAACCCTTCATCCAATGCAATCCCACCAAGCGCCCCAGCAACCGCACCAACAGCTAACCCGGTACCGAGCCCGAAACCGCCACTTGTCCTCGTCCTCTGCTCATAAGGACTGTAATCAACCGGAGCAGACGGTGCCCCATAAGACCTGACCCCACTTTGAGGGAAGTACCCCGAGTAGTACCCCATAGAGTACGGAAACGCCGTAGGAGGCGGTGGAGGAGCAGGGGATGCTGACCTGGAGCTACTGTACGGATAAGGAGGGGCAGAAGAGTAATAATACCCAGGATGAGGGGTAGTTTGGTAATCATACTCCAACCCACTATGAGGTTGAGGTTGCTGAGGTAAAGCTTGATCCTTTATCGCAAGCTTTAATCGGATCTTACCATCGGGGCGACCAGAAGGTCGGAGAACGTTGTATGTCCGAATAATATTCCGGTTATCGGGTTCGGGTAGGGTAGAAAGACGAACTTGAAGAGAACCCACAAAAGGTTTAGGGGTTTCCGACGCTTTTGAATGGAAGATTTCAAGAGAGAGAAAAGCGTCGGAAAGAGGGGAAGTTATGGGTAAGAGGAATCGCTGGTTCCAAACGGGTTTGGTATTACCGGAATCATCGGATTTGGTGGTGAGTTTGTTATCCGGGTCGACCCAGAAAATGGCGTAGGGTTTGAGATCGCCGTTTTTCCAGTTGACATTTTTGAGGTGTTTGCCGGAGATAATGGTGATTTCGAGGTTTAATCGGACTGCCGGCGGTGGTTGTTGCGGCGGCGGAGGTGGTTGGGAGGGTCGTGACATCGCCATTGAAAGAGGGGTTTTTTGAGGAGAGAGAAAGTGACGTGGGATGGGGTCAAGGGTGGTGTTTGGAGTGTTTGTTTTTGGATAAAGGGGAAGTTTTTTTAGGGGAAGTTGACGATCGTGCCCCTGTATTTCGGTTGTTGATTGATATTTTATGATATTTTATGTTTTGATCGACGGTTATTAGTAATTGCTTCTCATGGGTGGCTAGAATTAGGTTTGAACACATTGCTAGATGCCAAGCCCAAGGCTAATTTTGCTTAGCGTCTGAAATTGAGCAAAAGCGTGCAATAGTCTTATTAGGCTCCAACTAATTCGGATTTGAATTTAAAATATCCTATCTTAATATAAATAATTTCGTATAATAAGTGAGTTAGATAATTAGATTTCAACTTCACGGTTGCCACCCAATATCTAAACATACAAAGATGTAGCAACCTCCACTTAATATGTCCTTGCTCATTTCATCTTTTAGTAGCCTACACAACTGCAACTATGAAGCACCACAAGCCAACGAATGCTCCACAACCACTTACTGAGTTACTGGTAGTCAAGCCACCGTCTACAGCACCACACCTCTACTCTACACAAACAAAACCATCAGCTTGAGTTTGCTTTTGGGAAGAAAATTGGGATCCAAGTAACAAAGTTTATGCATTAGTTGGTCTTACAACTACTACTAATGTAAATGAGCAGAGATTAAAGAGCAACATATTGCAAAAGTTTAGGTTAATAACGAACAATGAGCAGCACATATGTTTGAAATCTTTTGCACCTTAAAGGCTTAAATAGATTGGAGCAAGAGTTAAAGATTTACAGTCCTCCCAAGGCCCAAGCTGCCTTCATCCACCAGGCAATCAACCCTGCAAAATCTGGCCAATCTGTCAATTTGTCATGTAATTTGTACTTTGCAGGTATTGATGTTTGAACCAAATAATTGGAAAAGAGAACTCTATGCACCGGAACTCCTAATCAAAACTGGCATCAACCAAAGTAATCTGTAATCTTGCAGCAACATAAGCACAATAACATGTAAGTTGCAAAGAGAGGGAAAAAAAAAAATGATTCAAAAAAATGAACACAAGCCTGCAATCTGACATGAATTTATGGGCGTGGGGTTAGGGGAAGCTTTAGATCAAGCATGACCAGTACCACATATCACACAATACCATCTAGTAACAGCTGCTGTTTTCACAACCAACAATGCAACAACTAACATATCAGCATTTCTTTTCAGCATAATTAACAAATGTACATGTCATCAACAATATTGCTTCAAACTTTGATTTTGAAATTTTGAAGTCCAGTGATGGATCAATTAAGGAATGTATGAGAGAGAGCTGTCTATTAGTTTATTCTTCCTACTTAATCTGCTGCAATATTATGAATGAAACAAGAGTTAAGCCAATATAACAAAGAGTTACCATCTCTGCAGGACTCCTGCTTTTCCAACTTTTAGATAAAGTTAGCAACGTTGAGCATGGGTGGCGTAGTTTGCACTTTCCTTAGGTTTTGGTTTGTCCATCTTCCTTTTTTCCAGCCTACTTAGCTATCAAACTCAAATCTGAGGACAAATCACAGTCGCTGGTAAGTACACCAGGCCTCTCCTGCTCTCTGAATCCGCAGACTGCAATCTTTAGGAGTTGGTTTTTTTTGTAAAAAAAAAAATATATATATATATATACCAGACGACCATCTCCCTCTTTGTTGTAAATTTAGTCATTAACGAAAAATCACCGAGCTTGCACACAAGAATTTAGAAGATAGATGCCAAACCATTCTGCATTAGATTTCTGATAAGTTAATTTTATATTTTCACCTACTCCTTCATGCAGACCCAAAATCAGCTGTGTACAAGGAGCTTACTCTCGCTGAGTGTTCTACAACTCTTATTGAGTTTTGTTTATTCCATCACCTGCTTTATGAAAACACAAAATTGAGGTTAACCCAAGAAAGGTTTACTCAAACTGTATTTATCTAATTAGGGGGTGGCAACTAACACTGGCAAGTGATCCTCACTAGAAGATGTTTTTGCAATGAAATGTATGCAAATTTGATCAAATACTCGGTTATGTTCAGAAAGATGCACATGCAGGCTTCAGCTGTCCATACAAATCATCCAGCAAAATACATATTTCACTGGATGCAGGATGAGATGTATCAGCAGCAACGAACTGATGCAATTCATTTTCCAATTCAATCCAACTAGATCCAGGAAAACATTTCTCTATACCTTGTTCCCTCATCAAAGCCCTAATTTTTTTAACCTCTTCCCATCTTCTTGCTTCAGAATACATGCTAAGTAGCAGGCTATAGTAACCACAATTATCAGGCTCCAAATCCATTAGCTTACTGACTGCTAGTTCAGCGATATCTAAGTTCTGACATAGCTTAGAACCACTTAATAGGGCACCCCAGATAACTGAATTTGGTTCAATTTTCATACTTCCAATCAGTTCTAGTGCATCTTCAAGCAACTTAGCTTTGCATAGTAGATCAACCATGCATCCATAATGCTTTAACTCTGGACAAATTTGAAAATCATTAATCATGCTTTGGAATATCTTACGGCCTTCTTCGACTAGCCCTGCATGAGTGCATGCACTAAGAAGACTAATAAAAGTTACCCCATTAGGCTTAACATTCTCCTCTACCATTTTATCAAACATTGCAATCGCTGATTTTCCATCCCCATGAGCAGCAAGCCCTTCAATGATTGAATTCCAACAATAGAGATTTTTCTCCCTTAAGTTTAAAAAGACGACAAGTGCTCTTTCTAATTTCCCACACTTGGCATACATGTCTACCAACGCAGACCCAACATAAACATCGAGTAAAAACCCCTCTCGTACAATATAGAAATGAATCTTCCTCCCTAAATCAAGAGCTCCTAGATGTGCACAGCATGAAACTACTGTTGCTAATGTCCTCTTATCAGGGCAGATCCCATTCTTCAGCATCTCATCATAGGCAGCCAACGCCTTTTTGTATTCTTTGTTCTGAGTATAACACGCGATCATAGTAGTCCACGAAACCAAATCCTTTTCAGACATCTGATCAAACAACAACTCCGCAGCCTGAACACTCCCTAGCCTCGCGTACCCATCAATCATAGTATTCCAGGCAGTAGCATTCCTCCGAGGCATCCCATTAAACAAGTTAGTCGCAGAAGCCATATCTCCACCCCGAGCATGAACCGATACAATAGTACTCCACGCAAAAGTATCTCTGTCAGGCATTTCATCGAACACCTTCCGTGCTTCAACAAGCTTACCAAGTTTCCCATAAAAAACAACCAATGCAGTCAACACAAACACATGAGCTTCAAACCCCATTTTCCAAGCATGACAATGAACACATTCCCCAGTTTTCAAATCAAACACTTGACCACAAGCCTTAATTAATGGCGATAAAGTATAACTAGTTGGGTAAATTGAAGTTCTCAACATTTTCTTGTATAATTTCAAAGCTTGAATTGGTCTTCCCCAATCAATTACACCTCTAATCAATGAATTATACACAAAAACATTAGGAAATTTCATCTGGGTAACAGCTAATTTTGCATAATCTATCTGATTAAGGGAAGAACAAACGCTGATAAATTGGGTCATTACATAACAATCTCCAATATTATCTGATTTGATCATGGAGGCTTGAAGGGATTGTAGAGCTGGAAAATTAGAGCAGTTCTTAAGATGGCTTACTAAAGTTTCGGTGTGTATGAATTTGATAGTTTGTGCAAATTTAGACGGAAAGAATTGGTTCAGGTAAGCTATGTTTTTCCGGCAGCGTTGTAAGACTCTTAGCGCCATGAATAGTACGCGGATTATTTCCAATTTGGGAAAGGGTGGAAAAATTATGAATTTGTAATAGCCCATTAGCCCCAACAACGGCTGTGCCAAAATATAACGCCTAATACGTGCAGTTGCGCATGATATACCTGATTAAATAAAAATTAAAAACAATAATAAAAAAAAGGTGAAAAGAGTATGCCTATGCTTGACAAAAAACATGTTTGTCAAACACAGGTCAAGCCCCGACAAAATCATCACTCAATCTCAAAAAAGTTTCTTTTAAAAAACTTCGTTGGCTTATTTCAAAATAATTGCAACATTAATACATTATACCGATAGCAAATAATTAAGGGAATATAGGAGGGTAAATGAAAAATAGAATTTCCTATAAATAAAAAATAAATAAAATAAAAAGAAATAGAATCACGCGGAGTAACAACTTGAACATTAACATTAATTAAAAAAAAATGAGTGAGAAACTTTGTGTCTGTAGGCTATGTTAAACGGAGAAACTTTTAAGAATTTAAAACATATTATAATGTTTTTATATGACCGTGAAAACATGCATCAAATTACCGCTTTTCATGTATGGGATACACTAGTCATCAAAATCATTCGAGGAGCGATAAGAGAGAAAAATTGTGGGACCACTATGTTCATTTTTGAAGGAAGAGAATGAGAATGCATTTGATCAAGCTTTCAAGACAAACGTCAAATTATACATTTAAAACCTAACTCTAAATTCCATTCACCTTGTTACCACTTATATGGTGTGTTCAATTCACCTGATTTTGAGTTATTTAAACTAATTAGACTAAATTCGTAACTTGTTTAATTGGAATTTGAAGTGTGTAGCATCTATTAACGCTTATCAAAGCCTATACAAACTTAATTTTCTTGAACTTCTCTTATGCATTTAGATATACTTAATTCATTTAGGAAAAGTTAGTTCTCAAACTTTTAGATAAACGTTGATAATTTCAAATAATATTAATTTTGATAAAAATAGGTTCAATGCTATGCAATTCAAGCATAATTTAGAACCAAATTAAGTCTAGGATCCTAAGAATTAAGACACTGTCCCTAAAAATATGTTGATGCCACATCATTCATGCAAGTTGCATCTTCATAAGTCCAATTGCATTTGAAATGTGGGGAAAATAATACCATTTTAAGTTCTAATGTATTCCACCATCGTAAACTCGACATATCACCGGCACGAAGCCATCTTAAATTAGACAAACAATCGTTTTTGAAAGAGTTATATCTCGAAATAAACACAAAACTACATACAAGTACATAATCCAATTACCATTTCTATAGTCCATGACAAAAATATTTCTAGGTTTGAGTCAACCAATATAAAGAGTTTACATGAGAAAATATTTTGTTAATCAATAACTGATAATAATAACTTCCTTTAAATATCCAAAAATGTTTCAAGTTTTACATAAACAACTAGTTTTTAGGTCGGGTGATGCCCCAAGTTACATTAATTCCATAACAAAGATCCTTATTAATATTTTTGATAGAATGGTAAGTGATTAGGGGATTTTTATCCACCAATCACCGTCTGACAAGTGGACCAACCAGGTTCCGCCACGTGTCCTTCACGAAGGCCAATAGGACCCTGCCACGTGTCAATCACAGATACGTCCTCTACGGACCAATCGAGGCACGCCACGTGTCCACCCATGCCAAATGGGAAAACCGGCCAACAAGGCCCAATCCTGTCTAGAGGCCCGGTCAGCCCTAGGTTTACCCTAAACCTAGAGAGTGGCACGCTTCTCAAGACTATAAATACTTAATTAATCCTCATTAAAAGGGATCAAGCAATTGAGAGGCAATTGATCAAGCAATTAACCTCACCTGAAGAACAGAGAAGGACAGAAACATTACGGAACACTAATAACCGGCTAATCTCGCTAACAAAGCAGATTACCAACATTAAACACTCTCACCTAGAGAGGTCTTATTACTTTAATTTCCGTATTAATTACTCCTTAATCAGGTACTAACTTGACCGTTGGAGGCGGAGCTCTCAGGAGTCTCCGTTATTTTGCAGGTACAGGCGTCCGGTTCCAGTCTCGGAATTGTAACTCTCCCGCAGGACATCAGAAAACCCCGAAACATTTGGCGCCGTCTGTGGGGAGAGTACTTCAGAGATGGCATCCAAGTTTGTACCGACTCCTGAAGAGAGGCGTCCCCTAAACGACCCTCAAGTTCAGTCGGACCATGACACCGAAAGTGAATTTGAAGTGGAAACTCATACAGCTCCAGACGGGACCCTAAGGGCCCGACGTACCCGTCATACCGAAAGGAGGGAACGGGAGCATCTTCAAACAGGAAGCGAGCCAGCAGGCGCACCGCCTGCTCGGCAACAGCCGACTGATGGGTCTGCTCCCATCACAAGGAACGAACTCATGACCTTCATGAGGGACTTCAAGGGAGAGATTCAAGAGTTGATCAACAAAAAGCCGCCTGCTTCAGTCAAAGAGCAGTCGGCCAAAAAACCTTCCACTTCACTGAAGAGGAAGCCAGTTCAAGGGCGAGAGGCGACTCCTCATCCTAAATCCAAGAAGCGGGAGCCACCTGCTCTTGATTTCACAAAATTCCGTTATCCTACGGGAAATAGGAAACCGGTTCGTCATATTCAGGCGGACGGGTCAAAGCAAACGTTCACAGATGCTCGGCTACTGCTAGAGCAGAAGAAGAGTGACCGATTGTCAGAGTCGGCTTCTACTTCAAATTTTCAAGACAGTTTGCGAAATGCCTCGATGAGGCATACTCAGTCGTACCATGAGAGTCAGTCAGGCGGCACCTCCCGTCAGTCCGGCTTTCATAGTGCCCAGGCGGTACCAAACTTACCATTTGTGCCGCAACAACAGTATTTTATGCAGCCACCTCCATTTGGTGGACCTGCAGCAAAAAACGTCCAACCTATGGACTGGCAGCTACGGTTGCTTAGACTTGGTGAACAGCCGTCGGCCTTCTCCAAGGAAATTACTGAAGCCGCTCAGCCGGCCAAAGTAAAAAATGTACTAGTAGGCGCCTATGACGGCACTACTAACCCAGAAGACCATCTGATGGCATTCACCAACCTGATGTACCTTCAAGGGTTGGATGATCCCACTTGGTGCAAGTGTTTCCCAGCGACTCTCAAGGGAATCGCACAGCAATGGTTCGGCAACCTGCCGACTGGTTGTGTAAACAGCTTCAGGACGCTTGCTTACTTATTTGCCTCCAACTTCGCCATGAACATCCCTGCGAAGAAAACGACCCTTGATTTGGGAACAATTCAGCAGGGCGAGAAGGAGGGGCTTCGTTCTTACATCAGGCGGTTCAACCTGATGAGAATACAGATTCAAGGGTTACCGGATGAGGTAGCTTATACTGACTTTTTTAGAGGTCTCAAAGACGGGTCTACCTTCAAATTTGATTTAGTTCGAAAAAGGGTGGCGACTCTTCAAGAGGCCTTGATTGAAGCAGAAGCCTATATACAGGCGACTGATCTGTGTACGATAAAACAGTCGGACGGGAAAAGGTTCGACAAAAGAGAAGGACGACAGTCTCAGTCGTCTAACAAAGATGAGAAAAGAAAAGAGGTCTGGGCGGTTGATTCCTCTAAACAGCCGGCCCAGAAAAAGAAAAAAGAATTCAAACCATACTCCCCAAAGTATGTGTTTAACAAGGATAACCAGTTTATCCTAAAAGAAATAAAGGGACGGTTCTCAATTGAGAAGCCGGTCCCCATGAAGGGTTCTGCAAACAACCGGAACCAAGACAAAATCTGTGCTTATCATGATGACGTTGGTCATCACACCAATGACTGCATCAGTCTCATGCGGTACCTAGACCGCTTGGCTGAGCAAGGTGATCTTGACACTTATGTCAAGAAATCTACGGGGAACACTTCCTCAAAAAGGCAGTCGGCCAAAAAGAATCAACAGGCCGACAGTTCCGATACAGATGATGCAGTCGTCTACACCATTGCAGGCGGCTTCTCAGGAGGCGGCCCCACTATTTGGGGCAACAAAGATAATATAAGGCGGTTAGATGTAAATTCCGTTCACCAAGAACGGCCGTCCAAATATACATTTCCTGAGATTGTCATCACTGAAGAGGATCTAGGAGGGGTAAGGGGGCCGCATGACGACCCTCTCGTTATTGAATGTAAAGTGGCCAACCAGAGAGTTGGCCGAATCCTCATAGATACCGGGAGCTCCTCATATCTCATCAGTAGCAAATGTCTGTCAAAACTGAAATATCAGACGGACTGCATACATCCGGCCTCCCACCCTTTAATAGGGTTTGGAGGAGGAGTCGTCCACCCACTGGGACGAGTAGATTTACCCATTCGCCTGGGCGAAAAAGGGGAAGGACGACACATGGTAGTCCGGTTCCTAGTAGTAGAGGAACTCTCGGCCTACAACATGATTCTGGGTCGACCAACCCTGAATAATTCCAAGGCTGTTATAATCCCGTCTCTTATGCTTCTTAAGTTTGAGAGGGATAATGGAACAGTCGGCTCCCTAAGGGGAGATCAGAGGATGGCCCGAGAGTGCTATCTCTCGGATGTCAAGCCCACTGTTATGGCCACTGGGTCAAGTGGAGAAAAAACAGACCTTGACAATGTCAAGGAGAGTGCGCCTGTTCAAGAAACAGGCGACAAAAAGAGAAAGGCGTCCCAGACAGAGTCCGCAAGAAAAGCAAGAAAATAGCAATCATTGGCAGAGGAGCGGCCGGATGAGTTCCGCCCTCAGCCGGCTGGTGAGCATGCGGACCTGATCTTAGACGACTCACGTCCTGACCGAACAGTCAAAGTTGGGACGACTGCTCTGAGAAACCTTGGTGACGACTTTCACAACCTATTGAAAGAATACAAGGACATCTTTGCATTTGAAGTCCATGAAATGCCAGGCATTAGTCCTGATCTGGCAGTACATAAACTCGCTGTGGATCCGAAAAAGAAGCCGGTACGACAAAAGAAGCGGAACCATGGCGAAGAAAGAAGTCAGGCGGCAGCCGCCGAAGTTAAAAAATTACTTGATGCAGGGTTCATTCGGCAATGTTACTTCCCAGACTGGGTTGCAAATGTGGTGCTTGTTAAAAAGCCGAATGGCACCTGGCGAATGTGTGTAGACTACACAGACTTAAACAAGGCGTGCCCCAAAGACAGTTACCCTCTGCCTAACATTGATAACCTGGTCGACTCAACAGCGGGTCATGCCTTGATGAGTTTTATGGACGCCTATTCTGGTTTCCATCAAATTCCCTTATGGAAGAAAGATCAGGAGAAGACGGCCTTCGTCACTGATCAGGGGTTATACTGTTACACGGTCATGCCGTTTGGTCTTAAGAATGCCCCGGCTACCTTCCAACGAATGATAAACACAGTGTTCTTTGATCAGATTGGGAGAAACGTCGAGGCATATATTGATGATATGATTGTCAAGACTAAACTTCAGAAAGATCATCTGACGGACCTCCGAGAAACTTTCGCCACACTCAGGCGGCACCATGTCATGCTCAATCCCAAGAAATGTGTATTTGGAGTTGAGTCTGGGAAATTTCTCGGATTCCTTATCAATCAGAGAGGAATAGAGGCGAACCCTGAGAAGGTGCAGGCGGTCATTGACATGCAGTCGCCTCGTACCATCCGAGAGGTTCAGAAGTTAACAGGTTGTCTGGCGGCCTTGGGGAGATTCCTAAGCCGATCAGGCGACAAATGCCTATACTTTTTCCAGGCAATTAAGAAAAAGGCAAGGTTTGAATGGGGGCCGGATGCTGAGGCCGCCTTCCAGAAATTAAAAGTTCACTTGCATTCCTTGCCGAGGCTGGTCAGCCCTTTGCCCAAAGAGGATCTCTACATGTACCTGGCCGTCTCTGATCATGCGTTAAGCGCTGTGCTCCTTGCTGAAAGGGACGGCTGTCAGCTCCCGGTCTACTTTTTCAGTCACGTACTGAAAAATGCCGAGTTGAGGTATCCCCTAGTGGAGAAATTTGGTCTTGCACTCTTCATGGCTGTTAAAAAATTGAAGCCCTACTTTTTGGCACATGCAGTCGTCGTGTATACCGACCAACCAATCAAGCGGCCCCTTACCATCATGGAGTCGTCAGGACGAATGATCAAATGGGCCATAGAAATACAGAGCCTCGAAGTTACTTTCGAGCCTAGAAAAGCAGTGAAGGGGCAAGCCTTTGCTGACTTTATTGTAGAGATGACTCGTCCTCCTGACCCTCAAGTTCCAGACCAAGTCTGGAAGGTATATGTGGACGGAAGCTCTACTTCAAATGGTTGTGGAGCAAGCGTCGTATGTCAATCTCCAGAGGGCGACAGGTTCGAGTATGCTCTACACTTCAGTTTTCAGGCTTCAAACAATGAGGCAGAATATGAAGCTTTACTAGCCGGGATCCGCACGTGCAAGGCGGCAGGGGTAAGAAAAATAGACGCCTGTTCTGATTCACAATTGATAGTGAGTCAGTACAATGGCGAATACGAAGCAACCCATCCGGCCATGATCAAGTATTTACAGGCGGTCCGACAAGCAGTCGGCTCCCTTGAGGATTTCCATCTGATCCAAGTGCCGAGATCAGAAAACAACCAGGCAGATGCATTGTCAAAATTAGCATCATCCGCCTCCTCCGATACTCCTCGAACTGTTTTTTGGGAAGTAATGGAGAAGAGAAGCATCGAGGAAAACCCTATTGGAATCCTAGACAGAAGCTCAACCTGGATGGATTCAATCAGGGCATATCTGACAAACGGTACACTGCCGGATGATCCTCAACAGGCGGCAGCACTGAAAAAACGAGCCTCCTGTTTTGAAATGATACAGGGAGAACTTCACAAGAGGGGGTACCTTCAACCCTTCTTAAAGTGTGTTACTCCTGAAAAGGGACGAGAGATACTAGATGATCTTCACTCTGGTTACTGTGCTTCTCATATAGGTGGTAGGATGCTTGCTCAAAGGGCAAGGCGGCAGGGCTACTTTTGGCCTACTTTGGAAGCAGATGCAATGGAGATGGTGAAAAAATGTGACAAGTGCCAAAGGTTTGGCAAATTAATTCACCGTCCGGCTACTGACCTCACTACCATTCACAGCCCACTACCGTTTGCTAAGTGGGGCATGGACATTCTGGGTCCATATACGCCTGCTACAGGCGGCAGAAGGTATATACTTGTTGCCGTTGACTACTTCACTAAATGGGTAGAGGCGGAGGCTGTAAAGGGAATCAAGACGAAAGATGTAATTTCATTCATTTGGAAAAACGTCATCACTCGGTTCGGGGTTCCCATGTCTATGGTTTTTGATAATGGTCCCCAATTTGAGACGCCTGTTCTCAAAAGCTGGTTGGGAGACCAAGGAATTGCACACTACTTTGCATCTGTCGGCCGTCCACAAGCAAACGGCCAGGTAGAAGCCTTTAATAAAATCATCTCAGACGGTCTCAAGAAAAAGATTGAACGAGCAGGCGGCCTATGGGCGGATGAACTACCACATGTTCTCTGGGCCATTAGGACGACTGAAAAAGGGGCGACTGGAGAAACTCCATTCCTCCTAACTTATGGTGCGGAAGCTGTTCTTCCAATAGAACACTACGAGCCGACTCTTTGAGTAATGCTATATGACGAAGAGGCAAACTGGGAAGCCATGCGCCTGGCATTAGACTCACTTCCTGAAAAGAGGGGCATGCCGTCTGTACCTTTACAGTCGGCTACTCTCCATTGAGTATTTTACTCACAATACTTAGCTAAAAAGATTAGGGCCTGGCCGACCCTGTGTCTAACAGGCGGCTACCCTTCTTTTACTTAGCACCTACGTTCACCAAGAACTTACCAAGGCCACCGGCCGAATGATCAGACCAGGCGCCAAGCCACCTGATCAAATCTACAAAACTAATACGACATGTCCCAACATCATAGCAGGCGTCCGACGGCATCCCTCCGGATGAAATTCGTCGCAGAGAGCAGCTCCCTTTTGGGTGGAACATTGTTCTATAAACTAATTACACGACACCTATACGACTGTCCCCAAGGGCAACCACGTAGCCGTTTTTGAGACAAGGATAACTCTATCACTAACCAAACCAGTGGTAGCAGTTGACATCTGAGTCAGATGACCGCCTGTATTACTTGGGATAAATGCAGGGGGTACCTATTGAGTTAATAGCCAACAAACATTGGCGAATCAAGGGGTCTAGCCGGCCTACGCCGCCTGGTACCTCTACTACTCAATCTAGATTGTGACGAAGACTAAGTAACTCCTATGTTAACTTAATAGTCACTCAAACTTAGTATGGAGCCTAAAAGGTATGAGTCGTCCGCCTGTTTTTAATAAACAGGGGCTCTCAACCACTACTCTTGCTAGGTTAACAAATTACGAGTTAAAAGCCAACATTGGCAATAAAGGGAAACAACCGGTACCCGCCGCTTGTTATCCTACTTAATTCCTTGGCGACTAGGTAATACTATTTACTTGGTCAGACCGATTGAATAAATAGTTCGAATACCGATTGAATAAATGGCCGACTAATCGTCTATCCTGGAAACAGACAACCAGTCGTCCAGGGGCATAGGCGGCGTACTTACTATTTGTACCTGTCTGCAACGTTCGGCCATGTACAACAGTCGGTCTAGTGAACAATGGGATATTAGATATGGAATACTTAGACAAATTTGAATCAAAACAAAAATTTGATTAAAAATAAGCCGGTCATTAAAGACCAGCAGAATATTCAAAGCCCCGGCCCCCTGGCCGGGTAAATACAAAGCAAACGGCACGCAGGCCGTGGAAAGAATACATAAAGCTTAAGAAGGGGGCAGTTCAGTATTAGCAGCTGCCGCCTGGTCAGCACTCTTCTTGCTGGACTCGGCTTCAGCTGCATCCTTTTTTGATGCCTTACCCCCAAGCGGCACAAGCGCCACTACCGGCTCCTCCTCCTCCAACGCTTCCCCCAACGCCTCTTCTTCAGCAGCCGCCAGGATCTCTTGATTATATGTTTCCGAACACTGGCGGTACGTTCTTTCCCATGAGGCATAGTCGGCATTGGGGAACAGGCGGCCCCAGGTCATGCGCTGGATTTGAGTGGAGTCTTCCACCATCTCCCGGACGAGCTCTTTCTTCTCTTGCTCGGCCTTTTCCGAGAGCTCTTGGGTAAGACTCTTCTCTTGGCTCACCAGGCGTTCTTTTACGTTGGCCAAAGATTTCTCCATGGCTTCGTAAGAGTGCATTTTTTGGCGAAGAGGTTTCAGCTCGGCCTTAAGATTTGTGACGGTCGCCTCCAGCTCGTCATTCTTCTTCTGGGCCGCCTCTAACTGAGCCCGAACAGCGGCGGTAGCCTGCGCCTGATAATAAAGAATATCAATGGTCAGTACTTCATTTTGGGCAATTTGAAACATTGCCTTATCACAGTTGGAGGCGGCCATATCTTTTGCGGCCTTTACCTCTTTGTTTTTCCGATCAATCGGCTTGCGAAGGCTGTTAACTCGGAGCAGGGCCTAAGTACAAAAAAAAAACAGGCGTCAGTTTCCAAACAAAAAAGATAACAGGCGTCCTGGAACTCAAATACTCAAAAATATGCTAAGTATACCTCAGCAAGGACCCCTGCAATCCCATCAAGGTCAAGGGTGCCGGCACCCCTGACCGCCTCCCTTTCAGATGGAGGAACTACTTTGATCATGGACTTGGCTACCTCAACCAAGTCAAGCCCCTGAGGGCCGGCTGCATCAAGCGTAAAAAAAGCAAGTTAGACCTAGTCAAGAAGGAAGCAAGTGTGAAAGTTTTTACAAGTGATTGTCCATACTTCTAGGCGGCCCCGCCGGGGTTTTAGAAGAAGTGGCCGGCTGCTTCTCAGCCGCCACTGTTTTCCTGGAAGACCCAGGAGAGCTTGCAACAGTCGTCCTCCGGGCCTTGGGGTCCGGCTGTTGCGAGGAAGAAGCTCTTGGAGTGCCAGACTGAAAACAAAAAGAGTTAGTATATGCATAAGACAACTCCTAAAAGAGGAAGAGTTTTCGAAGCCTACCAAGGGTGCCCCCTTGTTGGGGGAGTCGGCACAAGACTGTTGCATGAGAGAGGCCCGCAACATGGCCGCCACAGTCTTGGATGCTGTTATTTTACTCATGGCGTCAGCTGCAAAAAATAAACAGCAAAGTTAGTAAAGATCCCAAGTAAACAAGGCGTGAAAAAAAAAACAGAGTATTTGTCAGGCCGGCTACCTCTAGAGCACCGACTGCTGAGGCCACAGGCGGCCAAAAAGTACTCGTCATAGAGCCACTTGAAGCTCGGGACGCAGTTTAGGGGTACTTGCTCTCGTACCCCTGAAGTAGAGTTCACCCTAGTCTCTACTTTGAAGAGTCCTTTGTCTAGGATCTCTCTTTTAGCCTTTGGGGGAACAGGCGGCATGCTGCGGCCGCCTGCGAGAAGAGGCGGATCCCTATTCCACTTGTTAAAACGTTGGTTCAGCTCCGTGTCTGAACCCTCAATGATAAGGAAGGTGTTCCGCCAATCCTTCCATTTGTTCGCCTTACCTCTCGTCATGAGGTAACCCCTATGGCTTGTTAATTGATACCAGCCGGTACCTCCCGACTTAGGGGTCCGGCTGAGATAGTTCATGTGGGCGAAAGCCTCAAAGCTTAGCTCCACCCCGTACATTTCGCACCCGGCCACATAGCCGAGTACGTTTACCCAAGAGTTGGGGGCTAACTGCCATAACCCCAAATCATACCCATCTAAAATCCGCTGAACAACCGGATGTAATGGGAAGCGCAGTCCAGCTTTGATGGCCGCCACATAGCAGCCAAAGCAGCCGTCATCATAGCTGGTACCAGCCGGCCAGACGACAGTGTCTTCTGGATCCGGCACGAACAGTAAAAATTCCGGGCCCATTCTGTGGTTAGCAATAAAGCTCTCCACTTTGTCTTGCATGGTTGCGATCCGGCCCCGGGGTACCATGCAGTAGTAGGGGGCGTTTTCCTCTCTGTAAGAGGCGGACGGCTCCGCCCAATTGTCCCCCTTCTCAACTGCATGAGAAAGTCTCGCCTCTTGTAGGCGGCTATGTCTTTCTTCTGAGCCTGGAGAACTGTGGCCAGAAGAGCTGGACTCGGACTCGTCCTCTGACGAGTCCGAAGAGGACGACTCCTCCCCTCTCCCAGAGGGGCCCGCCTCCTCTCCCTTAGAAGGAGCAGGAGGAAAATTAGACATATCAACGGTAAGATGGGAAGGGACCACCTTGGCCCCTCTCTCAGAACTGTCGGCTTGGCAGCCGCCTCGTTTCAATTCTACATCTGGCGCCTGGTCAGATGTTTCACTAATGAGCACCCTTTGGGAGGAGCCGTCTGAGTTTGATATCATAGCAGTCTTTTTTGTTCTGGCCATCACGTTCTGCATAGACACAGATACAGTCGGACTTTGTATAAAGGGCAAAGATGGGTCCAGAAAAGGGCAGGCGGCACTCCTAGTCCTAGATTCAGCCGTCCCCGGTGACCGGCTGATCACTAACTTAGGTCGTGTCGTGTGCTTCCGTGGTGCCATTTCAAAAAATAAAAAGAAAATTAAGAGTAAGAGAACTGAGTTACCTGAACGAGTGACGGTTGATGAAGTTCTGGAAATCCGGTGCAGTCGGCTTGTCAGAACAGGCGGTAGGCAGAAAAGGTCCGAAATGTCAGAGCAAGTTCAGGGGTCCGAATGTTCTCGCAAAGTTCTCAAATGTGAAAATGACCGAAGTCAGCACTTCCTTATATAGGCAAAGTGAGAAGGCGAAGGGTCGCTTCCAAATTCAAAATTTGGGCGGGAAAATCTCTCGGCCGTTTGCAAGGTGACACCTGTAGCAGGCCGTCGCCTGTCACCGTGCGACACCTGTCACAGGCGACACGTGACCAGTCACGTGCCACCTGTGAGGGGCAAATGATTAGAGGATTTTTATCCACCAATCACCGTCTGACAAGTGGACCAACCAGGTTCCGCCACGTGTCCTTCACGAAGGCCAATAGGACCCTGCCACGTGTCAATCACAGATACGTCCTCTACGGACCAATCGAGGCACGCCACGTGTCCACCCATGCCAAATGGGAAAACCGGCCAACAAGGCCCAATCCTGTCTAGAGGCCCGGTCAGCCCTAGGTTTACCCTAAACCTAGAGAGTGGCACGCTTCTCAAGACTATAAATACTTAATTAATCCTCATTAAAAGGGATCAAGCAATTGAGAGGCAATTGATCAAGCAATTAACCTCACCTGAAGAACAGAGAAGGACAGAAACATTACGGAACACTAATAACCGGCTAATCTCGCTAACAAAGCAGATTACCAACATTAAACACTCTCACCTAGAGAGGTCTTATTACTTTAATTTCCGTATTAATTACTCCTTAATCAGGTACTAACTTGACCGTTGGAGGCGGAGCTCTCAGGAGTCTCCGTTATTTTGCAGGTACAGGCGTCCGGTTCCAGTCTCGGAATTGTAACTCTCCCGCAGAACATCAGAAAACCCCGAAACAGTAAGTACTAAGTAATATGGTAATAGCTGACTAACATGTTAGAATTTTAAAATTAAGATTATGGTTTCAATACTTTCAAATCTTGTAAGATCATATTTTTGAGCATGTAAAGCGTCTTTTAATAGACAGTACAGATAATAATATCCCCAAATATCTTGGGCTATAATTAGGAGAATGATTAATTATTACTCGAACGCAACAACCACGCGCAAAACTCTCCTTCTCCTTCACATCAAACTTGATGAAATTGATGTTGAAACGCAACAACTGAAAGCGAACTTGCATTCGCTACATCCAAAGTCAAGATACCGTCTTCTCCCCCCTCATTTCCTCTCTCCTCTCATCGATCAACAAACCCTCATTTTCCAATCAACAATTTTGTTGCAGTATGTCGGATGCTCTCATCAATGGCCTCGCCGGCGCCGGCGGCGGTATCATCGCTCAGCTCATCACCTATCCTCTTCAAACTGTACTCCTCTCTTTCCCTCTCTTCTTCATTTTCAATTTTTCATTTGCATAATTTGAAATAACTTGAAATTCGATGGTCCAATTTTGATCATTGGTGTTATTTTTGAATATACTGAAATTAGGTTAACACTCGGCAGCAAACGGATCGGGACCCAAAGAAGGAGAAGAAGAAGCTTGGAACTCTTGAACAAATGTGTCAGGTATTTGGTTCATTATTTTTGAAATTTATTTTGAAGGTATATTTCTAAAATTTGAGCTTTAATATTGATTGGATTTCGGATTTTCGTGTGAATTTGGGTGTATATTTAGGTTGTGAAGCATGAAGGATGGGGGAGGCTATATGGAGGTTTGACTCCGTCATTAGTAGGTACTGCTGCTTCTCAGGTGAGAAATTTCTGTCAATAATACACCTCCGTCGCACTTTAATATGCCACGTTTGGTTACAATATTTTATAAATGGTTATCTTAGTATAATGCCAAATAGCGAGATTAATACGAGGAAATTCGAAATTTAACTTGCCGAGAGTGATGTATCTTATATTGGACATCCTTAAATTGAAATGTGGCTATTGAAGAGAAATGAAGGGAATGTTTTTGTAATTTTTGTCCACTAGTGATATTTGGCATTGCTACTTTCATTTTGTATGGTGCTGGTTGAAGAAGTAAATTTTGTTTTTATATTTTGCTTCTTTCCATAATTAATGTCAAATTATTTGATATCCTTATCTGCTACAATTATGGTATGTTTTGGAAATGAAATTCTAAATCTATTTTTTTTCTTATAGAGTAACATTAACTTACGAAGTAGTAACATTAACTTACGAAGTATTTTTCCTGTCAAATAAAAAAACTTACAGAGTATTTAACTGTGACTCTGAGTTTGTGACTATCATTTGCGCATTAGGGGGTATATGGGATTGCTATTGCAGTTCAAGAATTGTGCGCGAGGCTGCGAGCTGTCTTGACTTTTTTCATCATGGGTGATTTCTTATATGCGGAGTAACAATTATATCTGGCAGACTGGCACAGTGGCACCTAATTCTGACCTTAATCCTGTTTTGATTTTGGCGGGCTGTTGGCTTGAGTTAGGATAATGCAATCTGAAACATTATTCCTTCACTAAGGTTGTGACCTGCATATCTAAGCAGAATCTAATAGAAAAGAAGTCATACAATCAATTATTACTCCTTGCTGGTTCATGAGAATAGCATGAGTCAGATATTTCTGGAGCAGTGAATTAATAACTTCTTTCTTCTTCTTGTTCATCTTTGATTACACAATAAAAAAGCTCCCCTGTTGTTTCATTTTTCGAAAATGCTATGCTTGGTGGTAGTTGTCATTGACATGCTATAGTGTTGAAATATACTCAAATGTATGGCTAATTGATGAATTATAGGGGATATAAGAACAGTATGCTTTCTTATTAATGAGTGAATAAAGTAATTGTTATGCCTGGTTCTTTCTTATTATATCTACAATTTGTTTCGCAGCCCTATAAAGAGTCAAGTACAACCTTTATTGCACCCATTTCTTTTCTCTTGCCTCCTTGCCTTTTGTCCAAGGCATTTAAGTGGGGGATGGTTATTAGAAGCTAGGTTACCATGTAATTGAACTTAGTTTACAAGCTGAAGTTGGTCTATAACGTTTAGGTGGTTTGAACTT
This sequence comes from Chenopodium quinoa, assembly GCF_001683475.1. NCBI lineage: Eukaryota > Viridiplantae > Streptophyta > Magnoliopsida > Caryophyllales > Amaranthaceae > Chenopodium > Chenopodium quinoa. The sequence goes on along the minus strand of NW_018744582.1, from coordinate 1,288,352 downwards.
GCTTGTTGATTTCTCTTCCTCGATCCTCATTTGATATTCTTATGATACAGGGTGTTTACTATTATTTCTATCAAATATTCAGGAATAAGGCTGAAGCTATTGCTCTTGACCGCAGGAAGAGAGGACTTGGTGATGGATCTGTTGGCATGTTATCATCATTAATTGTGGCTGCTATGTCTGGGTAATTACTTTTCCAATTTTGTTCTCTGTTTTAGATATTCTATAATTTTGTTTTATTGTTTTATTTCTTTAAGGCATTGTCAGAGTCTTTGTTGTCCAATATTCCTCGCCTTTCTAACTCAAGTTTAACAAAGTACAAGAGGGCAAGAGGCAAAGTTATGTTTGAAACACCTTAAAATAAAAAAGAAAATCTGGTATTGAACAGAATACACGAGCGAAAGCTTTATAATTGCAAGACTTGAGCCCAACAAATGTTAAAAAAAAAAAAAAGCTTCGTCCGTTCTGTAAATATTGCAACATGCACAGTTTCACGCTTCCTCTAAAATTTAGTTTTACAAGTAATTTTGAGGTGTTTCAAACATGACTTTGCCTCTTGTACTTTCTTATAAGTTAATTTTCTAAAATATTACTTCCTCTGTCTTTTTTAGTTGACACCATTTGACTTTTGCACTATTCACCAACTATACTTTGACTAACTTTTGTGATCTATAGCTACGATAAAACATAGTCATGTGAGATCTTGTTTGAATCGTCCTAATGTATATTTTATTAATATCCACTTTTTATAATTTTACAATGTTTATAATTAGAGATATTAATCGTTAAAATTGTGCATAGGCAAGCGTGATAATAGAATGGTGTCAACTAAAAAAAAAAACGGAGGTAGTATATTGTATATTTGTATGGGTAGCATGAAATGAGTATGTGATATGTTTGCTAAAAGAATTAGAACATATGTTTGATAGCATATCGCATATCACATGTCCTGTTTCCTGTATCATGCTTTGTCTTTGTAAAATTGCTATTGGAGTTTAATTCACTTTGCAGAGCCAGCTCTTGCCCCTGGTAAGGAAGTAGGGCATTGGTGAAGTCAAATGATGAAATGAATATAAGTTCAATCTTGTGTATAGAAGGAGGATGTTAGGACACCTGAACAATTTGCCTACCTATTAAATCTGCTTTCTATGACTAATTTTTTTTAAAAGGTACTCATTAATAAAACATTGTGCTTGATTTTCCCAACAAAAGTCACAGCTTTGACTTTGATGGCATGACTCAGAATGGGACTTTGTGGAGTTCATAATTTTTTGATTTTTTTGAAAGAAGGTTTACAATAAAATTTTTCCTTTTTTTTTTTAAAAAAAAGTTCTTGATTACTGTGTTATATTCATTCTTTTGTGAATATGAATTTGCAGTTAGGCCTTTCATACTTGTGTAATTGTCACTTGTTTCTTGTGTGTGTGTATGTTACCGTGGCCTTCGCATGCCTTGTCCACCCTTACTATTCTATTGTAAGGTGCGCTACATCTTCCTTTCATAGACCCCACACAATGGGTCATGATTGGATGGTTATTTCTTACTGATAATTTTGATTGTGCTAGTCATATAATAACCAGAACACGTAATTGATGCTTTATTATCTGATCAACACACTCTTAATTCCTAAATTTGTTTTATAGAGCCTGATTTGATCCTATTGCTCTGTAACCTATTATCTGATCAACACACTCTTAATTCCTCCATTTTTTTAGGTGTACAAATGTGTTGCTGACAAATCCCATATGGGTTATTGTCATTCGGATGCAGGTAAGAAGTTTTAAACTGAAGCACAATAAGAAATATATTTTACTTTATCTGAACTACTTTAAACACATTCTTTGATCACATCAATCTCTTGCCCACCAGCTATCTGGGTGGTGTTATTGTTTTTGTTTTGTAGTGAATTTGTTTTGCTGCTGCTAAAATCCCTCTCCTACTGGAACAAACATCAGTTGTTAAGATTTAGTGTTTTTTTTTTTTTTTTTTTTTTTTTTTTTAATAATTTATTTCCAGTCCATTAATCAATAATAGTTTCAGATTCGCATCGCAATTAGTGTTGTGTCGTCTCCTTCAAATCCTTTCTCCTGTTGTTTATGACTGAAGTTTCATCAAGTCTGGTACGTATTAACACTCATGAGATTCCAAGCTAAGCTAGATTCTCAGTAAGCTTCCTAAAATATTGTTGGAACCTCAATAATGGGCAGGAGATAAGACTAGCTGGATATGACACCACAACACTTGAATTGAGATTAATTTGCTTACCAATCTACCTATCGTTCTGGTTAAATCCTTGGGAGTCTAATATATTCCCGTACCAATCTTTGGGCATGCTGTTTTTGCTAATTTTTTTATTGCCCCTGACCTCTATCTGTTCCACTTCAATCCTGTTAGAGTCCTAACTCATGGAAGTAAATGTCAAGGTCTTTTTTTTTTTTTTTTCTGAGTATATATGTTAGATGATGTTGCCCCCTTTTTCCATCAAACACCCTGAGAACATTTTTCTCCGGAATATTGTTTAATTGCATTTGACTACATTGCCTGCCATCTAACATCCGTAACTTATCCCTTTTTTCTTACTTAATTTGAAGGATGTTGACAGGTTGAGTCAAATGTTTTGGTGTACATAATGCTAATTTTCTTTATTTTCCACAGACGCACACTAAGGCTTCCAAGAAAGTACAGCCCAATCAAGCTATAAGATCTCCTGAAGATAGTTTAGTTGCAATAGAGCCACCACCTTATGGAACTAGCCATGCAGTATGTAAATGTTATGCCTTGTACTCTCTTCTTTTCATTAGAGTTTATATGTTTTAGTTGTTTTTAATCCTATGATTGCCATGTTTATAATTGTATAAGTATCTTGTTCAAGGGATGAATTTAACTTTTTTTTTCAGGAATAAGCTTCTCTTTCTTGTATGTAGGCTTATTGTGCCAAAGAAGAGGGGTCATAAATGTACAAAGACAAAAGACCTTAGACTTTGAGTGCTTGACACAAGTCTTCTTTTAAAATGATCCGTCTTTTATTTATTAAAAAGTATTATGGTGCTTCTTGATTGTGCATCTAGTTTGTTCTTTAAAGGAGGGGGTGGTCTTTGAGTGCACTGTTTTTTGCTCTGACAAACAGTAGTATTTTGTAGATTCAAGAAGTTTATGATGAAGCTGGATTCTGGGGCTTTTGGAAAGGTGTAATACCAACATTGATAATGGTATATATCCCCAAGTTATTTCTTTGTTATATTTTTTTTAAATTTGTTTCGTACAAAAGGTATGTGATTGACCATGTGTGATGGGTTTGCAGGTAAGTAATCCTTCTATACAGTTCATGCTGTATGAGACCCTATTAGAAAAGCTGAGGAAGAGGCGTGCAATGAATAAAAATGGTAGCAAGGGAGTAACTGCTTTAGAGGTTTGTACTTATCTGAATTTAAAAGTTGTGTGTCACCAAATTCTGGGCATCACATTTGTGGCTTGCTCACTTCCTGCTTGTTTAAAAAACTGCACTTCCCCTTTTCCCAATTTTCTTGTTCACTGCCTATTAATTTTCAATTCATTTGAATTGTTTGCATTTGTGTTGGTAGACATTTTTACTTGGGGCTGTAGCAAAGCTTGGAGCTACTGTCGTGACATATCCCCTTTTGGTGGTAAAGGTAAAGACTTCATATTTTTTAATAGCTGGGTTTTAGAAAATGGTTGGTGGTGAAAATTTACACAGAGATGGACATCTTGAATTTGGCTATATTCTCATTACAGCAACAACCTTCTACTATTTGCGTTAGGCTAGGTCTGGTTAGAATTAGTTGTATGCAACATTAACACATCTAATTAAAGATCGTCAGTTAGGTATTTTCACAAAAGTTATTTTAGTTCTTTGAAATAAGTAGGAAAATTAGTTAGGACTTTTGCTTTAAAGTAACCCCTGAATGCTGCTGTCCAATGGGTGCAGAAAATGACAAATTGTTTTGACAAAGGTTTGTTGAAGCAGATTAGATTATTAGGCTGACTTTCGTTGCCCCTTCCCTCACATTCCTTTAATTTAAACCTTTTTGTGTTGTGATGTCCCAACTCCCAAACCTCCATTTATATGCGAAGTATAAAAGCCATCTAATTATTTGTTTTGCTCCTCTTTGCAGTCGAGGCTTCAAGCAAAGCAAATTGCTGGCACAGACACAAAGCATCACTACAAAGGCATGTAATCTTTTGCTTAATAATTTTCTCCCATTTTTTGATCCAACGACCCAATTCTAAAACACAACACCAGGTAGTGTGTTGGTGTTAGACTCAGTCTTTCTAAGAAAATTTTCTATGTTAATCATTCAACTGTCAACTGTTCATAATCATATTGGAGTTACAAGAAACAAGATGGAGACTTGAGTTGAAATGGAGACTCCCATTCCCATGAGGTCATAGGTTCATAACCTTAGAGCCACCTTTAATGACCGGTTGCCCTTGGCTTCAGGCACAACCACATTACAGAATTATAATTGAAGGAAAAACATAGTACTTGCCTGATATCTACAACCATCCTAATCAAAAAGAAAAAGATTTTCAGCAATCACAATAGGATCACTAGACTGATTGACGTATATTTGAGGGTTTCTGGCTTCCTGTATTGCACAAATACTTCTATGAATTACAGCACACAATCTGAGTATCACTAGATTTTTTCTTTACCCTCTGAATCAGGCAATTAACAATGCTATTCCAGTCATGAGGTGTGGGAGGAATTTGTATTTCATTTGTAAATCACAGACAGCATGTGTGATCCTCCTGGATATCGTGCAGGTAGAACTTAGAAAGCATTTGAACCCATTAAAATTATGTGCGTGTATGGAAGAAAAGAACACCCAACAGAATTAGACCAATCCAATTTGGAAGGTGCTGTTGCAGGTCCTTATAACCACAATATCACCATTTGCTAACTGTTTATTTACTTTTCACTTCCTCAACTTTTTTGCCCGTGAGAAGGGTACCACTGAGGACCTTTAGACAATGTTCCTACCTTTCAAACATTACTCATTTATCCACTAACTCTACTTGATAGAGAGTCATGTGCCTTACAGAAGGACCAAGATGACTTCAACGGTAGCAGAATTCTACTTGTAATGTTGTAAACATCCATAACTCAATGTATGCATTAGTGGGCTTATTATGACTATCGGGGCTTTAAGGCTAATTATACCCCCACATATTTTACACTATAGGGTGCATTCTATTAACTAGATTATTACTTATTCGAACTTACCATAACTTATATTAGCCGTAAATTGAACTTGGGTGGCCTTACTTTTCTTGAACTTAAATTATCTTACTTATTTTTTCTGAACTTATTAACCTGGTGCATTGCTTTGCAACCTAGAATGAGCCACACAATAACTTTTGGAACTAATGCCAATATTGTCTATTGATAATTCATTTCTCAATTCAAGGCACCATGACCATGCTTGTGGAGGCGTACATTAGACATCGAGAAGTTTATCTTGCCTTGAATGATTTCTTCCATTCTTTTGCGTTTATGATTGAACTTCTTGTGTATGCTGTGCCATATTATCACTTATTTATTTGGTTCTACCATTTCAGGTACATTTGATGCGCTCACGAAGATAGTTCATAACGAGGGTTTGTCTGGATTTTACAAAGGGATGAGCACAAAGATTGTACAAAGTGTTCTTGCAGCTGCCGTTCTATTTATGATTAAGGAGGAATTAGTGAAAGGAGCACGTCTATTACTTTCAAAGAATGGTGCCTTATCAAAGCCTCAATAGTTGTAGGCTTGTTTTATCCTCACCATATAGGTATACCTTTCCAGCTGCAAATAAAAAAAAAGTGAAGTAAAATCATGGCGGAGTTGAGCCAATTATGGGCTTTAACTATGATACCGTATTCTGATGAAGGAAGGAATCATGTGAGTCTCTGGAAATGCAGCTTCTGTTGTGAATGGTCAAGCAAGGGTTTCATATTACGAGTAGCCAAATTGTAAAATGTTAAACTTGATTTGTAAGCCTTGGGAGAAAAAAAAAAAAAAAAAAATGGCTGGATTATTAATTATTGTGTTATTCATATTAATTTTTTTGTCAAACACACATTACTTTATGTATTGCTGCCATCGGAGCTCAGCGCTTCAGCATCTTGAGCAGCGGTAAATTATCAAAGCATTCTGCTTTCAGTATACACCTTATATTTGGGTTTATGACGACAAGGATAGCTACGTGTTATAGTCACTTGCTATTGTCTGGCACCAAAGTATACGTTGATGTTTACTGGAGTCCAAAAGGATTATCACAAGATTCAAAACCAAGTAAAATGATGTTCCTTTGCCTTAGCTGGAGGAGAAAGTGTGACAAACGTTAATGAAAAGTACCCTTCCTTTCTTTCCTTCGTAAGACGCATTATTTTCTTGTGATTTTATAATTATAAATTTGTACTTAATTTTAAAATATATTCTTAAATTAATAATTATTTGTAGCTCTAAAAGCATATATGTACGGTTACCTTTCAAAATAAAATAAAGATCTCACAACTACCCAACCCATTCAATTGCCACAAAAAATGTCCATACTCAAAGTTATTACGTGTGTCTGAAAAATCTTATTAAAATTAAGGAGCATGTTCAAAGTCGGCCCATAAGTATAATAGCCAAAAGGTCGGCCAACCCTAGGTATTCGCACTCATAATATCTACTCCTACAATTTCACCAAGAAAATAAAAAATAATTATCTACTCTTACAATTAGAAAATAAAAAATGACAAGAGTATCGCCTCAAATTAGCCTACCTCTGCGACTCTACAGTAAACTTACCCCACACGACGTATTTTCTATGCTATTCTCCCGGCTCTTTCTCTGATTACGGGTCCCACCTTACATCACTTTACCAACGTAGTGGGACCCTCAATTATAGGACATCTACGTGGAGCCCCCTTGGCATTCTTCTTTTTAAAACCTAGCTACTCCTTAACAAAAAAGAAAAAAAATCATAATCAACATCAACTTTGTAATAAGATAAGGAGAAAATATAATAAAAGTGTATTTTTAGCATAAAATATGAACCATAAGACGTCTTCTCTTTACTAGTAAGAAAATCATTTGAGCAATATACTTAATAATACATAAAATATGAACCCATAAGACGTTTTCCTCCCGATTCCAAGAGATTCGGAATCGATCTCACCTTACCTCTGCCCTTGTGGCTCTCTAAACAACAAATAATAAAGCTAATGAGTGCCACCGAAATGTTAGATAAAATAACTAAAAGTGAAAATATTTAAATTAAAATAAATATTAATTACATTAATTGACGTGTAATTTTGACATAGATTCCAAAAAAAATACGAGTACTATATAGGTCATATATTAATTAGTTATCTAATGTTCGAGGGGCTTGTAAGCAAGATCCTTTATTTAAGGACAATGGTTGAAAATAATTTGAAAGGATATCAATGTTATTTTCCATGGTAAAGTTAGTTTACAATGCAAAATTTCATTAGTATACATAACTAATTGAGAGTTTATATTGACTATTAGAGTATTGGGTAATAACGAAAATTTATGAAGAAATTACAAATTTTAGAGATACTCCGTACTTAATTATTAATTTCAAATTATACTTAAATTTATTCCGCAATTTACAATCATTAATTAAACCGACGTTTTGTGACGATATTCAACATCGCATCTTTAATTATCGATTTTCTGATTTTCTTACCATGTTGTACCAAAGTGCATTTCTTTACCTTATCAATTTGCCACTTGTGAATCACCACAAACCAGTAATTAATTATTAATTAATCAATGTTAAAACAACGTATCTAGATTACTAAAATTAAATTACTAAAATTAAAGATATTCTCTTAAAATTTTTGATACTTTGATTAAAAAATTCTTAAACAAGACCGAGATTAATTCATCAAAGGATCTTGCTAGCGAGCGCCCCGGAAGTTTGAAAGTAATTAATATATTACTTAAAATTGTACGCCGTATTAAGTTATGAATGCATATCAATTGGTGTTATTAAAGTTAATTTTACTTTAATAGTTCATTAGTTTCACTTTTAGGCCTTGTTTAGTTCAACTTATTTTTACTTATTTCAGAAAAAATAAGTTCAGATCAGAATATCGTTTTATGTGCGTTTTTTATCGCTAAATATTTTAAATTTCGTAATGAAAAAAATTGTGAAAATTACATATTAATAAACTACACATTATTACGAATCTAACAAGATCCCACTTGATATATTTTTTCCTTATAGATTATCGTACACTTAAGTCAAAGTTTGGTCAAATCAGACAATCAGATCAGATCAGACCAGATCGAATCAGACCAAATCAGTAAAAATAAGGTGAACCAAACAAGGCCTTAGTCCTCTTACGCCCGTGAGGCCGTAACGCTGGTTAGCGTTTTTCTTCATTAAATGTGGTCCATAAAGTTTTTGACGTGGGGCTTAGCTAATCAAAACGCGCCGGATTTAACCCTCTTCTAATAAACCCTAGTTAACCTCACAACTTCACGTCCGCCACTCTTTCGCTGTATAAATATATTCTCTCTCCTCCCTGATTATCTTATTTTGGAGTTTCCGAACTACGGCTGCGGTTTTCATCGCAGATTTATCATTTTCTCTCTCCTCAATCTCTCTCTTCTTTACACCGGAAAATTTTCGCCGATTTTACCCTGGAGATTTTGGTTTTGATTGATCGATTATTCATCTGAGATTTCTTGGAATTTTTGTTACCATTTGACGAACTTTTAGCTTTTGATCTAGGGATTTGGATTTCATAATTTATTAATTCGATTAATTTTGTTAAAATTGTGCCATTTTTTGGTGGAATTTTCGAGGAATTAAGGTGTTAGGGTTTTGAATCTTGATAATCGGAGCAGAAATGGCGGACTCGAAAAGGCAAGAATCGATGAACAGCGACAGAATTAATGGAGAAGATGATTTCCGACGATTTAACAGCGATGAGAATGTTGAATCGGAAGAAGCGAGTTCGACGGTTAAATCTTCGGTCGGAAATTCAACGGCGAATGGTGAGAGTAATGGATCAGCAAGTTTGGCGGATCGATTGGGAGAGATTTTAGTTGATGAAGGTAATGGAGACCTTTTGCTTCAACAGAGTGATAGGGAGAACAATTTTTTGCAGTGGCTTCAAGCTTTGGATGTGCAACATATGGGCGCTTGTCGTGCCGATGAGAGGTTGAAGCCGTTGTTGAAGGCGAATGCTTCTTCCGGTGCCGCCGAAGATCGCCTTCTCTCTCATCTCAGCCAGGTGATTGTTTTGAACTTCAAAAGTATATTCTAATGATTGCTGATATTGAAATTCGTATTTGAATTCTAATTTTTAGGTTTTGATTCTGTTTGTTGAATGAACAGCACTTTGAAACATCTGAAGTTGGGCTGCTTGCGAGGTGTTTGTGTGTTCCTCTTGTTTCAATGCGAGTTGGGAAGGTGCTCAAGCAAGGATCAATGTTGTGTCCAACTTCTGCGAGGTATATCGATTAAACTTATTATGAACCTTGTTGGTGACATTGTGTGAGATTATATGAGAATCTTCGGAAAATGTTGTAGCTATGAGTCTATGATACTATATTTTATGATATATTGTAGCTGGTTTAAGTTAGAATTCTGTTTGATTCTATAATAATTCGAATACTCCTTAGTAATGTTGTTGGTACTTATATACATATGCATCTATGGGCTGGGCTCTGTATGATTTTTGAACTTTTTTGCCGGGTTTTCATTGCACATGTTATTGAATTAGAATTTTTTGTAGGCTGCTAGGAGTTTTTACCTTTTTTGATTATGTGTAACTTGATGATCTAGGTAGTCTAGTATGCATAAACTGTGGTGTTATGAGTGTGATGATGTTAATAGGTGTCTAAATTGCTTAATTTAATTGGTTTTTCATTTAAGTTTTTCTTTATATGTTTGATTGTCTCTGGTTGTGTACAAAAACTATGTTTTTTCAGGATATTCTGAGGTTTTCATGGGATCAACGTGTTGGAAACTCATTCATGCTAGATTATCAATCCAGGTCGAGTGTGTTTCGGATTGTATCCCTACTTGTGCTCTTTAAGAATTGATAGAACTTGTTATTTTAAGTGGTATAGTTCAGTACTGGTTTTGATTTTTACTTGACTAGTTGGGGTTTTTCATTTATCTAGTTATTCCGAATAAGGTTGTCTTGGCAGGTTGTCTACCATGTAGATCAATGTCATCTTGTTAGCATACGGATTTTGGCATAATATTGTATTGTGATTATTTTGAGTGGCTTAATATCAATTTCTTTCCGCTATTATTTGTTTAGTCTTAGTGATTGATTAGAAAAATAGAATTACAATATCACTCATGTGAAGTAACATTATACTCTGATCACTGTATGTTGTATCTCTAAGGACTAACATATCTAGATGATTTGATGTGCAATGTTAGTTTTTTCTCATACTTCGCATATCACATGATCATAGCTCATTTACTATGAAACTTCTTAATTATCGTGTTTATGTTATGTAAACCTCCTCTTTTTACTTGCATTGGGGTTGGGGGTTAAGGTTTAGTACATTAGACTTCCTTACCTTTCTAGACGGTAGCCTTATTGAGTTATCTGCTAATATAACATTGATGTGACAAAAATTGGCCAATTGGTGTGGGTGGGAAATACTTCATATAGTTGTGAAATCTAAGTAGGGATGCTGATCCTGTATTTTATTGATGATGACAATGTTCATCCTTCCAAATGAAAATATCTTTTCACTTGTAGGTAAATTGGACGTATCTATAATGATCTCTGAATTAAGAAGAAACAAAGGTAGTTTCATACCCTAATGTTATATATAATCTGCTTCATTTGCACTTAATATCAGGACCTTTTATAGTGTGATTCTGTATTTTTTATGATTCTTGGCTTTTGTATAAATATTGCTATAAACATTGCTTTTATTTCAAACATGTTAATTTTGGTCTGTAGTGAACTAGTGATGCTATAAACTTTAGCAGTTACTTTGGTATTCTTGATTCAAATTTTCTGATGAATTGATTCTGAACGTATTCACCAATCTTTTACTTTGTATTTACAGCTTATTCTTGTTTGATGCAGAACATTTGTTTTTGATTTGTTTTAGCCTGAAATAATTATTTTTATCAAAAGTTCTTTTTACTTGTTACTAAATAAGAGTCTTGATCAGAAATTGATTTTTTTTGTAATGGAGAATTTTAAAACTTTTGCAAGGATGTTACCTCTTTGTCCAAAATATAATAAAATGTATTGATGTATTGCCTGCCTGGAGACCTTGTGGATTCCTGAAGTGTCCCTGTATTCATCTTTTAGAAACAGATAGTAGCAAGCCATTTCTGTTGTAGTAAGCATTTTATGACCTTATAGTCTAATCAAGTATCCCCTGGTCTGCTACTATGTTTTTTGAGCTCATGATGCATAATTATTTTCTGATACACATCCGATTGTCTGAGATAACAATATAGCTACTTGTAGTTTATAGGGGATTTCTTTTAAACTCAGGAGAAAAAAAAATTAGCAGCTAAGTAGCAGAAGTAGGTCATGGGTGAATAATATAACATTCTTAGTTCATTTGTTTCTTGAGGGACTGATATTGAGTTTGTTAGAAAGCACATTTTTCTAGTTCACTGTTACATTTTTGTAAGGTTTTTTTTTTTTAAATTTTTTCATACTTCAAGCTATTTTCTATCAAATTTGTTACTGTCTCGTGTTTTAATTTTACTGTTAGAATTTGTTGGTTTTCTCCTTTTTGTGTTGATTTGGCTAAATGTAAAAAGAAAGAGAGTCTAATTTTTATTTTGTTACAGGGGAAATTTGAACCTCACTCTTCTTCCATCATCTGATTTGCGCATCTCATTTGTGGGAGATAATGGCCAAACTGAAAGACTGGCGACATTAAGTGATACATCTGAGTCTTCTGCTGTGATAGTTGAGGAAATACCTGCAGATCAGTCCGGTCGATCTTTTGTGATGAAGCTTCCTGATGGAGAACCTTTTTACTTTTGGTGCTCTGAGAAATCAAAATTACTTGGTAGTGACTTGCTTTGGAAGGTATGTGAATTGTTGAATATGCTTATGTAAATTGTTTGTGCAGTAGTCATTATTTGCAGTATGTGAAAGATCTAGAGTAATTGCTATATGGATACATTGCTAATGTGGACAGTGATTTTTCTATTGGTGGTGCACCAGATGAAGGATTTGCTGAAGAGGAAACCAACATTGGCTGAATTAACTGGCATCAGTGAATCGCGTCTTGAGTGCTTTGCAACTCACCTACGCTCCTATCTTGTTGGTCCCAGTGTCAACAATTTTCAAGCTTCTTCCACTGCTTTGTCTGCTCCCTGGACCGACAAAAGATCAGATAACTTTGAAGTAGGTCTGAACGCTCATTCTTCATCAACTGCTGTGAGGCCTCTTCGTACTAGACTGTGTAGTGGTCAAACAGTGAAAGGGCACACACAATATCTAGGAAGCCTGAGCCCGCGGCCCAGTTCGTTTAAAGAAGGTTTGCCAAGGGTTCTGACTTCCTTGAGAGTTACCTCAAGAGAGAAACTAAGGCGACGTGGAGACCTCCATCTTCCTGTTGTTGACAGCTCATTCATGAATGAGCCAGTTCTGAATCTTTCTGACAAGGGCAAGTCTTCTGAAGCTTTTGCAACCAACACAGTTTCTCCAGTGAGCTTTTTGGAATCACTTGGGAATGGCTGTCTTCCGGAGTCTTCAAGCGCAACAACTCAAATCCCTCCCATTGGCTCTCTATTCTCCCCCTACTACTGTTGGTGTCCTCCCTGCACTTCTCCATCTGTGGCATCAATTTCCAAACTTCCGACTCCGTATGTCGAACCATTCTCACTACCACCACTCTCCACTCTATTACCAGCCACAGGATCCCACAGCATGCTCTCACAAATTCCGCCACTTGACTTGGCAAGTGTTCCATCTCTTGAATTCCCTGCTTTCTTGTCAGATCCTTTGTCAAGGCTTTCCTTTTCTACGCAAAACTCACAGTTTCAATCCTTTACACCCCTAATGTGTGACCCAATTGTGCACATTCCTGTTGTCGATGTTTGCTCTTCTGGCCAAGGGTATTTGGTGAGCGCAGGGCCTGGTATTGCGACCAGCATACCACCATTGTATCCCAAATTGGTTGGTCCAATGATCTCTGAGAGTGAATCAATGGTGGACGAAGGTGCAAGGGAGACCTTGAGGTTGTTGCTTGGAAGCTCAAGCAGCCAGTCCTCTGCCTCTTTGATGGGGGTTTTTCCTGGTGTTCTGAATGATAAGGACAAGCAAGGTTTTGTTGTTGCTGGAAGCCGAGGTCTGTACAGTGGGATCAGTGATGTTAATGCCATTGTTAACAGCTTTGCAGCAGTGGGACTAACATCAGTTACTGAAAGGTCTGCAAGAACTGTCGGCTTGAGGAATTTTGGTAAAACCACTGCTACAGATGGTCTGGAGCATACTTTTAGCAGTGCAGATTTCCAGGATTCCACATTTATGTCCAGTGAGGAGGAAATGGATTGATTGACAAGTGAGGATGATGATCCTTTTTGCTTGCTTCTCTTGTATTCCTGTATTTTGGACCTAGAATGGCTAAAAGAAATGTAGATATAAACATAGATTCTAGGTTTTGGCGCTCTGAAATGTAATTACGTGTCTCTTGTTCAACCCATTTTGTTGGCAAACATTTATGTGAATGAATGTAAATGGTTTTGTATGTCAATATGGTCCTTCATGTATATTTCGCGTACACAGATTTAATTGATCCGGCGTAAAGTTTGCTGAGATCCAAGTACAGTACAACTTAACCCTTGTGGGGTGATCACTGATCAGGAAACAAAATTCTCTTCATATTGGAGTAAAAGCAAAGATATATCTCATAAAAGCTAGATATGATATCTCATAAAACCAACGCCTTACGACTCGCAATAAATATCAACTTAGCACGCAATTCAATCCGCAGGACCAAATACAAAAATTGGACCATAATTGGAGTGAGTCACGAGTGAAATATAGTAACTATGGTAGTTGAAACTTTTACTAAATAGGGAGTCTAACTAGTAATGTCCCATTGCGGACCACTTGTATAACAATAATTCACTCGTATACGAGCAAGGATGCACGGACACGCCAAAAATCTGAAGAGTCCGAGTCGACACGCGTGTCGGACACGGACACGGATGAGACACGGGGCGACACGTGTCCGACACGCAGAAAACCGTGTCCGATTTTTTTTAACCGTTTTTGATTTTTGGACACGGGCCGTGTCTTGGGCTGACACGGGCCGTTTTGGTATGGACACGCGAAATACCTAAATTCCTATGCTTTGCCTCTCTACCTCTTTCCAAGTTTCCAGTTCTCAAACTCTCAATCCTCTCAAGTCTCAACTGAACCCCTTGCTGCTCACTTGCTCAGTCGCCGACTTGTAGGTCTCACCGTACCGCCGGCTTGCTGTCTCCGTCACCGCCACTCGCCTCCTTGCCGGTTGTCAGGGTTGCTGGCCTGGCCCTTGCTGCTCGTGGCCTTCATCTCTCATTGTTGCGGGGGTTGCTGGAGTTGCTGGCCTGGCCCTTGCTGTTCGCCTGCTCGTCCTCAGCCACCACCTATCACTCCACCGCCCACCTTGTCGCCCGTCGTCCGTGTCAGCCACCAGGTATGGTTCTTCTCTACTTTTTTTTTTTAAAAATTCAATTAAAGTTCTGAATATGCATCCTTGGATGTCGAGAAGTGAGAGAATGTCGGTGAGAATGGAGTCTGGGAGAGAACTTAATCGGTCTTCATTTTCTGAGTCTCCGCCATTGTTGTCTTTAATGGAGCTCAATTTCAGCCTTTTCGTGCTTATTTCTTGGTGTTCTGCCATTCAACAATTGAGCTCCATTGTTATCTTTACTGGAGCTCAATTTCTGCCATTCAACAATTGCTGTGATTCTGAAGTGAATTCGAGTAATGCTAATTTGGGGAATTTTTTAGGGTTTTAATCAGTGTAAGTGTGTAAGAACTTCTGATTTTCTGAAATTCAATTGCTTCAATAATTCAATTTGTTGTTCGTCGTCAGCCAGACAACCACCGCCCACCACCGTGTTTTGACAGTTTTGTTGATTACTTGATGAGATGTTTGATTTTGTGTTATGTTTCTAGTTTTGTTTGATTACTTGAAGAGTACTATTAAGACATGTCTGGTTTGATGGTTTCTTGATATGTATCCGACTATGTCCGTACGCTTTGTTCATTTACTTGTTTAATTAAAATTGTGTGTTTTGAGGCTAATTATTTAGTGTTTTATTGAATTAGTTGTCAAATTCTCGTTTTTTTTAATATATTATATGCCTTGTTATACGTCGTACCCGTGTCCCCTATTTTAGGATTGCCGTTTTCCCGTGTCCGTATCGTGTCCGTATCCGTTTCCGTGCATCCTAGTATACGAGTGATCACCACTCATGGCAAAGCTAAAAAGTGGTCCTAACTTTGTACAAATATTCTCATCAATGTATTATGTAAAATGAATTAACGATACCTACAATCTTTAGGCGTAAAGTCAATTTTGGTCTACAATAATCTTTTTTGTTGCAAGCTATATATATATATAAATTTTTATTTTATTTTATTTTATTTATTTATTTATTTTATTTTTTTACTTTTTAATACTTTACAACGTGTTGGGTTATAAAATGGGCTTTGGCTACATTGAGAAAAAAAAATTTAACAATTAGAGTAACCTCAAAATACAAAGGCAATCGAGAATGAGGGATAGCTCAAGTGGTAAGAGCTTCCCTCCCGATTCCAGGATCTTGAGATTAATTCTCACCCTTGCCCTTGTGGCTCTCCAAACACCAAAAAAAATACGAAGGCAATTGATATTTCAAAAGATAAGTACCTTTATATTTGAAGTTATTTTATACGAAGTACTATATCGGGTTATAGAATGGGCTTTAGCTAGAGTCTTACCATAAATTGTATGAAGGGAAAATATAGCCACCTTTTGTGTAAGGGCTATGTGGCTCTCTTGCTGTTTTTTTTTTTAGATTAAAAAAAAAATTATTTTCCCTAAAAATATACGGAGTAATGGGGTAACTTGTACTTCATGTAAGATCTACCCATAAGATCCATCTCTAACCCTTGGATTTTATGTGACTTGCCTAAATTACAAATATCTATAGTAACCAAACTTTGAATTAGGGCGTTTAATCGAGAGAGGCAGAGGATTTGCCAGATCATTCCCATACAAGATCTTAAGCTCCACATTAGACATTAAATTCTTGATCATTGAGATAATAATTGGTAGAATTAAGCATTGGACTAAATAAATTGTTTTACTATCCTTTTTTTTTGTTTGTTTTTTTTTTTTTTGGACAAAGTTGTTTTACTATTCTAAGAAAGAAGAATCCAACATGTCAATGTCACTGGAAATCTACTATTCAATCATATTAAAGCCATTATTTTGTGCTACATGCCTAAGCCTGCGGCGAAGTAATTGGATCAGCAGGTGTATCAATCTACAAATCCTACTCATTCATACTTTGTATTTGGATTGGCAGCTACAGTAAAATCGAACATAATATACTGCTCTTGGGACTACAACAGAAATTATGTTGCTCAGTCTCAACATTACAGGTATCAGGTACGTGTTTAAGTGTTCGATTTAACTTTTTTGTGAAATACTGTGTATTTTAAGGATTTTGGTCCAAAACGTATAAAGAGTCAATGTGTGCAAACCTTTTTCGAATGTCAAAGATTTGACATAAGTACTTGATTTAAAATAAAGAATATGAGCAACATAATATGCACAAAAACTGTAAGACCAATATGCTCTATATTACAAATATTCGTTTAATGTTCGTTTTAAATAAGAGAAGATTCAATTTAAATATCAAAATTCTTAATAGGGCGGTTCAGACTTATTATGACAAATCATGGGATTGTGGTCATATTATTTACATGGTGTTTTCCCGATTATAAGGTGTATTCAATATGTATTTTCAAGCTAATACACATACTCTAAAGGTTCAAATCAGACTAAGAAAGCAGTTGCCCCTTATATGATTTTGTTGGAATATTTAGCTCTCAAGCTCAGCAAGAGAAGCCATGTCAACAACAACACAACATTCTAGCCTAGATACTCCTAGTCAGCATTTTTGTTAGCACTAGAAAAGTTTGTTATGAAAGTTGTTACAATCGTAACAAACTCTTGTATATAAACCCTCTCTAGCTATTGTAATAACAACTTTATCATAATAATAATCTCTAATTTTCTCTCTTCAATCATCTTCTTCTTTTTTTTTCTCTCTACATTCTTCTGCCATTGTTGCAGAAGATGAATTTCATATTCTAAACTTCAACATGGTATCAGAGCTGAAATTGCTTTCCTCATAATAATCTCTGATTTGTTTCTTCGACCTTTTGTCTTCTCATTTTTGTTCAAATCTGAACAAAATTCTGATTTCTTCTTGATTTTCTTCAATCAAATCATCAAAAATGGCACCTCGAAATGTCGATACAATCTCTGAAAATGATCTAATTACACAGAATCCAAACTCTGTATATTTCCTGAGTAATTTTGATCTAACAACTACAAAATTGGTGAATATCGTATTTGATGGATCAGGTTTCAATGATTGGAAGCGTTCTATGACCATTGCGTTATCAGCCAGAAACAAATTGTGTTTTGTTGATGGAAGCTTGAAGCAACCTGCAAATAATGCACAGAATTTCAAGATCTGGACTAGATGCAATAATCTGGTAATTTCATGGTTTTTGAAATCGCTTGATGCTTCAATTGCTCGAAGTGTTTTGTATCTGAAAACAACAAGAGAAATATGGCTTGATCTTGATGAGAGATTTAGTCTATCATCTGGACCTCAATTGTTCTCAATCCAGCAACAATTAGCAGACATTTCTCAGACTGAATCTAAAGGTATTCTTGGGTTTTTCACTCGAATTAAGCAACTATGGGATAAATTAGAGGGACTAGATCCTTTTCCTGCTTGTATTTGTACTGGTTGCAGCTGCACTCTAACTCAACAACTTCTTATGTCTCAGCAAAATCAAAGGTTGATTCATTTTTTGATGAAAGTGTGTGACAAGTACTCACATATTAAGAGTACTATTTTGATGATGAATCCATTGCCAATTGTTTCCAAGGCATATGGATTATTGTTGCAAGAAGAAACTCACATCAATTTGAGCAACATCAGAAATTAGAATAATCTGATAATGCAGCTTTCTATGTAAAGAGGTTCAATGATAATAAGTTTCAACAAACTCAGCAAAATTCTGGTTCTGTAAGAGCAACAGGACAACAATCTAATTCTGGTATTAGAAACACAAGAAATTTTGTCTATACAAGAAACAAGTTATACTGTGATTACTGCAAAATGAGGAATCACACCAGAGATAAATGCTTCAAGCTCTATGGATATCCAGTTGATTTCAAGGCCAAGAACAAGAGAGTAGCAGCTTTTGTCATGGTGGATGATTCTCAGGAACATGACTCTAGTGATATGGTCAATCCGACAGTCACTCAGGAGCAACACAAACAAGTGATGCATTATCTGGATAAACAATCTGCTACTGGACAAGGTGAACTATCTGGAGGTTCAAATTCCCTTGGTCTAGCAGCATCTTCTCACCTAGCAGGTAACTATTGCCTATGTAACACCCCCAATCTTCTTCTACAGAAATACTAGTATAATACGTATAATTATATCGTAGAGATAGACTTAGGCGTATTACCGCCGCGTGATTACACAAGGCTACTCAAAATACTTAACTCAATAACAAAACTTGCAGCGGAAACTCAACTTTCTTTTATTAATACTTATAAAAATAGTAACATTGTTATGAGTACTCAAAATAAAGACAAGACCAACATTCCTAAACTAGATGAAGCAATCCCGGGACTCCCATATGCTCATTCATGACTCCACCTAAAAATAGTCAACATTGCTTACCATTACGGTAAACAGGGCGAACCAAAACAAATAGGAAATACGGATTAGCAAAATATGCTAAGTACGATAAGTGCAAGATAAGTAAATTCAATTTATTTGCAAACATGCTTCTAAAACCAATTCCTATAATTAATCCAATGAATTCCAAAACTCATGATTCAAAACCAATTCTCAATCATTCAATAATTCGATGAAACGATTTATAAAACCAATTCCAATAATTCAATATTTCAATAATCAATTCAATAAAATCAATTCCTCTTTTTAAAACCAATTCCTCACCCAAGTGTGCTAACCCCCCAAGCTAGTCTCCTTATATTGCAAGGCTATTCTTGAGGAAAGACTTGGTCATACAAAGTCCAAAGTCTTATCAACCAAATCCGCATAGTGGGATTACTAACAACATGCTTGTAAAGCTTTAATCAATAATTCAAATAAAATTCCTCTTTGAATAAAATCAACCTTTATAATAGGTTAACTCAAAACTCCTTTTTATTTAATTCAACGTGATTTCAAAATCAACCTTTTAATAAATACTTGAGAATTAAATCTCATATAAATAACTTTTTAAAATCAATAACTCTTCCTTTGAAAAACCTTTTTAAAAACTCTTTAAAACAATCCAACATACTTTTTTTTTTTGTAAACCAAATTCCCTTAAACATAATAAATAATTTCAAACCATTCAAGACATGATATTAGAATCAATCCTTTAAAATACATTTATTAAAACGAATATTAAAATCAATACCTCCAAACATACTTTATTTCATAAATCATGATACAAATCAATTTAATTCAATCACCAATAAAATCATATAAAACATGTTATTCAAACCAATCACTTTCGAAGGTATCTAGCCACCTAAACGTACCATGATTCCGAATATCAATCAACACTTCGCACTTTCAAAGTTCAATCACGAATACGCCTTGCAATTAACATAACCATAAGGTTATCACAACAGCTTTAGACATAAACCCAAATCTAATGTGCATGGACTATAAAACTCTTTTAAAAAAATACTTTAATATAAAATTATAACTTTGAAATAGGTATTTGTATTTTAGAAAACTAACCATGAAGAAAATAAAGGAATAGGATTAAAGTAAATTGAATTTGCGTTGGAAAGAATAAGCAGAATTTGCAGAGGTCATAACTCCTTCGATATAACTCCGAATTGGGTGATTCTTGAGCCTAAACTCAAGAATTTTTAGAGAGAAAAACAATTTTCCGTGAAATAGCAAAACCCCAAAACTGCCTAGAAGTACCCGAAAATTGGCTCCAAAAATATACGGGTAGATTTTCTTATAGAAAAGAAGAGAAGAAAAGTAGGAAAAGGTTGAGGGAAAAGAAGAGTAAAAGAGAAGAAGAGCATTGAGTTTTTGGTGTGAAGAACATGAGAGGTATGAGGGGGTATTTATAGGCTAGCTCATGCAAGAATTATGGTAGGAGCATGTACGAAAAATTATGGTAAAAAGAATTAAGGAATTACTTGAGAAGAGAATGAAATAAATATGGAATGTTTTGATATTAAGGTGATTAAGAACAATAGAATTAAGGAAAGTGTGTTGTCATGAAAAATAATATGGCAAAAGAGATTACTTGGGGAATTATCAAGGAAGATATAAGGTAGGAAAATAGATGATAAAATATTTAGGAGATGGAGAAATAAAATTAAGGAAAATAAGAGATTTAAAGGAGATTATTAAAAATACAATTTTCCAAAATAAATCACCCAAAATTTGACCATGAGGGCCGAAAATATTGAGCTTCCATAGCTCAAATTTTCGGATCCTATTAGTATATTTTAGGGAGTTATTTTGTTAGATTTAAGGAATTAAAAATAATCGTGTAAATAATATTTATTGTATAAAATAATTAATTAAAAAGATACCAATTATTCATTAAATAAATTAACCTAGAAAATCAGATTTTCCACACTAGGAAAATCTGAAAATCTTAGTCAATAATAGGAATTTTTGGACCTTATTAATTAAATAATAAAATATAGTTTTTGCTTTAATTAAAATATCCGAAATATATAAATAATCCGATTTTTAAAATAAAATAAATGAATGATAAATCTTATCCAAAATCCAAAATAATTATTGAGTTTTAAAATGTATTTGGCGCCAAAATTCAAATATCATTTTGGCTCCAAAATTCAAATAGTAAAATCAATTACTAAGATACCCCTTTTAGAAAATATTAATTAATTAATTAGAAAATACGTTTCAAAAATATGGGGTATTACATCCTAGCCTCTTCTTTAATGTCTAAATGGATCTTAGACCGTGGAGCCTCTGATCATATGTGTGCTGATATTAGCATGTTCAAAAGCTATGATAAATTGAACAAACCAGATCGTTTCATAACTATACCTGATGGAAAGAACTAAAAGTTGAACATACAGGAATTGTCGTTTAAACTCAAGCATAACACTTCACAATGTGTTACATGTGCCAGGATTTCATTTCAACTTGATTTCTATATCAAAGTTGTGCAAAGACATTTCATTCTCTGTATTATTTACTAATGATGCATGTTTGATCCAGGGCCCTTCTTTGACCAAGCCAATTGTGCTTGGTAAACTGGACAGAGGACTCTACAGTTTGAATGAAGATTTTTTGAGTTCAAATTATTGTGCAATTGATGTACAAAGTCATAGTTTAACCGCAATTGAAGAACCCAAACTTTGGCATCTTAGATTAGGGCATATGCCTTTCAATATCAAGTCCATGAAAGGGACTGATATTCAAGGTTGTCTAGCAGAGAGTTTGTGTCAAATCTGTCCATTAGCTAAACAATCTAGATTTTCTTTTCCTACTAGATGTACAAAGTCTAGTAAACCATTTAAACTTTTACATAGTGATGTTTGGGGTCCTTATGTACATGCTACATATAATGGTTGTAATCAATTCTTAACAATTGTTGATGATTACACTAGGATGACTTGGGTGCATCTTATGAAAAATAAACCAGAATCTGTTTCTATAATGTCTCAGTTTCTTTCTTATGTTGAGACTCAGTTTTCTACAAAAGTTTTGACTGTAAGATCAGACAATGCTCCTGATCTTACTGAAGGTGGCATGAAGTAATTATTGTTACAGCATGGTATTGTTCAAAAGAAATCATGCAGTGATACTCCACAACAGAATGGTGTTGTGGAAAGGAAACATAAGCATCTTCTAGAAACTGGAAGAGCTTTGTTCATTCAATCAAGAGTTCCTACTCGTTTTTGGGGTGGTTGCATTCTAGTAGCTGTTTTTCTGATGAATAAAATGCCCTTGAAAAGCATTAGTTTTAAGACACCTTATGAGAGGCTATACAATTCTTCTCCTGTTCTCACTCATCTAAAAGTTTTTGGATGCTTGTGCTATATCTCTACATCAAAAGTTCACAGATCTAAACCAAATCCTAGAGCCACACCTTGTGTATTTCTAGGATATCCACCAAATCAAAAGGATTACAAAGTCTTAGACCTAGTTACATACAAAATTATCATTGCTAGAGATGTTATATTCTATGAAAAACATTTCCCCTTTCATTTCTCATCTAATCGTAAGCAAGCTTATACAAATAAATTTTTCCTTCCCACCTCCACTCCTTCTGTTCCTTGTTCTGATCTTCTAAATGTTTTCTCTTCTTCTGATAATTCTGTCCCTACTCCTTCTATTCCTCACTCATTACGTCAAACTACTACTCCTCCTTCTATTATATCTGATAATAGCCTTGCAATTCCTCTGAGACAGTCAACCAGAAAAACTAGACCACCCTCTCATTTTTCTGACTACCATTGCAATACAAGCTCAGGACATTAGTGCAATCTGGTATCATTTAATTCTCTTCCTGAGTCAGAACAGATGACAATCTGCTTATCTCAGACTTACATTGAACCCACATCTTACTCAGAAGCTGTTTCAGATTCAACTTGGGTAGAAGCCATGGACAAAGAATTATTGGCTCTTGAACAAAAGAACACCTGGGATATTGTGTTACTTCCTAAGGGTAAAAAGGCTATAGGCTGAAAATGGGTTTATAGAATTAAAGAAAAGCTGATGGGAGTATTAAAAGATACAAAGCTAGGTTGGTGGCCAAAGGTTTTACTCAAAAATATGGGATTGATTATGAGGAAAACTTCTCTCCAGTTGTAAAAATGACAACTGTAAGGTGTTTGATCTCTTTAGCAGCAAGAAATCATTGGAATCTATTTCAGCTAGATATAAATAATGCTTTCTTGCATGGTTCTCTCCATGAAGAAGTTTACATGAAAAATACCAGAAGGTGTATTAGCTCCTAAAGGTCATGTTTGTAGATTGAAGAAATCCCTATATGGCTTAAAGCAAGCCTCAAGACAATGGTTTGCAAGATTGGTTGAAGAATTATAGTTTCAAGGCTTTACTCGGTCCAAAAATGACTATTCTCTCTTTATACAGAGAAAGGGTGCAGACATAACCATAGCTGTTGTCTATGTTGATGATGTTATCATCACAGGTTCTAATGAACTCATTATTTCAGATCTAAAGGAACATCTCCATCAAACCTTTAGCATCAAAGACTTAGGGCACTTGAATTACTTCTTGGGTACTGAGGTCAACAAGTGTTAAAATGGTTATGTTCCGTCTTAGAGAAAGTTCACAAAGGAGTTGATTGAAGAATGTGAATTTGACATCTCAAAGACTGCATATTCTCCCTTTCCATCTACTCTCAAGCTTCACATTAATCAGGGTGATCTTTATGACAACCCAGCTCTGTATAGGTGTTATGTAGGAAAATTGAACTTTCTTACTAAACTAGACCTGATATTGCATTTGCTGTTCAGACTCTGAGTCAGTTCATGCATTCACCAAGATTACCACATGTTCTAGCTCTCCAGCATACTCTCAGATTTGTTGCAGGAATAGTTAGTCAAGGCATTTTGCTTAAAGCTACTGATCAACTAAGTCTACAGCATTTTGTGACTCTGACTGGACATCTTGTCCTTCCTCAAGGAAGTCAGTCACTGGTTATATTCTCCTTCTTGGTAATTCACCTGTTTCATGGAGGTCAAAGAAACAAGGCACCATCTCTAAAAGCTCAACAAAGGCAAAATACAGGGCAATGGCTCATGCTGCAAGTGAAGTGGCTTGGGTTGTCAGGATACTTGAAGAACTTGGTATGCAGAAACTAAATCTTGTTAAGCTCTTTTGTGACAATGAGTCTGCAATACACATTGCAAGAAATCCAGTCTTTCATGAAAGAACTATACATATAGAAGTGGATTGCCACTTTATAAGGGATAAAGTACTTGATGGACTCATTGAATTGAGCTATATCCCAACTGATCAGCAGCTGGCTGATGTCTTTACAAAGCAGCTCACTATTCAACGACATCAACAAGAATTACTCTAACCTATACACTCCTAGTCACCAGTCCCAAGTTTGAGGGGGGGGGGGGGGGGGGGGCGGGTGTTGGAATATCTAGCTCTCCAGCTCAGCAAGAGAAGCCATGTCAGCAACAACACAACATTCTAACCTAGACACTCCTAGTCAGCATTTCTGTTAGCACTAGAAAAGTTCTTATGAAAGTTGTTACAATCGTAACAAACTCTTGTATATATACCCTCTCTAGCTGCTATACTAACAACTTAATCATAATAATAATCTCTAATTTTCTCTCTTCAATCATCTTCTTCTTTTTTTTCTCTCTAGATTCTTCTGCCATTGTTGCAGAAGATAACGTTCATATTCTGAACTTCAACAGATTTCGAGTTAATACACATACTTTTTTGTAAATCAGACCAAGAAAGTGGCTGATTCGATGGCATATTGTAAGTTTGAAGGATAATTAGATTAGATAGTGAATAAAGGTAGGTTTCACTTTACATGAATCAACAAAGATTGTGAGATGCTCCAGTTCCTGTGCAAGCGTCAAGTGCATAGTCGTCCACAAAAAAAAAAAACCTAAAGCTGATAGACCGACTCTTTAAATTAAATTAATCAGCAACAAAATTTTATAATTACTTAATTAAGATCGTAGATATTTTTTTACTATTGCATACACTACGCAAAGCATCACGGAATTATAGATAATTAATTATAAGTGTTGTCAGAATTTCCTTCAATAGTTAGCAACTTAAGAGCATGCACCTGAACCTCAGCTCCTTATTGGTGCAGCTGCTCATATAACATCTTTTCAAAGTTTTTGATTCTCTTTTTGCAGTTATTTAATGACTTTTTTTCTTTTTCTTTTTTTTTTTCTTTTTTTTTTTTTTTGTCAAGGACTTTTATAATGTTAGAGATAATTTGTGTTGCATGTTTTTTTAACCTAAGTATTTGGAGATTTTGGCACTTTGTATTCATTTTAAAAAATTTATACCCGATTACTAAATACATTATAGCTGATAAACCAACAATTATACTTATCCCACCACTCATCTAAATATCCGATTTTCACTTAAAATTCCACCAATCAAGTATATAAATCCCCGTAACAAAAAATGAAACAATTACAAAAAGTGTTAATCAAAGTGCAAATATATATTATTTCCAATTAATCGAAAAAGGCTAAAGGCAATTTTCCATCAAAAATGATTTGCGCGCACTAAGTTTATTATTTATACTTATACACTTAAAACAACAAAATAAAAAGAGATACACATACATGTGCTAGAAAATATTAATTTGAAGAGATGTTGTTTCTAGAAATAAAAATCTTGCAAATGACAATGTCAAGTAGGTTTTTACAGAATATGCTTGGTGATGTATGTGATATCTAAGTATAACTAACCTATAAGTTGACCATAATTGTCACGCATATAATATTGTATTCCTGTATCAAATAAATTCATACTATAAAACGTTACTTGTATATCTTTGATTTTCAAATGCTTAATAAACCAAGTAATACACCGCCTCACCAAGCTGAGCTTGGTCTACTAGTGGAAAAGGTTGCACATTCCAACCTTGAGGTTAGGGGTTCAATTTCCATTGGAGGTATTTTGAGGGTGAGAATCCCTTATCTTTACCTTCTCACTTTCAAAGTGTCTAACCTGTAAATATCGGACCAAAATAATCGTGAGGATTGAGGTTTAAAGGTAATATAGACCGCCTCATTTCGTGCAAAGCTTATATTAGATGCCCTTTGTCAGCTGCAACTTCGCTATGTTAGACTGTTATCCAATGATACAATCGTTAGCTGTTGCCTAGTCATAATTTGACCCCTTAAGAGATTTAATCGACTATTTTAATTAATTGTTGTACTCCAAGTTAAGATTTGGACTTTTTTAAATAACTACTTTCTCTCTTTATTTGATTAGCAAGATTAGGGCTATTGAATTAACCACGAAAAGACAATGTTACGAAATTACACCTCAGCCGCCTTTAATCACAAAGAAAAGAATCGAAGTTAATTATCGAAGCTTTATTCTTTTACCGCATATCTTATTTTCTTGCGTTTCTTACAATTAGAGAAGAGCGACAAAAAATAGTGATATATGTGGCGAAAGCCGAAAAGATTTTGATATAGTGTGAGGAGACGTGATAGAATATATAAACCGATCTTGAACTTCAAGCATCGGCTTAGATTTTAGAGGTTTCATATATATTCAATTCCTACCAGGCCAATTGAGAGTGTTTGAACATGGATATCCCCTCACCTCTTCCCCTGCTTTCAAGTGTCCGTTCCGCAAATAATGGACCTAAAAAGAATTGAAGTTCGAGCAAAGTCCTTTTCGTAAAAAAAGTTACATTATTCCTAACTACGCAATAATTAAGATGTAAGGGGGTGTTTGGTCATTATATTGGAATGGAATATCATACTAGAGAGTTATGAATTCTAAAACCCATACTAGCCTAAAGTTACGTTGTTTGTTTTAATGTTGGAATGGATTGTATTATTCATTAATAGAATGGATTGTGAATCTTAAGGGGTGAGGTGGGTATGGGATTCCATAGGTATGGGGTAGAGTTAGAATCCCTTCGGTATGAGATTCTATTACTAAAAACCTCAACCAAATAAAAAAATAGATGGAATAGATTATAACTCCATTCCAATCTATGTCAAATGATCCAACCAAACGATTCTTAACAAGTATAGTAATGAAGTGTTACACATACTGATCTAAACTGACAATAATTCATGCATTTTGAAACAGTGAGAATATCAGAAAATATACTTCAAATTCTCTGCTTAGTGGTTTGGTTCCTAGAAGGGAACAAGTGATTAATCACTAATTATAGACTCAGCTTAATTAATTATCGGTTTATACCAAACACTTTATGCTTTGTATAAAGAAAAGCTGCTATGCTATGGCCCTATAATATTTGTAATAAAAAGGGTGCTTAAATTCTAAGCAAACACAATTTGTTGACTTGTGATACAAATTAGGATGATAAAGCTGACCCACAATTACATAATCTTCCTAATATTGTACGGAGTATTAATTAATTAGTACACCATTGTATTTTTAATTAAAAGTTAGTAGATGGCTTAGAATTCCTTCAATTCGAGACGTACTCTTTTTATTTCTGCAGAAAATCGGCAAATTGTTGGCATCATTTGCAAAAATAAACTAAATTCGTACAAGTTCTAATTAAGTGATGCATGTGCACAACGATACTGCCGGGGTTTCTGTTGAGCAACTAGTGTACATCATTTGTATTCTTCTTGATGTAAACACCATGCCAGTTTTTGTATTGATCTCTTCATTTTTTAAACTTGTGATATAATTTACGGAGTATAAGTGATAAGAAATTCAGAACTATATATAGTTTGTTCAATGTGAGTTGTCGGCTTGTCGTATTATCGTCCTAATCTAGCCCTCATAGTTTTATGCTGTACTTCTCTTCAGTTTGATTTCATTGGACACCCATACTTTTGACCATTAATATTTTTTTAATTATATTTTTAAAAGAAAATAGAAATACATCATATGAATGTTGTAATTCACTTATAAGTTACAAAAATTATAATAAATATAGAGTACTTGTAGTGCAAAAGTCAAATTATTTCAAATACAGAGTAAATACTCTATCGATGATATGATTTGATAAAATAATCCTTCATAGTAATGCCCTGCGAGGGCTGCGACAGTACTTGTATGATTTGTGTACATTCTATAAAAATTACTCTGTCGTAATTACAGTATTTCCAAACAGATGACTTTAAATATTTCTTACAAACATTAATTTGAACTCGGTGCGTTTATAATGCCCTGTGACAAAAAATATAGGGTTGGAAATCAAGTAGGGAGAATCTTTACTGCTCATAACTGTTTGAAATAATTAAATTTTAGTTTTTATTAATATGTTTTTTTTACTTCGTAGATTCCTTTCAGATAAACTGATAAACACTGTTTCTAGAGGGGACTAAAACTGAGGGTTGTCATATTGTCATGACATTAGTTAGAAGTCTTAGAATGTAAGATTTACCGTAGTTTATCATTTGGGGTAAAGGAACCAATTTATTTGACAAATGACCACTTTTTGCCGTATACTTATATACTACCTCCGTTATATACTATGTGCAACTTTTGGGTATTACTTATGAGATAAGAAAATTCAAAAGTTGCAAATAATAATATGTAACAGAGGTAATATAATACTCTATAAATTAACCCTTTCAAAATATGATGTTAGGAAATACTATGCAAATTTCCCTTAGAATTAGATTAGTGGGAATAAAAAATATATATGAATAATACAAATAAATGAACAAATATTTGTATCTCTAATTATGTTGCAAAATTTATTGAAAAAGATAATAATACACAAGTGTTCGCAACACTTATTATAACTCACAACCATATGCACCCCAATCACACCCGATAATTTTCTCTAAAAAATTCTCTTAAAGCTGCTCTCCCTACTTTATGTTTTCTTTGTTTTTGGGTTGAATATAACAAATCATAACTTAAGTTTATATAGATCCTATATTTCTAAATACGACTTCTTAAATTTAGAAAACTATTTTCTCCTTCACATTTCGTAGGAAATCATTCACGTATTGCTAAGAAATTCTAAGACTTATATTTGTTTTCCTTTTTTAAATTGTGGTGATCTTAACAATCTCCCACTTGAAGACTAAATTTAATTTGTCTTCACACCTTACTTCATGCAGCTGAACTTTCTCGTATGCTACTTATGTAGGCCAACTAAAGTTGAACACAACTTTAGTTTGTCAATAGTCACCGTCTTTGTTAACATATCTGCCGGATTCTCAGTTCCTTTAATTTTCTCCAGTTTTAACACTTCATCTTCTAATAGAGATCTTATGAAATGATGGCGAAGTCCAATATGCTTAGTTCTAGAATGAAATGCTGAATTCTTTGCCAAGTGTATTGCACTTTGACTGTCACTATACAATATATTATTCTCTTACTTGAATCCCAACTCAGCTAACAAACCTTGAAGCCATATCATCTCCTTACTAGCTTTGGTTACCGCTACATATTCAGCCTTTATAGTGGATAGAGCGACAATCTTTTGTAGTTGCGACATCCAACTAACCGTTGTATTTCCAACCGTGAATATATAACCTGTGGTGCTTTTACGACGATCAACTTCTCCACCAAAGTCTGCATCGACATAACCTTGTACTGTTAAATCACCTTTACCAAAGTACAAGCACTTTTCTGTAGTACCTCGTAGATACCTCAAAATCCACTTCACTGCTTCCCAATGAATTTTTCCTGGATTTGACATAAACCTGCTAACAACTCCCACTGCATGTCCAATATCCGGTCTTGTACACACCATTGTATACATCAAACTACCAATGGCTGAGGCATATGGAACCTTAGCCATATAATCTTTATCTTCCTCCGTCTGAGGAGATTGATCCTTGGATAATCAAAAGTGACTTTCCAAGGGTGTACTAATTGGCTTGACATCACTCATATTAAATCTCTGTAAAACACGTTTGATGTATTTTGATTGAGATAATTGCAAAGTACCTTTATGCTTATCCCTTGTAATTTGCATTCCAAGAATTTTCTTTGCTGGACCCAAGTCCTTCATGTCAAATTCCTTTGACAATTGCTCCTTTAGCCTTCTTATATCATCCATATTTGAACCTGCTACTAACATATCATCGACATAAAGTAGTAGAATGATATAACTGGATTGATGTCTCTTGATGTAGCAACAGTGATCAGCATTGCACTTTTGAAAATCTTTCTTGTGCATAAAGTTATCAAACTTTTTGTACCACTGTCTCGGGGCTTGTTTTAGACTATTCAAACTTTTCTTAAGTTGCACCCTATATTTTCTTTCCTATTTTCTAAGAAACCTTCTGGTTGATGCATGTAAATCTCCTCATCTAGATCTCCATGAATAAATGCAGTCTTCACATCTAATTGCTTAAGATGAAGATTTTCAATGGCAACAATACTCAACACTGTTCTAATGGTATTAAGTTTCACAACAGGTGCAAAAATCTCATAGTAGTCAACTCCTTCTTTTTGTTGGAATCCTTTAACTACTAATCGAGCTTTGTATCTCTTGGAACCATCATGCTCCTTTTTCACTCGATATACCCATTTGTTGTGAAGTGCCTTTATACCCAAGGGTAACTCAGTTAATTCCCATGTCTGGTTTGAAATCAAAGAATTCATCTCATCTTTCATTGCAAGCTCCCACTTTCTAGCATTACTTACCTGACATGCTTCATTATAGCATTCAGGTTCCCTTTCATCAGTCAATAACAGATAATTCACGTATTTTCTATTTGGTACATGTGGACAAGTAGCCTTCTCAATACTGGTGTTGGACTAGAAGTTTGTGGCATGTTGGACTGTGGTGTAAGGATCTGTCTAACAGATTCTTTTTGTTGAGGTTCTCTTACAAGTGAGTCTTTCACCATACTATCGGGGATATAATCTTCATCAACGAACATCGGCCCACTTTGCACTGAGTCACTAGTTTCAATTTTGTGTCTATCCTTGTACATGACTCTTTCATTGAAAATCACATCTCTAGTACGAATCACCTTTTTATTTCCATTATCCCATATGCGGTATCCAAACTCATCCATGCCATAGCCAATGAAAGTACATTTCTTAGATTTAGGATCAAGCTTATTCTTGCCTTGGTCACTAATATGCACATATGCTACACTACCAAAAACCTTTAAGCGAGAAAAATTTATATCTTTTCTAGTCCATACCCCTCTGGTATTTTATAGTCTAATGGAGTCGATGGTCCTCGGTTGATCAAGTAAGCTACTGTGCTGACTGCTTCTGCCTAGAACTGCTTCGGTAAACTTGACTGTACACGAATGCTTCTAGCTCTTTCTGTCAACATTCGGTTCATACGCTCAGCTACACCATTATGTTGTGGTGTACCCGACACTGTTCTCTCCATCTTGATCCCATGTTCATAGAAAAACTTCTTGAATGTGGTGTTTTCATATTCACCACCATTGTCGGTTCTGAACTTTTTAATCTTCAAACTTGTTTCATTTTCCACCATTGTTTTCCATCGCTTGAAAGTTTCAAACACTTCAGATTTTTGTTTTAGGAAGTAAACCCATACCTTTCAGGAGTGATCATTGATAAAAGTGACAAATTAGGGTTTTCCACCGATAGATGAAGTAGTTGTTGGACTCCAAACATCGGAGTGAACAAGCTCCAACTTTTCCTTCTTTGGGGTTCTACCACTAGTTTGAAAGCTTACCCTCTTCTGCTTTCTAAGTATGCATTCTTCACACATGTCCATATCAATAGATTCAAGACTTGGTAATTTCCCTTTAGAATGCATTAGTTTCATCCCTTTCTCACTCATGTGGCCAAGTCTTTGGTGCCACAATTTGGAATTTTCATTTCCTACTGCAACTGAAATTGAACAACGCGCCCCTAATGTCATGTAAAGAGTACCGCTCTTTTTACCATAAGCAATTCTCATTACTCCCTTTGAAATCTTCCAATTGTCATCTTGGAAGTTTGTAGTGTAGCCTTCGGTGGCCAACTGCCCAACTGAAATCAAGTTCTTTCTTAGGTCGGGAATATGTCTGACATTCTTCAGCTCCCAAACTGACCCATTTAACTTTATCTTCTCTACACCTTTACCAACAATATCATAAGGTTGGTCATCTCCAAGGTATACTTTTCCAAGGTTTCCAGGGACATACTTCTCAAAGAATTCTTTCTTTGAAGTAGCGTGGAATGATGCTCTAGAATCTAACACCCAAGATTCTTCCTTGCTCTCTAAAGAGCATATCAATGCATCATCTCCTTATATGGTATAATTAACACTTGCCTTTGCCTTTACTTCTTGGTTTTTCGGTGTACTCCTGCACTGATTTTATAATGCCTTGACTTCCCACAATTCCAACACTCAATAGACTTCAAGTTCTGGGAATTATTAGGAGTCCTTGATTTTGATCTCCTATCTCTGGATTTCCCTCGATAGCTTGATCTTCCATGTTCGCTTCTTTTGGTTGAATTTCTTCCTCTTAACTTTGTATGTAAAACTGAAGAGGTTGATGATTCACCCGACTCTCTTCGTCGGATCTCTTCACTGAGAACCAGGTCACGAATTGAACATCGTCAAATTTCAATTTATTGCTTCCCGACGAGCTACTCACAGCTGTGACTGTACCATTCTAGCTATCTGGTAATGAAGACAAAAGTATCAATGCTCGAACTTCATCTTCAAAATCAATTTTGACTGAACTCAATTGGGTTGTGATTGAATTGAGTTCATTAATATGTTGAGCTACCGACCCGCCATCTGTCATCCGCAAATTGAATAACCGCGTCATTAAATGAACTTTATTAGAAGCCGATGGCATCTCATACATACTAGAGAGAGATTTCATCAGACCTACTGTGGTCTTTTCCTTTGCTATATTAAAAGCAACATTGTGTGATAAAGTTAGCCAAATAACTCCAAGGGCTTGTCTATCTAGAAGATTCCAATCTTCATCTTTCATACCCTCTGGTTTTTTTTTTCCGAAAGAGGTTCATAAAGCTTTTTCTGGTATAAATAATCTTCGATCTGCATCTTCCAAAACCCAAAATCTGCACCGTCGAATTTTTCGAGTCTTACCTTTCCTTCGTCTGCAGCCATTGCTCCCACGCATATATGACTTCTTAGGATCGTTTATGACGATTTCTATCTGAATGTTGAGAGAATATCAACTCGGTTCTGATACCAGTTGTTAGGAAATACTATGCAAATTCCCTTTAGAATCAGATTAGTGGGAATAAAAAATATATATGAATAATACAAATAAATGAACAATTATTTGTATCTCTAATTATGCTGCTAAATTTATTGAAAAAGATAAATAATACACAAGTGTTCACAACACTTATTATAACTCACAACCATATGCATCCCAATCACACCCGAGAATTTTCTCTAAAAAATTCTCTTAAAGCTTCTCTCCTTTATGTTTTCTTTTGTCTTTGAGATGAATATAACAAATCATAAATTAAGTTTGTATAGATCCTATATTTCTAAATATGACTTCTTAAATTTAGAAAACTATTTTCTCCTTCATATTTCGTAGGAAATCAATCATGTATTGCTAAGAAATTCTAAGGCTTATATTTGTTTTCCATTTGTAAATTGTGGTGATCTTAACATATGAAGTACTCCGTAATTCATAAAAGTTTCCTCCTCGAAATGGTTCCTTATACGGATTATATTTTCTTTACATCCGAATTTACGAATCATCTTGATTTTCATATTTGTTGATTATAACAATTATTCAAGAGTAGTGTTCAAATTATTTATAAAATAAAACTTCTTTCGATTTATTTATGTAAGGTTTGTTTTCTGGGTAAAGTTATATAAGCAGTTTATTAGCCTTTCACTTGTTCATGTTCAACAACCTAGCCATTTCTAAGAAATTGTATAATTGATTCCGAAAAGTAAAAGAAAAAGAAATCGTATAATTAGCAATGGAAATTAAGTAATTGTACCGTTTCTTTCAATTTCAATTATATGTAACCATTATGGTGTACCCTGTATAATTATGGAGTATATTATTGCATTAATATACTTGTATACAGTGCTATATTTTAATCCTAATAAAACACAAAATGCTAAGGCTTCAACAGTTCAACTAGCTGAGGACCAATCAAAATGGAAGTAGTACAAGATGATTACAAGTCAACAAGTAGTTGCGTTACAGCTGTCAACCTATGATTACAGCAAGTGAAAAAAACTAATGATGATGTACTCCTTAATGGAAATATAATTACATTTTGAAGATGGAAAAACTCACTTCCACTGTTTACTCAAGATTCCAAGTTCCTATTTTTGTCTCTTGTTTTTATTACTAAATTTATACTCCAAATCATTTGTCGTTTTGTGTATAAAATCCTAGTGTAAAGTCATAAACAGGGTATAAAATTACGAGTAAAAGATTTAACTCAACTTATAATTGAAACAAAAAATGGCATATACTCCTCTCTTATTTGTTGTTCAGTTGAGATCGAACCAATTAAAAGCCTTTAAATAGTACACCGTAATTATTAAACGTTCTTAAAGTTAGCCATTGTTTGGGTCCAATTTAGTCAAAATTGGGCCTGGGCACTAAATGATCCAATTAAAAGCCCAAGGTCAAGGTTCAACCCTCCAATTGCTCAAAAGTCAAAGGTCAGCCCACAAAGTAAGCCAATTGGGCTAAAGCCCAACCTCTCCATGTATGATGAGGTATAAAAGACAATTCATATTCCAATTCATAGGCTCATTCTTGCATTCAGAAATATTCCACAAAAAGCCTCAAGCTACAAACTCTCTTGCATAGTGTCTTCTTTTTACACATTGTACTGACTTTAGCATCGGAGGGGCCTTCCTCGGAAACACCCCCGAGGCTAGTTTACGTGTGTTCACTGTGCAGGAAACCTTCGGCCCAACACAACTTGGATCGAATCCAGTCTTCTCCATTTCAGTGGACCTTCGGCAAGGTCCCATTGTTTTCAACCGAAACAATTTGGCGCCGTCTGTGGGGAAGACTTTCAAAAATCTTTAAGCCAAATTCCTAACCAAGATCATCTTGCAATTATCTTAGCAGCCATGGCTAAGAACCGCAAGAGCAAAAGCCTCCGTCAAGGAGCGGGCGAAAAGCCTAAAACCCCTACACCATCGCCCTCGCCGGACCGGAACTCTCCCAAGGGTGCCGGCTCGGGGGGAGGATCACACAAGGAGGATTCCCTATCTCCTATAATGCATGACTCTCAATATAGGCCGGACCACTCTCGGTCTAGCAGGGGTCAGTCTGATCATAGGACATATTCAGTGTCCCAAAGCCAACCATCGGCTGCACGGCCTCATTACCACACTCGGCCGGGGACCCCTTTGACGGGGCCCAGTTCGGAAGAGGTGGCAAGAGCGCTGGCAGTACTCATGGAGGCAATGAGGGCACAGAATATGCCACCGCCTCGTGATCAAACTCCTCCGCATACCCGGCACCAGCGGAGGAAGTTAGACCATGACGGTGGGAAGCTTCCTTCCTTCCGGGAACTGGAAGAGTGGGAGGAGGATTCTTGGAAAAATGAAAAACAGAGGAAAAAGAACTCTCAATTATTTAAAGGATCCTCATCCTCAAGACCAGCAGCGCATAAGAGCAGCAGCTCAGCTTCTCGGCCAGAATCTACTCGCCGGGAACCCGAGACTGCTCGCAGAAGCGTCCTTGACCGACTCGGCGGCCAGGAACCGAGCGTGCGTAGTCGCCTCTCGTTCCCTGCAGCCGAGGCCCAGACTTCCCAGCCAGGGACGAAAACCACTCCTACCTCTCTAAGAGGGCGGAGCGCGGTCCCTTCGGCCAGGAACAAGGGCAAGGCCATTATGCTTCCCGCTAGTTCACCATTCGAGCAATGGATACTGGAAGAGCGCGTACCCACGGTTAAAATACCGTCGCATATCACATATGACGGGACCACGGATCCGAAGGACCACGTGGCCTCGTATGAGACTCATATGCATCTTTGCCCCAGATCCGAGGCGACTTGGTGCAAATATTTCCCAACCACTCTCAAGGGGGTCGCGCAAGCGTGGATCTCCAAGGGAGTAAGGCAAGGCTCCATAACAGGTTGGGATGATCTGTCCTCCAAGTTCAGGAGCAAGTTTTCCACGGCAAACCGCCGAGAGAAGACTACCGCAGAGCTCATGGGTCTGCAACAGGGGGAAACTGAAAGCCTCCGAGACTACCTGACCCGTTTCAGTAACGAGTCATCAAGCGTCTCTCAGCTGGACCAGGGGCTAGCTGTTTTTGCAATGCAGAATGGCCTTCAGCCAGGAAAATTCCTAGACTTCATGGTCATGCATACCCCGCAGACCTTGGAGGAAGCTCTTAGTGCTTCGGATAAGTTCATCCGAGCCGAAGAATGGAATAAAGCAAAAACCCAACCTCAATCCGGGGGAGGGAAACAGAGGCAAATACCTTTGTCTGAAGGCCAAGGCCATAAGGCAAAGGGAAAATCAAAGGCTCCGGAGCCATCTCCGGCCAACGACCTAAAGAAGGACAGGTTTGCCACATACACAGGCAGATACGAGTCCTACACTCCGCTCTCTCTTCCACGCGCCAAAATTTACAGTGTGACGAAGGAGGAGCAGAGTTACCGAAAGCCGAGACCACTCCCAGAGTGGTATCAGCGAAAAAATAAAAATCAGTGGTGTGAGTTCCACGAGTCTTCGGGCCACAACACTGAGGAGTGTATCCAGCTGAAGGACCAGATAGAGGACATGGTCCGGAAGGGATACTTGAAAAAATACATCGCGGATCACCGCGAGAAAAAAGAATCCGAGAGGTTAGCAAAGGACCCTCGGCAGGACCTTGATTTCCCCCGGAAAAACAGTAAAAAACAGGAGGGGAAATTCCCTCCGATCAATGTTATCTCGGGAGGAATATACTCTCGGAGGGAGCACAAGCGTCACCTTAGAGCTTTGACTCACCAGGTGAACAACGCTGACATTCAATCTCCCCAGTCGCCGGTACCGAACATGACGTTCACAGCCGCCGACTGCCGGGGGATTACGTTCCCTCACGAGGATCCGTTGGTGATCATCGCCACGGTGGCCAACCACGACGTCAGTAAGGTCCTTGTTGACGGTGGCAGCGGAGCAAACATTCTGTTCCGAAAGGCCTACAACCAAATTAAGCTGAAGCCCAAGCACCTTACGCCGGTACCCTATCCGGTGTCCGGGTTCAATGGGGCTTCAACTTATCCAGATGGGAAGGTGACACTTCCTGTCACCATCGGTTGCGATGAGGCAGCCCGGAACGTCATGATTGAGTTTTTGGTCATCGACGCTCCTTCAGTGTACAACGTGATTTTGGGGAGACCCATAATTCACGAGATCCAAGGGGTCGTCTCAACTTATCATCAGCTGATGATTTACGTCTCAGACGCCGGCTTCCCCGAAAGGATACAGGGCAACCAAAAAGACGCCCGAAGGTGCAACTACCTCAAGCCATCCAGTAGTCGCCCAGATGACGACAGGGATGAGGAGGAGAAAGAAAAAGAAAGAGAGCCAAGCACAAAAAAGCCGAAAGGCCTAAGTGCTTCGGCCCAAGGATCCGTGCCCAGAGAAAAAGGTCCCGAAAGGGAGAAGGTTGACTCTTCAGCTGAGCCGCAAGACTCAGAGAGCCAGCCGAAGAACACAAAGACTGGGACACCTGCTGACATTGGCAGCAGACCAGATTCTGAAGAGTCCAGTCCATCGGCAATGGACATGGACCAACAGACTGAAACAGTTGAGTTGGCCGAAGGAGATGCTGAGAAATGTGTAACAATCGGGATGGACCTTGATCCTAACACCCGTTGTGAACTTATTCAGCTCCTTCGGGATAACAGAGATGTGTTTGCTTTCTCGGCAGCTGATATGCCCGGGATAAGTTCAGACCTCATCTCCCATAAGCTTAATGTTGACCCAGCGTGTCGACCAGTTAAGCAAAAGAAGCGGAATTACTCCGCCAATAAGAACCGAGACATCGCAGCCGAAGTCAAAAAATTATTGGAGGCAGGGTTCATTGAACCTTGCCAATATCCGGAATGGCTGGCAAATGTGGTGATGGTTCAGAAGCCCAATGGTACCTGGAGGATGTGCGTTGACTTCACGGACCTAAATAAGGCTTGTCCAAAGGATTTCTATCCCTTGCCAAGAATCGATCAGCTAGTCGATTCGACAAGTGGCCATGCCTTGCTTAGTTTCATGGACGCATTCTCGGGGTATCATCAGATCTTTATGCACCCCGACGATCGAGCCAAGACAGCATTCGTCACGAACGCTGGGGTGTATAATTACAAAATGATGCCCTTCGGATTGAAAAATGCGGGGGCAACCTATAAAAGGCTGGTGGATCAAGTTTTCGCCGATCAAAAGGGCCGAAACATGGAAGTCTATGTTGACGATTCGATCGTCAAAAGCAGAAAACTAGAGGACCATGTAAAGGACCTGGCTGAAACTTTCGCCACCTTGAGAAAGCATCAAATGAAGCTGAATCCGAAGAAGTGTGTCTTCGGCGTGAAGTCAGGGAAATTCCTGGGTTTCATGGTCAGCAAAAGGGGGATTGATGCCAATCCCTCTAAAGTCAAAGCGGCGCTCGACCTTCCTGAGCCGAAAACGAAGAGGGATGTTCAGCGGCTCACCGGAAGAATGGCAGCCCTTTCGAGGTTCATTTCCAGAGCTTCGGATAAGGGGTTACCCTTCTTCAAAGCCCTGAAACTCCCGAAAACAAAAGAGCTTGTTTGGGAGGAAGAGCAAAAAGACGCCTTTCAGCAGCTTCGGGAGCATCTGGCTCAACTCCCAACGCTGGCTAGCCCAGTTGAAGGAGAAACTCTATACCTATATGTGGCCGTTAGCCCAGCCACCATCAGCGCAGTATTGCTGAGGGAAGAGAGTAAGAGTCAGCAACCGATTTATTTCGTCAGTCATACACTGACGGATGCCGAGACCCGCTATCCTCTACTCGAGAAAGTTGCTTTCGCGGTAGTGGTAGCTGCTCGGAAGCTGAGGCCCTATTTTGATTGCCATCAGATAGTGGTCTTAACTGATCAGCCGTTGGAAAAAGTTCTTGGCAAGGTTGAAAAATCCGGTAGGCTAGCCAAGTGGGCTTTTGAGCTCACCGAATTAAGCATCAGCTACCGTCCGAGGGCTGCCATTAAGGCTCAAGCCCTGGCGGATTTCTTGGCCGAATGCTCATACCAAGAAGTGCTGGACAGTGAAAAGAAAGTCTGGACCGTGTTTACGGATGGGTCTTCCACCGAAAACGGTTCGGGGGCAGGAGTAGTGATAACCTCTCCCGAAGGCAAATCCTTTGAGTATGCACTAAAATTTTCTTATAAGGCCTCAAACAATGAAGCCGAGTATGAGGCAGCAATCGCCGGCCTACAATTATGCATCTCCTTGGAAGCCGATCATGTCTGCTTAAAAACAGACTCTCAGCTAGTTGCATATCAGATCAGTGGCAGCTATGAGGCCAAAGAGCCCTCCATGATAGCTTATCTTGCCAAGATCAAATCATTCATTGCAGAGCTGAAAACTTTTGAGGTTCAGCTGATCCCAAGGGGTCAGAATACTCAGGCCGATGCACTCTCCAAACTTGCTAGTTCATCTTTTACCGAGCTGAACAGGTCTGTATATGTAGAAGTGCGTCGAGTAAGAAGTGTCGACGAAGCACCTGAAGTGTGCTGCGCTGCCCAGAGCCTAGTTGGATGGAACCCATTTTAGCTTTTAAGCTTCGGGGAGAAACTCCTGAGGACAAAGCTTTGGCCTCCAAAATAAAGAGAACCAGCTCTAGGTTCATTGTCTTCAGGGGGGAACTTCTGAAAAAGTCCTTCTCAGCCCCATTGCTGAAATGCGTGGGACCAACAGATGCAGATTATATCCTGCGGGAGATTCACCTCGGCATCTGTGGGAACCACATTGGGGGAAGAGCCTTAGCCCACAAGGCATTGAGGGCCGGATATTACTGGCCCACCATGATCGCAGATGCTAAGGAGCTGGTTCGGAAATGCGAAAAATGTCAAAAATATGCTCCAGTTATCCATCAGCCAGCAAGGGATCTTCAGCCGATCCTTAATCCACTCCCGTTTGCCCAATGGGGACTGGATATACTGGGACCATTTCCAGAGGCTGTGTACCAGAAAAAATGGCTGATAGTTGGTGTCGACTACTTCAGTAAATGGATCAAGGCCGAAGCAGCCTCGAACATTACAGAGCAAACTGTCAGAAAATTTATCTGGCAGAATATCATCACTCGCTTTGGCATCCCGAGAGTATTTGTCTTCGATCATGGGAGGCAATTTGATAACTTACCGCTGAAGCGATATACAGATCAGTTCGGCATCAAACTGGCATACTCAGCAGTATGCCACCCGCAAAGTAACGGACAAGCCGAAGCAGCAAATAAACAGATCTTAAATGCCCTCAAGAAGAGGGTGGAAGATCAAAAGTCCAAATGGCTAGAGGAGCTCCCTGGAACCCTTTGGTCCCTTCGGACAACTGAAAAAGAGGCAACGGGCCACTCACCTTTTGAACTGGTGTATGGTGCCGAAGCCGTCCTTCCAGTGGAAATTGGCTCAGAGAGCCTTCGAGTGCACCATTTCTCGACTGAGAATGAGCGACTGATGAGGGAATCTCTCGATTTCCTCGACGAAGTAAGAGACTCAGCTCGAGATAAAATGGCGGCCTATAAGCAGAGAGTCAGCAAATTTTATAACCGAAGGGTCCATGCAAGGCCTCTTAAAATTGGAGATCTTGTCCTTCGGAATGCTGCTGCAGTTCAGAAAGGCCGAATCCATGGGAAGCTCTCAGCTACATGGGAGGGACCTTATGAAATTTATGATGAGCTTCAGCCAGGGACATACCGACTTCGGCAGTTGGATGGAACTGAGTTGAAAAATCACTGGAACGCTGATGTACTAAAAAAATATCATATGTAAACCCTTCGGGGCAGAACAATCTTTGTAAGTACATTTTGAACTAATGAAAGGCCTTGGAGCCGCCATTTATATAAATATTTACAACTTTTTATCCTTTCAAAATTTTCTTTGATCTATCTACTCTTTAAGGGTTTTTTATTCAGCCTCGTCTGAAGCCTTCGCCTTCGGGTAACTGGGTTTCAGATTGCTGACAAAACCTGTCTTTTTAAAGAACACCGGTCTTTCAGCTGAAGTCAAACTTCAGTAAGACTTGTTCTCCAAAGACATGAGTCCATGGACAAATCTGGGATATTGCCTTAACTGAGCCTTGTATCCCAGAGAGCCATTATCCGAAACATTGCCTTAAGTTGGCCCTGTGTTTCGGGTATCCATTTTTCAAAGATAGACAGAAAATCAAGGATAACAGCAACAGTTGAAAATTTTTAAATCAGCCTCGTCTGAAACCTTCGCCTTCGGGTAACTGGGTTTCAGATGGCTTACAAAACTCAGTCTTTTTAAAGAACACTGGTCTTTCAGCTGAAATCAAACATCAGTAAGACCTGTTCTCCAAAGACATGAGTCCATGGACAATTCTGGGATATTGCCTTAACTGAGCCTTGTATCCCAGAGAGCCATTATCCGAAACATTGCCTTAAGTTGGCCCTGTGTTTCGGATGTGCGTCTTCTTTAAGAACGCTGGTCTTTCAGCTGAAGTCAAACTTCAGTAAGACTTGTTCTAAAGAGGTTAGTCCCAGAAAGCTAATATCCCAAGCATTGCCTTCAGTTGGCCCTGTGTTTCGGATATCCAACTTTCAGACAGTCAATCTTCAGTAAGACTTGTATCCCAGAAGCATTGCCATTTTGAAGAAGTTCAGAAATTGCTTATTTAACTGAAGTCATACTTCAATTTCTGTGGGGGCAAGAAGCACTCAGTGCAACTATGTTCGGCAGAGTTGAAGAAAAGAAACAGTAAAGCATTCAAAAGTAAAGCAACTGAAGAAAAGAGCATTAGATTAATATTTCTCAAAAATTGAGCTACAAGTTCAATAATTCAGTATCGGCAGCCGCCCACAAGCGGAAAATAACAGCTGCCGAAATACGTACATAAGCAAAAAAATAAAACTGCTGTACGACAAGGCAAGCTGAAGCAAAAAACAAGGCAAAAAACTCAGAAAGCGGCAAGTCTAAAGTTAAGCACATGATGAACCGCAAGATTCTGAAGACGACTGCCCGAGTTCCTATGCTTCAGCCGGAGGATCAGACTGATCAGCGTTGAGTCCCATGGTGGCCTCAGCTCCAGCAGCAGAAGAAGCGGGCTTTGCACTTTGCCGAGCCTCCCTTTCCCTCTGCTCA
Organism: Chenopodium quinoa; assembly: GCF_001683475.1. Taxonomy (NCBI): domain Eukaryota; kingdom Viridiplantae; phylum Streptophyta; class Magnoliopsida; order Caryophyllales; family Amaranthaceae; genus Chenopodium; species Chenopodium quinoa. The sequence continues at coordinate 1,246,188 of NW_018744582.1, read as the reverse complement.
GCTTCCAACTCCAGTCTTTCGGCTTCCTCTTCGGCTTCCTCAGCCTTGAGAATTTCAGCTTCGGCTGGAGTTGCATACTTCATGTGAGGGTCTTCGGGATTCTGGACCCACTCAGCACATTTAGACCAGTCCAGTTTCGGCTCAGCATGAAGGCAGACTCTTCGGCATACTCGGAATCCGTTTCTGAAACCCATCTCATATTCCTCTTGGGTATAAACACGGACCTTGAGTAAAGCCTCAGCATCAGCCAGCTTCTTCTGGGTCTCCTCCAAGTCTTCCTTGGATTTCTTCAGCTCATCAGCGACTTTGGAGGAGGAACCCTTCAGCTCATTCAGCTCTTGCTGAATTTGGAAAGCCTTTGTCTGAGCTTGGGCCACTTCAACTTTCTGGATCAGCAGTTGATCCTCAGCCTCTTGGAATTTAGCTCTTTGGGCTTCAGCAGCAGCAGCAGCCTCTGAGAGTTGGACGTCTTTGGCCAGGAGCAACTCTTCAGCAGCCATTCGGCTGGTTTCAAGAGCCTCTAGACGCTGCTGCACTTCAGCTTGTGCAGCAGTTCCTTCTTGAATTCGGCTCTCAATGGCAGCCTTGAATTTGGAGACGTCCACTCCCATATGCTCCTGGAGGAATTTTTCCCCTTCCATCAGTGGGGGAAAAACCTCCTTCTCCATAGCATCGCAGAAGGTTTTCAGGGCTTCGGCAGCTTTTTTACCGTACTCCTCAACCTCCTGCTGCTTCTCTTCAGCTGCTGCTTGCTTCAGCTTAGCAAGCTTAACTTCCTCTTCAGCCACCTTCTTTTCGTGCACAGCAGCGTCTACCCTATCTTGTAGGGTATCTATCAGCTCTACAGTGAGAGTCTGATTGTGCACGAACTGAAAACAGGAAGACAAAAAAAAATATATATAAAATAAAAAAAAAAAATAATAAAATATATCTATATATATATAAAGAGCTGAATTTCGGAGGAAATGAAGGAAGATTACCTGCATCATCAGCAGTTGGTTAGACCTGGCTGGGTCAGGAACTGATCTGCTGGATTCGCCCATCCCAGCAGTGGCCTTCAGCGACCAGATCCTTGCCCTGTCTACTTCGGACATGCCAGCAAAATTGCCGAAGTAGGCTGCAGCTCCTTCTCGGTTTTGACCCCATATGAGGTCCCAGATGTGATCTGGGATTGGAATTCGGGGGGCCGAGAAACCCATTTCTCCAGAATGCAGAGTCTGGAAAGAAGGGAAGGACGACGATGGAGCTTGAATAGCTTTGGTGGCCTCAGCATCGTCCTTCTCAGAGGAGTGAATTACTATGACCTCCTCTTCTTCAGGGGTGAGGACGAAAGCCTCAACCTCTCTTGCGATATCTGCCGTGAAGCCCTCAGCACTGGACATCACAGCATCTTTATTTTCGTGCTCAGCAGCACTCTTCTTGATTTCTTCTTGGACCCCTCCCTTAGGTTCGGGAGTTCTCTGATCCACCTCCATCTCAGGAGGTGGCGGAGGGGTCTTTTGAGGAGATTGGGGTGTTGGCTGGGGAACCCTCGGCGATCCATTGCCTTCCTCAGGTTCCCTTATTGCGACGCCGATGGTCATCGGCCTCTGCTGAAAGTCATGAGGGCCGATGATGGCCATCCTTCGGCGCCTTTTCAGAAGGGGCTGCTCGTCCATATCTGAGTCTGAAGACTCTTGTATTTGATCTTCGGGACGAACAGGAGCTTTGCCTTCTCTGTGTCTGTTACTCTCTTCAGACTGTAACAGACAGGGGGGAAGAAGAGTGAGTAATTAAAAAAAAAAAAAAAAAAAAAAAAAAGTTGTCTGAAGCTCACCGAGGTTTTCAGCAAAGCCTCGTCTTCTTCAGCTGCTCTAGCTGCAGCTTCGGCTTCAGCAGCTCTGGAGGACCCCTCTCCTCCTTCGCAAGCCTCAAGTACCCGTGCAACCTCTTCGGCTGTGCGGGCAGCTTCAGCTTCTTCGTTCAGCATCTGAAACCAAGGGTCTCTCTTCTTCCACCAAGGCTTCTGCCTCTGATACAGAGCAACAGCCTCAATTTGGAAGTGGGAAGAATCCAGATGAACTTCCCTATGCCTCGGCTCAGTGATAGACGGGGCCCGTTCAGTTACAACTCGCTCTCGGTTAACACCAAGACGAGCGTAGTTAATACCAACGTTGGTCTCGTCCCGCTCTGAAAAAAGGGAAAGGGAAAAAGTTTAGCTCAGATATGTTGGCACAACATAAAAAAGCAAAGCGAGAGAAGAAAAAGAGGTAGTTAAAAGCCTCGGCCCCAGCCGAAGAAGCTTACCATCCTTAAACTTTCGGCTGAGGCCAACAGCTGCTAGCATATTCTCTTGGAAAACGTAATGCGTATCGGGGAGCCAAGTCTCCGGGATATGCTGCATTCGACCACTTCCCCCCGGGTTCGGCAGCTTGCCGAAGATATGTTGCTGATCCAGGTTCGGATCCGCCCCGTTATCTGCGGGGGGACCTAGACTTCCCATTTCGGGATCAGGCTCAGCTAAGTACCGGGGAGCGCTGAAGACGCAAGGGTGGCCCGGATCTGTGGGTGCCCTAACCCAAATCCATTGACCTCTCCAGTCCTTGTCTGAAGAGTCATTTGGCCACATGGTCAAGTATTGGGGCCGGGACTCAATCCGATACCACCCAGAACCATGGCTTCCGTGCCCACTCTGAATATTTGGCACTAGCCGATGGAGCTTTCTGAAGCAGTGCAGGTTCGGCACGTATTTGAAGAACTTGCAGACCCATAAGTATGTCATCACCCTTCGGATGCTGGTGGGGGTTAGCTGACATAGGGAAATGTTGTAATGGATCAGCAAGTCTCGGACGAAAACGTCCAAAGGGAACCTCAGCCCATACTGAAGCTGTCTCGTGTACACCCCCACATACCCCGGGGGTGGACGATGGATTCTATCGGATGCTGAGGGCATTCGGCACCAATATCCATCAGCTTCAAAAATGCCGTAGTGCAACTCAATTTGCTCGGCAAATCGATATTGATCGGCGTTCTCTACCCACCATGAGTAGGGGCGGTTCTTTATCATGGCCGAAGCGACTTCGGCATTCTCCCACTCTGAAAACCCAGGGAGGATATCCCAAAGGACAGCGGGAATTTCATCATCCCGTCCAGAAGCACTCGGCTCATCCGTTCTTTGAGATATATTGCCTTGCATATATGTAATAACTTCATATTGGATGAAATTACCTCATTACGGAGTAGTGTAGATTGAGTAAATGAGATATATTGCCTTGCATATATGTAATAACTTTGGTATATCTTTTAAAGTGAATATTAATTGAGGTATTAATTTGACACACCAATATTGACATCAACTAACAGTATCCCCATGCTCTAAGCATAAAAAGAGTAAGAGGCTTTTTGCAAGCATATTAAGGGGTCGTTTGGTTCATTAGGGAAGTGCAAATTCCCATGAAATTTCAATTTGTGGGAAATAAATTCCATCATCAAAATCATGGGAATTCAATAAATTTGTTTGGTTAAGAATGAAGGAAGTAAATTTCCATGGGAATTTCAACTTACCAAGGGGGGAGGGGGTAAGGTAAGTGAATTCCCATGTTTTGTGGGAAGTCAAAATTCCCATGAATTTTCATTGCCCCCATTTTCACTTTTTGTGTCAACCAAACAAGAGATTGAAAATGAAATTCATGGGAATTTTGACTTTCCACAAAATATTTAGCCAACCAAACAAGGCCTAAGTAGCATGGGAGAAAAATATCAAACTTTAATACAGTTGCTATTTATTTATTTTAAGATATTTAACACTACTTTATTGTTACTCAGTAACTGATTTATCTATTACCAACCTCACTTTAGCTAATTTTTTTTTCGGAGTATATAAAATCAATAGCAATTGTTTTACCGTGTTTTTACTTATATTAGTTTTACTTGTTCTATAGTTTTCAATGCACAAAAGTGTATCAAAAATTATAAACCATATATTTTGTATAGGTTTTTTTTTTTCCCCTGATACGGAGAGAGTATTAGAAGAAATTTGTGGAGTTTCTAAATATGAAAAAAAATTAAAAAATAAAAACACATAGTGAGTATTATGTTCTATACTTTTATGACACATTATTAACATCCAATCAATCTAACACCCACTTGTAGCAATTCCTCCCTACTCGTAGCTACTTGCGCCATGAGCCCATGATGCAGCTGATAAATGGTACTCTAATATATTCATATATAATTACATATATATGCCTGACATATAATATTCCCACAAAAAAAATATAATTTTCCAAATGGCACTGAATTTAGGAAAATTCAAGGTTAAAAAAAGTTCCACTAGCAGTAATGATCTATATTCGTTGACTTTTATATTTATTAGTTTTGCAAATTATGAACCACAGTTGCTTGATCAATCGTCACTGCCTACTTCACAGATTGTAACCCCCTAATTTAAAATTTTGAACAAAGTTTGAGTAGTAAGAACATTTTCCCCTTGATTAAAGATATGTTTTGTTTACTTTAATACAGAATTTTATCACATATTATAAATTACAACACATTTGTTATAATCTTTTGGTAAAATTAAGACAAATCAGACCACACCATTATCTTTTCCATACAACTAAGTATAAGTATAAGTACAACCAAATGAGCAAATTGGTTTGCTCTTTTTTTTTTTGAAATAAAATTGGTTTGCTCTTATATATGTACATCAGGACATCTAATATTATTTAAATATAATATTGTTTGAACTTATTTGAATAATAAAAACTTGTGTCTAAAATTTCTTGAAAAAAAGTATTTATTTATTTATTCTAAACTTATTGTTTCTGACACATTTTATTTTACTGAATTAGTTAAAATAAGATGAAACAAATAGATTCTAAGATGTGAAAAACATCAAATCAGACTAGAACAAATCTAGAAAAGAAAAAAAATGCATATGGGATCATATTATTCTAGAGAATATAAATTCTTTTAATAAAAAAATAAAAAAGTTAAACCAAGAAATATAATATCATATGATTAGATTATCTAGTCTAGTGATATTTAAGACACAAGTGGTACATTTATTAAAAATTGGACCACCCTAAACCCCTCGTTAAACTATATACGGAGTAACGGAGCCACGTCTTTAGTTAAGTTAAGACAAAAATAATTCCTCTTTTTATTTTCTCCATTTTCCGCCCCAACTTCCCATTGTTTTGCGAGAAAAACCTGAAACTTAAATTCATTTTTCATCATCTTTATTACATTCGCTTATAATTTTTATTTTTTTATCTGTGTTAGTGTGTTTCTACTACCACTAGCTAAAGTCACTTTCATCATCCAAATCTATGGCTTTTCCTCAATTCTCTCTCCTCTCAAATCTTCTTCTACTTCTCTTATCTTAATTTAATTTCTGTATATTCAATTTCAATTCAACTTCATATACTTTTCGATTTCACATAATTTTCCAGATCTTCAAAAAATTTCTGCTACAAAAATGGCGGATATTAATAATACCAATACCAATAATAATCATAATTATAATCATCTTGTTGTTCAAGATGCTAATCATAATAATAATAATGATAATAATAATAATCGAAGAAGTATGTCAGATGAAATCCTTGAATGTATCCTACCATATATTGAAGATCCTCGTGATCGATCTTCAGTATCAGCAGTGTGTAGAAGATGGTACGAGCTAGATCGATTAACGAGAAAACACGTAACAATTGCTCTGTGCTACACAACAACGCCGCAACGACTCCATGATCGATTTCCAAACATCGAATCGTTGAAGCTCAAAGGAAAACCACGAGCTTCAATGTACAATTTAATTCCAGATGATTGGGGAGGTTATGTTGGTCCATGGGTTCAGATTCTGGCTAGCTTTCCTCGTCTTAATAAGCTTCATTTTAGGCGAATGATTGTTAAAGATGCAGATCTTCGGCATATTGCGAATGTTAAAGGTCGTAATTTAATTTCCTTGAAGTTGGATAAGTGTTCTGGGTTTTCTACTGATGGTTTATTGCATATTTCTCAGTCTTGCAGGTATTTTTTTTTAAAAAAAGTTTATTTGCTTTAAGTTTTGATTTAATTTGTTTCGTTTCATTTCATTTCGTGTTTGGAAAATGATATATGCAGTCTTAAGTGCTAAGTCGATATGTTAAGTGGTTAGGGTTGCGTATATCATAACCCGCCTACTCGTATTGTTTTGTAGTATGAGTAGTATTAGTACAGTGTATTGTTATTTGTTAAGTGGATTGAATCTGAAATACTCGATCGTAGTTCACAAGCGTATATAAAGTTTAATTTTATTTTTTAGAGATATTGAAAATTGAAATGGTTCATTATTTAGTTTTGTGGAGGTAATAATTTTAAGTACCTTATTTTCAGGAACAGATGGTTGGCTGTTTATTTATTGTACAGAGTAGTGTAATAATGAAGTTTTTTGGGTTTTAATGTTCCATTGCCCTATATGTCGAGTTTGTTATAGGGGTTATGAATTGAATTTACATATCATCATCATGTTAAGAGTTGGGCGATTTGGCTAACTTGTTCTTCCCTAAACACCACCTGAAATTATGTTATTACTCTACCGGGATATTGATTAAGATAATTTCGGGTGGTGTCTATGTAATACAAGTTTATGTAATGTTTTGCTGTAATGAAGTACGAATTTTATGTTGGCTTATATTGTGATTGATTATATTTGTAGACTAAAGATCATTTTTTTCAGGATTGTAAATGGTTTAATGGTCTTAATATTGTTTGGTATTCTTGTGTTTTGACATACCGTAGGCATAACATGAATGTTTTAACATGGATGTTAATTATATATTGATTGCTTTGGCAAGTTTGGCTCTCATGGTTGAATGTTCAAGGGATTTGTTTTGTTGCTCTCTGTGGCTGTTTCCTTTTTCTGTTGTGCAAAGGGTATCTTATTACATATTTACATTGTATTCGTAGTATTCAGTGTAATAAAAAAAAAAAAAAAAAAGGCATGCCTAGGCACTGAAGTGCAATACAATAGGGATCAAGCATTTTTATTGGCCTAAACAAGTAGATTCATTCTAGCAAGAAGTTATGAAATTTGAAGAAGAAGATAGCAGGGGATGTTTGGTTGTGCGGAGAGAAGTGCTCCGAGAATATCATGTTGGTGATGATGTGCATCAACAATATTGTGTAGGTGATGAGATGTACATCACAAGTTAAAACGTCTAACAAGAAGTTATGAAATTTGAAGAAGAAGATAGCAGGGTCTTCTAAAGTCTAGTGTCGAGGTTGGTTGTGAAAGTCGGGGTCAAGGTACCTTGAGTGTCAAGAATGAAAGCGTGTCAGGTTCAAGTCGAAGTCCGTCGTAATATGGTCGTTGAAGTTAAGCAGTTGCATGTGGCTTTGAAGCAAGGGGGTGTGTTGGTGTTGTGCTTCAAAGATACGTTAGTTGCTATATATATCTTATTGTTAGGGATATTAGTTTCTTAGTTAAAATATGTAGTGAGTAGATTAGTCAAAGCTTGATACTATTGTTTAGGAAATCAGTTAGTAGTCAGTAAGTTAGATGTGTTGAACGAAACTATTGGTGGTCAAATATCATTGGGTTAGTGGAGTAATGTTACTCCTCTTTAACCAAAAAAAAGAAAAAAAAAAAAGAAAAAAAAGTGGAGTAATGTTACTATGTTAGTGGGTTTATGTTCCTAAATTATAGGACCAATTAGTTAGGTTTTTCTTTCTATTTAAATGCATTAGGTAAGCTGATTTCATTGTGGTGAAAATATTGAGTCATAAGTTTGAGTTTCTCTTCTATAGCTTCCGTGCATTATTCTTTTCATCCCTCTTCAAAATATCTAACAGAGCGCAGGGGAGGCACAAAAAGGCACACAACTGTCTTTTTACACCAATTTTTAAAAATATTTATTAAGTTCACCTCACTCTGATCAGGTGCAACAAAGCGCTGAAGGATCCTTACACCTTGTGCCTTGAGCTTCTTTTGTACATAGGAGCATGTAAAGTTATTGTGTCCTATATTATATGCTATCAAAGGCTAAGCAGAGGTGAGAGGAGACACCTTTGTGAATTAGTGAAATTATGCTCGACAATAATTAAATGTCTGATGGAAACTATAACTGTGGATGTTGAGTAGTGTGAGTATTCACGTAGTTACATGTGAAAAGTTCTCAATTATTAGTGGTCAACTGTATGTAATTGGTTGGGAAAATCGTATACAGAATTTAACCTTGATGCCATAGTCCACCTTGTGAGTGGGAAATATTCATGTTAAAGGAATGTTATGTGCTGGCTAGTCTGGAGTACTTTACTGTTCAACCTTTATTCGATGGTTATGCCTAAGGTTTTGTGATTTCTATTCCCTTTCTTTCCTCCTAAAAAAGCATTTTAAGGACTGATGTATACCCTTCCCGTCTCCATGCCCACTGGAGTCCCAGAAACTATAGATCTGAGCAGCATAATGATGATATCATCAGTCCATTAGAGGAATGATAGGTTTGATCCTTGATAAGGCCAGTATATGAAGAGCTTAAACCAGAGAACAATGGGAATTGACTTTGTCTAGACTCTAGAGTGCAGACTGTAATTGCGTCTTTTGATGGCTGTAGATAAAAATTAGTAACTGATAGATTGTGCTACCAGAAGCAGAAAAATCATTCATTTACTGGTGGCTGGTGTCGACACATCCTCCAATTTGCAATGTTACACGCCCCAAGCAAAAGAGGGATTAGAGGATGGCAAGGCATGAACATTTGCATCTATTTGCCCACCAAATTAGTCCATACTTGACTTAAATTTTCAATTCTAGAGTTTGATGAAAATAATTTAGATTTGCCAATTTGAGGTAAGAATGTAAGATCCTTGATAACAGCAAGCAACATATTTGGGTTTTTATTCATGGTTGTCAGGCGAGTTGAACTCAGTGGATGATGCACCAGCTGGTTATTTTTTGTCATGCAGTTTCTTTTATTTCTTGCTCTCCTTTCTCTCACGGCTGGGCTGGCTGGATTTTTTATGATTGTCGTGTCCTCATATTCATGTCCAGATTTAGGATGGAGTTCCGTGTCCCTAATTTTTTTAATTAATATCTGTATTAGATAATTGGATTTGTATCTGATACTCGAGTCCAATCACTCTATTTTCCCCCTTTTTTCTGGATTTCATGGTAAGAAGGATTTGCTAGTAGACAGTAGAGCTGTAAGTGCTCTGCCCAGGATATATTTGATTGACTGTTTTCTGATCCTGTTATGGTTTTGCTTCCGCTTCCTGGTATTTCTATTATATTGATGTTCTTATATAGAAGTGCTTACACTCTTGCACAATCATTCACGATATTTTCCTTCTTCTCAAGGATGTGGTTTTAAATACATGTTGAATGCTCATCTTTTTTTACTAGACAGGAAGCTAACTATGTATATATGTCTACTTGGTTGTGTCTAGTATGTCTGCTTGGAAATTTACTTTACTTTTCTTCCTATGTAGGAACCTGAGAACACTGTTTCTGGAAGACAGTGGTGTCGATGAAATTAATGGTGAATGGTTTCACCAGCTGGCACAACACAACACAGTTCTTGAAACTTTGAACTTCTATATGACTTTTTTGGAGCAAATCAGGGTTCAAGATCTAGAACTTCTTGCCAGTAGATGTCCTTTAGTCTCTGTGAAAATTGGAGATACTGATCTTGTCCATCTTGGAAGCTTTTTCCGTACAGCGACAAGATTGCAAGAATTTTCTGGTGGATCATATAATGAAGATTTAGACCAGTATGCTAACATTGTATTTCCGGCTAAATTGACCTCATTGGGTCCCATGTACTTGGTGGAAAGCCATTTGACTGTATATTATCCAATTACGCACTTGTTGCGGAGGTTGGATCTTGTTTATGCATCACTTAATAGTGAGGGGCACTGTGACCTGATACGTAGATGTCAAAATTTAGAAGTTCTGGAGGTATAATCTACATTTTTCTCTCATAAAGCATGCTGTTTTTGTTATTGTTTTCCTTTGATGCTTTACATTTTTAGTTTCTCTTCTTTGAATTGATTTTATCTCTCAATAGTGTTGCCCTCATTTTTCGTAATAGTTATATATCTTGTCTTCATATTTGTTGTGACCATGTTTTAATAACCAGATTTTTGCATCTGAACTTGCAACCTTGAGATTCTTTGCTCGCTCTAGTTCTTCTCATGTGCTCATTGTTTATCTCTTGTAAACAGACGACAAATGTTATTGGTGATCAGGGTCTGGAGGTTGTATCTTTGACGTGCAAGAGACTGAAGAGACTTCGTATAGAACGAGGGGCAGATGACCAAGGATTAGATGCTGAACTAGTTACACAGAAAGGATTAATTGCTGTAGCACAGGGATGCCCTGACCTGGAATACCTAGCAGTTTACGTGACCGACATAACAAATGAAGCCTTGGAATGTGTAGGTGCAAACTTGAAAAATCTGACTGATTTCCGACTTGTATTACTTGACAGGGAAGAAACAATTACTGATTTGCCACTCGATAAAGGAGTCCGGGCTCTTCTACAGGGTTGTAAAAACATGCAACGCTTTGCGTTGTACCTCCGACAGGGAGGTTTGACTGACACTGGTCTTGGTTACATTGGTCACTTCAGTCAAAATGTGAGGTGGATGCTTCTAGGTTATGTGGGGGAAACTGATGCAGGGCTACTCGAATTCTCTCTGGGCTGCCCTAGCCTTCAGAAACTTGAAATGAGGGCTTGTTGCTTTACAGAACATGCACTTGCTACTGCTGCAACAAGACTGACTTCTTTGAGGTACATGTGGGTCCAAGGATACCGAGCATCTCAAACAGGCATTGTCGATATTGTACAAATGGTTCGACCATATTGGAACATTGAGCTGATTCCTGGGGATCAATACAGTACCAACCCCGACAACGATGGTCAGCCTGTAAGGGTTGACCATCCATCTCACATTGTTGCTTATTACTCGCTTGCTGGACAGAGAACAGATCATCCAGCGACTGTTTACCCGCTACCTCTGCCAGATCCCTAGAGCCTGTATATAAGTTCCACTTCTGTCTGATAGTGATCTTCTGCGCTTACATGCACTCTGCTCCACATCTTGTTCATACAGTTTTGACATCTTTCTTTGGAAAACGGATTTGATTGTTGAGACCATTTTTTACATTTTGCAGACAATAAGGTTGTTTCTGAGCTGTTGTATTCTTGTTGTAGTCATTAGTATCTTGATCTCATTCTCATATACACGATGTATTCTGTATCCCATCTCATTGTTTGGCATGCTGCATTTTTGTAGCAAAAATGTTAAAATTTGCCTATTGAATGCAGAGGGTTGTGGTGTCCTTGAGAATAAATATTGTAGTATATGGTTGTATACTTGCCTACTTGATGCATTGTGAATCTGTACAAAGTTTTCTAATTGGCATGTATAGTATAGGTGCCTTAAACTTATTCACATCTTGTTTCTTTTGCAGGGACTGAGGACTCTATCTGCTACACGGCCTAGGCCTATAGGCTAGGCAGTTGAGCTTGTTTAGTCTTCTCTCCCACAATTTCTTTCCCTGACTCATGTGAATTGGACTTAAGCCTCCGCTTCTAAAACGAAGGGTGAGCCCCAAATGTCGAAATTATCTCATTCGTGTCTGTTGCTCTTTCTACTTTCCTCCGCTTCTTATGTTTGGGGTTGATAATTCCTATACCAGTAAGAGAAGCCATTAGATTTGAACCATGTTTTTAACCTTGAAGATGAATGTATGTAGAGTTACTGTTCTTCTTCTCGATTCTCTTCTTTTCTGGTTTTCACTGCACAAGACATGTAACAGTTAATCAAATAGCAGGGCATAGAAAAGTCTGTCATACCTGTACTGTTCTCCTTTATTAACCAAAGCTAACTCTAATTTGGTTTATCAATGGCATATCGATTAGTTCGTTTGTTATTAGTTGCATAACCTTGTTAGGTTGTGATATGTTTATATTTGGTTTTACCACAATAAATCTGTCTGATGTATTAGAAAGCGAGTTGCCTGATATCTCAAAATAATCACCCATAGGATGAATCAAAATTCTGAGTGGGCAGAAAATGATGAAATAATAACTTGCAGGATAGCATATGAATTTCCTACAGGAAACTGAGCATACTACTAAGTATCACTTGCATCTAAATAAAAAACAAAAAACAGGGTCATAAATCCACAGATGTTAATGACTGATGTTAGACACTGGATGACTGGAAACTAATTGAATACAGACACTATGAACAAGTTTCTGGTGCATTCGCAATGCGCATTCAGGGTTTAGTATATCAAACAGATCTTGATTCATTCAACCGTTTTCGACTTATCTATTTTGCAGACATTATATATGGACCAAGGGGTAACCCTGCTGAATCGAGGAACCCTTTGTTCAAACTTCTGAATTTGATGAGTTGATCTCAACTGTCTGAAAGCAAACCCAAAAGTTGAGGGAACAGAAGCATCCAGGGTGTACCCAGGTTAGCAATGTCAATTATTTCTCAACAACAATTTTGTATGTATTGTTCTTTGTTAGCTAGCTGCCTCACTTACATTATTGACCTTTTTTCTGAGATTATAATTCTATCAGTCAACCAACCACTTAATTGGTTGCTATGATATTGGGACCAATGAACTAACACTAATCCTGTCATTAGTGCTTGATTAGGACATAATTAGTCGGCTTCGACAACGTGCAAGGCAGGATGCACAGTCCCAACCTCAAATGGTTGACTTAATTAATATAGATAATTAACATTAACTAAACTTAATTCACTATGTTCATTTCAAATGACACAATGAATATATATATAGATTTTTTTAACTATAGTGATTTACAAATGTGAAAAGTACTACTAGATTAGCAAAATCTAAAGAAAAATTAGTGTTAATTTATTCTTGAATAATAAGAGCATCATAGATTTTCCATTAAGTGTGTTTTATGGTGTAGTCATAGTCTACTTTAAAAAGGTTCATTAATCTTAGAATAAAGCTTAAAGATGGGTGACATTATGCTTTTCTTCCCCCATAATATGTGCATTTGCAATTGCATGAAACTATTTAAAAGAACAAGGAGCCATAAATAATTATGTGGGAGTTTTGTCCTTTACCTTAAAAAAAAGTTGAAGAAAAAATAGAATACACTGTACTGGATCAGTTTGAAATTGGGGAACTTTATCTCTTAGTTTGTGTTTCAGAAAATCAAATCTTTTGTCTATACCTTTTTCCCCTTTTTTTTTCTCCTATTTTTTTGAGGGTTATAATCCCCATATTTATTTTGGCTGCATACATGAAAAGTGAAATGTATGAACATTAGGAAGTCATATTGCTGCAATGATATACACTCCCTATGATGGCAACTTCAATAACAGCAACCCCAAAATCCATGCAATATTATTGAAAGGTGCAACACATTAGGAAACACACCTATCACGTTACGTTTGATTGAGTGTCATTTTTAAGGAATTGGTTATACCTCACTCTTTAGATTTTTACGTCCAACCATAAGACTATATGGGCGATAATTTTTTGTTGAATCAAGTTACGGATATTAATAGTATAGTGTATAATTAATATGGAAAGGTTCAAAATTAAAAGTTAATTACTGAACCTAATTAGAAAGTGGTTTATACTTTATAGCATACACGTATTATTTTAGAACATCTTAAAATAACGAGGCGGTCTATTATTTAGGGATGGGAAGATCAAAGTTAATAAAACTTCAACCGGGAAGCTGCCAATAGTCAAATAAAGATCACATTCTGTTTGATCCCTCCATTAGCCTTATATTATTAGAATACAACAATTTTATCAAGTACTTGGAAAGTATATAATTTCCCATTACTTTAAACGTAGAATTATGCCTATACTTTTTTTATGATGATACTCATGCATAATTCTCTTCCAAGAATCATGACCTTTAAATTCAACAAATGAATCTACAATTTTTTAATTAATTTGATCATGCATGTAGTAACTTAAATAAGAATCTTGAAAAAAAAAATCGAATGTTTTTATCCTGTCGGGGGATCAACCCAATCATTTTGCTTTTACTCTGTAAAAAGAAATTTTAATTTTAGTGCCGAAAGTTGTTGTAAGATTCAATTCTTATCTTGATTTTGCACCTTGTAATTTCTTGAATACAACATTACTAGAAATTCAGAGCTCAAAGAGATAGAAGTATTCTTTACCCAAAGAAGGAATCAATAAGGTGCAAATCAAGATAATGGAATATTAAAACTGCTATTAAGCTTCCTAGACCATTTGAAAAGAATAGTCAAGATCTCATTCTATATAATGGAAGATAATTGAGATGCTTTGTTCCCACAACACAGTGTTAAATGTGTAGACTCGACTTATTTTCTAAATAAATATTTTATTAAACTCAAGAATTTAGAAAGGAATGATGCTCACATTAACCATTTTTTGTGTCATTAGAAGATGGGGTGTAACTTGTAAGATCAGATATTTTTTACTTTCGTTTCAAAATGGCTTCTATTCAGCAAGGAATATTCCAAAATGTCGTTCGTGGTTGATATATCTCATCGTAAATACAAGAAAATGACGCCAATTTTAGACTTTTTAAGGTAAAAATTCTTTCATACGGGTAAAAAAAACATACTTTGTATCATCTATACACGAGTGATAAAAAACCAAAATTCTATCGATAGGGTAGAATGGAGTATTTCATAATTGAAAGCCTTGTAGATGTAGTCTTTAATTTATTTTATTGAGTTACTTTTCACACAACTATTTGGTAAAAAGGTAAAATATATTTAGGATATTTTGTCATATGTCCTTAATAATGTAAGAAGTTATTTTATTAACTACCGAGGTGCTTTGTTTGTTAGTGGAATTCAGAGTCACCCCAATGACTAATTGATGCTGATGAAGAGGTTTGGTCACTTTGGCCATGTTTGATCCACTATAATCTAATGAATGGCTGATACGTCTTTTACATTTAGTAGAAGAGCAAAAAAGCAAGCAATCAGTTTTAAAGGAATTACCCTTGAAGGTGACCTCCCTTTAGTCAGCTAATTTGGCCACAACTTTTTTGGTGTGACATGGCTGATTATCCTACTTGTCTAGATTGTTCTCTTTTTTTTTTTTCTTTTTTTTTTTTTTCCTAACTTGTTATGCTTATCACTCCTAAATTAAAAATTAAAATAAAAAAAAAGGCACATATCGGGTTTGAACCTTGTTCATGTTACTACATTAAGTAGTGTTATTCATGCTTATTGCTCCATTTAGTAGGGGTGTAAATCAGTGTAATATGATGCAGGTTTTGGTGGAATCTTAGTCACTTTGCTTCTGATAATTGCATGCACTTTGTTCTACTAATTGTGGAAAAGTGCATTAAGAAATTTTGGAGAATGACAAGTTTATAGAACATTAGCTTAGCATGTAGGGAAATGGAGAAATTGGAGACTTGTATGCTCAATCAATTTTCTGAAGCTGAAGAAACTGACTTATTCATTCTCATAAGACGCGAAACCCATCTAAGGATTATAAACAGCACGCGAAAAAATTAACCTTCATATTGACCTAGACGACTAGATATCACGAGTACTCTCAAAAGGAAATCGTAATTCAAATATACATTATACCCTTCAAAAGATTGAGATGTTTTCACATTCTGTTGATGTCTACAGACTAAAATCTGATGAGCTTGAGACATGTGATGATGTACCACACAAGAACCATAAGAGATAGTTTACCAGTTGTATTACCCTTACTCTAATGTGATCCTACATAGGCTGAGGCTCCTTGGTAGGCACTACTGTACAGATTTTGCCGCCCATGAGGGGAGTCGAAAACCATGAATGCTTCACCATTCGTGTTGCTCCAATCGAGTAGCATCTTAGGCATGATGTTGAACGATTTTTGAAGCAATGGAAATGAGCCAGACGAGTGTTCTAAGAGTGATTTGGGCTTTTCATCAGTTTCTGAAACTGATGGCATAGCATTATCAGAAAGATTAGCAGTTGTGATATCGTGAATGCTAGGTCTTCGTTTATCCTTCCCACCCGAACTCTGCCTTAGGAAATACTTTTGAGCATGGCTAGCCACTTGGGTCGGGGTCTTTGATATAACAAAGTTCCGTGATATGTTTCTCCAGTCCCCTTTCCCATGCTTCTGAAGTCCAAGCAGAAACCGCCTGCATAACTCATTGTTAATAACTCAACCTTCTCACAATATAAATTACTAACATAAATCAATCACATATCATTATGTTTAATCATATCCAACATAATTAAGGACATACTGCAGATATCAGACTTTTACAACAGAACTTGCTAACCTAATGCCAACCCTATGGAACAATCTCATAGTCAGACTCACAATTTCTAAAAAACACATATCAGTACTCAGTATATAATTCGTGCATTCGCATACAAACCAGTGCAGATCAAGTAACACGGATATTTCAGGCAGTTTAACCTATTCAGTAATCACTACTAGACTCCAGTCAACAGCTTGTAATTGCAATATACAGTAAAATTTCACAATCGAATTTCATTGACAATCACAGAAATAATCAGTGAAAGAAAACATGATTTATTTAACTGATGTTACCTGTGTTCATCCTCAGTCCAAGGCACACCCTTTTTCCTTTCTTGTTCATGAGGCCTAGACATAGACATAGACATAGCCATAGAAGCCGCAGACCTCTTCCTAAAAGGATCAAATTTGCCATTATCAACCCACTCCAAAGTGAAGGGAGAAGCAAGATAGCCAGGAATCGGAACCAAGCCGGCTTCGATATCGGTTACATCTTCCAACAATTCTTTATACTGTTTCATCACATCCCAAACAGATTTTCCAGGGATCATATCAGCAATCCTTAAAAATCTATCAGGGGTATTCTCATCAAATATTGCAAGTGCTTTCTCAAATCTCTTGTTCTCTTCCTTTGTCCATATTGTACTCTTGGATTCCCCAGGAAATAGCCAATTATCATAACTTGAATTTGTAAACAAAGAAGCAGGATATATTGCTCCCATTTCTCTCCCTCCCAAAACCCCTTTTTTTTTTTTTTTTTTTTTTTTTGAAATTGTGATTTATGTTTATTTTGTTTCTCTCACTAAAAATTTAGAATTGAATTTTAATTCATGGGGTTTAAGAGAGATGAAATGGGTGAATTTAAAGGGGGGTTGAGGTGATGATCAAAATAGCAAGAACAGAGGAAATAAGAGAGGAAAATGAAGTTTCAGAATAGCCCAGAATTTTTTGTTCAAGGAGAATCAGAATAAACTTTGAGTTAAAATCAAATTTGAAGAATTCCTTATACTATAAAGACCTAAACTTTATAAATTTTACTTCAGAATATCAAAGGAAAATAAAATAAAAAATTAAAATTTTAAAAAAATTTGGAAAAAGCCACCGACTCTGTCCTCCACAGCACTAAAAATTAGAGCTAGTGCAGACCCTACCAAGTACTGCTACCTTACAACTTGCACTTCCTGCCCACTGGAGAAGAGGGGAGGAAGAAAAGGCAACAAAGAAGAACAATACTCCTAGATTCTGAATTATTATTATTTTTACTGGTATTTATTTTATACAAGGTAAATTATATTATGAAGGAAAGTTATAATTTTGTTTTCTTTTTAATGGGTTTTTTTTTGGAGGTTATGAGTTATTGGAAGTGTAGAAAGAAGCGGGAGAGAAAATGCTTTGACCTTTGCTTTTGGAGGTCGAATTTGAGAATGACAGGAAGGAAGAAGGTGTGACGAAGAACAGTAGGCTTTATTTTATTGAGTTGCATTTATAAAAAGCTTCAGGTTCAGCTGACTTACATATGTACGGATTTTTTATTTATTTAATTTTTCTCACGGGCTTATTCGGCCAAAGTAGTTGTTACGAGTGCATATTTAGTCTAGTATTAGGGTTTTGAATTGATACTTTTTCGACCTTTGATCCGGTTTGGTAAGGTATTGGATCGAATTATGAATTTAGATTAACTTTAGCTGTTGTAGACTTGTAGATGGGTATGCTATGGGTGAGGAATTTGTTGTTCAAGGTACTATTCTAAGGCTAATTTTAATAAGTTTTACAACATTTAATGAAAAGCTAATTTTGGTAAAGAAAAAATAATACTTCACAATAATTTAAAAATGCTGCACAATACAACAATACTATGTCAAACTTTTTTTTTTTTTTGACAGTAACTTAGGGTTTGGAATTAAATCAAATAATATGCAATATTAATAATACGACACGCGTTTACAAAAAACCTATGTAATAATCAAACAATTTCTATTTTCCAATCAATACGAACTACTATTTATGAAGAATTTTAATTAGAATTCTAATCATAAATAATTATAACAAATATTTTAGGAAAGGTATTACGAAGTATTTTTTTCTATTATCGTATAATAATGAGTGTATGCTATGGAGTACCTCTAATTAGGGACAGATGGAGTAAAATAGAGAAAATAGGTGTGTTTAAATTGTGAGAGCAAAAGACCAAATGGTGATTGGGTAGTATAAAAGGAAGCTGACATGGTACCAAGAAAAAAGAAAAGGGTGTCGACTGTATGGTGGCTCATTAACTCATCATCATTGGAGGCTTTACTTCCAGTAGGTCTTTACCAAAAGACAAAGTCCTCCACTCTTATAAAATCCAAGATAAAAACTATTATTATGAATTTAAATACTCAATTAGTACTATGATCAATACATATCTTATATTTCTACAAACTACATTCTTTATATATTTTAAGCTTTGATTAATTACCTAGATGGTAAATGCTTCTAAAAAAAATGTATGGAGTTCATTCATCTCAAATTCTTTAAGGTAAAAATGCATGGATATTGCTAATTCCATCATATCTTATGTTACTTTAGGCGTTCGTTAGTATTAAATTAAGTATGGTTATACAATTTGCTATCTAATTAATTAAGGAAAAATTGGTAAAAATCCCAACTTTCATGTATTCGCTTTCTTTGGTCCCTAACCTGTTATAATAGGTTAAGGTGATACGTGTCACCATATGATTGATTGAAAAAAAAAAAAAAAAACTTACAAAAATTGAAAAAAAAAAAAAAAAAAAAACTGCCCAGCTACCACCCACAAACCACCTTCCCCACAACAACTGCGGCGGCCAAAACCCCCTTCCCCACCCACGCGCCGGCCAGAACCCCCTTCCCCGCGCCGGTAGCTCCCTTTCCCCCAAAACCACCAATCCCGCAGCCCAAAACCCCCGAAATCCCACCCACAACCACCCAAAATCCCAAAATCACCTCCCCCACCGTATAAAAACCCCCAGCCGCCCCTCCCCCACAATCGGAACCCTAGCGCTAGGGTTCCAATGGTGGGAGAGGGGCGGCTGGGGGTTTTTATACGGTGGTGAAGGTAGTTTAGGGATTTCAGACGGGTTTAGGGCCGCTGCGAGATTGGTTGTTTGAGGGAAAGGGGCGCCGGTTAGGGCGATGCCGGCTGGGTGAGGAGGTCTGGCGCAGCAGGCTAAGGCCGGGGACTTGGGCTAGGCCGGTGGTAGACCCGACTCCGGTGGTTGCGTGGTTGTCGTGGGTTGGGGGCTTGGGGTTGGGTTTTTTGTTTTTATTTATTTTTTTAATTTTTAAAATATATTTTTAACTATTAACGCGATGACATGTGTCAATTAACCTTAAAAAAAACAAATTTACCTGTTTAACAGGTTACCGTTCACATGGGACTATTTTGAGCGAATGACCCCAAGGTTGGGATTATTTAAAGCGTGAAAGTTGGGATTATTTTTACCAATTTTTCCATTAATTAATTCAATAAAGTCAAAATTTGCTAATGTCACTTATTAATTCGTAAATTTCCGTTTGCAGTATGTGGGGATAACTATCGAGTGTTATCTTAATATTTAGAGACGGTTGTAACAACAAATAAGAGGTGTGATTTGTGAAGTGTTGGTACTCCGTATTTAAAAAGTAGTTAGTTTTGTGACACTTGTTCATCTTGCCAGCCATTCTCAATCCCAGATTTGAGAATTCAACTGTATGTGAACTGTTCCTTGCAATTCATCCGAGTAATTAAAATTTTAATTAAGTATGATTACTTTTTTTACGGATTTAAAAATGAACAAAACTTTTATACTTAATTCTTAAATTAGATTGGTCCCTCTAATAATGATTCCTAACCTAGTACTACAACACTTTATGCACATGCATGCAGCTAGTAGAAGAGAACTCAAAATACAAACAAGAATATTGTAAACTGTTGTTGTATTAGTTTTTTTTTTTTTTTTTTTTTTTTTTTTTTTTTTTTTTTTTTTATTAAAAATTATAATACGGTGTATTTTTTTTAAGTAATTGATGTGTTTCTGATTCCTGATTTCTCTAAAGTAGTACGGAAATGGAACTTTTTTGGTATATTCTTTGCTACAGCTACTTTCAAATACGAAATACGCAGTAACTAATTAGTTATTCCCTCTAATCCAAATTACTTGTAACATTTGTTTTTCCATGATTAACATCTATAAAATTTAATTTGATCATATTCATAATTCATTCACAAATAAATGAGAGAAACTATTATCATATGTATTCTTGTTATTTATTTTTAATATTTATTATTTTATATGGAGTAATATAGTTTACTAAAAAAAAAAACAATGATAAAAATGTGTCCTTAAATGAAAATTCTACTGTAGTCATTTGTACCACAATTTTTAAAATCGGACGGTTGAGATTTAATGATTTTTGAATTATTTTTAAATGCTAAAATTAATTAAAATTCATTTTCCTTATTTTAGAAATTTATTTTAAAACTAGCCGTCTCCTCTCTATTTTTTCTCTTTAGGGTTCTTCAAAAAAAGTGTTTTATAGGCCGATAATAGTCAAATTTCTCTGAAAATTTGGCTATTTTCGACCCCTTCCCTTTAGTTTCTTTATGTTATTGTTATTAAGTTCAATAAATCTACACTCTTTGAAGGTAGTAAGTACCCCTATAGTGGGTTTGAGTGTAGAAAGTTCCCCTATGGTGGGCTTTGTTCTAGTTTTGTTTTTGTTTTTTGAGTTTAGAATGGTACAAGTTGTTTCATGAATAAAGATTTGTGCGAGTTAAAAAAAAAAAGTTAATCCTTTGATTACAATCAGATGAATCAGACGGAGATTTTCTTCACGATTATAACAAATCGATAGATGTCTTCGTCGAAAAAAGCTGTAAATCACAGCGATATAAAAGAGGGTATGAAGAATATACGATTTGCAACAACGATCGTAGCTATGCTGAAAGGAAATTTGTAGATGTCGTATGACTTTTTATTTATGAATCAATCATTATTCAAAAAAAATTATTTTAAAATTTATTTATTTTTTTAAAAAAAGGAATTTATTTTAAAATTTTGAAAATTAATTATTCTAATTTTCAATTTTTTCCAAATTAATTATGAAATTCAATTTTAATCATTAATAAAATAAAAAATGAGAAAAATAAATTAAATTTTTTATCAGGAAATAATTAGATTGATTTTTTTTATTAATATTAATATTTAAAAATAATTCAAAAATCATTAATTCTTAACCGTTTATTTTAAAAAATTATGATTGTCATTTTTCTAACGACAACGACCATAGAATCATCTGTCATTAAATAACAATGGACAAAAGAATTAATCAAGAAAATTACTATAGGTTAGACTTTGATTATTATCAAGAACGTCAATATTATTTATTTTTAGCTTTATATACGTAGCGCCATAATTCATTCTCATTACTGTAAGTTATTACTAAAAACTGTGTTTGGAACATATTTCTTATGATTACTCCCTTAATTATTAGGCTCGCTGTTTGGCAGTGACAAGCCTGACAACCTAGATTGGTGATCAATTCTTAGTGGTCGACTTCAATTAAACTATATTGACTGCTTCTAATGAATATTTAATGTAGTGCTTATCTACAATTAACTATTTAAGCACTCCTATGTGGTAGGAATCTCTAAACTCCAAGCACGGTGACCCAAGCACTATTATAAAGTTGGTCTTAAAGCATCTCCCAATGCATTATTAAAAATAAGCCATGTCAGCCGCACTCTTAAACGAACTTATCATTTTTTCTAAAGTAAAGTACGAAGTATACAAGGACCTTGTATGGGTATATCATGTGGAGGCTGCTTATGAAAATTATGAATAATAGAATTATGGATCGGAGGTGGATAAATCTTAAGCGGAATTTGTAGAATCATAGAAGAGTCTGATTACATATAAACTCGAACAAAGTTTTATTCTAGAGTCAATTGTTTTATGGTAGATTGGGAGTGAAGTGGGGTGGTTTTGGAGGTAGACGTAGTAGGAGTAGATGGAAAAGATTGCCCTAGCCTAGCTTTATTAATAAGTACTGGCCTTTCACTTAATGGATTTTAGGTGCGACAACAAATTAAAATATACACCAGGCCACAAGAATGTTTACCCTATGCTGAAAGAAGAGTATGTAAGTAATTACCTTACAGTATCTTTTGTTTATCGATGGAGCATTAGCTCCTCCATCATGAATACGAGACTAGTTAATGATAAATGTTCTCCCATTTCTTTGGGATCTAGTCCGAACTGAACCAATTTCAGTAACAAACATTTTTTGGAAAAGGAAAGGGCATTTGAGACACTTGGAATCCAATTGAAAAATTCAGTCCATTATAACAAGTGCCCTCTGCCAGAGCAGCCAACTTTTTGAATGACGTTCTTTGAATTGCTCCACTTTAACTAAATGGTGCTAAGGAAGGCTAAATTTTATTGTGGGTGGAAGTTTAATTGAAAAATTCATACTATAACGATATTAAAAAAGTTGGTGGGTCGTGAGAAATGATGCATGTGTAGCCTCGCACCAAGACACTGGTGATATGCAATGCTCAGCACCCAACATTTTGTATATGCTATACTATATATGTCTTAAAGTTCAAGACAAAATATGCCGGCCTGTATTTAGTAATTACTTTGTATTCTCATATTTGAGTGCCTAAGCAATTTTAGGAATTATATGCTCATGGTGTGAAGGTAGTAACCAGTGACCTTGTTTAGTAGGCTAAGTTAGCAGAATCAGCCTCGACTGCAATAAGGGGCGGGCATATGTGCTGTATCGTATTTTCTTAGCCCTAGGGACCATTATTATAGGGTTACAGGCTCATACTACAATCGTGTTCGTGGCCTATGTCGGAGTTGGACAGTCACTTGGAGCCTGTGGCATGAGCATAGTCCATGGATCAACGTGATACAACCTTGATGGCTAATCAATATTATTAACAAAATCCCGTAGTAAATACTCTGCGTTTCACTATATGAATACTTAATCATCTACTCTCTCCATTCTAATAATGTGTCTAGCACACTAGAATTTTAAGTAGCATATACTATACTCGTAGAAAATTTTGGTTAAATGATCAAATAATATATATGGATTTGATGGTACGTATATAGTATTCAAAGAAGCATACTCTTGAGGTATATTCCGTAACAAGTTTTCATTATCTGACGGAAAAAAAAAAAAAAAAGTTAATTATGGGAGAGATTTGTTCAACAACTAATCCATTGCTCCAAGCTATTATTTATTACAAACTCCATGCCTACAGAAAATTTCAGCAAACAAAAACATAAACAAAAGGGGATATATGAGGGTCTTACATTGTTTTTATCATCAAACATTGCAGAAATTTACATAATTTAGAAGAAAATTAGATGAAAGAAAAAACAACACAATGATTTTTTTTCATGCCTTAATTCATTCTTCTTTCAATTTTCTTCAACTGATGCATTCATCTGAAGCTTCTTTGCAATCTGAATTCCAGATTTCAAACGTTTACTCCTTTTGCTTTTTTTGTTGTTTAACGTCCGTACAACTCCAAAAGTTCTATGTTGCAAAATGCAAAGCCATTTTTTAATGAATCTCAGAAGAATCTTCTCAATCTTCAATGAGTATATTCCAATGGAATCTATCAAGGAGCACCAATAAAAAATACTTATTGAAAACTTAGCATTTAGGTAGGTCTTTTGGAGGTGGCACAATTGACTCATTTGGCCCGTCGCCATTCTCTATTAAAAATGCCATCTTTAGTCCCCATGAAGTGTGTACTTCTAGATGACAATGCATGAACCAAACCCCTGCATTCACCATTTAATAATGTTAAACTCGTTAACTAACTCAAAATTCTTTTTCACCCCTGAAATGATAGGTTTATCTCGAGATATAAATAATGCTCAAAACAAATCTAGTAATTCTTTAATTTAATTTGTACACGTATATTATATAATTTAAAACCTATGATTAATTGGAAAATTGTTATGTTACAATACCTGGATTATCAGCTCGAAATCTTATAGCAGTCCATCCACCCGTAGGCACGTCAATAGTGTTCCTCTCAACAGGATCGACGAGATTGAAGCTCTCGGGATCCTTAGTATCATCGTAATTACCTATCCCCATACCAACAACGAAGAAATTGAACCCGTGCAAATGGAGAGGATGGCTTTCAGGTGCTATGAGGGAAGTGTCTTGGAGTACAACTTGGACCGTCGCATTAAACGGTAGCCTATAAACCTTAGTACCATTCACGGTAGCCAAAGAGCCAGTAAAATTTGTAGTATAGTTAAAAGTTGTAAGAGGCTTCCCTGGAAAATCGTCCGTAAAAACTCCTTTTATTTTGTAATAATGAGCTTGGAGCAATGAAATAGTTGGCATAACAAACGTGACATTGTTAATACTACCTACGAGCTTACTCCCATTTAGACATGTTGGACACGGGTTAACCCCTACACCCATGGTGAAAAATAGGGAATGATCAATGTCTAAAGGGACTTTCGCAGGGTAGTCTCTTGAATTAAGACTTCGAAGGGCATGTGTGAAATTTAGTTGAGCTTGTGTCGCGTTTAAAGGTGGCATTGTAGTGAGGACAAGTCGCGAGTTAGCTAGCCCACCCTTGTAGCGCAAAAGGCCATAGGTGGTTGTGTTATCAACAGCAACAGGCGCGTCCATAAAGGAGGACATGCCAATCAAATATTTTCCTGTAGGAGATTGATCGGCCTTAAGAAGAGCATTTGTGGTTTGTCCTGGTGCAATGTAGATAGTGTCTGTTGTAAAAGGTTTTGTGTAGCTTGCATCAACTTCTACCACGGTAAATTTGTGACCAGCAATTCTGAAAAAAACCTCGTCATTGATTGCAGCATTGATGATACGTAATAGGTATGTTTTGTTATGCTCAACATGTAGGGTGTAAGTCCCTGCACAATAGTTATGGAATTGAATATTTGATCGTGAATAAATATTCCTAGGAATTTTTTTTTGTTTAGGCAATTTTTGGTAGTATCAATTACAAGTATAAGTACCCTGAGTAGAGATTGAACAATTTCGAACCGGTCCAGTATGGCCATTTATGATATGTGAATCTGATACATTTGGTGGCATACCAGATTGTGTAGCTTGATTAATCACTGCCTCTGTATCTGCTTTCCACCATTCCCCTGCAATTGATGGTAGAAGCAGCATATTAAAGCTTTATTCAATCAAAATAACCAATAATTTATTGACCACAAGTCCACAACTAACATGTTCTTTATTAGGCGGGAAGAACTAAGGAGATCCCAATTCACAAGAAAACCTCAGTTATTTAGTTTTACACTAAAATTAACCACTATATTATTTTTATCCCAGCCGGAAATTAGGTTGATGAGAATTGAACCCGTAAACCTCATAATTGAAAGTGGATTGATCCATTAATTGTTCTACTATACAAGTTGAATTACTTCAAATTGCAAACTTTTTGATGGAACATAATGTGTATACTAAAAACATATAACATGACAATTGTTGTTGGGCCGGTTTAGTAGGTCCAGTGTCGTCTTCCAATTATATTTCAGAGAATATTAAAGAAAATGTCAAGGAATACTAATTGCATGGGAGTGTGGTGTGGGACTTTATATGACATTGACATTATTTAGTACTTCGTGCAAATTAAAAGTTCTACTTAATTAAAGTAATGATATTGAAAGTTTAAGTAAAATATGAATATATAGTCAATAATAAGGTATTAAAGCCTCACCTAACACAATAACTTTCTCTTTGACAGGATGTGGGAAAGGGTATGGGGTGCCTTTCTTAGGCAATATAACAATGGCTCCATGTAGGGTTGCCCTTAGCCAGGATATATGTGCGTGCCAGAACAATGTTCCTCTTTGACCTATGATGGTGAAGTTGTAAAGATAGCTTTGTTCCGGTTGGATCGGACATTGTGCTACATATGCTGGACCATCGGACCACCCTGTTTTAAGTTGTCGAATACCGTGCCTACAATGTACAGATAATAATATCGTAGATGATGTGTTAGTCCTGAACTCATCTAATAATTTTAAGTCGTCATTATGTATAGAGACATGGTGAGGATCAATTGATCAAATAATGAACGTGTTTTAAAGGTTTAGAGTCTTACCAATGTATAGTAACGTTGTAATTGATGTTATTGATGACTTTGACAAGAACGTTGTCACCCTCCCTTGCATGGAGGGTTGGCCCGGGAAATTTTCCGTTGACTGTGGCAATAGCCTTGGTGGAACAAAGTTTTGTGTAGTTCTTCATGACTACCTACTTGTGCAAGCATATAGGAGGTTAATTACAAGAAAAGTAGTACTTCTTAGTTTGAAAAAATATTTGATGGATGTTATTAAAGATCTAACATGCTATTAACAATTTCGGCCATCATTAGAATAATACGTAACATGTCAATTGTAGTTTCAACAAAATCGTAGGTGTTACTATTTGTATATTCATTGGTTGCCTTTGCTTACCTTACCCAAAACCATTTATAACACGGTCGTTTTATCATTGATAGAAGGCACAAATAACTTGTTTAACTTAATTTTTATTTCTTCTAGTAGAAATGGGCTAGAGACCTCGTGATCACATAGTTGAAAGTCTGAAACACACTGCACCACTATATAACTCTATATATTGTATGGGAAAGGATTCATTGAACAGCCCTTCTTGTGTGCAGCTGACCAGTTTTGACTTCTCTAATTAATAAGTGAAACATAACACTAGCTAACACATAATTATAATGTTAATCATCAAGTTAATTAAGTATGTCGCGTACCTTGAAGTTGTAATGCCTAACCGTGGCCTCTGCTAATGCAGGAAACATTAGTAGAATTACTACAGCATGAATCCAACGTTCCATCCTTCCCTCCCTCGATTTCGGTACTTCCTTATTCATTCTTCTTGTTTGATCTTTCGTAATTTTGTTTTCTATTTGATTACTAGTATTAGTTTTAACTAATATATATTTGGTAGATTTAATGTTCTTCCTCAATCTAGAACTTAATAAGTATGCAATGGTCTGACTCCACGACAGCGTAGATCACTACAAATGAGATGCAGTGTCATTTTACTTGAGTAGGTAAATGAATTGCCATCCATGGTGTGTGTGTGTATAGTTCTTAGACTTGTATAGTTTTCCGCCATTGAGCTTTCTTACATGTTACATAAAGTTGCTACTATTAATCGTATTACTTTGATTTTAACAGCATCTATCTTGTTGCCATTTCTACTATCAGTAGTATAAGAATACATGACAATAGTCAGTAATCTTTCCAAATAGTCGAGCTGCAAAAACTAATGTGGGACGGAAGGAATAAACAATTTTATTATGCACCTTTTTTCCACTTAATTGTGGTTAAATGTTAAGTTCTGATAAGTTCATGGAAAAATAAGGGTTTTAAAATCAAATTTACACTAAAATAAGTTTAATGAAATAACTTAAGTTTGGAGAAGTTTAGATAAGTGAAAAACTTTTGATGTGCTTTTATTTAATTTGTTCTATCTCTTTGTAACAAAAGAGTTAGTGAAGATCTTTGCTATTAAGTAGTTTACCGAACTTTTTACTTTGCAACATTTTAATTTTGTTTATAGGCATATGTCAAAAAAAAAAACAACGGAGGAACTATTGGTGTACATGCTTCAAATTCATACACGCAGCGTTGCTTGTTACTTAATATACACACAAATATCATAGTCTTAATTATTTTTCACATTTGAAAATTATCTGTTCGTTGAGTACTTTGTCATATTGCAAATAATCGCACACATTAAACATTGTAAAAATGGAAATTAAGTGGTTGAATTGCAGTAAAATATAGCAAGAACCAATGAGCTTAAAATAAAAAAGTGGGAACAATTAGAAGAATTGCCCTATTTGTTGGACTGTTTGTTTCATGATGTATTAATTCATCATTATGAAGGCTACATGAAAGCGTTAATTAAACATTTAGATGGGCTAATTAACAGCTTATCTTTTGATTGATATCTCAAAGCTTCTTAGGTGCTTAATCTCTAGTGGATTGACTCCTCTTAATCACTAGTCATATCACTAATTTACATTTGGTTGTGCTGTTATTTTCAAGAGAAAGACAGATAGTTTCACAGGAAAAATAATTTCTATTAGGAATTTTCGATGGTGTTCGTTTTGATTTTGCATGATTTTCTCCGAGGTTAACAGCTTATCTTCCTCATGAATCAGTTTTCAATTTCTGTATGATCTTATATTGATTATCATGTACTTCCTAGGACGAAAACAAGCCAAGTAACTTAATTTGTTGAACAAGCAAGTGGAAGGGGAGCAAAGTTTAAGCAACATGGCTTGCATATATATGCACCTCTCATATTGTTATGCATCATCATATCTTTGTTAGCTTTTCAATTCACATGAAATTGATCATGTCATCTATTGTTAGCAAAATATGATATAGACGGAATCTGAACCTAGTTATCGTGCCATATGCCTATAGATTTTATGAAATAAACCATCTGCAGGAAATTTTTCTTGGAGATAAATTTGAATCATAGATTTGCTGTAATGCTTCTTGAAATAAGTAAGAATTAACCATATTAAGCTAACATCTGCATGCCCGAAGAATAGTATCTGTGAAAATTTTCGAACATTGATATGAATTATTGCTTCACAATAACATTTTATGATAAAGATTCTACCCATGGGTCATGGAAAGATGTATTAGTATTAGACATACTAACTCATTTCGTTGTAAGAAATGTATTTTTCCTTCGTTTTTCATTATCATGAATATAACAAATGCAACAAGATAACAAAGGTGAAATGCAAGAGCCATATAATTAAAGGGCGTAAACTATAGACAAAAAGGGGATATGATTAAAAAATGGAACATGACTAGCTTATTTAAGCAGCTGCTCCAACAGGAACTGGTTCCTCTAGCCTAGAAGATCCATATAATGTCTTCTCAAACCGGATGATCTCGTTCTTGGAACCATAAGCAACTTGGGTTCTGTCATCAAGGTTTTGGACCACAATGTCCAACACAGACTTGGTTCCATCACTGCTGTGACCGCCAGCCTTTTCGATCAAGAACCCTAGGGGAGCTACCTCGAAAAGCAGCCTCAATTTTGCTTTGGCTGAAGGTGATGCTACATTTGTGAATATACCTTTCTCCTTCACTATGATCTACATGTATAAATATAGTTACATGTTAGTGTTACTTAAATTTAGAGTTACAACGTGCATCACATTTTTAGAGAATCTCACATAAATGAGGGAGGAAAAGGTTCTTGAATAATTCACATCTATAGATTGTGAATTATATACAAAAGAATTTATTATGCTTTTAATTAGTTTGTAGTTTTTTACTGCATGTCTGGATTCAGTGTTGTCATGCTACTAATTCAATTCACACAATCAACGTGAAAACTATTTCCGGATGGAATAAATAATATTTCAATGGCAATGTTGTAACTTAGGGTCACACCACAAGCACACTATAAGAATGAGAAAGGGAAAGGATATTTCTTAAACCTGATTAACATCAGGAACCATTCCTCCTGTGTATCTCAATGTGTATTTCTCTCTCACGTAGTATTGGATCAGCTGAAAGACAAAAGAAAGTAATAACATGGGTTAAAATAAACACATTCTAGAACCATATTAAGTAGGTAGTTTATACATGATCCAAATGAGATAAACGAGTCAAGATCAATCACCTTGTCGTAGTCAGGATTGTCAGAAGTGGCTCTCAAGTTTCCAGGGCAGAACAATTTTCCTTCATTAATTTCTGTTGTTTCCTTCACATGTTGCCATTTTCCTAATATTGCAAAAACAGGGGATTTCAAAACAGAACAAAACAGGGGTAACATTCTTAGTCACCAAGTTATTGTACTAATTACTAGTAATATGATCAAGTTATGCATGGGACATTCTCAATTTTTTTTTCCAGGTTTCTATCACAAGATACGAACCTTCATCGAGAAGAAGAAATTCATGGGTTCCGGGGTAGTCTTTAAGAGCCAGGACATATGTAGTCCTAGGACCATAAATTCCCATTGCAGCTGCCACTTGATCTCTGCCTGTTACACCGGTTAGCTTGTCACCTGGCCATACTCCAAATATGGTGCCAACTGAGAAATTGGTATCAACGATGCTGGAACCATCAAGGGGGTCAAATGCTACACTAAATCCGCCTATATTGTTTCAAAGAATCAAGAAGAAAAAGTTAAAACCTTATATCTAGGTCAATCAAAACAACTTAATGAAATTGGTTGAGACGAGTAAATAACCATCAACTGGGCCTCCCATATCTTGAAGCTCAGGAATTTCTTCTGAACAAGCATACTTGCAGAAGTGTGAGTAGTTCAAGGCCTGTAACACATATCATTTCTATTAGTTTCATGCAGGATTTTCTTCAATAATGAGCTCTCAAAAATAATTAGGATATCTTTCTCTCCTTTTTTTCCCCCCTTTTTCCCAGGATTCATAGGAGACACAATAGTCGAAATCTACTCATCTTAATCATTAGGCCAAAATTTCACAAGCAGTAAATATCTCAAAGATACCAGCCAGGCAACTAACCATAAAGGATGACTTAGTACTCCGGAATCAATGCTTCAAGCTCTTTCGTACATAAAATGTACCAATGTTACCATATATAATGCATGACACGCATGATTAAGACCGTTTCAGATTCACTTTTGTGACTCATTCAAAAATTTCTCTTAGATGATAAGTCACCTCAGTTTCTTACAAGATTCTTCTCTTTTTTGTGTTTAGATTCAGAATTTCTTACAAGTTCTTCTCATTTGAATGCATCTCATATGATTATCTAGTTTCAACATGTAAAATAAAAGCGAGCATTGCAGGAGTCAGTAACGAGCAATAACCTCGAAAAGAAGCTTGTCAGCAAGCACATCAATAGCAAGCTGTTCATCTCCAAAAGTGTTAACACACTGTGTTCCACCACATGAAGCTGTTCTCACTTTAAAGCCAATAGTCCTTAATGCTTCTCCCATGCACATCAGCACTCTAATCAGACCTTTATCTTTGGTTGCCTTTGCTAGGAACTCCTCCTACATTAATCATTTTATAATTCATTGACAATAAAATTAATTAATTCCAAATACAAAACATAAAATTCCAACTGCTAATTAAAAAGTAGTGTAAATTACTTCAAACTTACCAAACTGTCACCAAGTTCACATTTGGTTACAAGGGAAGAATTCTTTGCCTGCTTGTTGACCCTAACTGATGACTTGGTTGTCATCCGCAATGATTCTCCAAAGAGCGAGCTTGATTTTAGACTCTACATAAAAATGAAACATGAGTAACTCCAATTTCTATATTGGTCCATACATACATAACAATAATTTCAAGGTGTCAATATAACACAGTAAAAAGGTTGTATGTAGTTCATCAAACTCCTAGTACGTCAAATTTCAAGAAAAATAAGTCCTGATAAAAACTGATCGAGTTATAGATAGGTAACAAAGCCGTTGCCTAAGGTTGTAGTGTAAACTAGATTATTGTTACGACCATAGAAAAAGCAATCATGTATATGAATGTACAAATTATTGAACATAAACATTAAGCAATAGCATACCTTAGGGTTAAAAGAAGAAGGCAAAAGAGCAGATGAATGCTGAGAAGAGACTCTAGGGAGCAAAATGCTTCTAGAACAACTAGCCATGCTGGTCTCCATGGTTTACTGCTGTGATGTTCTGAGAGATTTGGCAGCAGAAAATTAAGGGAAGGAAAGACAGTAGGATTGGGAAGTGAAAGAGTAGGATTTTAGATAAGCAGTTAATGGGTTTTTGCCACGTGTCTTTCTTCCAATAAGATAGAATATAAAGCTCAAGGATTGAGTGAATTACCATCTCTCAAATTTATGTGGTTATATATTGCCATTGTTTTAGATAGGTGATTTTGATTTTAATGAAAAATGGAAAATGTGGACCCTTGTGACTCTATGAGTTTGTTTTTTTGATCTTTCTGAACCATATGATTGAGGTCTCAACTTTGTTTTTGTATGATCTTTTCTTAAACAGCATTGGAATTCACTAGACTTACATTAAGCGATAATCTTGCCCTAAAAAAAAAAAGAAAAAAAGACCGATAATCATACTTCTTATAAATATTGTTACTCTTTCTATTTCTTTTTTATTCTTCCCATTTTGTTTTGACATGTTTGTTAATGTACAATTTTCATTACACAAATTTTTATATGTGGCTGGTCATACCATGTGGTCGGGGTTACTCGAGTTACTCTGTCGGGGGTTACTTGAGGGGTTCGATCAGAGGTTACTCGGTCAGGGGTTAATTGAGGAGTTACTCGGTCAGGAGTTACCTGACCGAGTAACTCGAGTAACCCCGGCCACATGGTGTGGCCAACCACACAGAAAAATCCCCCTTTTCATTATTAAGCCCTTTAATTTCATGTTAATTAAAATTATAAAAAATAAAAATGTTCTTACAGTACTCATTAAAACAAATTAAATCAGATTTTACATAACTTTGTTTTTTTTAATATATATATTCAAAAAAATATATAAAAACTTATTTGAAAATGATTATTGATTAGATTTCAAGTGGGGAGAACAACATCACCTTTTATATACATCCGGATACACATAGAGATAGGAGCATCCAAAAGTGATTTTATTTGCTCATTTGATTTATTTATTTTTTCCTATTTTAAGAGTAAAAATATAATAAATGAATAAAAAGTACCCTTGCACCCACCTATAATTTTTTTTTATATAAGAACGCACCAATAATATTTTTAAAAGGGGGTGAATACAATAATACCCATTTTGTATCCGTACCCGTCCTGTGTAATGCGGGCATGCAGCTGCAACCACTTCCCAAGTATTTTAACAACATGAGGCTTAATACTAAAACGGATATGTCCATGGACTATAGATGGGCCTATTAGTTTCGGCATTTTGGGCTTAACGTTGGGTTACTTGGGTATGTCCCTGGATTAGCCAGCCTAGTCAAATTTAAGGTCAACTTTTTTAGCCGCGTTGACTAGCTCTAAAACATGCTAATTTTACCAATTTAGGTCGTCGGTGTCCAATTATTGTTAACAGACATGCATGACAGTGTTCCACTACTCCGTATTAATTTCTTGGCAATCTTTAGCCAACGGCTCAACTCGAACTCTAGTGGTTCACAACTTCATTTATTTATTTATTTAAAATTATTTATTGACATAGGCTCAAGGAAATTAAACTACATTAAAAAACAAAATTAAGGAAAATGTGTAGATTTCAAAAACTTTTTACTCTATCAGTCTATCTGCCTTTTGTATTTTTAATAATTGGTATGCTCTCTCCCTTCCATAATATCAAAATTTGTAAACTTTAGTTGCAACTCTTAATCAATACGAGTATACAATATGAGCATAGTCAAATTGTTAGACTATAAGTTTTTGTGTATTTTCAACATAATGTCTACATTTTTTAGTTTTACCATATGCACTTTTACACTTGTTTGGGTCCAATTTAGTCCAATTGGGCCTAGGCATTAAATGATCCAATTAAAAGCCCAAGGTCAAGGTTCAACTCTCCAATTGTGCTAAAGTCAAAGGTCAGCCCTCAAAGCAAGCCAATTGGGCTAAGGCCCAACTTCTCCATGTATGAAGAGGTATAAAAGCCATCAATATTCATACATTAAGTAGATAAAAAAGATTCATAGATTCATATATTCTCATATATTCAAGCAAAGCCTCAAGCAACTAATTCTCTTGCATAGTGTTCTCTTTCTACACATTGTACTGACTAATCCTGGGCACCGTGCCGTGCCGGGCCGCCGCGGGCCGTGCCTGGCGGGCCACGGGCTGGTTCGTGCCATGCCAGTCGTGCCGGCGGGCCCAGGATTCCGTGCCGTGCCGGCCATTTTCACAGGCCAGCCCACGGCACGGCACGGCCCTCGTGCCTGGCGGGCTCGTGCCGTGCCGGCCACGTGCCGGCCTGCGGGCTGGCCTGCGCGGGCTGGTGCAGTTTTCATTTTTTTTTTAATGTATATAAGTTTTATAAGGTTTATAATGTATATAAGTTATAAAATTATAATTATAAGTTTTATAAGGTAACTTATAAGTTTATAACTTATAAGTTATAAGTTATTAAGTTATGAATTTTATAATTATAAGTTGAATATTTATGTTTTATAATTTGTATATTCAATATTTATATTTATATATTTACTTTATACTATTACTTTAAAATTTAATGTTTATGATTTATTAGTATTTGGTATAATTTTATTTATTTTTTAATATGAATTTACAAATTGTAACAAAACGGGGAAAAAAGGCAAATTGGACTTTGGATGTGAATAATGCGTACTTTATATTATTATTACTTGAGTTGAGAAAATTGTACAATGATAACAATGATAAAAATCATACAATGATGGTATTAAACAAAAATTGGAAAATGATAAAATTGATATTTTTAAAATCGTACAATATACAATAAATGTCTATTCTTCTTCTCCTTCTTCTTGCTCGTCTTCGTCTTCGTCTTCGTCTTCGCCTTCGCCTTCAAGGTCATCGGCTAGTTGCATAGATTGGGAACTAGCCGAACCCGAACCGGAAGCGGAGGTTCCTTCTTCGTTGTCGTTGTGGTCGTAAGAACGGTCTTGTGAGCGATTTTCCGCATCCAACCAATCTTAGAAACACACGCACATTTCTAGTGTTCCGGGTTTTAGACTTGTTCTTCTATCGTCTAAAACCCTTTCGGATGCGCTGAAAGCTCGTTCGGAGGCGACGGAGGAAACTTGGATAGCAAGAATGTCTCGTGCCATTGCCGCCAAAGTTGGATGCTTCGAGCTTTGTTGTTTCCACCATGCAAGGAGGTCGAGGTTGTTTATCTCATCGTCGTCCATGCCTTTGGTGAAGTCGTAACTCAGGTACATCTGCAACTCCGAGACGTCGCTTTGCGTTCTCCTGATTGATGAATCACCTGAAAACCTTGAAATCAAGTTAGTAGCTTGTGAAAATAAATGTTTGGCCTTCTTACTTACGTTTTTGGATGGTTGGGAAGGCCCTGAGCGAGGAACGGTGCCATATTTGGCTTCATAGACTCTATATAAAGCAAAAAACTGATCCTTCACATTAGTCTTATAGTTTTCTACATCATCGTCAAGAAACATGCATTGAAAGTAAATGTCAACTAACATAAATGTGTTTTCATACTTTTGCCTAGGATCTAATATGGAAGCAAAAATATAAATCAAAGGAATCTCACTATAATATTTACGCCACTTTTTTTCCATTGCTGGAAGATACTGATCATAATCACTATAATATAATTAATAACAACAATTATAACAACAACAATAACAATTAACAACAATAATAATTAAACAAGATTATTCTAATAATAACAATAAAACAATAATAAATTTAAGATTAGTTTAAATCTTACAACCGTGCTTCAACGCTCCACTAATTACGATTACGAAATTTTTAATTTTTTCCGATATTAGGAAAATAATTAGAGAATTTAAGAGAATAATTAAAGAATTTAAGAAAATAAGGATTATTAGAGATTTAGAGAATATAAGAGATAAGAAGAAGAGATTGTGATTTTGTGATTTGGGAATGAAATGGAGGTGAGTATTTATAGAATTTTTGGCAAAAAACTAGCCGTTTTATAGCCGTTTATAGCCGTTTTATAGCCGTTGGCCCGCGGGCCGTGCCTGCGGGCCAGCACGGCGGGCCATGCCCGTGCTCGTGCCGGGCCGTGCCTGGGAATTCTCCACCGTGTCCGTGGCACGGCCCGTGGCACGGAAGTTGAACTTCGTGCCGTGCCGTGCTTGACTTCGGGCCGTGCCGGGCTGCGCCGAACGGCGGGCCGTGCCGGGCGGCACGCGGGCAAACCCGGCCCGTGCCCAGGTTTAGTACTGACTTTAGCATCGGAGGGGCCTTCCTCGGCAACACCCCCGAGGCTAGTTTACGTGTGTTTACTGTGCAGGAAACCTTCGGCCCAACATAACTTGGACCGAATCCAGTCTTCTCCGTTTCAGCGGACCTTCGGCAAGGTCCCATTGTTTTCACCCGAAACAATTTGGCGCCGTCTGTGGGGAACGACTTTCAAAAATCTTTAAGCCAAATTTCTAACCAAGATCATCTTGCAATTATCTTAGTAGCAATGGCTAAGAACCGCAAGAGCAAAAGCCTCCGTCAAGGAGCGGGCGAAAAGCCTAAAACCCCTACACCATCACCCTCGCCGGACCGGAACTCTCCCAAGGGTGCCAGCTCGGGGGGGGGGGAATCATACAAGGAGGATTCCCTTTCTCCCGTAATTCATGACTCTCATTATAGGCCGAGTCACTCTCGGTCTAGCAGGGGTGAGTCCGATCATAGGACACATTCAGTGCCCCAAAGCCAACCATCGGCTGCGCGCCCTCATTCCCATACTCGGCCGAGGACCCCTTTGACGGGGCCCAGCTCGGAAGAGGTGGAAAGAGCGCTGGCAGTGCTCATGAAGGCGATGAGGGCACAAAATATGCCACCACCTCGTGATCGAACTCCTCCGCATACCCGGCATCAGCGGAGGAAGTTAGACCATGATGGTGGGAAGCTTCCTTCCTTCCGGGAACTAGAAGAGTGGGAAGAGGATTCCTGGAAAAATGAAAAAGAGAGGAAAAAGAACCCTCAATTTTTAAAAGGATCCTCATCCTCAAGACCAGAAGCGCATAAGAACAGCAGCTCAGCTTCTCGGCCAGAATCTACTCACCGAGAACCTGAGACTGTTCGCCGAAGCGTCCTTGACCGACTCGGCGGCAAGGAACCGAGCGTGCGCAGTCGCCTCTCGTTCCCTGCAGCCGAGGCCCAGACTTCCCAGCCAGGGACGAAAACCACTCCTACCTCTCTAAGAGGGCGGAGCGCGGTCCCTTCGGCCAGGAACAAGGGCAAGGTCGTTATGCTACCCGCCAGTTCACCATTCGAGCAATGGATACTGGAAGAGCACGTACCCACGGTTAAAATACCGTCGCACATCACATACGACGGGACCTCGGATCCGAAGGATCACGTGGCCTCGTATGAGACTCATATGCATCTTTGCCCCAAATCCGAGGCGACTTGGTGCAAATATTTCCCAACCACTCTCAAGGGGGTCGCGCAAGCGTGGATCTCCAAGGGAGTAAGGCAGGGCTCCATAACAGGGTGGGATGATATGTCCTCCAAGTTCAGGAGCAAGTTTTCCACGGCAAACCGCCGAGAGAAGACTACTGCAGAGCTCATGAGTCTAGAACAGGGGGAAACCGAAAGCCTCCGAGACTATCTGACCCGTTTCAGTAACGAGTCATCCAGCGTCTCTCAGCTGGACCAGGGGCTAGCCGTTTTTTCAATGCAGAATGGCCTTCAGCCCGGAAAGTTCCTAGACTTCATGGTCATGCATACCCCGCAGACCTTGGAGGAAGCTCTGAATGCTTCGGATAAGTTCATCCGAGCCGAAGAATGGAACAAAGAGAAAACCCAACCTCAATTTGGGGGAGGGAAACAAAGGCAAATACCCTTGTCTGAAGGCCAAGGCCATAAGGCAAAGGGAAAGTCAAAGGCCTCGGAGCAATCTTTGGCCAGCGACCCAAAGAAGGAAAGATCTGCCTCACACACAGGCAGATACGAGTCCTACACTCCGCTCTCTCTTCCACGCGCCAAAATTTACAGCGTGACGAAGGAGGAGCAGAGTTACCGAAAGCCGAGACCACTCCCAGAGTGGTATCAGCGAAAAAATAAAAATCAGTGGTGCGAGTTCCACGAGTCTTCGGGACACAACACTGAGGAGTGTATCCAACTGAAGGACCAGATAGAGGACATGGTCCGGAAGGGATACTTGAAAAAATACATCGCGGATCACCGCGAGAAAAAAGAATCCGAGAAGTCAGCAAAGGACTCTCGGCAAGACCTCGACTTCCCCCGGAAAAACAGTAAAAAGCCGGAGGGGAAATTCCCTCCGATCAATGTTATCTCGGGAGGAATATACTCTCGGAGGGAGCACAAGCGACACCTTAGAGCTTTGACTCACCAGGTGAACAACGCTGACATTCAATCTCCCCAGTCGCCGGTGCCGAACATGACGTTCACAGCCGCCGACTGCCGGGGGATTACGTTCCCTCACGAGGATCCGTTGGTGATCATCGCCACGGTGGCCAACCACGACGTCAGTAAGGTCCTTGTTGACGGTGGCAGTGGAGCAAACATTCTGTTCCGAAAGGCCTACAATCAAATCAAGCTGAAGCCCAAGCACCTTACGCCGGTACCCTACCCGGTATCCGGGTTCAATGGGGCTTCAACTTATCCAGATGGGAAGGTGACACTTCCTGTCACCATCGGTTGCGATGAGGCAGCCAGGAACGTCATGATTGAATTTTTGGTCATCGACGCTCCTTCAGTGTACAACGTGATTTTGGGGAGACCCATAATTCATGAGATCCAAGGGGTCGTCTCAACTTATCATCAGCTGATGATTTACGTCTCAGACGCCGGCTTCCCCGAAAGGATACAGGGCAACCAAAAGGACGCTCGAAGGTGCAACTACCTCAAACCATCCAATAGTCGCCCAGATGACAAGGATGAGGAGGAGAAAGAAAAAGAAAGAGAGCCGAGCACAAAAAAGTCGAAAGGCCTAAGTGCTTCGGCCCAAGGATCTGTACCCAGAGGTAAAGGGCCCGAAAGGGAAAAGGCTAACTCTTCAGCTGAGCCGCAAGACTCAGAGAGCCAGCCGAAGAACAAAAAGACTGGGACACCTGCTGACATTGGCAGCAGACCAGATTATGAAGAGTCCAGTCCATCAGCAATGGACATGGACCAACAGACTGAAACAGTTGAGTTGACCGAAGGAGACGTTGAGAAATGTGTAACAATCGGGATGGACCTTGATCCGAACACCCGTTGTGAACTTATTCAGCTCCTTCGGGACAACAGAGATGTGTTTGCTTTCTCGGCAGCTGATATGCCCGGGATAAGTTCAGACCTCATCTCCCATAAGCTTAATGTTGACCCAACGTGTCGACCAGTTAAGCAAAAGAAGCGGAATTACTCCGCCAATAAGAACCGAGACATCGCAGCCGAGGTCAAAAAATTGTTGGAGGCAGGATTCATCGAACCTTGCCAATATCCAGAATGGCTGGCAAATGTGGTGATGGTTCAGAAGCCCAATGGTACCTGGAGGATGTGCGTTGACTTCACGGACCTAAATAAGGCTTGTCCAAAGGATTTCTATCCCTTGCCGAGGATCGATCAGCTACTCGATTCGACAAGTGGCCATGCCTTGCTTAGTTTCATGGACGCATTCTCGGGGTATCATCAGATCTTTATGCACCCCGACGATCGAGCAAAGACAGCATTCGTCACGAACGCTGGGGTGTACAATTACAAAATGATGCCCTTCGGATTGAAAAATGCGGGGGCAACCTATCAAAGGCTGGTGGATCAAGTTTTTGCCGATCAAAAGGGCCGAAACATGGAAGTCTATGTTGACGATTCGATCGTCAAAAGCAAAAAACCAGAGGACCATGTAAAGGACCTGGCTGAAACTTTCGCCACCTTGAGAAAGCATCAAATGAAGCTGAATCTGAAGAAGTGTGTCTTCGGTGTGAAGTCAGGGAAATTCC
Source organism: Chenopodium quinoa (assembly GCF_001683475.1). Lineage (NCBI taxonomy): Eukaryota > Viridiplantae > Streptophyta > Magnoliopsida > Caryophyllales > Amaranthaceae > Chenopodium > Chenopodium quinoa. Next base: position 1,206,322 of record NW_018744582.1, on the reverse strand, counting down.
TTGGGTTCATAGTCAGCAAAAGGGGGATTGATGCCAATCCCTCTAAAGTCAAAGCGGCGCTCGACCTTCCAGAGCCGAAAACGAAGCGGGATGTTCAGCGGCTCACCGGAAGAATGGCAGCCCTCTCGAGGTTCATTTCTAGAGCTTCGGATAAGGGGTTACCTTTCTTCAAAGCCCTGAAACTCCCGAAAACAAAAGAGCTCGTTTGGGAGGAAGAGCAAAAAGACGCCTTTAAACAGCTTCGGGAGCATCTGACTCAACTCCCAACGCTGGCTAGCCCAACTGAAAGAGAAACTTTGTACCTATATGTGGCCGTTAGCCCAGCCACCATCAGCGCAGTATTGCTGAAGGAAGAAAGTAAAAGTCAGCAAAGGCGTCGCCCAACGAGTGGCAGATTTTGGTGGTGGATGCTAAGGCAGTTCCTTTTTTCTGGTTTCTGGAGAGAATCTCGCTCATGGAGGAAGAGTACGCGTGCTAGCGCGCTACGGCTTAGGCAGTTGATCGGATCAGATAGCCCTTCGGGCTACCGCACATAAAATTCCGATCAACAACTTGGAGGTATGGCTGAGTGGCTTAAGGCATTGGTTTGCTAAATCGACATACAAGAAGATTGTATCATGGGTTCGAATCCCATTTCCTCCGGCACGAAAGTGGAACGAGCGGGCGAAATTACGTGAGAGAAAGAACCGAACCCCTTGGTGGAGTCCAGTCCCCCGGAGGACTTAATAGCACTACTTAGTGACTAGGAGCAGAGAGCCCGTTGCGAAAGTATCTCCGCATTTTGAGAACAGAGCATGCAAAATCGAGCAATGGATCTTAAAAGAATTCCGCTTTGAATGGCGCGACTCTTTTCATTTCTGCGCCGGTGAGTTATCTCCTCTTTTCTTTCAATCGGCACACTCAACGCAGATAGCTCTGGTGACCCCGGCTTCTGCCTCTATTAGGCTTTTCAAGACCTACCACGTTTCCCCAAGAAGCCATTTTTAAGGATTCGACGGGCCCGTAAAAAAAAAATGAGGATCCTTCCCAAACAAAACCAGGGGAGGCAGCAGCCCTCACCTTCACCGCCACAGCATGGGGGAGCCGCTCCTTGTTGCCATATTCTATATGTCACTTAGTCATCTCTGCTTCGCTGCGGGTCAGCATCTCCGAAAGAAACGGAGGACTTCATTCAGTGACTCCTCGATCGCCCTCTAAACGATCAAAATAAGGTAAATCTTGAAGATAAGTTTTGTACTCTATTAATTTCTCAGTCCCTCTAGTCGGGTGGGCGCCGGCCGGTCTTTCGACCAGATCCCCCTAAAAACCGTACGTGCGGGTCTCCCCGCATGCGGCTCACGCCATTCGAGGTGGCCCAGCGCAGCGTTCCTACGGACCTGTAGTCAACTTCGTCAGTCATACACTGACGGATGCCGAGACTCGCTATCCTCTACTCGAGAAAGTTGCTTTCGCAGTAGTAGTAGCTGCTCGGAAGCTGAGGCCCTATTTTGATTGCCATCAGATAGTGGTCTTAACTGATCAGCCGTTGGAAAAAGTTCTCGGCAAGGTTGAAAAATCTGGTAGGCTAGCCAAGTGGGCTTTTGAGCTCACCGAATTCAGCATCAGCTAGCGTCCGAGGGCTGCCATTAAGGCTCAAGCTCTAGCGGATTTCTTGGCCGAATGCTCATACCAAGAAGCGCTAGACAGTGAAAAGAAGTCTGGACCGTGTTTACGGATGGATCTTCCACCGAAAACGGTTCGGGGGCAGGAGTAGTGATAACTTCTCCCGAAGGCAAATCCTTTGAGTATGCACTAAAGTTTTCTTTTAAGGCCTCGAACAATGAAGCCGAGTATGAGGCAGCAATCGCCGGCCTAGAATTGTGCATCTCCCTGGAAGCCGATCATGTCTGCCTAAAAACAGACTCTCAGCTAGTTGCATATCAGATCAGTGGCAGCTACGAGGCCAAAGAGCCCTCCATGATAGCTTATCTTGCCAAGATCAAATCAGTCATTGCAGAGCTGAAAACTTTTGAGGTTCAGCTGATCCCAAGGGGTCAGAATACTCAAGTCGATGCACTCTCCAAACTTGCCAGTTCATCTCTTACCGAGCTGAACAGATCTGTATATGTAGAAGTGCGTCGAGAGAGAAGTGTCGACGAAGCACCTGAAGTGTGCTGCGCTGACCCAGAGCCTAGTTGGATGGACCCCATCCTAGCTTTCAAGCTTCGGGGAGAAACTCTCGAAGATAAAGCTTTGGCCTCCAAGACGAAGAGAACCAGCTCTAGGTTCATTGTCTTCAGGGGGGAACTTCTGAAAAAGTCCTTCTCAGCCCCATTGCTGAAATGCGTGGGACCAACAGATGCAGATTATATCCTACGGGAGATTCACCTCGGCATCTGTGGGAACCACATTGGGGGAAGAACCTTAGCCCACAAGGCATTGAGGGCTGGATATTACTGGCCCACCATGATCGCAGATGCTAAGGAGCTGGTTCGGAAATGCGAAAAATGTCAAAAATACGCTCCAGTTATCCATCAGCCAGCAAGGGATCTTCAGCCGATCCTTAATCCACTCCCGTTTGCCCAATGGGGACTGGATATACTGGGACCATTTCCAGAGGCTGTGTACCAGAAAAAATGGCTGATAGTTGGTGTCGACTACTTCAGTAAATGGATCGAGGCCGAAGCAGCCTCGAACATTACAGAGCAAACTGTCAGAAAATTTATCTAGCAGAATATCATCACTCGATTTGGCATCCCGAGAGTATTTGTCTTCGATCATGGGAGGCAATTTGATAACTTACCGCTGAAGCGGTATACAGATCAGTTCGGCATCAAACTGGCATATTCAGCGGTATGCCACCCGCAAAGTAACGGACAAGCCGAAGCTGCAAATAAACAGATCTTAAATGCCCTCAAGAAGAGGGTGGAAGATCAAAAGTCCAAGTGGCTGGAGGAGCTCCCTGGAACCCTTTGGTCCCTTCGGACAACTGAAAAAGAGGCAACGGGCCACTCACCTTTTGAACTGGTGTATGGTGCCGAAGCCGTCCTTCCAGTGGAAATTGGCTCTGAGAGCCTTCGAGTGCACCACTTCTCGGCTGAGAATGAGCGACTGATGAGGGAATCTCTCGATTTCCTAGACGAAGTAAGAGACTCAGCCCGAGACAGAATGGCCGCTTATAAGCAGAGAATCAACAAATTTTATAACCGAAGGGTCCATGCAAGGCCTCTCAAAATTGGAGACCTTGTCCTTCGGAATGCTGCTGCAGTTCAGAAAGGCCGAATCCATGGAAAACTCTCAGCTGCATGGGAAGGACCTTATGAAATCTATGATGAGCTTCAGCCAGGGACATACCGACTTCGGCAGTTGGATGGAACTGAGTTGAAAAATCACTGGAACGCTGATGTACTGAAAAAATACCATGTGTAAACCCTTCGGGGCAGAACAATCTTTGTAAGTACATTTTGAATTAATGAAAGGCCTTGGAGCCTCCATTTATATAAATGTTTACAGCTTTTTATCCTTTCAAAATTTTCTTTGTTCTATCTACTCTTTAAGGGTTTTTTATTCAGCCTCGTCTGAAACCTTCGCCTTCGGGTAACTGGGTTTCAGATTGCTGACAAAACTCGTCTTTTTAAAGAACACTGGTCTTTCAGCTGAAGTCAAACTTCAGTAAGACTTGTTCTCCAAAGACATGAGTCCATGGACAATTCTGGGATATTGCCTTAACTGAGCCTTGTATCCCAGAGAGCCATTATCCGAAACATTGCCTTAAGTTGGCCCTGTGTTTCGGGTATCCATTTTTCAAAGATAGACAGAAAATCAAGGATAAAAGCAACAGTTGAAAATTTTTAAATCAGCCTCGTCTGAAACCTTCGCCTTCGGGTAACTGGGTTTCAGATTGCTGACAAAACTCGTCTTTTTAAAGAACATTGGTCTTTCAGCTGAATTCCAACTTCAGTAAGACTTGTTCTCCAAAGACATGAGTCCATGGACAATTCTGGGATATTGCCTTAACTGAGCCTTGTATCCCAGAAAGCCATTATCCGAAGCATTGCCTTCAGTTGGCCCTGTGCTTCGGATATGCGTCTTTTAAAGAACACAGGTCTTTCAGCTGAAGTCCAACTTCAGTAAGATTTGTTCTCCAAAGTCATGAGTCCATGGACAATTCTGGGATATTGCCTTAACTGAGCCTTGTATCCCAGAAAGCTAATATCCGAAGCATTGCCTTCAGTTGGCCCTGTGTTTCGGATATCCAACTTTCAGCTGAAGTCAATCTTCAGTAAGACTTGTATTCCAGAAGCACTGCCTTCAGTTGGCCCTGTGTTTCGGATACCCATTTTAAAGAAGTGAAGAAATTGTTTATTCAGCTGAAGCCATACTTCAATTTCTGGGGGGCAAGAAGCACTATCAGTGCAAGTTTATGTTCGGCAGAATGAAAGAAACAGTAAAGCATTCAAAAACAAAGCAGCTGAAGAAAAGAGCATCAAATTAATAATTTATGCTCAGAAATTGAGCTACAAGTTCAATTAAACTGTATCGGCAGCCGCCCACAAGCGGAAAATAACAGCTGCCGAAATACGTACATAAGCAAAAAAATAAACTGTTGTACGACAAGGCAAGCTGAAGCAAAAAACAAGGCAAAAAATTCAGAAAGCGGCAAGTCTAAAGTTAAGCGCATGATGAACCGCAAGATTCTGAAGACGACTGCCCGAGTTCCTATGCTTCAGCCCGAGGATCAGACTGATCAGCATTGTTGCGCCCCATGGTGGCCTCAACCCCAGCAGCAGAAGAAGCAGGCTTTGCACTCTGCCGAGCCTCCCTTTCCCTCTGTTCAGCCTCCAACTCCATTCTCTCAGCTTCCTCTTCGGCTTCCTCAGCCTTAAGAATTTCAGCTTCGACTGGAGTTGCATACTTCATATGAGGGTCTTCGGGATTCTGGACCCATTCAGCACATTTGGACCAGTCCAGCTTCGGCTCAGCATGAAGGCAGACTCTTCGGCACACTCTGAACCCATTTCTGAAACCCATTTCATATTCTTCCTGGGTATAGACACGGACTTTGAGTAAAGCCTCAGCATCAGCTAGCTTCTTCTGGGTCTCCTCCAAGTCTTCCTTGGATTTCTTCAGCTCATCGGCGAGCTTGGAGGAGGAACCTTTCAGCTCATTCAGCTCCTGCTGAACTTGGGAAGCCTTTGTCTGAGCCTGGGCCACTTCAACTTTTTTGGCCATCAGTTGATCCTCAGCCTCATGGAGTTTAGCTCTCTGAGCTTCAGCAGCAGCAGCAGCCTCTGAGAGTTGGACGTCCCTGGCCTGGAGCAGCTCTTTAGCAGCCATTCGGCTGGCTTCAAGAGCTTCTAGTCGTTGCTGCACTTCAGCTTGTGCAGCAGCTCCTTCCTGAATACGGCTCTCAACGGCAGCCTTGAATTTGGAGACGTCCACTCCCATGTGCTCCTGGAGGAATTTTTCCCCTTCCATCAGTGGGGGAAAAACTTCTTTCTCCATAGCGTCGCAGAAGGTTTTGAGGGCTTCAGCAGCTTTTTTCTCGTACTCCTCACCCTTCTGCTGCTTCTCTTCAGCTGCTGCTTGCTTCAGCTTAGCAAGCTTTAATTCCTCTTCAGCTACCTTCTTGTCGTGCTCAGCAGCGTCTACCCTATCTTGTAGGGTATCTATCAGCTCTACAGTGAGAGTCTGATTGTGCACGAACTGAAAACAGGAAGACAAGTTAAAAAATAAAAAAAAATAATAAAAATAGAGCTGAATTTTAGAGGAAATAAAGGCAAGGAAAATCACCTGCATCATCAGCAGTTGGTTAGACCTGGCTGGGTCAGGAACTGATCTGCTGGATTCGCCCATCCCAGCAGTGGCCTTCAGCGACCAGATTCTTGCCCTATCTACTTCGGACATGCCAGCAAAATCGCCGAAGTAGGCTGCAGCTCCTTCTCGGTTCTGACCCCATATGAGGTCCCAGATGTGATCTGGGATTGGAATTCGGGGGGCCGAGAAACCCATTTCTCCAGATTGCAGAGTCTGGAAGGAGGGAAAGGATGACGATGGAGCTTGTTTAGCTTTGGATGGCTCAGCATCATCCTTCTCAGAGGAGTCAATTACTATGACCTCCTCTTCTTCAGGGGTGAGGACGAAAGCCTCAACCTCTCTTGCGATGTCTGCCGTGAAACCCTCAGCACTGGGCATCACGGCATCCTTATTCTTGTGCTCAGCAGCACTCTCCTGAATTTCTTCTTGGACCCCTCCCTTTGATTCGGGAGTCTTTTGATCCACCTCCATCTCAGAAGGTGGCGGAGGGGTCTTTTGAGGTGATTGAGGTTGTGGCCGGGGAACC